>NC_061810.1:47984385-48584385 GCF_021462225.1 Girardinichthys multiradiatus
TTGGATTGTTTCTAAATAACTCCATAATAGTAGAAGAGGGTCAAAACACAGAAATAAGCGCTATGCGAGCCATGATAATTCAAAACCGCATGGCTTTGGATATTCTAACAGCATCAACGGGGGGCGTTTGTGTTCTATTGAATAACACCTGTTGCACATATATCCCAGATAATATACACTCTGCAAACATAACGGGAGCATTAAACAACCTACGGAATCTGCAAAATGTCATGGCACATGACCACCCAGATCCTAACTCTTCTTGGTTAGATTGGATGCTCACAGGGGGATGGATAAATCTGTTTAAGGTTCTCCTAGTTGCAGTAATAGCATGCATGGGCCTTCTGTGTCTCCTGTCAATATGTATTATCCCATGTTGCAAATGCATGGTACAAAGCATAGTAACTCAGTCAGTCACGGTGGCATATGCAACACTGAACCAGGTAGAAATGCACGAAAATGAAGGGGACGATTATGATGACATGTTGTAAATAAATCACATCAAAAGCCTGAGTGAACTCATACATTGTATTTCATAAAATAACCTTACAGCAGAAAATCAAAAGAAGTTGTTGCTTAAGTGAAATGAGAAAAAGTACAATGATGACATAAACAGGGCAGATTTTGAAATTCCTTTATTATGTTTCACTGTTTTCATTAATTAAGTATTATTCTTTTATTTTTATGATTTCAAGTATTATTCTTATTCTTTTATTTTTATGATTTCAAGTATTATTCTTATTCTTTTATTTTTATGATTTCAAGTATTATTCTTTTATTTTTATGATTTCTAGTATTATTCTTATTCTTTTATTTTTATGATTTCAAGTATTAATCAACATTTAACTTTTAATGGTCGCCGAGGGCGGCGGGGCCGTATGAGTATTTCCCACAAAATATAATCTGTTTACCGTCCGTGGGTTTTCGCTCATACAAAGTATTTTTCTTACTCGTTTTTATATTAAATGTTTTTACTTGTGATAAAAGGAGGGACTGTTGGATGGGTGTGAGGACTTGTTATCACTCATGTAAAAACCTTGGGTTGCAAGGCACCTGCACTATGCCTTCCTCCCTGTGTGTGTGAGATCATTGTTATCTCTGTGTGAACCAGCCTCCTTTCCGTCTCACACACATACACCCTGTCTGAACTGTCTGTTGAACTGTGTATATAAATAAAGAGATAGGGTGTCAAAACTTTGTAGTTTCACTGCAAAGTGGGCTACCCTTGCTGCAAGTAACTCTGACTGTATCGTTCTTACCTCTGAGTTGACTAAATAATACCTAACAAGGACTTATACGAAACACGTGCACTGTGGTGGGAGATGGTGAAGGGAAGGACCCAGACTTTCTTTCGACTGGCCGGGAAAAGGAAAAAAAGAAAAAGAAAACAGACGCATGATGGGGCTGCAGAAACGTCTGCAACGGTACTACATTTTAAATCAACAGGGAATTAATTTTAATAACGAAATTAAAGAAATTAAAAGAGAAATGTCAGCCTTGACTGACATAAAAAGCATAGGAGTTATCTTAAGAAGTAGAGAGAGGGAAATAGAGGAAGGTGAAAAATGTACGAGATACTTTTTTAAGAAGATTTTAAGTAAACCATGCTTTATCTCAGAGCTAAGACAGGAACATGGATGTCTAGCTAAAAGTACAGGTCCTTCTCAAAATATTAGCATATTGTGATAAAGTTCATTATTTTCCATAATGTCATGATGAAAATTTAACATTCATATATTTTAGATTCATTGCACACTAACTGAAATATTTCAGGTCTTTTATTGTCTTAATACGGATGATTTTGGCATACAGCTCATGAAAACCCAAAATTCCTATCTCACAAAATTAGCATATTTCATCCGACCAATAAAAGAAAAGTGTTTTTAATACAAAAAACGTCAACCTTCAAATAATCATGTACAGTTATGCACTCAATACTTGGTCAGGAATCCTTTTGCAGAAATGACTGCTTCAATGCGGCGTGGCATGGAGGCAATCAGCCTGTGGCACTGCTGAGGTCTTATGGAGGCCCAGGATGCTTCGATAGCAGCCTTTAGCTCATCCAGAGTGTTGGGTCTTGAGTCTCTCAACGTTCTCTTCACAATATCCCACAGATTCTCTATGGGGTTCAGGTCAGGAGAGTTGGCAGGCCAATTGAGCACCGTGATACCATGGTCAGTAAACCATTTACCAGTGGTTTTGGCACTGTGAGCAGGTGCCAGGTTGTGCTGAAAAATGAAATCTTCATCTCCATAAAGCTTTTCAGCAGATGGAAGCATGAAGTGCTCCAAAATCTCCTGATAGCTAGCTGCATTGACCCTGCCCTTGATAAAACACAGTGGACCAACACCAGCAGCTGACACGGCACCCCAGACCATCACTGACTGTGGGTACTTGACACTGGACTTCTGGCATTTTGGCATTTCCTTCTCCCCAGTCTTCCTCCAGACTCTGGCACCTTGATTTCCGAATAACATGCAGAATTTGCTTTCATCCGAAAAAAGTACTTTGGACCACTGAACAACAGTCCAGTGCTGCTTATCTGTAGCCCGGGTCTGGGGAATGCGGCACCTGTAGCCCATTTCCTGCACACGCCTGTGCACGGTGGCTCTGGATGTTTCTACTCCAGACTCAGTCCACTGCTTCCGCAGGTCCCCCAAGGTCTGGAATCGGCCCTTCTCCACAATCTTCCTCAGGGTCCTGTCACCTCTTCTCGTTGTGCAGCGTTTTCTGCCACACTTTTTCCTTCCCACAGACTTCCCACTGATGTGCCTTGATACAGCACTCTGGGAACAGCCTATTCGTTCTGAAATGTCTTTCTGTGTCTTACCCTCTTGCTTGAGGGTGTCAATAGTGGCCTTCTGGACAGCAGTCAGGTCGGCAGTCTTACCCATGATTGGGGTTTTGAGTGATGAACCAGGCTGGGAGTTTTAAAGGCCTCAGGAATCTTTTGCAGGTGTTTAGAGTTAACTCGTTGATTCAGATGATTAGGTTCATAGCTCATAGTAAGTCTGTTGTAGTAAGCTAAAATTAATACACATATTTAAAATATTACCCACATCTATCTTTAATCAGGGAGAAAATTATCAGGTTCAGGGACAACTTGGTTAACCTAAACAAAAGCAAAAAACCTACACAAAATCACTGCAGTATGCTAACGTGGCTAAACCGAAATACCTGTTTAGTGAAACAGGAAATAAATTGCATCTATCCATTATATTATGTTATTAGTAAGTTATTTAGTTAATATAAATGAGGGAAATGTCAACACAGGAGGTTAAATATGAACTTACCAAAATTTTTGTCTTTCTGTTAGCATGTGTCCACGTTTTAAACAGGTAGTTAGTGCTTCGCGGTGGAACATGCGCGCACTTAATAACGTTGAATTAAATTTAATCGCAAATACAACACAAAAGATGTGTGAAACATCAGAAGATAATAAACAAACAGTTTTTACCATTTAAATCAAAACGTTGCATTTTGATTTTAGGTTTCTGTCATATTTATGGAAACACACACCAGCTTAATTAGAACAAAACTGATTTTTCGTCTCGTAATGGAAAGGTAATGCCATCAAAGATTTTGGGGAAAGATGGTCCTTTTTAAAAATATGTACATAGTTAGACTCTACTTTAACATCACAAATGATGCATATAATATATATATATATATTATATGCTGGAATAAAATTTTCTATTTGGCTGCGATTTGGCTTTTACATCTCTGTTATTTTACAAGCACAATTTTTGCAGCTACAACAAAGCCCTGTGGAAGACTAGGTCTATAACAAGAAAAACCTACATAGGCTATTTCAAAAAGATGTGGACTAATAAAGATGTTTGCCCTTTAACACATGTTTAACAAACTCAGTGAAATTAAATTTAAGAATAAATTTTCCTCTCACTTTGCTTGGTGTGTTCAGTGAAGAGCTACATACAGTTGAAATGCCATTTGTCCTACAATGATGCATATTTTCAACTCTTAGAAAAAAAGTTCCCCAACATCTGCTATTTAGACTTTTATTTTGAAAACCCGAGTGAGTGCTGCCACAATATCTTAGTTTTACAAATGACTTAAGTTACAAACATTTTCTAAATTTTTGTTCCAATAATACTATAATAAAACAATAGGATTAGTCCTCTGATCTTAAGAGATGTTTAAAACATCATATATATTGTTTTTTTAAAGCGACAATGCAATTTTTAAAATATGTGTAGGAGCGGGGTGACTCCTTAAAAAGTCATAGAAAACCATCTCATTCTCCCAAACAGTCATGGTGCTCAGAGGGGATCCCCACCCTGATGCTCCTTCCCACCTGCCTCACCCGGAGAGCCAGGCCGGCGCTGCTTTAACCTTTGTTTGTGTGGCTCCGGCTCCTTCGTCCGAATGGGCACAGAGGCGATGCTTCTTTGTGGCTGTGTCCTAGGCCTGCCGCCTGCAGCTGTGGTCGACTTCCTTGTTGCTGCTGCCATCTGGATCACAGCCACGGGGGGAATCTGCTTGTGCTTCCTTACCAGCAAGTTTCTGGAGGTCCATATGGCGTCTTTGATGGTAAATGGTTTACTGACCATGGTATCACTGTGCTCAATTGGCCTGCCAACTCTCCTGACCTGAACCCCATAGAGAATCTGTGGGATATTGTGAAGAGAACGTTGAGAGACTCAAGACCCAACACTCTGGATGAGCTAAAGGCCGCTATCGAAGCATCCTGGGCCTCCATAAGACCTCAGCAGTGCCACAGACTGATTGCCTCCATGCCACGCCGCATTGAAGCAGTCATTTCTGCCAAAGGATTCCCCACCAAGTATTGAGTGCATAACTGTACATGATTATTTGAAGGTTGACGTTTTTTGTATTAAAAACACTTTTCTTTTATTGGTCGGATGAAATATGCTAATTTTGTGAGATAGGAATTTTGGGTTTTCATGAGCTGTATGCCAAAATCATCCGTATTAAGACAATAAAAGACCTGAAATATTTCAGTTAGTGTGCAATGAATCTAAAATATATGAATGTTAAATTTTCATCATGACATTATGGAAAATAATTAACTTTATCACAATATGCTAATATTTTGAGAAGGACCTGTACAAAAGAAATGACTGAAACAGTAGAAGATTTTTATTGCAAATTATATAAAGAAAAAGCTGTATCCATGGAGAACATCACAGAAACCTTAAGTTTTATCGAAAAAACTGTCAAAGATGGCATGCTTTTAGGTCAGGATTTTACCAGTTTAGAGCTCGATAAATGTCTTAAAAGTTTTAAGAGAGGGAAGTCCCCAGGATCAGATGGACTCCCTCTAGAGTTTTACTTGACTTTTTGGGACATTTTAGCACCTGACTTACTTGTTGTTTTTACAGATTTTAGCCAACTGGACAGACTCCCAGACAGTTTTAGAGAAGGGATAGTGACTCTTATCTATAAAGATAAAGACAAGACTGACTTGAGAAACTGGAGACCCATTACCCTTTTAAACTACGACTGCAAACTTTTTAGCAAACCTTTAGCCATACGTATGCGTTTGGTTTTAAAAGAAATCCTCCACCCGGATCAAGCCTGTGCCATTGAAGGCAGGAAGATCACCGACAGCCTCGTACTGATTCGAGACACCATCTGTTTTGCGAGAGACAGAAACATTCGGCTAGTAGTCCTAAATTTAGATTTTGAGAAAGCTCAAGTTCACAGACATAACAAAAACACACAGGTACTGACCAGGGTCGAGATCCAAACGCTAACAAAACCGACTCCGCAGGAACATGGAAACACTTGGCATGGACGAGGGTAGAGGAGTTGTAACACAAGGAACCCACCAAAACATAATGAAACAAACCAACTAATATGCAGAGAGAGAACAAAGGCAGGTAATCAAAGGAACTAAGGACAGGTGAGGCAAGGAGGCAGGAAGGCAGAGGGAACAGGTGAACTTAATACAACTAATTAACAAGACAATGAGCAGACCTAAAACAAAACTATAAATAAAACATAAGAATCAAGAATAAACATGACACAAAACAACATTAGCTTTATAATAAATATTAGTAGGTCAGAGGCAAGAAATATAATTAAACAGAGAATCAGGAAAGAGTGGCAAAAAAGGTGGGATGAAGAAAAGAAAGGAAGATGGTTTTACAGAATCAACAAGATAGTAGGAGAAGTAAGAACAGGAAGAAGGAGTAGAAAAGAGGAAAGATTAATTACAAGATTAAGACTAGGACATACAGGACTTAATTCTACATTGTTCAAGATAAAGAAACATAATACAGGAAAATGTGATTATTGTGGAGAGGAGGAAACAATAGAACATGTAATATTGAAGTGTCAGAAATATGAACAAGAAAGAACAATTTTAAGGAGAGAATTTGTAGGTATTAAAGAAAATGTTATATTGAGAGATACTTTGCAAAGAAGTTTAGGTAGCAAACATATTCAAATTATAATTAGATTTTTCAAAAGCACTAAATTAATAAATAGAATTTGATTGTTGTAATAGTAAATAAGATTTAAAACCATGAAGAACCACACTCCATACCAGTCGGTGGCGGTAATGCACATCTTCAAGTTATTTGCCAACTGCCAAAAAATAACACAGAAGAAGAAGAAGAAGAATAAACATGAACTAAAGGAAACTGAGAAATTTGAGGGAACAAACCAACCTAAGGCCTAAACACTTAACAGAATAGGAACCAAAAGAGAACCCTGACTAAAAAGTAAACAAAGCTAAACAAACACTGACTGAACCAAACTGAGGATGAAGCCGAGGAAACGAGGACTAGAATACAAGTAAACAATAACCAAAGCCAACCTATAAAGGAGGAACTAGAGAACAAAGATAAACTAGAGGAACAAGGCTAAAGGGGACTGGAGAACTAATAACAATAATAATAATAATAATGAAACCATTCTAAGAACAGGAAAGCAACGCCAAGGGAACAAAGGGTGAAAGGAGAACACACTGGGAGGCAGAAGAAAACCAGAACTGTAGGAAAAACAGAAAACATGAATACAAAACCATAAACAAGAAACCTCTAGTTAACAGTAAACAAAACAAAACACAAAGTCCAAAATGTCACATCCTGACACTCTTTTCTTTCTTTTTAAAGATTACTTCATCAACTATTTTCCACATTATATGATCTAATTAAGAAGGATATGTAGCTTGATAAAAAGGACCATGAGAAATGGTAACGTCAACATTCATCTGTTGTTGTTGTTGTTGCCTTTTTTTGTGAAATTGTGAATATTACAGTGCCTTGTGAAAGTATTCAGCCCCCTTGCACTTTTCAACCTCTTGTCACATTTCAGGCTTCAAACATAAAAATATAAAATTCAAATTTTATGTGAAGAATCAACAACAAGTGGGACACAATCATGAAGTGGAATGACATTTATTGGATGTGTCAAACGTTTTTAACAAATAAAAAACTGAAAAGTGGGGCGTGCAATATTATTCGGCCCCCTTGCGTTAATACTTTGTAGCGCCACCCTTTGCTGCAGTTACAGCTGCAAGTCTCTTGGGGTTTGTTTCTATCAGTTTTCACATCGAGAGACTGAAATTCTTGCTCATTCTTCCTTGAAAAACAGCTTGAGCTCAGTGAGGTTGGATGGAGAGCGTTCGTGAACAGCAGTCTTCAGCTCTTTCCACAAATTCTCGATTGGATTCAGGTCTGGACTTTGACTTGGCCATTCCAACACCTGGATACGTTTATTTGTGAACCATTCCATTGTAGATTTGGTTTTATGTTTTGGATCATTGTCTTATTGGAAGATAAATCTCCGTCCCAGTCTCAGGTCTCTTGCAGACTCCAACAGGTTTTCTTCCAGAATGGTCCTGTATTTGGCCCCATCCATCTTCCCATCCATTTTGACCATCTTCCCTGTCCCTGCTGATGAAAAGTAGGCCCAAACCATGATGCTGCCACCACCATGTTTGACAGTGGGGATGGTGTGTTCAGGGTGATGAGCTGTGTTGCTTTTACGCCAAACATATCATTTTGCATTGTGGCCAAACAGTTGGATTTTGGTTTCATCTGACCAGAGCACCTTCTTTCACATGTTTGGTGTGTCTCCCAGGTGGCTTGTGGCAAACTTTAAACGAGACTTTTTATGGATATCTTTGAGAAATGGCTTTCTTCTTGCCACTCTTCCATAAAGGCCAGATTTGTGCAGTGTACGACTGATTGTTGTCCTATGGACAGACTCTCCCACCTCAGCTGTAGATCTCTGCAGTTCATCCAGAGTGATCATGGGCCTCTTGGCTGCATCTCTGATCAGTCTTCTCCTTGTTCGAGATGAAAGTTTAGAGGGACGGCCGGGTCTTGGTAGATTTGCAGTGGTCTGATACTCCTTCCATTTCAATATGATTGCTTGCACAGTGCTCCTTGGGATGTTTAAAGCTTGGGAAATCTTTTTGTATCCAAATCCAGCTTTAAACTTCTCCACAACAGTATCTCGGACTTGCATGGTGTGTTCCTTGGTCTCCATGATGCTCTCTGTGCTTTGAACAGAACCCTGAGACTATCACAGAGCAGGTGCATTTATACGGAGACTTGATTACACACAGGTGGATTCTATTTATCATCATCAGTCATTTGGGACAACATTGGATCATTCAGAGATCCTCACTGAACTTCTGGAGTGAGTTTGCTGCACTGAAAGTAAAGGGGCTGAATAATATTGCACGCCCCACTTTTCAGGTTTTTATTTGTTAAACAAGTTTGACACATCCAATAAATTTCATTCCACTTCATGATTGTGTCCCACTTGTTGTTGATTCTTCACAAAAAATTAGAATTTTATATTTTTATGTTTGAAGCCTGAAATGTGGCAAGAGGTTGAAAAGTTCAAGGGGGCCGAATACTTTCGCAAGGCACAGTATATATATTTTGTGACGTGTTTTGTGTTTCCTAAAAAACTTCGACGATATACGTTTGTGCAGGTGCAGAAGCAGTCTTCTAGGGTGTTATCTTGTATTCTCTCTTCTATTCGTATCTCCTTCTCTCCCTTTTACCCTTTTGCCCCACGTCTCTCTCTCTTTCTTGCTTCTTCTTTTCCGTTTTCATGTCCGTCTCCATGTCCATCGCAATTGAAATGATCCCAAAGCAGTTTCTAATAAAGTTTTTTTAAATACCAAGCGGAGCATTATAGCATTAGCCGTAATGCTCCACTTTTAAAAGTAATTCTGTTAAGTAATCAGACAACAATTTTGAACACTACTCTGCCGGACACGTAAAAAAACGGATAAACCTTGGTTGTCAAACATAGAAAACACTCAATGGTAATATTGCATTATTTTGCATTATTTTATTGGTTTCCTTCTTCCTTTATTTGTACATGTCTCTCCTAGACAAAGCTACTGGCTGAGCTTCTACTGTGACTAACTCTATGTGCTTTCTTTCATCCTCTAGACTTGAAAACTGGCTCAGAGTTAATCTGCTTAGCTGTCTTTCTCTCCTAGATTAAGTCACTAAAGGAGCTTTAACCATTACATTTTCCCTTTTCCTTCCCATAGAAAGTACTCCTGGATCAGTGCTTCTTTGTTCTCTTTGTGTCTCTGCTCTGTTCTCTCAAACCCCCAGTCGGTCGTGGCAGATGGCCGCTCACACTGAGCCTGGTTCTGGTTCTGCTGGAGGTTTCTTCCTGTTAAAAGGGAGTTTTTCCTCTCCACTGTCGCTACATGCATGCTCAGTATGAGGGATTGCTGCAAAGTCAACACCAGTGACTGTCCACTGTCTCTACATGCTCATCCAGGAGGAGTGAATGCTGCAAGTCACTGACTGGATGCAATCTGCTGGATTCCCTTAGACAGAAAAACTTTTAACCAGTTTAAGTAATAAACTTAATCTGAATCTGTTTGATAGTTAAGATTAATTGAAATCAGTGAACCTGACTTGAAATCTGTATGATTGGATTGACTTTGTAAAGTGCTTTGAGACGACATTTGTTGTGAATTGGCCTTATATAAAAACTGAATTGTTCATTCGTTTCTTTATTCCTTCATTTTGCTTGGTAGTTTTAGGTTTGTTGACTGAAATGTGTTCAATTTGGACTTGAATTGTTTTTGTTAATAAATTCTTCCATTTTAAGAAGTTGTGAATTTATTCCATGTGTCTACAGTTTTCTGTTCAATGCCTGGTTCTGGTCACTAGATGGCAGCATAGAATCATTGATGGGAAAAGAGGGGTCACCTGTTGGTCATATTGAGGCAAAACTAGGATAAAATAATCTGTTTCACCAGCATCACTGGTAAAGATGTGAAAAACCCTTAAAATGAATTCGGTTACTTCAGTAGCGCATTCTAAAATATCCAACCTTTGAGTATTTACATCCACAACAATTTATGAGACAGAGAGTTGCTCTGTTTTTCTGATGCTAAGATTTTATCAATGTTCAAGCATATTTTGTTTTACTAATTTCTTGTGTGCGATCAAAACATAACTAAATCTGGAGTGTTAAACATGGTACTCAAAAGGTTTTGATTGGCTGTTGGTCTCCATTTGCGTCCCCCAGATTTTGATGGAAGTGGTTCTCCCCTCTGGGTCAGCTCAGCTGGTGCTGACAACGAACCAGTCAATTAGGGTCTGAGCTTGTATCTGTAGAGACAAAAAACTTTCACTAAACAACCACTGAAACCAGTTTATTTGTGAAGGGGCCATAGTTCTCAAACTGTGGAACAAGTATTGTTGATGATACTTTGGCAGCCTCTAGTGGTACTTAAAGGAAATGTTGGTATTATTTGCAAGCTAAATACAAACTTATTAACTGCAATGTGCAGCTAAAACAAAACTACACCCCAAAAAATATGAATTGTTCCAACACGCTAATAGAAAGACAGGTGTATTGGGAATGAGATCCAACAGCAGATAGCAAATGATCCTTTTACCATCGAAGTCAGAAGTTGAATCAATCAACTTAATCGCTCCATTTCCAAGTTAAAAAATACAGGGTAAGTGCTATTAGCCATACAAGCCAATATCACTGTATCCTATCAAACACTGCAGCAACATCCTCATTAAGTAAGGTGGAATAGTAATGTTCTTGTATGACAGATTACATATGATACAAATCATCAGAAGTGCAAATAAACTGTTTATATTGGATCCAACAGAGATTGGTGGGAACACCTGACTTTCCCACCAGCAACTGCAGCTTTTACCAACCTTTCTTTTAAGTTTTCCACCTTCTGAGCAAAGGTGTTTACATTAAAAGGAATCCTTCAACGAATCCTTCAACCAACCAGCAGTGCCAAAGAATGAGAATATTTATTCAAAAGTCCAAGTTCTATTGCAATGCTGTTTGAAAATGTCTACCTAGATGATAGTATTTGGAAAACGGGGTATGAAAAGTCTGAGAATGACTGACCTAGAGAGAATTTGCAAAGATGTTAGAGCTCCATTTGCTCCAACCATGGAAAACTAAATCCCGTCATGTTCTTTAAGAGAGTATTAACAGCAGTGCAACCAGTGTGACACCAGGGATTTTGTTAACACGAGTTACTTTTTGTCACCACTGAGAAAATGTAGCCAGATTTACGGTTAGCTTGTAACATTTGTTACTTTTAACAGCAGTGCCAATAAGTGGAGATCTTTTAGTCCACAGACTTCTCTAAACTGTTTTCACATTTGTTTGGACCTATATAAAAACTAAATTCTAAATGTTCCTGTAGAATCTATGCAATAATTATATCACAATAGAAACAGATTTGGGAATCAGAAAATTAATAGAACCACCACAGTTAGAGATGCCTTAAATACTGAATGACTAACATATATAAATTATACAAAACTGCTTTTGCGTTTACTTTAGCAGTTTGACAGAAATAAGAGTTGACCAACAATAAATAAAAACTGGGGGAAAATAAAATATTTTATTATAAAAAGCATCCAGTGGTTCCTGGTAGATTGATTTTTAGGAAGTGATCATAACAAATCACGTTAAACTAGTAAAAACTATACTTTCATTCATTATAATGACCTAGTATTCAGTCAATAAACAGCAAATATATATTGTGGTTATATCTGGTTCTAGTGGCAGCTATGTTGCACAAAAAGCGATAATCCTGTCTGTCGGACTACACATCTTCAACACTTTATACCTATAAAAGTAATAATTTTATGGCAACAAATATAAGCTTTAAACATTAATGATCCATGTTTTCATTCTTGTTGCCACATTTCAGTTTTCCTACTGATTTTACAGGAATGAACAGATCAGTCTCGTCTCCTTGATGCGGTTCTATAACAGATTCAGTCTGTGAAAATCTCAGCAGACCGGACCAGGGTCTCAAAGCCACCTGCAGACAACACTCCCCCTCACCTGTTTAAAGAAATCTGTCATGGTGTCACTCTCAAGTTTTAGAGAAAGCCGTTTTTCATCAGTTTCAACAGTTTGTAGAAACTTGTGATATTCTTAAGGAGTTTCAGTCAGGTAGATTATTTTCCAGCATTTTTAAGACCTTCTAATAACATTCTACTCTAGGACTTTTAATGCTTCTGGACTTAAAAGCAGACTTTGGTACCATAGATCATAATATTACGATATTAAGGTTAGAACATGTTGGTATTAAAAGGGAAAGCTCTGCCCTGGTTAAATGCCTTACCTTCTCTGTCACTTTTAGCTGGCCATTCTTCTGCAGGGGCCCCTCTCCATTCTTGAGGTTCCCGGGAGGTAAATATTTAACTCAATTCAATTCAGTTTTATTTATATAGCACCAATTCACAACACATGTCGTCTCAAGGCTCTTCACAACAGTCAGGTTCATACATTCTAATTAATCCTAACCATTGAACAGTTCAGTCAGATTCAGTTATTTATTCAAATTGGATAAAACGTTTTTCTATCTAAGGAAACCCAGCAGATTTCATCCAGTCAGTGACTTGCAGCATTCACTCCTCCTGGATGAGCATGTAGAGACAGTGGACAGTCACTGGCGTTGACTTTGCAGCAATCCCTCATACTGAGCATGCATGTAGCGACAGTGGAGAGGAAAAACTCCCTTTTAACAGGAAGAAACCTCCAGCAGAACCAGAACCAGGCTCAGTGTGAGCGGCCATCTGCCACGACCGACTGGAGGTTAGAGAGAACAGAGCAGAGACACAAAGAGAACAAAGAAGCACTGATCCAGGAGTACTTTCTATGGGAAGGAAAAGTAAATGTTAATGGATGTAGCTCCTTTAGTCGTTTCATCTAGAAAGAAAGAACAGATAAACTCTGATCCAGTTTTCAAGGTTAGAGTCTGATATATTGGGACCCATTGCTGTATATTTTGTACATGTTGCTGCTAGGTTCTGTTTAGGACGGGTAACGTTTCATTTAATTGTTTTGCCAATGAGATAAGCCAGTTAAACTAAGCAGCAGTATTTCACTCACACTATTAATAAACGTTATGACTGAAATTAAATGAAAGATGACTGAAGTCATCTGGTGAGGAAAATAAAATCCCCCCCCCCTTAGTGCAGCAAATGTTCTTGGTTCTTTAGTTACTTGCAGCCACTCTAGAGAAATTAAGTTATTCTGGATAAATATCCAAAATTGGATACTCAGGTAATTTATATTAAATCCAGCGTTTTTCACCTGCAACTCATCGCCAAAGCAAATCCTTCTCCTTTTTAAAGACCCTGAGAAGGCAATTCATGCATTTATCACCTGGACTACTGTAGCTCTTTAAGTCCTGCTAGATCATGCCTTTCTCCAACCTTTGATTCAGCATGAGGTGCTAAATAGTTCTTAAGAGTACTTTAGTTTTATTCTTTATACTATTTCATGGTTATTGCTGAAATTGTGAAGCATTTGGTCAACTATGGATGATTTTAAATGTACTAAATACATACATTTGACAAGGACAAACCAAAACATCCATTCTGAATTTTAGATTAACTTTTCACAGCCAAATTTAATTTCATATTGAAAGAAAATAAGTTAGCAACACAGGAAACAAACATTCACTAAAAAAGTGATTATATTTTGAATTTAATTAATAAACTGAGATGCTTCTCGTACAGTTGTATTCAGATCAACATCTAAACTGTTTCCTCCTCCTGTATGGATGTTTAAATGTGTCTATTTGTTAAATCTTTCTGCAGAAATATTTCCCTGACATTGGTTACCCCCTGTGTGGGCTCGCTGGTGTGTTTTTAAACTGCTCTTATGGCTAAAGGTTTGTCCACAGGTACCACACCCAAACGGTTTCTCCCCTGTGTGGACCCTCATGTGTGTGTTTAAGGTCGTCTTGTGGTTAAATGTCTGTCCACAGACGTCACAGCCAAACGGTTTCTCTCCTGTGTGGATTCTCATGTGTGTGTTTAAATTGATCTTTTGGCTGAATCTCTGTCCACAGAAGTCACAGCCAAACGGTTTCTCTCCTGTATGGATTCGCCGATGAGTGTTTAAGTTGGTCTTGTGGCTAAATGTTTGTCCACAAACGTCACAGCCAAACGGTTTGTCTCCTGTGTGGGTTCTCCGGTGTGTATTTAAATGTGCCTTTCGACTGAACCTTTGTCCACAAACGTCACAACCAAACAGTTTCTCGCCTGCATGGATTCTCATGTGCGTGTTCAAATTGATCTTTTGACTAAATCTTTGTGCACAGACATGACACCTGAAGGGTTTGTCTCCTGTGTGAGTTTTCATGTGTGTGTTTAAGTTGGTCTTATGGCTAAAAGTCTGTCCACAAACATCACATCCAAACGGTTTCTCACCAGTGTGTATTCTCATGTGGGTGCTTACATGCGACTTCCGGCTAAATACCTGACCACAAACATCACAGCCAAATGGTTTCTCTCCCGTGTGGATTGTCATGTGTGTGTCAAGATGTATTTTTAACCGAAAGTTTTGTCCACAAACATCACAGCAAAACGGTTTCTCTCCAGTGTGGACTCTTATGTGCCTGTTTAAATCTGTCCTAAGTTTAAATCGTTTTGCACAAAAATCACAAAAAAATGGTTTTTGCAAATGGTTCGAGTTATCCTCTTCATCATCATTACTGACTTCAGTCTCTGAAGAGGACGACGTTTCTATAGGAGTGTCTGTATTTGGGTTCCTGGAGAATTGTGCTCCTCCATGGAACCCTTCCTCAGTTTCTGCTTTCATCTGGTTTGCTGAGCTGCTGGATGGAACATCTCTGTCCATCACTTGGTGATGATGAAGCTGTAAGAGCTGAGGAGTCTCTTCATAATCCTCACTCTTAATGAGAACTGCAGTGACTTCGTCCTTCCTATTGAGCTTTTCTTCTTCCACACCGATCCCAAGTTCCTCCTGTTCTTCCTTGATGTGGACTAATTGCTGGGCTGCAGCAGGGGTATGTTCTTCAGGAGCTTCTTTTTTGATTAGCATGCTCTGTTGAACATCTGCAGGAATCTCTGAAAAACAAAGTGGACTCATTAAATTTAAGTTCTTCTTCTTTGAGATCTGAAGTAACTTATTAAAAATAAAAAACAAAGTGTGAAAGTGACAGGATGTTGCAAGATCTGGGCTTGTATGTCCATATGCCATACAACACTGCAACATGCAGTGAATGTCCATAGAGACATACAAGGGTTGGACAATGAAACTGAAAACACCTGGTTTTAGACCACGATAATTTATTAGTATGGTGTAGGGCCTCCTTTTGCGGCCAATACAGCATCAATTCATCTTGGGAATGACATATACAAGTCCTGCACAGTGGTCAGAGGGATTTTAAGCCATTCTTCTTGCAGGATAGTGGCCAGGTCACTACGTGATACTGGTGGAGGAAAACGTTTCCTGACTCGCTCCTCCAAAACACCCCAAAGTGGCTCAATAATATTTAGATCTGGTGACTGTCACCTGAACATCCCTTTCAGACAGCTTCCTCTTGCGTCCACAGTTAATCCTGTTGGATGTGGTTTGTCCTTCTTGGTGGTATGCTGACATTACCCTGGATACCGTGGCTCTTGATTCATCACAAAGACTTGCTGTTTTGGTCACAGATGCACCAGCAAGACGTGCACCAACAATTTGTCCTCTTTTGAACTCTGGTATGTCACCCATAATGTTGTGTGCATTTCAATATTTTGAGCAAAACTGTGCTCTTACCCTGCTAATTGAACCTTCACACTCTGCTCTTACTGGTGCAATGTGCAATCAATGAAGACTGGCTACCAGGCTGGTCCAGTTTAGCCATGAAACCTCCCACACTAAAATGACAGGTGTTTCAGTTTCATTGTCCAACCCCTGTATGCCCATAACAGGGCTTTGTCCAGAACCTAAAAACAGCACAATACATACTCCACATGAACAATATTCAAGGTGGCAAGAACAAGGTTCTTTCATGCCAGGATACTTCATTCACAAAAACTGAAATGCAAACTCTTGGGAAGTCCTCATAGGTCCATAATGGTGGTCAAACACAAATGATGGACAATAATTCTCAGCCCATTACTATTAGATTCATAGACACACAGGCTGTAAATATTATCACAGCTCCAAAAGACCCCATGCTACATGCATGGATAAAACATGTAACATAGTAGTAAAAGGTGGGGTTTATGGCTCTAGTGGTAGAGCATGCGACATATGTACGGAGGCCTCAGTCCTCGACATAAATGTCCCAGGACCGAGTCCTAACCCAGCGAGGCCCTTCCTGCACATCTTCCCCTTCCCCCTACTGCATTTCAAGACTTTCCACTTTAATATAAAGGCCTCTAGTGCCATCCATCCATCTTCTATACCATTTTCTTTTGTACAGGTCGCAGGGGAGCTGGTTCCTATCTGCTGCGGTCCACGGGTTAACACTGGACATGTCGCCAGTACATCGCAGGGCGAAACAGAGACACACAGGGCAAACAACCATGCACACACCAATTCACCATTTGAAGAAACCAGTATAATATGAGCTACACCATCATTTAATATCCTTTTGGGATTAATAAAGTATTTTTGAATTAAATTGAATTCACACTTATGGGGAACAAAAAACAATTTTCCTGCTAAACACCTGCAAAGCGCTCATCTCATCTCACACAAAAGCCAAAACTACTACAAATGACACAATATACCAATCCAGGTCGCCCAGGGATCAGCTGCTCAGTCAGCTCATTCTTCCTGGTTTTGTGGCTCATACATGCACCGCTCCAGACCCTTGTGCATCACGACAACAGTATTAACATTCTCTTAGGCCCTCCGGGTGTGTCCCAAAACATTTCTTGCATTATCCTGCTGGAGTTCTCCTCCTCGCTATCTTTTTAAGCTGTAATATTACTGTGTTTACAGCTGGCTATGCCAAAGGAATATAGCCAACCAGTTTTCCTCTCAGTACCATTGGCCAATGTATACTCTCTGGAAAAACAGGCAGACTATCTTAGACTCCAACTGACCACCCAGCCTGAAACAGGGAACCATAATTTTTACAGAAACGTGGCTGTAACTCAACATATAGAACGTGGCTACAGGGGGCTAACATGCGGACAGGACCACAGAGACCTTCGGTAAAACCCCTGGTGGCGGGCATTGTGTAAAAAGAAGCCCTGTTGATCTTCTGTGAATACTTCTTTCTGGGGGAACCTCTGGCTCAGATTCCTTTTCTGCAGAAGCTTAGAAAGAACGGTTTAAGACTTGTCGAAACGAGTGTAGACCACTCTGAATCCATGGATTCGGTGAAGTAGTAGTCTTACTCAGGAGCCAATTACAAAGACATTCAGATGATTCTCGCACCCTGCCTTCCAAACGGGTCAGTTGTGCTGGCACAGGTCAATGAGGAACAGGCATGGCTGGGAGAAGTGTTTAGTTAGTGACTCCATGACATCACAGGGATTCCAGCCCTTTTATTGGATTAATGCAATAAATTTAGGAATGTATTTATTATTACCATTTAAGTGTACAGTTCAGTCCATGTTTCATCCCATGGCTGGGGCACAACACATTGATAGTTTTCATTTCATTCGGGCCAACAGAACCAAGGTAGTGGAAGAAGAGAGAAGGGTTTCTGGTAGTGTTTGTGAATGACAGATGGTGCAACTCTGGTAACATTGTTACCAGCAGACCCCAGAACAGCCTGTGTATGAACCTCTTGTACACAGAGAACCAGCTATGACACGCACAGTAAGGAGATGGTCTGAGGAGATTGTAAGAGCTGAGGGACTGCTCCAGATCCACTGCATGAGAGGATCTCTAAGCTCCTCATGAGGAGGACATCGACGGCATCACAGACTACATTAGCATCATGGACTTCATTAATTCCTATGTGGATAACACTGTGCCCCTCATGAAGGTATGTTTTTTCTCCAATAACTGGAGTCCTGGATCAAACCTAAAATAAAGGCTCTCCACAAGGAGAGGAGAGCCTTTAGATCAAGAAACAAGGAGGAGCTGAGAGTTGTGCAGAAGGGCTCAAAAGAAAGATCAGGTTTGGAAAAAAACATCTAGAGGAATAAAATGGAGGACTAGCTGCAGCAAAACAACATCAGTGGGATTTTGAAGAGCCTGAAAACAATTTCAGGTCATGCAGGCTGCAGGGGATTTTTGCTGGGTGAAAGATCTGAACCAGTTCTTCAACAGGTTTGATCAGACACTCCCCACTCCCCCAGCCCAGTCTCCTCTGCTGCAACCTCCCCTATCTTTGAGGACTGCCTGCTTTTCTTCACAGGAGTTCACATCTCTCAGTTCTCAGCCATTACCCCCTATTCCGAGGACTCCATCACTCAGGCCCTTTCTCCCCCCACCAACAGGTCCCTTTTAACACTTCAGGTGAGGAACGAGCTGCAAAACAGCAAGGTGTTAAAGGCTGCAGGTATTGATGACAGTAGCTTCCTGCTCCTGAGGTGTTGTACAAACAAACTGTAAGGCATCATGGGATACATGTTCAAAATGAATCTGAAGCTGGGCAAAATACCAGAGTTGTGGAAGACCTCCTTTATCGTACCAGTGCCGATTACCAGACATCAGAAGGACCTCAGCAGCTACAAGCCCGGTAGCACTAACCTCGCATCTAATGAAGACCCTCGAGAGGCCGGCCCTCAACCATCTTCGCCCCCTGGTGAGGGCATATGGTCTGGAATTCTGAGGCACAAGCTGGAGCTTTCAGGCGAGGACCATTTGTCCCAGTGCATACTGCACTATCTCACTGGCCGCCCACAGTATGCGAGTACACAGGCTTGTCTTTCTGGCAGGCTGGTCTGCAGTAAGAGGGCCCCATCACAGGTGAGGACGACTCGGAGTACAGACAGTGGACACAGGACTTCGCAGAAGGTGGTGGATTTCCGGAGGTGCAGACCCACCACACTGACACCGGTGAACATTCAGGGAACTGACATTGAGATAGTGGACTCTTCTAAGCACCTGGGTGTTCACGTGAACAAAGAGCCGGACTAGAGACACAACACTGATGCTCTTTATAGGAAGGGTCAGAGCAGACCTGACCTGACCTAATGAGACTAAGATCTTTTGGAGTGCAGGGGGCGCACCTGAAGACCTTTTTTGACTCTGTGGTGGCATCAGCCATCTTCTATGGTGTAGTTTTTGTTTGAAAAGCAGCTTATCTACAACTGAGAGGAAGCAGTTAGATAAGCTTATCAGGAAGGCCAACTCTGCCCTAGGATGCACCTTGACCCTGTGCAGTTGGTGGGAGACAGCACTCTAGAAAGAAACAGCATCACTGTTGTGTCCCATCCCATTCATAAAGCTGTTGCAGATCTGGAGAACTCCTTCAGTTACAGACTACTGCATCCTAGGTGCACAAAGGAGCGTTATTCACAGGTCCTTCTGTGTAGCTGTTAGACTTTATAACCATCACTGCTCCCAACAAACTGTATAAATGTTCAAACCCCTGCTGCTGGACCATAGAGTATTTCTATCCTATTCTATATTCAGCCTTTACTTTTACATTTAAATAGTAGCTAAACAATAAATCAATTTATTTGCAGATAAACTGTAGAAATCGGGCCTTAAGGGTGCCATCTTCATGTCAATGTGCAAATTTTGAAATTTTATTTGGACAATTCTGCAACATTTGGCCTACAACCGTCTTAGTGCTGCCATCTTTGGGTTGAACAATGGCTACTACAGTTGAATTTTCCCGTGTGTTACAAAAGGTAAAGCGTGGTTGATGTCTACGTCACAGCCCCCGCGTTGGGGTATAAAACCATCTCACTCAGACACACACCCGCATAGCGTGTCAGGAGTTGGAATTGTGGGCATTGCCAGATCATTTCAATCTACAAATAAATGTAAACTTTCTGAAATGTGCTGTGTGTTTTTCAAGATATCCGTATTTAGCCTCTTTTTACTTTATTTTTTTTCCGCCTGGTGTTGGATTTGGGTCTTGTTGAGGAAGAAAATGTTGTTTCTATCATTTAGATAGATTCATGTTAAGTGGATATACAAAATGCTTACATTGGTTAATATTTAGCATATACAGGTCCTTCTCAAAATATTAGCATATTGTGATAAAGTTCATTATTTTCCATAATGTCATGATGAAAATTTAACATTCATATATTTTAGATTCATTGCACACTAACTGAAATATTTCAGGTCTTTTATTGTCTTAATATGGATGATTGTGGCATACAGCTCATGAAAACCCAAAATTCCTATCTCACAAAATTAGCATATTTCATCTGACCAATAAAAGAAAAGTGTTTTTAATACAAAAAACGTCAACTTTCAAATAATCGTGTACAGTTATGCACTCAATACTTGGTCGGGAATCCTTTGGCAGAAATGACTGCTTCAATGCGGCATGGCATGGAGGCAATCAGCCTGTGGCACTGCTGAGGTCTTATGGAGGCCCAGGATGCTTCGATAGCGGCCTTTAGCTCATCCAGAGTGTTGGGTCTTGAGTCTCTCAACGTTCTCTTCACAATATCCCACAGATTCTCTATGGGGTTCAGGTCAGGAGAGTTGGCAGGCCAATTGAGCACAGTGATACCATGGTCAGTAAACCATTTACCAGTGGTTTTGGCACTGTGAGCAGGTGCCAGGTCGTGCTGAAAAATGAAATCTTCATCTCCATAAAGCTTTTCAGCAGATGGAAGCATGAAGTGCTCCAAAATCTCCTGATAGCTAGCTGCATTGATCCTGCCCTTGATAAAACACAGTGGACCAACACCAGCAGCTGACACGGCACCCCAGACCATCACTGACTGTGGGTACTTGACACTGGACTTCTGGCATTTTAGCATTTTCTTCTCCCCAGTCTTCCTCCAGACTCTGGCACCTTGATTTCCGAATGACATGCAGAATTTGCTTTCATCCGAAAAAAGTACTTTGGACCACTGAGCAACAGTCCAGTGCTGCTTCTCTGTAGCCCAGGTCAGGCGCTTCTGCTGCTGTTTCTGGTTCAAAAGTGGCTTGACCTGGGGAATGCGGCACCTGTAGCCCATTTCCTGCACACGCCTGTGCACGGTGGCTCTGGATGTTTCTACTCCAGACTCAGTCCACTGCTTCCGCATGTCCCCCAAGGTCTGGAATCAGCCCTTCTCCACAATCTTCCTCAGGGTCCGGTCACCTCTTCTCGTTGTGCAGCGTTTTCTGCCACACTTTTTCCTTCCCACAGACTTCCCACTGAGGTGCCTTGATACAGCACTCTGGGAACAGCCTATTCGTTCAGAAATGTCTGTGTCTTACCCTCTTGCTTGAGGGTGTCAATAGTGGCCTTCTGGACAGCAGTCAGGTCGGCAGTCTTACCCATGATTGGGGTTTTGATTGATGAACCAGGCTGGGAGTTTTAAAGGCCTCAGGAATCTTTTGCAGGTGTTTAGAGTTAACTCGTTGATTCAGATGATTAGCTTCATAGCTCGTTTAGAGACCCTTTTAATGATATGCTAATTTTGTGAGATAGGAATTTTGGGTTTTCATGAGCTGTATGCCACAATCATCCATATTAAGACAACAAAAGACCTGAAATATTTCAGTTAGTGTGCAATGAATCTAAAATATATGAATGTTAAATTTTCATCATGACATTATGGAAAATAATGAACTTTATCACAATATGCTAATATTTTGAGAAGGACCTGTATTTGGAATGATTTTGCTGGCAGAAGTGCTGCGGTTGTAGGGGTTAATTTCAGTGGTTACCTTCTGGTATTTAGTATTTGGAAATAGGATTGAAATCAACTAGAGGAAATTATGCTTTGAAATTTGGATCCTCTCCTTAAAATAAAAACAAATCTAGATAAGTGGGGAAAGTTGATTCTTACATTATGGGGTAAAATTAATGTGATTAAAATAACGATGGGCCCACAGTTTAATTATGTATCCATGTTGACACCTGTTGAAATACTAATACATCTGTTTAGTCAATTTAAAAAGAAAGTTAAAAATAATTTTTGTGGGACAAGAAGAAACCAAGCTAATGTAAAGACAACGTGGACAATGTGGGGCTCTAGAGATACTGGGGGAGTGGCCAAATGTAAGATTGTATAATTTAACACTTGAACTCTCAAGGTCAAGACATTAAGTTTGAGCAGGAATGAGTTAGCCCTTTCATGCCTCTGGATGTTGTTTCACAGGGCTCAGCTAATTATGGGCAGGACCTTCAAGATAACCCTGTGCTCTAAAGCTCTCTGAGAGGAGGTACATAGGATGTGTGGAGTGTCCCATTCAAGACAACCTTATGCCTCGGTTTGGCACAACTCTGCAACCCTGACTGGAAAAAAACTGTATACTGGAATTAATGGTTTGTCAAAAGCATATAAAGGATAAGTGACCTTGTTTGAATTCAGTGTTTATGTCCTTCACTGAAATCACCCAAAAATATG
This sequence comes from Girardinichthys multiradiatus, assembly GCF_021462225.1. Taxonomy (NCBI): domain Eukaryota; kingdom Metazoa; phylum Chordata; class Actinopteri; order Cyprinodontiformes; family Goodeidae; genus Girardinichthys; species Girardinichthys multiradiatus. The sequence goes on from NC_061810.1 coordinate 48,007,104, forward strand.
GTTTGGAAAGAAGGTCAGATTTTTCTAAGTATTTACTAATGAGGGACGGCATCACTAAGGGCAAATCTATTCAAGACGCAAATGCAGTGGTGGATTTTTTGGAATTGTGTGGTTTAGCACATAAAGAGGCTGTATTTAAGAAGTATGTAAGAAAATTTACTCAGTTTAAACTAATACACCGGTGGTGTTTCACTCGCTCTAAACTCCATGGAATGGAAGTTATGTTGAATAATGTATGACAGAAATGCCGCTCAGATACAGGGACATTTATGCATGTTATGTGGGACAGTTTACCCCTTTAGGCAAAGAGTACTGGACAGAAAATGGAGGGGGACTGGCTTAACAATACCAAAGTCACCAAGAATAGGTTTATTAGGTGCTACCTCCTCTCTTTAAAACCCCTTATTGCGGACACCGATGAACCCAACCAACAGTTGTGTCACTTGTTTATTTTATGACAAGGTTGGAGTCTGACTTCGCAGTGCAGTCACAGGTGACTGACAAACAGCTAAGGGCTGCGCACACAACCCTGGGGAGCACCTCTGCTCAGGCTGAAACCTTTAGATGTTTGCGTGCCAATTTACACCGACTGATCTCTCTGTCAGACGGTCAAGAATCCAGTTACAGGTTGGGGTGTTGAGGCCCAGCAGGGAGAGTTTTGGGACTTGCTGCTGGGGGATAATTGTATTGAATGCTTGTAGCATGAAGTATGGGTGAAATGACCAAAGCAAAGCGGTTTGAGCGGTACACAAACTGCAGGGTGGGGAGGCAGTGAGGGAGGAATGGATCTGTGTGTTGACAAATCCTTTAAAGCACTTCATAACGGGGGTCAACACCACTGGGCCCTACAACTGAGTTCCTAAGCTCATAGGTGGATTTTCCGAGGACCACTTGCTCTCCACAGATCACCATCCACACAAATAAGGCAGCACTCACCAAATTTAACCAGAATGTTAAATGTCCACACAAGGTGTACTCCAGTTTTAAGCGGGGCTACAGGGTGAGACCCCTGCCACCCTTGGGCCAGTCTTACTGCATGTCTCTGCCACTGATCCCTCCTTATATCCCCTTCAGGAAAACTTCCTTTACCATCACCAAGATTTCAGAAAAAATATAACTACCAGGGAAAATGGTAAGACCTCCTATCTTTTCATAGCCATTTTATGCTATACACAATATTTAATCAAATATGTTATTTTTTGGAGAAAACATGCATAATCTTTAGCTTCGCAGCCAAGCATTCCAGATATTTAACTGTTTAGCTAACAACTTTCCAAGCAGCATCAGGTCTGCGAGCTAAATCATTAAAAACCGTCATCCCAACAAGTTTGGCTTTAAAATGGCGTCTGTCTACAAAAGAAAAATCGAATGTCATTACGTTGAAATTCTGCTTCGTCATGTTGTGCGTGGCATATAAATATCCATACCTGGTTATGTACCAGACAGAGCCACTGCTGCTCAGTCACTTTTCTGCGAAGGGAAGCAACAGACTGCTTACACACACACTGATATCAGCTGTTCCGTAGGTGTAGTTACCTTCAATGGCAAACATGTCGGCATCGGATGTGGAGAGATGATACAGAACACATATCTGCTGACTGGCGCTGCAGCTGCTGTAAGCTCTGCCTGACACACACTGCTGTTGTGTTTAAGCTTTATGCAACCTGTTGTGTTTGGGACGTCTGCTGCATCTCTCAGACTAGCGGTTATTGACGATGAAGGAAAAAAATGTTGAAAAGCTGATTATACTGGACTGGAGTCGATGCGGACAAGAGACAGGACAGGACGCCTAAAAAATAGGCCTATAGAACAATATATACATATATATATTTAAAATTAGGTTTCTAATCATTGCTTATTGTTGAGCTCTATAGTGCAGTGCGGACTTGTTTTCCCTGTCAGGACAATTTAAAAGACTGGCTTTTTTATTTATTTAAATAAAGATGTGCTTTATTTGAAGTGTGTGCATAAACGCACGCCTAAAGCACCAGGTACTTTAGTTTTGACCCATATGAGCTTCTATACAGAAACCACCACTGTCGGTTTCTCTTTTGCTTTCCGCTCTGCGCTTTCCAGGGTTATTTAGAAAACAAAATTTAAAAACTGAACTTGACTGTTGGAGGAAAAGGGGTCCGCTCCACCCCTCCAATAAAACTACCAGGGGAACACCGATGTTCCTCCATGTTCTCCCGCCTCTCCGCTCCTCATGTGTGCATCTGCACCGCACCACCTTACATCAAGACTTTAATAGGTGTGTTCCTCCACCATAAGTTGAAAACAACATAGTTCCTCTCCCGCTGTGGTAAATTGGTAACGTGTGAACATGTTGATGGGCTTAATAATAATTCTTGAGGGGGGTGGGCTGTCCTGTTGGTGGTGGGGTGGGGACGTCCCCCTTGGATAACAGTAGGGGAAACCCTGAAGAAACAAAACCCATTCTACTTTTGTTTAGTGCTCTCATGTCCTGTAATCTGAGTTTTTACATTAAATCTGATTTCTTATCTGAGTTAGTCTCATAGTCACAGTTTTGATAATTGAGTCATCTTTACTGGTAATATAGCATTACAGCATTATTAGACTCAACTGGCTTCACCCAAAATGTTCACATCCCTACTCACTCTTATCATCATACTCTTGATCTTGTACTAACATATGACTTGGTTTTTAACTCCAAATCGAGTATATGGCTTAATACCAGGCCTCTGTGAACTTGATGCCAAGATGGCAATGAAAAAATGGCCAATATCGGCCAAATACATCAGCCACTTGATATACAGGCCTGCCTCTTATATGATCTACAGAACTACTCTACTATAAGGTTCAAATTCAATTTAATTTGATTCATTCCCATCCAATCTGATCAAATTTCTTATCATCCAATGCAATCTGAATTCACATGCAGAAGAAAACGGTGTCTCAATCAGGATTACTGTCACAGACATTGAACAGAATCAAAATCAGCTTAATTGTCAACTTTGTACAGACAAAGAAGGAATTTGACTCTGGTACACTTTGCTCTCAATAACAAAGAATATCTTTTTAAATGTACATATATGTTAGCTGCCCTTTTCCTGACCCTAGACCTGTACAAGTCCTGGATGGAGGGAAGGTCAGCCCTGATGATCCTCTCTGCAGACCTGATAGTTGCAGTCTAGACCTGTCCTGTTTGGTGGATGAACCAAACCACACTGAGATGGATGAAGACAGGACAGACTGAATGATGGCAGTGTAGAAGATGACCAGCAGCTCCTGAGGATGGTAGGACTTCTTGAGTTGCCTCAGGAAGCACAGTCTCTGCTGGGCATTCTTCTGAACATTGTTTATGTGTGAAGACCTGATCTGAATCATTTACCAACAGCCATGGGGGGGACAGAGTTCCAGTCTGACGCTGCACTGAAACCAATGTTATAAGAATCAGAATGAGCTTTAACGGCCAAATGGAATTTGACGTCTGTTTCCATCACTCACATTGTACATCACACAATGTATATGAAATGAAATAACATCATATTTCATCATAATCAAAATGTTTTATTATTGTTCTTGTGTCCAATTTAACTCACCAACGATGTTCCACAGGCTGCAGTCCCTCTCATCAGTTTTTCCTGACACCAACAGATATTTTGTCCCAACCTGAGCTTCTGCAAGGCAGCAGTAAGAAGTTGCTTTACACAGAGTCAATGACCAGGTATAATCACCTTCTAACATCACCTGAATACACACATAGCTAACTCATTTGCTTCTCAAGTTGTCGCAGAGTCAATGCATAAAGCTAGTCCTAAAACTCAAACGTCGCTCCTGCTGACATGTTTACATACAGGTCCTTCTCAAAATATTAGCATATTGTGATAAAGTTCATTATTTTCCATAATGTCATGATGAAAATTTAACATTCATATATTTTAGATTCATTGCACACTAACTGAAATATTTCAGGTCTTTTATTGTCTTAATACGGATGATTTTGGCATACAGCTCATGAAAACCCAAAATTCCTATCTCACAAAATTAGCATATCATTAAAAGGGTCTCTAAACGAGCTATGAACCTAATCATCTGAATCAACGAGTTAACTCTAAACACCTGCAAAAGATTCCTGAGGCCATTAAAACTCCCAGCCTGGTTCATCACTCAAAACCCCAATCATGGGTAAGACTGCCGACCTGACTGCTGTCCAGAAGGCCACTATTGACACCCTCAAGCAAGAGGGTAAGACACAGAAAGACATTTCTGAACAAATAGGCTGTTCCCAGAGTGCTGTATCAAGGCACCTCAGTGGGAAGTCTGTGGGAAGGAAAAAGTGTGGCAGAAAACGCTGCACAACGAGAAGAGGTGACCGGACCCTGAGGAAGATTGTGGAGAAGGGCCGATTCCAGACCTTGGGGGACCTGTGGAAGCAGTGGACTGAGTCTGGAGTAGAAACATCCAGAGCCATCGTGCACAGGTGTGTGCAGGAAATGGGCTACAGGTGCCACATTCCCCAGACCTGGGCTACAGAGAAGCAGCACTGGACAGTTGCTCAGTGGTCCAAAGTACTTTTTTCGGATGAAAGCAAATTCTGCATGTCATTCGGAAATCAAGGTGCCAGAGTCTGGAGGAAGACTGGGGAGAAGGAAATGCCAAAATGCCAGAAGTCCAGTGTCAAGTACCCACAGTCAGTGATGGTCTGGGGTGCCGTGTCAGCTGCTGGTGTTGGTCCACTGTGTTTTATCAAGGGCAGGGTCAATGCAGCTAGCTATCAGGAGATTTTGGAGCACTTCATGCTTCCATCTGCTGAAAAGCTTTATGGAGATGAAGATTTCATTTTTCAGCACGACCTGGCACCTGCTCACAGTGCCAAAACCACTGGTAAATGGTTTACTGACCATGGTATCACTGTGCTCAATTGGCCTGCCAACTCTCCTGACCTGAACCCCATAGAGAATCTGTGGGATATTGTGAAGAGAACGTTGAGAGACTCAAGACCCAACACTCTGGATGACGTCAACCTTCAAATAATCATGTACAGTTATGCACTCAATACTTGGTGGGGAATCCTTTTGCAGAAATGACTGCTTCAATGCGGCATGGCATGGAGGCAATCAGCCTGTGGCACTGCTGAGGTCTTATGGAGGCCCAGGATGCTTCGATAGCGGCCTTTAGCTCATCCAGAGTGTTGGGTCTTGAGTCTCTCAACGTTCTCTTCACAATATCCCACAGATTCTCTATGGGGTTCAGGTCAGGAGAGTTGGCAGGCCAATTGAGCACAGTGATACCATGGTCAGTAAACCATTTACCAGTGGTTTTGGCACTGTGAGCAGGTGCCAGGTCGTGCTGAAAAATGAAATCTTCATCTCCATAAAGCTTTTCAGCAGATGGAAGCATGAAGTGCTCCAAAATCTCCTGATAGCTAGCTGCATTGACCCTGCCCTTGATAAAACACAGTGGACCAACACCAGCAGCTGACACGGCACCCCAGACCATCACTGACTGTGGGTACTTGACACTGGACTTCTGGCATTTTGGCATTTCCTTCTCCCCAGTCTTCCTCCAGACTCTGGCACCTTGATTTCCGAATGACATGCAGAATTTGCTTTCATCCGAAAAAAGTACTTTGGACCACTGAGCAACAGTCCAGTGCTGCTTCTCTGTAGCCCAGGTCTGGGGAATGCGGCACCTGTAGCCCATTTCCTGCACACGCCTGTGCACGGTGGCTCTGGATGTTTCTACTCCAGACTCAGTCCACTGCTTCCGCAGGTCCCCCAAGGTCTGGAATCGGCCCTTCTCCACAATCTTCCTCAGGGTCCGGTCACCTCTTCTCGTTGTGCAGCGTTTTCTGCCACACTTTTTCCTTCCCACAGACTTCCCACTGAGGTGCCTTGATACAGCACTCTGGGAACAGCCTATTCATTCAGAAATTTCTTTCTGTGTCTTACCCTCTTGCTTGAGGGTGTCAATAGTGGCCTTCTGGACAGCAGTCAGGTCGGCAGTCTTACCCATGATTGGGGTTTTGAGTGATGAACCAGGCTGGGAGTTTTAAAGGCCTCAGGAATCTTTTGCAGGTGTTTAGAGTTAACTCGTTGATTCAGATGATTAGGTTCATAGCTCGTTTAGAGACACTTTTAATGATATGCTAATTTTGTGAGATAGGAATTTTGGGTTTTCATGAGCTGTATGCCAAAATCATCCGTATTAAGACAATGAAAGACCTGAAATATTTCAGTTAGTGTGCAATAAATCTAAAATATATGAATGTTAAATTTTCATCATTACATTATGGAAAATAATGAACTTTATCACAATATGCTAATATTTTGAGAAGGACCTGTACAGAGAGGTTTGCTGAAAGGCTAGACTAGTGTTATCAGGTATACTCTCTGTTTTAATGTCTCACTGACAATTCGCTTTGAAATGTGGCTCCAGTTAATCATATGTGGATAAAAATTACAGAACAATTTGTTCTCCTGATTCATTAACTTCGCTCTTAGTTTTGAACGTATGCTATGAGTTTGTATCAAACCTGAAAATGTAATATTTTATAACTACTGTTCCAGTCTTCGCAGCCCTCCCATGCTAGTTGGAAATATGTGGAGGTCACATGATACAAACAGACCAGGACCTGCTGCAGTCTCTCGTTTACTATCTGCATGACTGAAAACAGTGAAAAGCATTTACATTGTAAGAGAAAAAAGATGCATTAGTTTAACAAAATAATGTGCACAGGCTACAGTTTAGTGAGCAGTGCTCCAGAAAACATAATCCAGATCTTTTCAATACAGTCAAATTCAGTCTCATCTCAGCAACCAGTCAACTACATTCATTCATTCAATCTGAGTTTGCAGAATCCCTCATCCTGACATGGTCCAAAGGAACCAAAGGAACCACTCCATTTACTCCTACCTACATTCACTGTTTTGCAACAAATTGCTTGAGAATAATCTGATTTTTTTATTCCTTCTTAAACTCAGTGTTAATTGGTTTTATCTTTAAGCAGGCAGATTTATCTATAAAGATGAAAAGATTAAAGATGTGTTACAGGAAGCCCTTTTGCCTGAAAGGGTCCAGAATAATAATGAGAAATGTGTTAATAGTTTAGGTTAATTTCAAATGCAATCCTGTCAACAGTTTATTAAGGAACAGCAACTAATAGCTTATGGAATGATACTGACAATTTGATGAGGACCGATATTTGTGCAAAAACTGACTTTACAGAGCCTTGCAACAGTTTTCATACTGTCTGACCTTTGCCACATTTGGTCTCAATCACCAATTCGTATGTATTTAATTAGGAAATTAAGTGATAGACCATCATGGAGTAGTGCATAATAGTGAAGTGTAAGGGAAAATCAACCAATCGTTATTTACAAGGCACTTTTCATACACAGTAAAAACAATACAAATTGCTTTAGAGAAAATTAAAAATAGTAAAAGATTAAGCATGGGGAAAAAGCACAGAACTGTGACATTAACTGTGAGGTTTAAGGACTGAGGAAATCCGGTTCGGTTACAATTATTAGAATTAGTAGTAAATAAACTGTGGAAACAGAGAGACATTTGTTCTCTGACTCAACTTTTTTGACTATCAGGAGATCTTTTAAAGATGGAAACTGAAAAGAAAATTTCTGTAGCCACCTTAAAAATTTAAACCAGATTAAGATTCAGAGAATTAGGAAATGAAACGGCAGATCCCGCTTGAGTCAGCTCATTTCAGCCTTCTACTGCACAGCTTTCATGTAAAATAAAATGCCAACATTTTAATCTCAGGTCCAAAATATTCAGAACAAAAAAACAGGCAAAAACAGTTACATTTAAATATTGGTATCAACAACAGGAAAGAAAATCAGTCGACCTCTAATAAGAGCAGAAAATATCTTTCTGGACCTGAAATGTTAGTGAAGTATTATCAAGTTGATTATACAGGTCCTTCTCAAAATATTAGCATATTGTGATAAAGTTCATTATTTTCCATAATGTCATGATGAAAATTTAACATTCATATATTTTAGATTCATTGCACACTAACTGAAATATTTCAGGTCTTTTATTGTCTTAATACGGATGATTTTGGCATACAGCTCATGAAAACCCAAAATTCCTGTCTCACAAAATTAGCATATTTCATCCAACCAATAAAATAAAAGTGTTTTTAATACAAAAAACATCAACCTTCAAATAATCATGTACAGTTATGCACTCAATACTTGGTCAGGAATCCTTTTGCAGAAATGACTGCTTCAATGCGGCGTGGCATGGAGGCAATCAGCCTGTGGCACTGCTGAGGTCTTATGGAGGCCCAGGATGCTTCGATAGCGGCCTTTAGCTCATCCAGAGTGTTGGGTCTTGAGTCTCTCAACGTTCTCTTCACAATATCCCACAGATTCTCTATGGGGTTCAGGTCAGGAGAGTTGGCAGGCCAATTGAGCACAGTGATACCATGGTCAGTAAACCATTTACCAGTGGTTTTGGCACTGTGAGCAGGTGCCAGGTCGTGCTGAAAAATGAAATCTTCATCTCCATAAAGCTTTTCAGCAGATGGAAGCATGAAGTGCTCCAAAATCTCCTGATAGCTAGCTGCATTGACCCTGCCCTTGATAAAACATAGTGGACCAACACCAGCAGCTGACACGGCACCCCAGACCATCACTGACTGTGGGTACTTGACACTGGACTTCTGGCATTTTGGCATTTCCTTCTCCCCAGTCTTCCTCCAGACTCTGGCACCTTGATTTCCGAATGACATGCAGAATTTGCTTTCATCCGCAAAAAGTACTTTGGACCACTGAGCAACAGTCCAGTGCTACTTCTCTGTAGCCCAGGTCAGGCGCTTCTGCCGCTGTTCCTGCTTCAAAAGTGGCTTGACACGGAGAATGCGGCACCTGTAGCCCATTTCCTGCACACGCCTGTGCACGGTGGCTCTGGATGTTTCTACTCCAGACTCAGTCCACTGCTTCCACAGGTCCCCCAAGGTCTGGAATCGGCCCTTCTCCACAATCTTCCTCAGGGTCCGGTCACCTCTTCTCGTTGTGCAGCGTTTTCTGCCACACTTTTTCCTTCCCACAGACTTCCCACTGAAGTGCCTTGATACAGCACTCTGGGAACAGCCTATTCGTTCAGAAATTTCTTTCTGTGTCTTACCCTCTTGCTTGAAGGTGTCAATAGTGGCCTTCTGGACAGCAGTCAGGTCGGCAGTCTTACCCATGATTGGGGTTTTGAGTGATGAACCAGGCTGGGAGTTTTAAAGGCCTCAGGAATCTTTTGCAGGTGTTTAGAGTTAACTCGTTGATTCAGATGATTAGGTTCATAGCTCGTTTAGAGACCCTTTTAATGATATGCTAATTTTGTGAGATAGGAATTTTGGGTTTTCATGAGCTGTATGCCAAAATCATCCGTATTAAGACAATAAAAGACCTGAAATATTTCAGTTAGTGTGCAATGAATCTAAAATATATGAATTTAAAATTTTCATCATGACATTGTGGAAAATAATGAACTTTATCACAATATGCTAATATTTTGAGAAGGACCTGTACTCTGTTTACTTTATCATCTGTATATACACAATAGTAAAAGTTTGTACTACAATGACTGGCATCAACACGTTATAAATTACTCCGTCGCTCTGCCTAGACAAATCACATTCCAGTTGAGGAAGTGGTTGTAGAAGATAGGATCAATATTTTCTACAGGACAGTTGGTAATCGGCCATTTTAAAACACAGCCACAGTTTTGACTCACCTCTTTTCTACGGGACGTGTTTTCACCAATGTTTGGATTTTATCTGTCAGTGCACAACTAATAAAGACATACACACCTAACTTTATCCTCCATCTGTGATAAAAGCAACAGAACTACCCACAGGCAGCTGCTGATTTATTTTTCTAGTGTTTAAGCTCATAAGAAATGCAGATGTTGGGTTCTGCTCTGCTCTGGTTGCCGTAAAAAGGATCTCATCAAGCACCTGAAACAAAACATCCACACCCTCCAACCTCCAAAATGAAACTGTTCATGAATAAAAACATGGGCTCTCTCAGATTCCTTGCACAGAGATTAGTTTGCGGTGTGGTGCTGTGGGATTCCAGCTGGGAAGCAGCACACACACCTTTAACGCCCTTTTTCCATTCGTACCTACTGTACTCAACTCGGGTCGGCTCTGCAAGGTTCCGTTCGGTTTCCATTACAATTGTGTACCATCTCAACGTGGGCGACATCATCAACAGCATGGCGCCCCCACAGTCCAAAAAAGTAACATGGTTTGATTTAGAGACAGAAACACAACAACAATGGAGGACCTGCTGCTCAGTCTATGGCTGCTGTCAGACTCAGAGTGAGAAGATCCAGAGAAGACAGCAAGACGAAGCATCTGGATCAGTACCAGAGAGAGAGGGACATGTGACGCTTGCTTATATGGTGGTCATACACACAATATGCCCAGCATACGACTTAACGGTAGAATATATTCGATATTAAAACATGCTGTAACTAGTGACGACTCAATCAGTGACCGACTCTTCAGAACGGGTCAGAACGGTTGGAAATCCGCTGTATTTGGGCTCAGTCACCAGCAGAGGTTGCGCTAGACTTTTTCACTGTCCATCATTTTGACTGACAAGGTAAAAAATAAAAAATCTGGTCATAATCTACTTTTACCCGTCACTTTATTTTTTAAGGTGATAATAATGAAACATTCAATAGCATTAATTTTCATTGGTTTTAATTAATATTCAGTCCAAACAAGCTGAACACAGAATCCACATCAACCAGATGAATACATTTAACTTTTTCTCCACAGTGACACTGACTGCAGTCCCAGTTACTACACCTAAACAATGAACTTAAACAACTGCACTTAAATTATGAACAGATCCGCTGCTGTGACCCGAACGCAGTCTCACAACTTGCTCCTGGTCCGAATGGACCTGAATTGCTCACCATCTTCTGCTTAAATCAAATGTTTGGAGTGGGATTGCTGTCATGAAGTTTTTGACTTTTACCTCGGACAGACGACTTCTCGTAGCGGTTCTAAAGTTGTTTCTGGAGGGTGAATCTGCGCTCTGTCACCACCCTAGAGACGGGGATTACTAGCGGCACTTCTGTCAAAGTTTTGAAATCAGGGAACATTTCTTCAATTGAACTGATCAGAAATCGGCAAGACTCTCTGACTGAGCGTTTCCTGATCTGGCAACCACTCTGCTTCAGCGCCCCCGCGGTAGCAAACAGCTAATTAAAATGCTAACTCGCCACCAAGTGGTCAGGGGTGGGAATTGTAATCTGTCAAAATGACTGATGACCTTTAGATTTTTCTGTCACGGTTTGAAAAAAAAATGTTAATACAAAATGGCACAGAGGAGTGTGCAGCGCGCTGCAATAAAATTGCTGAGAGCGTTTCCTCCGACTAATGTGGTTTGGACCTTCTCATATCTGTAGGGAAACTCAGCAGATTGTGAGCAAACTTGACGTATCACTGTGAGAAAGGTCATGAAAGCAACAGGGAAAAACATTCGTATCGACTACTAATAAAGCAGCAAGATCAGGCTGTTCTTCTTACTGAAGAAAAAATTATTTTGCAAAAATTGTTAAAATAGGATTAAAGAATATAACCATTTTGCAGAAGCATTTAAAACCCTTTAAAACAATGTACAAAGTGTATACATAGATACAGAGTGTCTGGAGAAGTTAATCATCCAGATTCCTTCAGGATAGAAGCTGTTCCTCTGACTTTATGTTTCAGAACATCTACCCCGACGTTGTGAGCATGAAAAGTCTCAGCCGGGGATGAGTGTGACCACAGATGACGAGGCAAATTCCAGTCTAATCTTCTAATGCTGTGTCCTTTGGTGATGATGCATACATCCCAACATCCCACGCGGTGATAAGGTGGGTCAGGATGCTGTGGCTGGTGTAGCTGAGCAAGTTGATGTTTTTATTCATGTCAAACATCCTGAGTTGGTCTTGTTTTAAAATGAGAAGTTGCTTCTTTGGGCTTGGCTTTCTTTCCTGGTGAAACCCCTTGATTTTCTCTCAGCTCCCCACAATAAAGCAAAACCTGAGTGGTAGGTAGTTTGCCCGTTCCACGCCCTCTGGTTATCGCGCCCGCCTGAGTTGACTCGGCACACCTCACACTCACTCACACCAGAACTCAGAGTGACGAGACAGCGTGAAAATTAGAAAACATGGGGACAATATAAAATGTGGGTCTATTCTTTTAAACGGTTTAAAGAAAGTTTTTTGTTGACTGTGTTTACTGTCATTTTTCTGTTACGTATGTAAAATGCACTTTTCTTTTGATCATGGTTTGAGTTATTCGAAGAATTGAAGTTTTTCAAAATTTGTATGGTTTAGCATAAATTTTGCTGTTGCTTACGTATAATGCCATAGTAAATGCATGCATTTATACTGAATACAAGCGGTTTTAAAAGTGTGGCAGATTGCCCGTTGGGCTTGTTTTCAGAGCTGGTTGCTTGTTTCTCTCGCAAGATCTGGCAACACTGGAGGAGCTCCAATAGTGACAGACTGCTGCATCCTAGGTGCCCAAAGGAGCGTTATCACAGATCCTTCGTTCCAGCAGCTGTTAGACTTTATAACCATTACGGCTCCCAACAAACTCAATCTATGTTTACATCTCTGCTGTTTTTTACCAGCTTTTTTTTTTTTGGTAAATAGTTTGTTTTTTATGCACAAATATACATGCACATGTTGTTCAGTTTTTAAAATCACCCTAACCCTGCTTTTTTAAAATCCTGAGTATGTTATTTTGAATATCTGTACAGTATTATTCTACTAATGTAAATTTGCCCTGAGTGTACAGTCTCTTATTCTTGATTTGCTTGTTATTTATTTATTTTTCAGCTTTGTGTGAATCTCCATGCTTTAACTTGTCTTTCACTTCGCTGCTGGGACACCTGAAGTCCTCCCCTCAGGAACAATAAAGGGTATTTCTGATCTATCTTTTACAGTCAACCATTAAGCACTGACTAAGCAGGATGCGCAGCTGATTTCAAGAAAAGACCATTTAAATAGATGTCAGCTGTAACCCTCCACCCATCCCCGACCGCACCACACCCGATCCAGAACTCACTCTTGGCTCCACTCAACAGCTGGAAACCCTCCTGTCTCCAAACTGGACCCCGCCACAGCCGATAAACATTTACAAACCTGGTCGGTGGAGCCGACGGTCTGGATCGGAGGAATGATCCAGCGTTTCGTGTCTCTGCTCTGCTGTTGCTTCCAGACGCCGTTTGATCCGCTGTGTCCACATCTCTGACGACTACAATCAGTCCAGATCCTCCTCTAACACATACCGAGCTGACCGAACCGAACTTTAAGCTGTCTCACTCATTTCCAGCGTTTAACACATGCTGCTGATGCTATCCAACAAGGTAGCTAACGTCTAACGCTTCTGGGGCGGAAAGGGCGGAAGTCCCACAGTCACGTGGGCATCAATTTCACGTCAATGCATCCGCCATATTGGTTAGGGATAAAGTAGAACAGTGGTGAACGTGGAGCCGCGGTTTAACAGGTTAGAAACCTGTTTACGACCAAACTGCCCATAATTAATGTTTTTAACATGTAGAGAACTGTTATGGGCTTGATATAAAGACATTTTGTTTTATCGCTGGTGACTATATAGTTTAGCAATTCTAAAACTAAAACAAAAAAAAAAATCTATGAGAGTTTTTGTGACAAACAAATATGACAATGTTGACAAAATACTGAGCATTTAATTTGTACATCAAGGTACATATTTATGTAAAGTAACATTATATATTATACTTTGTGTGTTTCAGGTTGTATTTTATTTATAAATGTCTGTAATGTTTAAATGAATATTAGAATATAAATATTCAAATTAAAACATTTAAGATATCAGAAAGTTATAAGCATTCTCTAGAATAAGTATATAAGTATTTTAATTTAAGAAATGAAATTAATCATCAGGTAATGAACCATTGAGATTGAGATCTGTTTTACGGAAGGCCGGGGGTGCTCCCAATCCTTTCGTGTCCAGTGCCACCACAGCACAGTCAATTCACCTAATAATCAGAGCTCCAATACAAGGCACACAACAACATTTACAGATAACAAAACAGTGATCACAGTCTCCATCATTGTCAGTCAGTGAGGTTATTAAGTCAGTCTGAACCTCAGTCAAAGTTTTCTGCATGGGGTCTTTAGTCTGAGCACAGTGTGTTTTGTGAATTGTTGAAGCCGTCTCTGCTTCCCCGGGTCCGTTGATTTGGGTACAGGTTTCGAAGAGTGAAATAAACACAAGTACAATCTACTTATGTTCGCCTCTGCAGAGCGAGAGATGGAGACTCCAGCCAAGTACCTGTGAGCCCAACTCTGATCAACTCTTGCTTTCAGCTCGTTTTATTCAGTCTCAAGGGTGAGTTCAACATATAGATATATCATGTCACACATGTATAACATAACATAACATAACATAACATAACATAACATAACATAACATAACATAACAGTCCCTTAGGTCCAAATAAGGAATACTTCTGATTGTAACATGCAACTCATCCTCCACTGTCTCTGGCCTTCCCTGTCCTCTTCTAATTTATGACCTTGCACTCTCTATGCTTCTCACTCCCTATGTTTTCACTCCCCTAGGCCCCTTCTATGCTTCACTCCCTAAGCTTGACCCCCCCTATTTCCACACATTCCAGTTACACACATAGATAGTTTATATTCTACAGAATCCAGTAACTTAATCTATGTTCAGCCAGTCAAACTTTTACACAGTTGCTGTTACCTCTGCTGCTATGTCCCTTCCACCTAGGAGAAACCAATCAAGTTTATTGACCTTTATTTTCCACTTCAACAGTTGAGTGGTTCTGATCTTCCTCCTTGGTGTGTATCTCTGTGAACTGTTGAGAAATACTCATGACTGTATTACTCTGTTGTTTCACATACTCACACCCTTATATTGTAACAAAACAGGTGGTGTATCTGTAGGTACAACTTCAAAGATATTAGAACTACCTGGGTAATATTGAGTCAGGTATTACAAAGAGAAAAAGTAATCCTGAGTGTTTCCATGGAAACCAAGGCGTGTGTGTGTGTGTGTGTGTGTGTGTATATCCAGTAGGTGGGAGAACCAGGCGGAACCAATACAGTCTACAGGTGGTATCATGGTACTGTCCCATTGTAAATATCAAATTTGCTGAATGATTTAATGTAGTCAAATTTACTGAGTGACTCACTGAAGCTTCAAGAATTTAAAGAAAATTTTAACAATCTCTTTTCAAAAATATGATTTCTACAGCAATAAATCTTAGCGTTTTGATCAATCTATTGTGCTTTGATAATGGTTTGGATCCTGTTTAAAGATAAGTGCAAACAATTCAAAGAGATCTGAAATTAGTAAAGATATGAATCCAAATATTCTGCTGCTGAAACTCTTTACTAATTCTTTATACTTTAAACTCAGAAATGACAGCAAATATAAGTCTGAGAGTTGCTGTTATATTTCTCTTTAGTTTCGTTTGATCATAGCTGTATTTAAGAATTTCTTGCTCAAGTTAAATGGAGACAATTATTTTAAGCCGGTGTTGACATTTGTAAGGTATACCTAAACATTAAGACAAAACAAAACTTGCAGCTTTCATTTTTGACTAGAAATTAAACAAAAGAAGCTAGATTTAATTTTCTTGTCATTATTTATTTCATCATAGCGCTTAAAAAGGAAAACATACATAATTTTCTTTAAATCAGAGTTATTAAACTTCTGAGAGTTTGGGGGCAAAATTATGCCTAGGGCCCCTCTTTTTAAAATCACATGCTGATAATATTTCCTTAATTTAATTATGAATAATTTGCTATGACCTTTAGTACTAATTTGAAATAATGTATTGTACTCCTAGTAGTCTTTTAAATGTTAAACCTGAGAAAATAAACTATTGTTTGAAGATTTTCAAAATTATCCCAAGTTATAATTTATATCTCACAGCATTATCTATTTTTTAAAGCCAGAGCCCATTTTTGGCTTAGACTGTTATATTAATCGGTGTAGTATTTTACCTTTTATTTTTAATGTATCCTTGTGCAATTAAATGGCATATATTTATTGATTTTCAAGGAAAGCATCAGCTTGCAATAATCCATTTCGTACCACCGTTGTATGTGTGACTTTTTTCCATCATCATACGTGCTTCTTGCCCACCAGTTCACCTTCTCCTCTGCTTCCTTTTGCAACTCTAATGTCCATTTAAAGAACAATTCACTTAGCTTCTTACTCTTGTCTTGAACCTGGATCCCATCCAGTAGCTTCCTTTTCTGACACAACCTCTTCACTTTCTCTGTTACCTGCAGTACTCTCTCCTTCACTAAGTGCTGTTCTCCTCCTTCATCTTCTCCCTCTTTTCATCTTATGTGGGCTCTAATTCACACACTAACTGCGCTTTGAATTATTTGAACCACTGGCAATGATTATTGGGACAACATTTCCCCCTGTATGTCTTTTTGTCCTCTTATGTTTCTCTGATTGCTGAAACGATGGATTAGACTCCATAAGTTCCAACATTTCCTGGGCCTCCTGATCAGGATTGCCCGTGTTTGATAAAATTAAAGCCTGCTCTGGTGTGTGTTTAGGGTGGAGGTTCCTTCTCACCTGATGCTGTGTTGATTGGCAGCTTATCTCCTTCCTTTTGGTTCTGACTGACTAGGTGGGGGAGTCCCACTGTTAAAGCAGTTAGTGAGGTAAGGTCTGGTCAGTCTAAGTACGCCAGAAGGTTTTCTCCTTCGCCAGTGTGAATATTAGTCAGTCTGCTTGCTTTGACCTTGTACCTGTGACAGTTTGTAATCTAAATCTTCCTGACACCAAAGTTTATTGCACAACACACTTTATGGGCCCTGTCCAGTGATCAGTATAATCAACAGACAGTGAAAACTGGTTTATTCCCCAATTTTCCTATACACACACACAAAACAACGCTATTTTATTCTTAATCCTACACTATCTGGCCATATTTCTCACTTCCTCTACCATTCACCCTTAGGTGTTTTAATTAACTTACCCTGCTGTCCATTTGTTTCCCTGATTTATCTTTAGCGGTTGGTAGCTTTTATCCTGGCAGCTTTTACTCTGTTGCAAACAGAAAGGGACCTCGAAACCCAAAGAAGGGTTTATTGATGCGGCCGCTGGTTGCATGAAAAGCTCCTTAGTCACAAAACAGGAAAGAAGGAGTTTCCTCTTTACTGTGGAAACCTGGTGGAAACACCAATTTCTAACCGTCCCACTTTGGTTACTCAGGTCCTTTTATTCAAGGCAAAGAGATTCAATTTACCCTTTAAACTATAAAGGACATTCTAAAACTCTTTAATTAAATTTGAGATATTTTATATAGAAAAGCAGAAAAGTATTACAACACTCGGTACCGGGGCCCAATCCTCGACTCTTGTGGATGAACCTCAAACAAAGGAAAAACCTCAGTTTTTATATTCTTGGCTCCACCTGTTGCAAAGAGTGGAGCACACGCCTATAATGTTATCAGTAAGTTTTATGTGCAGCCTGAAGCGGCTCTAACTGGTTGAAACAATGTGGTCAGCGGGTGTGATGTACCTTAATTCTGTATGCATTCAGCAGTAAAACGTCTAAAAAGGCTTTTAATAAGCTTCTTATGTTCCTGTTTGGAGACATAGGTAACTTAAAGAAAACTCTTAACACTCCTCTGCCTGCTTTAGTGATAATGGTACGTGTAATAAATATTGGATTTTTGTAGCTTTAAAGGTGAGGATGTCAGAATCGGAGGCCGGCTCCTCACTGTTCAAAAACCAGCAAATGGTCGAAACCTCTTAGCCATCATGGAGCCACCGAGGGCAGCTCCCTGTTGCAGTCCTTCAGTAGAGCCCGCGCAGCCGGGACCTCAAGCCGGCTGGTTGACGGTACGCAGAAAGCATAGTCCTTGATCCCAGCCCACAGGTCACCACCAACCTGACCGCGTTTCTAACAGATTTTCCCGCTCAGGGACACACCTGCTGGGAAGTTGACTCTAGTAATTGGCAGCTCCACAGTCAGAAACGTGGCACTAGAGACACCAGCGACCATAGTCAAATGTCTGCCAGGGGCCAGAACGGGTGACATCAAATCCTACCTGAAACTGCTGGCTAAGGATAAGCGTCAATATTTCATCATAACCCTGTCCCTTCTGACAATTTTTAATAACCTTTGATTTTAATTTAACTGAGTTCTCCACACCTGAAAGAAAATTTCCTTTTAGTAGATCATTATTATACAATGCTGTAACATTCTTAAAGAATCTGTATTATTTTTAATGTTTTTATTGTCACAGAAAAAAACAGTAAGCTAATTTAAAGTAAAGTAATTTAATTTCTTCCCTTTCACAAATTGATGTTTTTGTTCATAGTGTTACTTCTTCATTGCAGAGTGCATTAGATACTTAGGGTTAGGGTGGGTTCAGGGGTTAGAGTTAGGGTGACAACAAAATGGAAGGTCATATTAAACACTTTGATTTTGAAACCAACAACGCTACCTGGGGGGTTTCATTTATTGAACGGCAGAAACCTCAAAAAACATCCATCCGTCCGTCCGTCCATTTTCCATAGTAGGTTTCAGGGGAGCTGGTTCCTATCTCCAGCAGTCTACGGGCGAGAGGTGGGGTACACCCTGGACAGGTCATCACAGCAACATACAGGACAAACAACCATGCAAACACCCATTCACACCTAAGGGTAACCTGGCAGACATATTTTTGGACTGTGGGAGGAAGCCAGAGAACCCAGAGAGCTCGGAGAGAACCCATGGATACACAGGGAGAAAATGCAAACTCCATACAGAAAGACCCTTGGCTGGGAGTCGAACCGAGGACCTTCTTGCTGCAAGGCAACAGTACTAGATGTAGTTCCATTCACACAAAAGTTTATTTATAATTAATAATAAAACAATTTTCAAAAGTTTAAGCTTAGAATACAAGTCAGCTGAGGTTTACTGGAGGGAAGTGGAAAACTAAAAGGAGAAGTCATCCCAGCATCACCAGGTCACCCGTGGCCCACACCAACGTTTACACAGAGAAGAAAAAAAACATAAACCCAAGGGGAAAAAAATGACACGTCACACTGGAAAGGGACACCACCACCAAGAGGGATCCACACTCGCCAGAAGCTGAAAAGAGAAACAAACCATTAAAACGTAAAACAAGTTATTATTAAAAAATATCTACAATCACGTATATAAAGGACGACCTTGCTTTGGTAAGAGCTGTGTTAGGCCCGGTGCCACCAGCTGATCATCCCCTCAATCTTGCTGTCCAGTAAGAGGGTTATGTTCAGATAGGTGAAACCGTCTGATGAGTCCAGTCAAGCCGTGAAAAGGAAGCGTGAAGCAAAAACATTAGAGACACACAAAAAGGAGACTAAAGCAAAAAGGTAAAGCAACAACATTCCTGCAGCCAGCTGGAGCGGTTAGTGGCTAGATAGCCCTCCTGATGTGGCCTTTTTAAAAGGTCAACCAGGTCCAAAGTTCCTGTGAGTCATAAAACAAATGTTAACAGAACTAGTTTTCATGACATTGAGTCAATGCATGTACCAACTCTTCACACAACCTGGAAGCATTAAGCTTAGCCTTAGTCGACTCCATCCCACATACCAGCTCCAATTCAGGTGGAGAAACAGGACCCACAACAGGATGACCTATAAAAGTTTAACCATCATAAATCAATGTGGTGGATAGAGCTGCTCAATAAGGAGCAAGTGATACTTATACCTGCAGAATGCAGGTAAGGAGGAGTAGACTCCGTATCAGTGCAGAGCTCAGCATTGTAACAACGTTGGCTGTCATTGGCTATTTTATACTCAGAAAACTAAATAATGATTGGCTAATGGGCAACCATGCAGCAGATGATTCAAGTAAATCAGGGAGAAGAATTATCGATTAACCGATTACCCAATTAACCATCATAATGAAACTTAGCAATCTAAACAGAGCATCAGCTGAATGACACACTGGATCTAAACAGCTTCCCCTGCTGGTCTACTCACAGGCCTTGGCCTTGGCCTTGGCTGACCGCTCCTCCCTGCAGTGGGGAGTTTAAGTCACAGAGGAGGAAGTGCCCAATGGGAAAGCTGACTTCATTTATTTTACTGCAGCCATCATGGATTCCATGATTTCAATTGGCACTAAAACCTGGATAGAAACTCCAGATGTATCTTTATGTAATATTTCCTAGTTATGTCATCTGAATGACAGCCCACCAGAAGATGTTTGTCTCATTAGCTGCACACGGTTTCATTTCCCTGCAATTGAAACACTTCCATCTTTTGTGCAGTCGAGTTGAACTGACACCTTGTCTCCTCTTTTGCCCGCAGAGCCTTGGTCACGTTCATCACGATCTTCACGTTCCTCATCACCATGTGATGAGGAATGTGACGATCATCTTCCAACAGACTTTGGCTCAGACTTTTCTTTACACTCACTTTTCTTGACTGGAAAATTAGGTTGTGAGAAAAATAAAAATACTTTTCAATTTGATCTTTGAGAACAATAACTACAGCTTCTCTACCTTTATTTGTTTGCATCATTCTTTCCTTCCTTCATTCATTTTACTCCCATTCATTCTTATATTTTCCACCTCTCTCTGCATACCTTCATTTAATTCTCCGTTTTCTCTACATTGCCTCCAAGTTTCCGTGTTCAGCACACCTTCTCCCACTACTTGCTTTATTTACACATTTCTCCACATTTCTGCCTACTTGTTGTGGGACCAGAAGCTGGTCTGTTTTTTGCCTCAAACTTCAAGCAGAAATGAACATTTGGGATGTTCTGGGATTTTAGATTGCATTATTCAAGCTACTGCTTCTGAACACACATGGAACAATTGTGGTATTATTACAGGTACCCAAAGGATTATTTCAGTATTACATCTTCATGAAAAATTCAAAGCATCTTCATCATTCAGGGCTTTCAACACATACAAAGTCATATTTCTAAAATGTGTTTCACCTGAAAGACAGATGTGGCAGAGGGGGAAGAAGTTGTAATATTCCTCTTTTAGACCCAACCATAAATTAATCTAATTTCTGTCAGCATGGTGGCAAAACACATGAATATAGAAATACATGCACCTGTGTAGAGTGCTGACTAGACCCTGGTGGTGGGTAGAAAGAAGCATGCAGTTTCATTTAGCAACACCCAGAGCTATAAATGCAGATTTGAAAGGGAGTTCGTATTACAAAAGGACAGGAAACACAGCTGGAATGAGAGAGAAGAGAATTCAATTCAATTCAATTCAATTCAAAAATACTTTATTAATCCCAAAGGTAAATTAAATGTTGTTGTAGCTCATATTATGAAGGTTTCCTCAAAGAGCTGTTGTAGATGCTGATGGCTGTGGGCAGGAAGGATCTCCTGTAGCGCTCCGTCTTACAGCAGATCTGAAGAAGCCTCTGACTGAAGACACTCTGTTGTTGTAGGACAGTCTCATGAAGAGGATGCTCAGGGTTCTCCATAATGTTCTTCATTTTATGAAGAATCCATCTTTCCACAATGATCTCCAGAGGTTCCAGAGGAGTCCCCAGAACAGAGCCAGCCTTTTTTATCAGCTTGTTGAGCTTTTTTAAGTCCCTGGCTCTGATGCTGCTTCCCCAGCAGATGATGGTAGAAGAGATCACACTCTCCACAACAGACTTACAGGTCCTTCTCAAAATATTAGCATATTGTGATAAAGTTAATTATTTTCCATAATGTCATGATGAAAATTTAACATTCATATATTTTAGATTCATTGCACACTAACTGAAATATTTCAGGTCTTTTATTGTCTTAATACAGATGATTTTGGCATACAGCTCATGAAAACCCAAAATTCCTATCTCACAAAATTAGCATATTTCATCCGACCAATAAAAGAAAAGTGTTTTTAATACAAAAAACGTCAACCTTCAAATAATCATGTACAGTTATGCACTCAATACTTGGTCGGGAATCCTTTTGCAGAAATGACTGCTTCAATGCGGCGTGACATGGAGGCAATCAGCCTGTGGCACTGCTGAGGTCTTATGGAGGCCCAGGATGCTTCGATAGCGGCCTTTAGCTCATCCAGAGTGTTGGGTCTTGAGTCTCTCAACGTTCTCTTCACAATATCCCACAGATTCTCTATGGGGTTCAGGTCAGGAGAGTTGGCAGGCCAATTGAGCACAGTGATGCCATGGTCAGTAAACCATTTACCAGTGGTTTTGGCACTGTGAGCAGGTGCCAGGTCGTGCTGAAAAATGAAATCTTCATCTCCATAAAGCTTTTCAGCAGATGGAAGCATGAAGTGCTCCAAAATCTCCTGACAGCTAGCTGCATTGACCCTGCCCTTGATAAAACAAAGTGGACCAACACCAGCAGCTGACACGGCAGCCCAGACCATCACTGACTGTGGGTACTTGACACTGGACTTCTGGCATTTTGGCATTTCCTTTTCCCCAGTCTTCCTCCAGACTCTGGCACCTTGATTTCCAAATGACATGCAGAATTTGCTTTCATCCGAAAAAAGTACTTTGGATCACTGAGCAACAGTCCAGTGCTGCTTCTCTGTAGCCCAGGTCAGGCACTTCTGCCGCTGTTTCTGGTTCAAAAGTGGCTTGACCTGGGGAATGCGGCACCTGTAGCCCATTTCCTGCACACGCCTGTGCACGGTGGCTCTGGATGTTTCTACTCCAGACTCAGTCCACTGCTTCCGCAGGTCCCCCAAGGTCTGGAATCAGCCCTTCTCCACAATCTTCCTCAGGGTCCGGTCACCTCTTCTCATTGTGCAGCCTTTTCTGCCACACTTTTTCCTTCCCACAGACTTCCCACTGAGGTGCCTTGATACAGCACTCTGGGAACAGCCTATTCGTTCAGAAATATCTTTCTATGTCTTACCCTCTTGCTTGAGGGTGTCAATAGTGGCCTTCTGGACAGCAGTCAGGTCGGCAGTCTTACCCATGATTGGGGTTTTGAGTGATGAACCAGGCTGGGAGTTTTAAAGGCCTCAGGAATCTTTTGCAGGTGTTTAGAGTTAACTCGTTGATTCAGATGATTAGGTTCATAGCTCGTTTAGAGACCCTTTTAATGATATGCTAATTTTGTGAGATAGGAATTTTGGGTTTTCATGAGCTGTATGCCAAAATCATCTGTATTAAGACAATAAAAGACCTGAAATATTTCAGTTAGTGTGCAATGAATCTAAAATATATGAATGTTAAATTTTCATCATGACATTATGAAAAATAATGAACTTTATCACAACATGCTAATATTTTGAGAAGGACCTGTATAGAAGATCTGCAGCATCTTGCTGCAAACACCAAAGGACCTAAGCTTCCTCAAGAAGTACAGTCTGCTCTGTCCCTTCTTGTAGATGGCTTCACAGTTGCATCTCCACTCTAGTCTGTTGTCCAGGTGAACACCGAGGTATTTATACTCCTCCACCACCTCCACTTCTTCTCCCATGATAGAAATAGTTTTTGACTTATTCCTGTTTCTCTTAAAATCTACAATCATCTCCTTTGTTTTAGTCACGTTCAAAATGAGATGATTGTTTCCACACCATGCCACAAAGCGGTCCACCACCTTCCTGTACTCAGCTTCATGTCCATCTCTGATCCACCCCACGACTGCAGAATCATCCGAGTATTTCTGCAGATGACAGGAGTCTGTCTTGTACTGGAAGTCTGAGGTGTTCAGACTGAAGAGGAATGGTGAGAGTACCGTCCCCTGTGGTGCTCCTGTGCTGCTGACTACCTGGTTAGACTCATAACCCTTCAGTCTCACAAACTGTGGTCTGTTTGTCAGGTAGTCTTTGATCCAGGAGATTGTTGAGGCCTCCACCTGAGTCTTCTGGAGTTTCTGACAAAGCAAATCAGGTTGGATTGTATTAAATGTTCTGGAGAAATCAAAGAACATGATCCTCACAGTGTTGCTGGCTTTGTCCAGATGACAGTGGGTTTGTTGAAGCAGATGTATGATGGCATCTTCAACTCCAACTCCACAGCGATAAGCAAACTGAAGGGGGTCCTGATGGTTTACTGTTTGCTTACTCAGGTGGGCCAACAGGAGTCTCTCTAGGACCTTCATGATGTGAAATGTCAGGGCAAGAGGTCTATAGTCATTGAGGACTGATGGGTGAGTTTTCTTTGGTACCGGAACAAGACAGGAAGTCTTCCACAACAGCGGAACCTTCTTCTGGGCCAGGCTAAGGTTGAAGAGGTGCTGCAGAATCCCACAGAGCTGCTCTGCACAGGCCTTCAGGACTTAGGGCTGACATGATCTGGACCTGCAGCCTTATTCCTTTTCAGTCTCTCCAGTTGTCTCTTCACCTGACTTCTTGAGACACACAGGTGGAAGGGGGAAGCAAAGGAAGCATCAGCATCTTCTGATATGGTTGAAGGCAAACATGTAGAAGCAGAAGGGTCTATTGCTGAGGTGGAAGATAAAAAATGTGAGGTGTTACTGGACAGCTGTGGGTCCTGTGGGACAAAGGAAGATGGAATGTCTGTTTGGCTGTGAGCAGGAGAGGAGGATGCGAAGCTTGTTTCTGAACTGAACCTACTGAAGAATGTGTTCAGTTCATTGGCTCTGTCCAGACCTCCATTGGTCTAATCATTCTTCTGCTTGAAGCCTGTGATCTTCTTCATCCCTGTCCACACATCTCTGATATTGTTTTGCTGGAGCTTGCTCTCCATCTTCTTCTTGTACACCTCCTTGCTGTCTCTTATCTTGACTTTAAGTTGCTTCTGTATAATCCTCAATAATTCCCTGTCTCCCTCTCTGAAGGCTCTTTTTTTCTTGTTAAGCAGGTCCTTCAGGTCACTGGTGATCCAAGGTTTGTTATTGGGGAAGCATCTCACGGTTCTGGTGGGGATGATGTTATCCACACAGAAGTTTATATAGTCTGTTACACACTCAGTCATGGCATAGATGTCCTCTCCATGTGGCTGGCACAGTGCATCCCAGTCTGTAGCCTCAAAGCAACCTTGCAGAGATTCTTCAGCTTCCTGTGACCATTTTCTCACAGTCATCTTTATTACAGGTTGCCTCTGAACAAGGGGCTTATATTTCGAGCAGAGAAAAACAAGATTGTGATCTGATTTGCCTAGAGGAGATCTTGCTGTAGAGATGCATGAGTCCTTGACATTTGCATAAAACAAATCCAATGTTTTGTTTTTTCTGGTAGAGCAGCTGACAAATTGTTGAAACGTTGGAAGTGTAGCAGAGAGTGAAGCATGGTTAAAATCACCAGAAATTGCCACAAAAGCATTGGGGTTTTGTGTCTGTAGCTTAGCAACAACTGAGCTGATGGCATCACATGTAGTGTCAGCAACAGCGGAAGGTGGAACGTAAACTGTTGCCAAAATAACACTGGTGAACGCTCTGGGTAAATAATATGGACGAAAACTTACTGCCAACAGTTCAAAATCTGGACTGCAGAGATGACACTTCACAGTAACATGTCCTGGATTACACCATCTGTTGTTCACAAGTACTGCCAGTCCACCTCCTTTACATTTGCCGCTCCTCTTTAAATCTCTGTCTGCTTGGTTAAAAAGCCCGGCAGAGATCAACACTTACAGCTCCTGAGGAGATGGCAGGCTTGTGATCTAAAGATCTTTGAGCTTGTGACATGAAGAAATAAAGTCTGAGCAGAGAACAAGTGGGTGGATCTTACTTTGAAAGCCAATCCTTGTGGTCACCTAAACAGGACCTGAAACGATCCCCCATCTGCCCGACCGACATCTGACTGTCCAAGACAATGATGGCATTCCCACTTAGGATTGCAGCCAGCCCAGTCCAAATACTGAAAACCCCAGCCCTGTCAAATGAAATGATACTCCAATAGAAGACGGCAGATAATGAAAAGCTGTGTAGCTGCTTGAGGCTTGTATGATGAGGACAATGAGCAACCCCTTGAACTTTCTGCAAATCCATAGCTAGACCTCCGGAAGAGATGGTGAACCCGAAAAAAGTGGTGGAGCACTGGTGGAAGGCGAATTTTTCCAGTTTATGAAACAACAGATACTAGAGCAGCCTGTTCAGCACTGCCCTCACATTGCAGACACGATCTACTTCAGATCGAGACTAGATCAAGATGTCATTCAGGTAGACAAACGACCACTGGCTGAATATGTCACACAGGACGTCGTTTAAAAGGTTTTTCAAAATGGCAGGACTGATGCACAGGCTGGATGGCATGACCAGGTACTCTCAATGAGTGTTAAGGGTGATAAAAGCTGGAGCCCCCTCATCCTTCTTCTTGACAATGAAGAAACCAGAAGTGGTGGGAGAGGGTCTAGGTCAAAAAGCTGAGATTGGGTGGGACACACATAGACACTGTTCGAAAGAAGGCCCAGCAGAGACTGTACTTCCTGAGGCAACTCAAGAAGTTCAACCTTCCACAGAAGCTGCTGGTCATCTTCTACACTGCCATCATCCAATCTGTCCTGTCTTCATCCATCTCAGTGTGGTTTGGCTCATCCACAAAACAGGACAGGTCCAGACTGCAATGAATAATCAGGAATGCAGAGAGAATAATCAGGGCTGACCTTCCCTCCATCCAGGACTTATACAGGTCTAGGGTCAGGAAAAGAGCTGCTAAAATCTCTGCAGACCCCACACACCCTGCACATAAACTGTTCAGAGCTTTACCTTCAGGCCGCCGCTACAGAGCACTGTTCACTAAAACCAGCCGCCACAGAGACAGTTTCTTCCCCCAGGCTGTTTCTCTGTTGAACATTCAATAGAATACAAAACAACAGCATACAGATGTTGCAAATGCACCTTTTTTATTAGATATGTGTATATTGTACATTGTAAATTTGTATATTCTGTAATACAAAAACAAACCAAAGAGCAAAGTGTACCGGAGTAAAATGCCTTGTTTGTATGTACGAACTTGGCAATAAAGCCGATTCTGATTCTGAATCTGATTCTGACATGATCCGGTCATGGGAATGAGATGATTTATGCACAATATTTGGTTCTGGTCCACTTGTCAAGCATTTGAAATATGGGAGTCGTGCCAACAAAACCAGGCATATACCAGGATGAGTGGAGAGGAGATGAGAAATTGGATTTCTTCCAGTTGGTCCCCTATGGATATTTGTATGGGCTGAGTCTGGTGTTGGATGGGGTAGGTTTGAAGAGGATGCCCATCAACAAATTGACAGGAATATAATGGTCCACTGAGGTCAAAGGGATATCCAGTTGAGAGGCCAGATTCCAGTCAATAACATTTTCAGCCAGTATCTAGAAGAGCCTCAGTGAACAATGTTAGTGGCTCAGTGGAAGCCCTACCTTAAACTGTAAATGAGAAGGACCACTGGAATGAATGGGGCAAGGTAGGACTCCCCCAATATCTACCTGGCCTTATCATTTCCTAGATGCAGGGGACACTGCGGGCGACTTATCTACAGTAGGCACAGAGGCCTTTAGCCAGCATTGTTCCCGTTCTTTTTTAGATGAACTTCCTACCTGCACTAGTTGAAAACTGCTTGAGGTAGCAGCTGCTCCTTCAGAAAAGGAAGGAGATGGAGGAGCTGTAAATCGTTGGGGCTGAAAAGATGTCAAGGTGCGAGGACTCGGATGACGTTGTGACGCAACGCATTGATCGATCTTTAAAACAAGATCGACTTTTTCATTTCATTTCAGAGTTTTAGGAGCCATGTCATCACAGATATAATTGGCCAACCCCTCCATAAGGATTTAGTGGAAAGCGGTTTCTCCCCAGTTCAATTTGACCACTAGAGTTGGAATTCAGAGACAAACAGGTTGATTTCACTGTCGCAAATGAAGAAATTGGGCTTCCACCTCCACATTGTCACTAGGGGCAATAAGAGTGTTCCACAAATTTGGTGTAATTATTACAGGATGGTAATTTAATCTGGGCACAGGCAGTTAAAAGGGAGGTTAAGATGGCAACCTCAGTGTGGGAGGTGGTATACTTAGAGGGTGACATTCAAACAGCATATCCAGCGTGGCCAGCAAGCCGTCGGGCTGAGCATCCAAATCTGGATGAACATCTCAATGAGGGAGGATAGTTTGGTGTTCTGGCAATAAACAACCCCACGGATGAACAAAACCTTGGCTTTTAATTGTTCAAATTTTGCTGGGTCTATGTTAGGCTCAGACATCTTGTCAGGTTGGTGGTGAGACGCATGGATACTGAAAAAGATGTGTCGGCGCAGTACGCTGACTGGACCCGAATGCGGTAAAAAATTGGCAGGGCAGCAGAAGCAGCAGGCATTTAATAGATAGATAAGCAGGGAGGCAGGTTGGAATAGTGCAACATGTGCATTTGTTTCCAGCAGATTAGCTGGCTACCCTGGCTGTAAGGTGTTCATTGTGTTTATCAGAGAGCAGTTTTCCATTGACAATTCTTTTGTGCATTTGTATACATTGTTTTATTGAATCTTCTTTTTACAGACTTGTTTACATTAGATTTGCTTATATTCTTTTTTCAATATAATCCCTCTAGTTATAGAGATAGAATTACACTCATTTTCTTTTTATTATCTTGATTTTTGTTATAGATCTGACCCACATGCAGAATAGCACTCAGGAGAAAAAAACAGTATGTTTAAAATATTTATTTTCACGGGAGTGAAATGGGTTAGGAATCCGGGACCAATAATTCTCCAACTGCACAAAAGATGAAAAAAGGGTGAGACCAGAGGAAATAAACAGTTTAATAATCTCGGTTCACGAAGGAAGATGAACCGCCAGAGGGATGAGAGATGTGGGATCGGAGAGCACAACACAGGAGAAGTTCTGTGAAGTTAGATCCTCAGGAGCTCTGATCACGGAGAGTGGATTGATGGTGAGGAGCCCAGGTTGGAGGTACTTGCGTGAGAGTTTGTTGGAGGGACAGGGTTTGCTTATTATTTGATAATAATAATCATCTTTATTGGTCATTGCACATGTACATCGCAACAAAATATGTCCTCTGCATTTAACCCATCCCTTATAGGGAGCAGTGGGCTGCCATTGTGCGGCACCCGGGGAGCGTTCTGGGGCTAAGGGTCTAGCTCAGGGACCCAGAGTGGCAATCTGTGGGATATGAACCTGGCCCCTTGTGTCCCCTCTGGAACACAAACCTCCTGTTCTAACCACTAGGCCCACACACCCTCAGACCGAGTCAGCTGACTGCTTTGAGTTGACAGGCGGAGTTTCAAACATCTGCCATGATTCAGTGTATTTAAGATGGCTCAAGCTCCGGTTCACATCCCCGTTCTACACGTATTATACGTTACAAACAGCTCTCGTTTTTGGATATTCGGAGTTTTGGTGGATTATTCTGTCATGGAGCAACCATCTAGGAAGAGTTCCCAAGTGTGGGAATATTTTGATTTGGTGCCACCTAATAAGGTAATGTACATTCAAAGTGTTTATTAGAAAGCCTATAGCCTATTATGCAGTAGTGCTATAGTCATGGTATCATGTTATGCAAAAGGTGCAGTAACGGGTTGTTATCTTGGTTTTACAGGTGCAGCGTTTGCTTTGCCCGCAGCTGCTGACGCATAAAAATTATAATACGTCATTCAATTCAATTCAATTCAGTTTTATTAATATAGCGCCAATTCACGACACATGTTGTCTCAAGGCTCTTCACAACAGTCAGGTTCATTGAACAGTGCAGTCAAAGTTAGTTATTTATTCAAATTGGATAAAAAGTTTTTCTATCTAAGGAAACCCAGCAGATTGCATCCAGTCAGTGACTTGCAGCATTCACTCCTCCTGGATGAGCATGTAGAGACAGTGGACAGTCACTGGTGTTGACTTTGCAGCAATCCCTCATACTGAGCATGCATGTAGCGACAGTGGAGAGGAAAAACTCCCTTTTAACAGGAAGAAACCTCCAGCAGAACCAGAACCAGGCTCAGTGTGAGCGGCCATCTGCCACGACCGACTGGGGGTTTGAGAGAACAGAGCAGAGACACAAAAAGAACAAAGAAGCACTGATCCAGGAGTACTTTCTATGGGAAGGAAAAGTAAATGTTAATGGATGTAGCTCCTTTAGTCGTTTCATCTAGAAAGAAAGAACAGATAAACTCTGAGCCAGTTTTCAAGGTTAGAGTCTGAAAGAGAGAACATAGAGTTAGTCACAGTAAAAGCCAATTACTATATCAAGGAGAGAGAAAGGGTTAAACCCCAAAAGACAGGGCTATGTGGATCATCTTTAGAGGGTGAGCATTAAGTTGTTGCCAGAAGCTCGGACAATTCCCCTCTCCAGAAAGGTGTCACAGGTAGACACAGAGTCAGGCCAGTTGTAGCTTCTAGGAAGAGAAAAGAGGGAGAACATGAAGTTAAAAGCTGAAATAACAGCAAATAATGCAAAATTAGAGAGTAGTGTGAGAATGTAGCGAAGAGGGTGAAAGTGGTCATTATGTCCTCCAGCAGCCTAAGCCTATAGCAGCATAATTTTCACTTCATTTATTTTTTATAGTCATTTATTTAAAATGGGACAGTGGATTTTCATAAAATAAATGACAATTCAACTTTAAGAAGCCAGAATTAGTCTAATGGCTATTTTTCATCTGTAATCCCCTTCAGTTCACATTATTTTTAAATTATTATTTTTTCATGAGTTAATTACTCAGAATTTTTAATGAGTTACTAAAAACACATATGTACAACACGCATATATACATACATAAGTGCTATTATTTACACAAGAGGTGAATCACATTTGCAGGGCTTAATTTGGTGCAACAATCACTACTGCCACTAGATGTCACCCAAGGGAATTGAATGAAGCTTCGGGTAGTGAACCACTTTATGTCACAATGGTTCAAAATGATTCTATGCTTCAAAAAGCCTCATTTTGACATCACTACAAGAAAGCAAAACTAGAGTTAGAGTTTGGCAAGAGTCTGTTACCACTGGTGGCTAATACTCAGGTGTTGACGTGCTGGCAGCTTCCAGTCCAAATACACCTTCAGGTAATCAGTAAATGTGAAGCACCTGTCCTCTCTGCCTCTGTGAGCTCCAACACCATCTGGTGACCAAGCAGAGTAAATAGCAGGTAACACAAACACACAGTAAACTCACAGACCCCGACAATTTTATGCGTTGCACAATGGCACATTTTGATGATACACAAGTAAATGTCACGACTAAAGGCTATGTCTTATGTGTTTGGAGTCCTGCAATAGAAATCAGCAATTTTATTTGACAAGATTCCCTTTTATGATGTGAAAACAGTTTTGGCACATTTGGCAAGTGGCAGCTCTGTCTGGCACATTGCTCACTAAAACATTTATGGAACAAATGTGCTTCTACTGATTCAGCCCTACTGTGCTACAGTTGTTTTCAATATGTGGATTTATAAAACCTGAGGCTTTTTCTGGGTTTTCACAAGGTTTTTCATGGTGTTTTGCATGTTGATTTAGAAAATAAATTTGGCGAGGCTAAACAAAATTTGGTATTTTCTCTGTTTAATCACAAATAAATTGATGCATTGTAACATTTGTAATAGTGGTTCCACTTGAAAAATATTCGTTTATGTCTTACCTTTACACAGGCATCAAAGGTTTGCATTTAGACATAACTGTGGAGCCATACTTGTTTGTTGTGTATTCTTTAGGTGGAAAATCCTGTGGGCTTAAGAGGTTAATGAGCATATTCACAGTTTCGTACTAATCTCCATCTATAACCCTCTCTCCTTCATCGCCTTTTTCCTTTTTGTTCCCTCCACAGCAGCAGCTTCGTGTTGTTTGTTCAGATCCCTTTAGAGTCACAGCAAGAAGGAATTATGCAAGATGAGCCACGCATCGCATCCTCAGAGCTTCAGCACAGCTCTGAAATATTCATGTATTGGTTTTTATAGGTAGCGGAAAGGCTGGCAGGAGATGTGGAACCATATGAGAAAGGAGAAACAATAAGATGAATTTTTTTTAGAGCAAGGAAGAGGGAAAAACAAAATATAGATTAATGAAAGTTGCTACAGTTTGAAGTCTGGACATTTTTGGATCTTTATTGAACCAACATGAGTTTGTTTAGTAGCAGTCAAAATATAGTTATAGCATTTTGTAGTAACCAAATATAAGGTATTAAGTTACTACAAAATGCCAACTCAGCATTTCTGTTAAATTTAATTAAATTTCTGTTGAGGAGGATATTAAGGTTTAAGGATTAACAAAAATGGATTTAAACATTTAAGCTTTAATTCATTACATATTTATCTGGTTCAGTATGAGCTGTAAAAGAAAAACAAAATGGTGGTTCTCATACAGTTCATACAGGGCCATTTCAGCAGGACTGAATTATAACACTTACCCCCAAAACATGGTGGATCCGATATAAAATCTGACAACAAAATTGGGTCATATGATGTCTGTAGCAATCAAAAAACTTTGAAGTGGATGAGGTCAAGCAGAGGGCTCATGATTCTCTGTGCCTCCAACTGTCCAACCACGACAGACCAGGGGCCTTTTTTGGTCAGACCTACGCTGTAATGTGAGGGAAATGTCATGAGTCAGAGATGAAGTGAGACACGGCTGCAAAGTAAAACACATCTGCTCCGGGGTAAATACAGACTAAAATGGTCAAATCGCAATGTGAACATTAAGCAATTTCTGATCATGTTGGTTCGAAAAAAGTTTCACCTGGTTCATTTCCAAGATGAATAAATGGTATAGCGATTTTCCAGCTGTACCGACCACTCAAAGCACTGTACACTAGAGCCACACTCACCCAATCACACTCAAAAATGTGCACACATTCATACATCGATACGCAGATTGGTAGACAACTTGAAGTTATAAGCTGGAATAGAACCCACAACTTTCGGATTTCAAGACGACTACTTTTCCCACTAAGTTACTGTCACCTCTGGTGACAAGCGACTGATTGTGAAAGCAGAGAACACAACTGTTTTATGACTCGAAACACCCTTCTGACAAATACAAGAGAAGGAAATAGATGGAGCAAAGGTTTTATGAACTAGTGGTGAGTATGAAATATCTTATTTAACATTTATATCCAGTAGATACGTTAACTTGAATACTCAAACTCACAGGTTGTCCGTTGACGGGTAGGAAGTGATGTTTAGTCGAGATCAGGGGTGAGTTATGAGAGGATTGTTTCACATTTTTAGGTTTATTAAAAATGTTAACTGATTCAGCAGAGGTACTGTAACACAGAAGTAGCCAATTAATGTCGTTTTTAATATTGTTTTTGAAAACAAAACTCAAAAACTGAGAAATACCATAAAGTTCAGGCATGAAGAAAATATTTCATATGAATCAATTAGAAACAATATAATGCAGGCTAAAAACTGTACTTTCAAATTTGTTGAAGTGACAGAAGATGATGTTAAAAATGTTGTTAGAAAGTAAAGATAAACCTTCTGGTATTGTCAACACTGAAATGAAATTGTTAAAGTTGGTGGTAGATTTAATCTCACTGCTTGTTTCTCATATAATCAATACAAGTTTAAGGAAAAGCATCTTTCCATCACAACGGAACATACCAACAATTATCCCTTTGAATCATAACAATAAAGAACCACCAATCAATAAGCTTGTTACCTGCATTAAGTAAAATGATAGAAAAAGCAGTGTATGATTAAATACAGGAATGTTTTGCAGATTATGAATTGAATACAGTTAATCAACATGCATATAAAATGGGTTATGCACAATTATGGCACATACTTAGATTACTGATCATCGGTAAGAGAAAATTCATAAGAAGAAGCTGGTTGGCACAATATTTTTAGATTTAAGTGTGACTTTTGATGATAAAAGTCTTTTAAAAAAGTTTAATTATTATGAATTTCAGTCATCGGCCTTAAGGTAGACAGAGAGTTAATAATCGAGAGTATAAAGTTTATTTTAATGGTAGTTATTCTGAGGCTGGACGGATGAATTGTAGAGTGCCCTAGGACAGTTCTTTGGGACCTCTTTTGTTTTCTATTCTATTCTATTCTATTCTATATGGTAGCGTTGTCGTTCTGAACTACGGCCAATAAAGATGAAGCGTATCTATGTATACACACACAAATAAACTTTTTCTGCATTTTTTTGATCAGATTGTGTTAATTCTGAGTAAAACAAATCATTACACAATGCCAAGCAAAACAGACATAAGACCCAAACAGATGTGCTGAAAGCAGAGGGTTGTAGGTTAAAGGAGCACAAAAAGAGAGATGAAACTGAATATAATATAACTCTGGAAAACCAGAAAGGGGTTTATTTTTTCCTTATTAAAACTCTGAGACTCGGGTTCAGGACAGTTTGCAGCTCCCTGCTGTGTTCAGTCACACCTGTCTCAACATAAAGTAAAGGTGCTGCAGTTTGTCAAAGCAAAGGTAATCTGGGCCAGATTGTATGCAAAAGCTAGCACACAATGCAGGAAGTGTATAAAGACAGAGTGTAGAAAGGTCACTGAAGCTAACAGCTGGTGGCTGACTTCTGATATCTTCTGCATCAGTTATCTAACGTCTTCAAAGAGGCACAACCTCCAGGCTGACTGGTGTGATAGGTCTCTGCTTACACTTGATTCAGTAAAAAAGCTGCTTCCATCTGCTGTATATGATAGGGATGTCATCTTGAGAGGAAGTACTTTGTTCAGCTTCCACATGTATACCTTCACTTCTTGATGAAAAAGAAAACAGTTAAAAACAGCTAAAAAGACTGCAGCGAGCACAGAGCTGAGTTGGCAATTGGAAAACAGGAGGCTAAAATCAGCAGTGCTCCTGCCAAACTGTTTGCTAATTCACCATGTAAAAAACTTTTCTTATAGGTACAAACATAAAGAAGGTGAATCATCAAGTCCTGTTATAAATTTGACATTTGTGTGTCACGTTTGATGTACCGTGTAGTGGAGATGAAGGTTTAATGCTCTATGTCTCCCTCAAGTGGTCAAACAATATTTAGTTGGACTAATTTGAAAGTAGGTCAGATGCAGGCACTTCAAGCTTGTCTAAAAAGCAGACAACCAAGCTCCCACTAACAACAAGTTTCTCCACATCAAAGACTTAAAGGTTTGGGGATTGGAACATTTTTTTTTACAAATAATGTTTAAGATTACAAACAATCTGCTTCCAAGCTGTGTCCAAAGGTTGTTTCAAATGATACCAAAATGTGTTTCAATTTGGAGATCGGTTTGTTTACGTATAAAACCCAAAAGTAGACATAATAATAAAAAATATAGGTCTTCTTTTGTTACATGAGTTCATTTGTGGAATTACCTTAATGATGATGGTGGGCAACATGGAAATAACATTTTAGCACCATATTATCTTGTGGAATAAATTAGAATAACAATGAATGGTCATGATAAATATTAAAAACATTACCAGAACCATTTTGACCCAGATTTCTTTGACTGTACACAGTTGAAGCCTCCAAAAAATTATCTGACCTTAACAATAGAGACATCATCACACAAGATGCTTCACTGCAGCAGTTCCCTTCAGCTGTTGAACTCTAAAAATTAGCTTGCTAGCAGGATGATTTAAAGTGCATCTGACATCGGATTTTTATGATAAATCCAATGACATTAATGATAAGGGAACATTGTTAAAATATTTTAAAACGTAATTTCATGCTGCTGAAATGAACAATTGCTGAGATATATAGTCATAAATTTCACTAAAAAGGCACTTCCAGACTACTTCCCCACAATTTATTTTATGACAACACAGACAGTTGCGAAGAATTTGATGTTTGTTTAGGTATAATTCAGTCACTGTCAGAGAGAGACGAAGCAGAGTCAGAGGAAAAAAGTCTGCTGTCATCAGATGGCACAAATTTAGGGCGCAGCTCCTTATATGTTGGAGCCACTAGAAGAGCAGACAGCGCCACCTGGCACTGCCAGGCTGGCAGTGAAATGACCGGTGGCGGATTAGACAGCTTTTGCTGGGATGCTGCAGCTACGTCCCCTCAAAGTGTTTTGTACCACACTAATTATGTTCCCACCAGCTACAACATTTAGGAACCAAAGATAAAAACAGTGTAATAGGTAATAATAATAATAGCTGGAGATGTGAGTTTGCCAGAACGATGTCAGACTCCATAAGGTGACAACATGTTTAGCCACATGCGTCAGAGTGTTTAGCAGGACCAACATGCAAGCAGGAGTTCAGAAGCCGCATGGTAATTGGAAACATTAAAATACATCATTTACTGAAGAATATTCTGTGATATAGCCTATGTTACAAGTTCTATTCATGTTAATAACCTAAACTAATTAAAAGACATAGATTTTTGAGTAACATGAAGAAATGTTGGTTAAAATGTTTTTAATGTTATAAAAAGCAAATGCATATTTACAATCAATTTACAGAAATCAAGTGCCCAGCTATAGGATGAAATGTCTTTCCACCTGTGGACCATGTGGTGGTAGCTTTCTGTCCAATCATGATCCAGTGTACACCCTGCCTGGCTTCCAGCAGCTGTTAACACCAACAGAACAGACACTTATTATGCATGCTAATATGTTTTAATTTTCTTTTTAATTTACTTATGTTTGTCACTCATGGAATACATGATCAATAATATAATGATAAACAGAAAATATAAACTGTCATTGAGCAGTGCTTACCGTGAATCAATGAGTGTCTTTCAAATAATATCACACTGACTGTGGTCTGGATTAACCAATTTCAAAAACTCAATTTAAATTACTGATGAAAATGTTAATGATAAAATTCATTATTATAGAGTGGCTTAGGTTATCCTGAGCCATCTCTGTGGTTATGCTGCTATAGGCTTAGACTGCTGGAGGACATGATGACCACTTTCACTCTCTCTGCTGCATTCTCATACTACTCTCCAATGGGGGGTTTTCACATGACATCGCGGTCACATGACCGCACCTTAGGATCACCAACTTGGGTGGCAGCTGCAGCTTGTTTTCTTTGTTTTAGTGTAATCAATGAAGCAAAACCCTGGACCATTCTACCATAACTATGGTGAAAACTTGCTTAATTGTGGGTTATGTTGGGCGTGGTGGTCGAGACCAACGTTCAGTCTATCGTCTGCCAGGTAATAGGTAATCAGTGTGAGAAAACAAAAACACTGACTACTGTAGCTGAATCGGATTTCCAGGTGGATTTGGATGGCTTGAATCTCACTCACGCCCGAGTGTGCAGTGGACATTTTGTGACAGGTACATAAATAACGTTCATTCACATGTATTGTAATAATATTCCAGAAAGTAGTCTGCCAAGACCTTGAGCTGATCAGTTGATCCTGAGCTGGGTGGCAGCGCTCAGCGCTGTAACCTACTTCAGTAAGCTTCGCTCTCACGCCTTGATTTTTAAAACAAAGGGTTTTAAAACAATATATATATATAAAATCACAAATGCTTATATATTTGCAGTGAAAGCACAAATACAATAAATGAAATATTTATTCACGTCGGATTATATTTGGGTGTGTTTGTTGGGATCGGGTCGGGCTTATAGCCGCCGACCCGGGTCTGGTTGGGCTGGATTTTCTGAGCTCGATCTATACTTAACCCCCAGCTACAGCAACACCAGTACACACATGCAACATTTTTTCTCATGCATAAAATGATAAAATCGGGGACATTTCCGGAGACAATGTAAGACCCTAAAAACGGGGACTGAAATCGGCTGTAACGACTCTAGATACTAATCCATGGGCCAAAAAGCATGCAATGTTGCAATGTTGTAAATGTTGTGTTATTTGCTGTTATTTCAACTTTTAACTCTATGTTCTCTCTCGGTTTTTCCCTTCAAAGAAGCGACACCTGGCCTGGCTCTGTGTTTAGCTGTGGCACCTTCTTAGAGGGGGACATCGGCTGAGCTGCTGCTTCCAAAAAACGTATTGCTCACCTTCTACAGATGATCCATTATTCAGAGTTCATCTGCTTGGCCGTCTTACTCTCCTAGATGAAGCCTCTAAAGTAGCTACAACCATTAATGTTTTACTTATCTTTCCCATAGAAAGTACTCCTGGATCAGTGCTTCTGTGTCTTTTTGTGTCTCTGCTCTGTTCTCTCAAACCCCCAGTTGGTTGTGGCAGATGACCGCTCACACTGAGCCTGGTTCTGGTTCTGCTGGAGGTTTCTTCCTGTTAAAAGGGAGTTTTTCCATCGGGATAGGAGGGGAACAAAGCGCGCTGATGTCTTTTGCTGGCAAAAATACATAAATTCAACTGGATCCAAGAAAGCCATACAATTATCGATCATATGCAAAGATAAGTACGGATGAAATACTGTCTGTGTATCCGGTATTTTCATTCATGAATGGGGATAATTAAGGTACAAGCATTGCTTGACTGTCTCTCCGAGCCCCCGCAGACGCAAACGGTGTTCGAGAGAAACCCCGACAAAGACGCGGTCTCCCAGCCTGGAAGGAAGACAGCAGAGACCGCAGCGGACAGGACGAGCCGCCCAGCTCTCCAGAGCTAACCCTTTTGTTCACAGAGCGAACGCAACTTCGACCCCCGAGGTTAGCTGAAAGCTAACCGCTTGTTGACTGTGGACGTTTCTTCAAGCTTCGCCCCTTGGACGTTTCCTCTCCACAGTTCATGAGGTTAGGTTTGGGCAGATTAACAGTTAGGATGAAATAATATGAACGTTTTCATCCTATGAAGTTTTGTTTTTGTGAAACTCGGCTATCTTAGTGCTAGTAGGCTAGCTACAGCACACGTGCCGGTTTGTGTTCTTTGTATGTTTTTAAAGTTAAGACAAACTTTATTTAAAGGGTGATTTTAACCAGAACATCGCTCATAACGCGCCGTCCGCGCTTATGCATTTTAACCCCTTTATTAACCCTGGTATTTTAAAGGTATGTGTTGATTCTGGTGCTAAGCTCTCCGCTTCTTTGTTAGCTTAACTGCTAACCGGTAAGAACAAGTGCTTGCTACTAAAGAGTATTCAACAGAAAGGTTGTTGGTTTTCAAGCTAGTGAATAATAGTCCCTAAACATCATTTACTAAATTTGATAACTGAGTAAACACCATTAAGACCCATTTCTCCAGAAAGATTTGGCTCTTTTCCAAAGTACTCCATTAATAATATTTTTTCGAATATTATTTCAATAACTAAAGGCTGCTAATTAGACACCGTTGAGAAATGGTCATCCAGAAGGTTGGTTTTATTCAGCAGATCATTATTTAAAACATTATTTTATTAAAATAACATTTGATCTGATCTTACATTGTGAATGGTTGTCTAAACATTTGCTGATTATTGTCTAAGTTGGTTCCAAGACTAACTTAACTTAATTTCCAGATTCTTCAAGATAATCCTTGGTTCTCAAACATAAACATTGCATGGTAATGTTGCATCACTCTTTTGGTCATGATTTTCAATCATCTTTAATCAACTTGTTTATATTGTACATAGTCCATTAGTCTTCATTATTCTTTAATTCTGCTTGATAGTTTAGTTGGATTGTTTAAGCAAAGTAAAGAGTTTGTTGATTGAAATATGTTTGACTTGAGTTGACTTATTTTTGTTAATAAATTCTTGTATTTTAAGAAATTGTGTGAATTCATTCAATATATGTGCAGAGTTTATGCTGTTCAATAATGTCAGAGCTCGTCTCACACCTTTCTATTTTGTCCTAATACCATCACCTTATTGGGCTGGTATTCACAGGACAATCCTTAACAGACCCAAATATTATTTGATAAAATATAAAAATATTAATATTAAATATTAAATAATATTCTCAGATTCATAATTACAACACCAACTAAATGATCCAATAAATAGATCAGGCAGAAGAGTTATTGGCTGTAGCCCTATCGGCAAGATCTGGCTGACGGCACCTGAAGTTCTGGCATTTGTCTCACAGTGGGTCCTGCATGGAGCTAAAAAACAAAATGTTTTTGCGTTACAAATAAATAACATGACCACAGTGCATGGATGGCCGAGCTCCTCACCCTATCTCCTCTCACTCGTGAACGAGATACTTGAACTCATGGCAGGAGCTCCCCTCCAACCTAAAGAGGGGAAGCCACGCTTTTCCGGTCGAGAACCATGGCTTTCATGTTCATCAAACCAATCTTTCACCAGTCTTGCTGTGTGTATCGGTGCATTGTCATCCTGATACACGGCACCGCCTTCAGGATACAATGTTTGAACCATTGCAAGTCCTGCACAGTGGTCAGAGGGATTTTAAGCCATTCTTCTTGCAGGATAGTGGCCAGGTCACTACGTGATACTGGTGGAGGAAAACGTTTCCTGACTCGCTCCTCCAAAACACCCCAAAGTGGCTCAATAATATTTATATCTGGTGACTGTGCAGGCCATGGGAGATGTTCAACTTCACTTTCATGTCCATCAAACCAATCTTTCACCAGTCTCGATGTGTGTATTGGTGCATTGTCATCCTGATACACGGCACCGCCTTCAGGATACAATGTTTGAACCATTGGATGCACATGGTCCTCAAGAATGGTTCGGTAGTCCTTGGCAGTGACGCGCCCATTTAGCACAAGTATTGGGCCAAGGGAATGCCATGATATGGCAGCCCAAACCATCACTGATCCACCCCCATGCTTCACTCTGGGCATGCAACAGTCTGGGTGGTACGCTTCTTTGGGGCTTCTCCACACCGTAACTCTCCCGGATGTGGGGAAAACAGTAAAGGTGGACTCATCAGAGAACAATACATGTTTCACATTGTCCACAGCCCAAGATTTGCGCTCCTTGCACCATTAAAACCGATGTTTGGCATTGACATGAGTGACCAAAGGTTTGGTTACAGCAGCCCGGCCGTGTATATTGACCCTGTGGAGCTCCCGACAGACAGTTCTGGTGGAAACAGGAGAGTTGAGGTGCACATTTAATTCTGCCGTGATTTGGGCAGCCGTGGTTTTATGTTTTTTGGATACAATTCGGATTAGCACCAGAACATCCCATTCAGACAGCTTCCTCTTGCGTCCACAGTTAATCCTGTTGGATGTGGTTCGTCCTTCTTGGTGGTATGCTGACATTACCCTGGATACCGTGGCTCTTGATACATCACAAAGACTTGCTGTCTTGGTCACAGATGCACCAGCAAGACGTGCACCAACAATTTGTCCTCTTTTGAACTCTGGTATGTCACCCATAATGTTGTGTGCATTTCAATATTTGGAGCAAAACTGTGCTCTTACCCTGCTAATTGAACTTTCACACTCTGCTCTTACTGGTGCAATGTGCAATCAATGAAGACTGGCTACCAGGCTGGTCCTATTTAGCTATGAAACCTCCCACACTAAAATGACAGGTGTTTCAGTTTCATTGTCCAACCACTGTATGCCCATAACAGGGCTTTGTCCAGAACCTAAAAACAGCACAATACATACTCCACATGAACAATATTCAAGGTGGCAAGAACAAGGTTCTTTCATGCCAGGATACTTCATTCACAAAAACTGAAATGCAAACTCTTGGGAAGTCCTCATAGGTCCATAATGGTGGTCAAACACAAATGATGGACAATAATTCTCAGCCCATTACTATTAGATTCATAGACACACAGGGTGTAAATATTATCACAGCTCCAAAAGACCCCATGCTACATGCATGGATAAAACACGATCATTTAAAATAGTAGTAAAAGGTGGGGTTCATGGCTCTAGCGGTAGAGCATGCGACATATGTACGGAGGCCTCAGTCCTCGACATAAATGTCCCAGGACCGAGTCCTAACCCAGCGAGACCCTTCCTGCACATCTTCCCCTTCCCCCTACTGCATTTCAAGACTTTCCACTTTAATATAAAAGCCTCTAGTGCCATCCATCCATCTTCTATACCATTTTCTTTTGTACAGGTCGCAGGGGAGCTGGTTCCTATCTGCAGCGGTCCACGGGTTAACACAGGGGGCTAACATGCGGACAGGACCACAGAGACCTTCGGTAAAACCCCTGGTGGCGGGCATTGTGTAAAAAGAAGCCCTGTTGATCTTCTGTGAATACTTCTTTCTGGGGGAACCTCTGGCTCAGATTCCTTTTCTGCAGAAGCTTAGAAAGAACGGTTTAAGACTTGTCGAAACGAGTGTAGACCACTCTGAATCCATGGATTCGGTGAAGTAGTAGTCTTACTCGGGAGCCAATTACAAAGACATTCAGATGATTCTCGCACCCTGCCTTCCAAACGGGTCAGTTGTGCTGGCACAGGTCAATGAGGAACAGGCATGGCTGGGAGAAGTGTTTAGTTGTGTGCATTTCAATATTTTGAGCAAAACTGTGCTCTTACCCTGCTAATTGTACCTTCACACTCTGCTCTTAGTGGTGCAATGTGCAATCAATGAAGACTGGCTACCAGGCTGGTCCAATTTAGCCATGAAACCTCCCACACTAAAATGACAGGTGTTTCAGTTTCATTGTCCAACCCCTGTATATATATATATATATATATATATAAATATATAAATATATACAGTACAGACCAAAAGGTTTGGACACACCTCATTCAAAGAGTTTTCTTTATTTTCATGACTATGAATATCGTAGCTTCACACTGAAGGCATCAACACTATGAATTAACACATGTGGAATTATATAATGAACAAAAAAGTGTGAAACAACTGAAAATATGTCTTATATTCTAGGTTCTTCAAAGTAGCCACCTTTTGCTTTGATTACTGCTCCACACCCTCTTGGTATTCTGTTGATGAGCTTCAAGAGGTAGTCACCTGAAATGGTTTTCCAACAGTCTTGAAGGAGTTCCCAGAGATGCTTAGCACTTGTTGGCCCTTTTGCCTTCACTCTGCGGTCCAGCTCACCCCAAACCATCTCGATTGGGTTCAGGTCCGGTGACTGTGGAGGCCAGGTCATCTAGCGAAGCACCCCATCACTCTCCATCTTGGTCAAATAGCCCTTACACAGCCTGGAGGTGTGTTTGGGGTCATTGTCCTGTTGAAAAATAAATGATGGTCCAACTAAACACAAACTGGATGGAATAGCATGCCGCTGCAAGATGCTGTGGTAGCCATGCTGGTTCAGTATGCCTTCAATTTTGAATAAATCCCCAAAAGTGTCACCAGCAAAGCACTCCCACACGATCACACCTCCTCCTCCATGCTTCACGGTGGGAACCAGGCATGTAGAGTCCATCCGTTCACCTCTTCTGCGCCGCACAAAGACACGGTGGTTGGAACCAAAGATCTCAAACTTGGACTCATTGGACCAAAGTACAGATTTCCACTGGTCTAATGTCCATTCCTTGTGTTCTTTAGCCCAAACAAGTCTCTTCTGCTTGTTGCCTGTCCTCAGCAGTGGTTTCCTAGCAGCTATTTTACCATGAAGGCCTGCTTCACACAGTCTCCTCTTAACAGTTGTTCTAGAGATGTGTCTGCTGCTAGAACTCTGTGTGGCAATGACTTGTTCTCTAATCTGAGCCGCTGTTAACCTGCGATTTCTGAGGCTGGTGACTCGGATGAACTTATCGTCCGCAGCAGAGGTGACTCTTGGTCTTCCTTTCCTGGGGCGGTCCTCATGTGCGGCAGTTTCTTTGTAGCGCTTGATGGTTTTTGCGACTGCACTTGGGGACACTTTCAAAGTTTTTCCAATTGTTCGGACTGACTGACCTTGATTTCTTACAGTAATGATGGCCACTCGTTTTTCTTTACTTAGCTGCTTTTTTCTTGCCATAATACAAATTCTAACAGTCTATTCAGTAGGACTATCAGCTGTGTACTGTATCCACCTCCTGCACAACACAACTGATGGCCCCAACCCCATTTATAAGGCTTGAAATCCCACTTATTAAACCTGACAGGGCACACCTGTGAAGTGAAAACCATTTCAGGTGACTACCTCTTGAAGCTCATCAACAGAATACCAAGAGTGTGTGGAGCAGTAATCAAAGTAAAAGGTGGCTACTTTGAAGAAACTAGAATATAAGACATATTTTCAGTTGTTTCACACTTTTTTGTTCAGTATATAATTCCACATGTGTTAATTCATAGTTTTGATGCCTTCAATGTGAAGCTAAAATATTCATAGTCATGAAAATAAAGAAAACTCTTCGAGTGGTTGTTGGTGCCAGACGGGCTGGTCTGAGTATTTCAGAAACTGCTGATCTACTGGGATTTTCACGCACTACCATCTCTAGGGTTGACGGAGAATGGTCTGAAAAAGAGAAAATATCCAGTGAGCGGCAGTTCTGTGGGCGCAAATGCCTTGCTATTGCCAGAGGTCAGAGGAGAATGGCCAGACTAGTTCGAGCTGATAGAAAGGCAACAGTAACTCAAATAACCACTCGTTACAACCAAGGCATGCAGAAGAGCATCTCTGAACCCAC
This sequence comes from Girardinichthys multiradiatus, assembly GCF_021462225.1. Taxonomy (NCBI): domain Eukaryota; kingdom Metazoa; phylum Chordata; class Actinopteri; order Cyprinodontiformes; family Goodeidae; genus Girardinichthys; species Girardinichthys multiradiatus. The sequence continues at coordinate 48,051,279 of NC_061810.1, forward strand.
AACTTTGAGGCAGATGGGCTACAGCAGCAGAAGACCACACCAGGTGCCACTCCTGTCAGCTAAGAACGGGAAACTGAGGCTACAATTCGCACGGGCTCACCAAAATTGGACAATAGAAGATTGGAAAAACGTCACCTGGTCTGATGAGTCTTGATTTCTCTCCTTTCTCTTGCTCTCGTGGAAAACACACGCATTTTCTCTCCCTCCCTCCCTGCTGATCCCTGCTTCTGCTTTTGTCTGTATTTTTCTCAGAGCCTCGCTTTGCATATCCTCCAAACTTGTAAATTATGGATCTGGTCAGCTGGACTCTCAACGTAATTGGTCAAATTTTATGTTTTTTTTTCCTACGGGAAGACAGGGTAAAGGAGACCCTCTTATCCAGGCGGGACGTTCTTCTCTGGAAACACAATGGATTCTTGGCAGCAGTGGAAGATTGTGTTCCTGACTACAATGTCGGTCGAGGACGTAGAAAATGTGTACATATTTGAGAGCATTTACTCAAATTTAGAGATGTTTGACTCTCTCAGATTCATTTTATACATTGTTTTCTTGCTGATATTACATCCAACAGCCTTAATTATACAATAATGAAAAATAGGAAAATGCCCCTTGAGAATTAGCAAAAATTTTATCAATTGTCGGTTTATGGATGAGGGGGGAAAAACACCGGAATACAAAGTATTTAAAAAAATCACATGAAAATTATTTGAATTCTTTATAAGGAGGTTTATATTAAAATCTCCTTAAATATAACAGTTTATGGTTCTTATTAAAACATTCTAGGTAGATGGACAAATATCAATAAATTATCTTACAAATTAATCAGGAGGTGGCTACACTGTTGCAGAGTTGGTAGGACTCCTGGGTTCGACTCTCAGCCAGGGGTCTTTCTGCATGGAGTTTGCACGTTCTCCCCGTGCATGCGTGGGTTCTCACCGGGTACTCTGGCTTCCTCCCACAGTTCAAAAACATGATTGTTAGGTTTATTGGTCTCTAAATTGCCCTTAGGTGTGAATAGGTGTGTGCATGGTTGTATGTCCTATGTGCTTATGTGTTGCCCTGAGATGGACTGACGACCTGTCCAGGGTGTACCCTGCCTCTCATCCATAGACTGCTGGAGATAGACAGCAGCTTCCCTGTGACCCACTTTGGAAGAAGCAGTATAGAAGATGAATAAATGAATCAGGAGGGCAAGATACAATCCCAACAATAATATTCTGATGATTGATTGAACCAACGCGTTCAATGAAAACAGTTTCAACCCCAACAACTGAGTCAAGAACAAGGTCATGCCTTGATCTGAATTCATAATCATGTTGAATAAAACGTAATAAACAACCTACCGGTTGACTTTCTCTTACATAATGAACTGAGTTACACTTTGGTACTTTATATATCTCTCTGGAAATATCAGTAAGCCATGTTTCAAGTAAAGCAGTTACAGAAACTCATTGATCAAGTGAGGATACGTAATGAATAAATTTGTCATACTTGCTATGGGGGGATTCTTATATTTAAATGAAATGTGGAGAATATATTTAGATGTAACGTTTCACATAGGTGATCATAATGGAATTCATCACATTATAAAAAAAAAAAATTTAAACAATGTGAATCAAAATTAGAATCCTATATAGCAAAATTACAATAATCGTTCAAAAAGATTAAAAACATTTTTTTAGAAGGATTTTATGTGTAACTTAGTTATCTGTGGACATGAACTTTAACCCAGCAACATAAATGCACTGGATAGATTACAAGTCTTTGACACTATTTCCATGAGTTTTTTTGTAGAATCTGACTCAGAAAATTAATTTGTCCTATCTCAAGTAAGCGACGTCACCTCTCTGTCGAGCTGCCTTCATTTCTGGGAGAAGTTGCTTTCTTCTTTGTCGGATGACTTCTTAGTTTGAAAGTCTTCATAAATGAAGATGCCTTTACCCTTTAAGCTCTTTGCTCTGTCGAGAACAGCGAGCTTCAGTTTCAGTTTGTCCAACAGAACTAGAGCCCTGGTCCTAGAGGTTTACCTTACTTCTTCACTCTAACTGCCGTCTGTTCATAGATCACCTGATGCCGTCCTAAAGTTCCTCAGTGAATTTTAATAAGTAAAGGGTAGTCAGTGAAGAGCCCTCTGCTGGTCTGTAGATTTGTTGTCCTGAGATGTTTTAAGGCTGGAATCAACCAGATGCTGGAATTGAGCCATTTTTCTACTGAGAACATTTCTTTTTAACTCTTGGCTGGGTCAGTAGTTAAATAGAGGTACTTTCACTGATTTTGTCATCCACTTGGTGCTATTGCAAAAGTACAGTGATGGTTTTTATACCTTTTGTTAAATGGGATTTTGTCCAGGTGATCACCTAATTGGTACATCATGTGTAGACAACGGGGGACTTGTGTTGGAAAGAATGAATTTAATGCCTCTCATACACATAGAGATGCTGATTTTTGGAGAAATTGCTGAGGTGTCTTCATGTTTTTCAGGGCCAACTACTACAACTTTGTGGCTTTATATGTGATCTGCTTCGCACCTCACATAATTAAATCAAACAACTCGCCTCTAGATTGTCTATTCTACCTGTGGACTTTCCTCCTATCTCTGCAAATCTTTGCTACTTACTTTTACTCTACTGACCTGCTTAATTGCTGCTTAGAAAGCTCTCATCACTATGTGGCATGACTTCCCAGCTTTATGTCTGGACTTAAAAAAACAAACTCAAATGAAACTCTTTAATTAGGATGCATACATGTTCCTACAAATGTCAAATGTTTGTTAAAATAAGCTTCTTTATTTTTTTGCTTCTGTGATGACAGCACTGTTCACCTGCAGTGAATGTTTATCACAGATCCACCTGTCCATACATTTCTGTATCCACTATCTCCTCTCCTTTCATCTACTAGTCGGCATGGTATCTGTATTCATGCATTCCTGGCTCTTTCGGTGCCAGAGCCACTATCTGTTTGATCTCTACTGTTGCACCCGAGGGTCCCTGAACTCAACTCTTTGTTGTCTGACTCTTCTAAGTGGGATCACCGTCCCTCCACAAAGCCTCACTCTGTAGGTGTGGACAACATGTTGGATCTATTATTTAAACACCTCTACAAAGCAGCAGAGTGGCTGTAAATAATGAGCGTGCAGCTCATGGACAGGTGGAAGGCTGATGGATATACTGTCACTACCAAAGCATCCAGCACATCTCCTTTTGCAGTTCCTTGGTAAACAGCACTGAGCAGGGTTTCATTTCAGCTCAGTTGTGTGACAAACAAAATTAAAGGACATTATATTTATGCAGCATTAATAAGCTTCCCCTGTAAAGAGAAATATTTTACATATGTGCTAACTTGCAACTATTAGTAAAAGATCAGTTTGATCAGCTGAGGCTGCATCAAAGGCTTGGAGGCTGTATTGTTTCCATGTTTCAAAGACGTTAGCAGTAAAAGTGCCTACCTTAATATAAATGAATCACTTACTGCCATCATTACATTAAACGAACCAATGCAGAAAACCGGGCTGTGAGTTTGATTGGGTGAATGTGGCTCTACTGTAAAGTGCTTTGAATGGTCGGTATGACTGGAAAGGTGCTGTAGGAGTTCAGTCCATTTACCAGTTAGTTTGTTAAGGTAAAATAAAAACACATCCACACACATTCTTACTGATTGCATATTCCCATTATTGCATATCTCTACATTCTGCCTGTGTTTATTTTAGCTATTGGTTTTGGATGGAAACTGTTGTTAAATCTACTAGTCCTTGCTTTACCTGATCTGTAGCGTCTGCCTGACAGTAACAGCTCAAACCGAGCGTGACCCGGCTAAGAAGTGTCCTTCATGATGTTCTTGGCTTTTTGAAGACAGAGCGAAGTTCTTCCAGTGTGGGGAGAGGCCAGCAAACATACATATTCACACTGACCTGTGACATCACTGCATCGTTTTATTAGTTTAAGTTTTATTCTTATTTTTTTTCCAGATTCCAGTTTGTTCATGTAAATGATAAATCATCTTTAAACTCCAGGGTTAATTGTGGAGTACCACAGGGTTCAGTACTTAGACCAATTCTCTTTACTATATATATGCTTCCAATAGGTCAAATTATCAGGCAGCATAGGATAAATTTTCACTGTTACGCTGATGATACTCAGCTTTACTTATCCATAAATCCTGATGAACCCAACCAGTTAGCTAGACAACAAGCATGTCTTGAAGACATAAAAACTTGGATGACTTTAAATTTTTTGCTTCTAAATTCAGACAAGACAGAAGTTGTCGTCTTTGGACCGGAGTCTTTAAAAAAGAAACTGCTTAGTCAATCACTTAATCTGGATGGCATTAAATTGACCTCCGATAATAAAGTAAAAAACCTTGGTGTTATTTTTGACCAGGACATGTCATTTAAATCCTATATTAAACAGGTTTCTAGGATTTCCTTCTTTCAACTCTGGAACATTGCCAAAATTAGAGATATCCTGTCCAGGAGTGACACTGAAAAACTAGTCCATGCATTTGTTACTTCAAGGCTGGACTATTGTAATTCTTTACTATCAGGATGTCCACAAAATGCAGTTAAAAACCTTCAGCTGATTCAAAATGCTGCAGCAAGAGTTCTGATGAAAATTAAAAAGAGAGATCATATTTCTCCTATTTTAGCTTCCCTTCATTGGCTCCCTGTTAAATCCAGAATAGAATTTAAAATTATCCTCCTCACATATAAAGCCCTTAATGATCTAGCTCCATCATACATCAGAGATCTGATTGTTCCATATGTTCCTAACAGAGCACTTTGTTCTCAGACTGCAGGTTTACTGGTGGTTCCTAGAGTTTCTAGAAGTAGAATGGGAGGCAGATCCTTTAGTTATCAGGCTCCTCTCCTGTGGAACCAGCTCCCGGTTTTAGTCCATGAGGCAGACACCCTGTCTACTTTTAAGACTAGGCTTAAAACTTTCCTTTTTGATAAAGCTTATAGTTAGAGTGGCTTAGCTTATCCTGAGCTATCTTCCTTATTTTTTTACCTCCGTCTTCTTCCCTCCCTGTTGGTTGGAGTAAGGGGGAGTCAGGTTTAGCCTAAACCGGCTCAGTTATGGTTGAGGTGCAAACACACCCTCCATTTCTGCTACCTGTATGACCCCTTCTCTTTTCCAATGGTTATAATCAGTCTGACAGAGGGAGGTATCCAAATCGTTGTGGTTTGTAGTATAACAATGGCCATCATTGGGCTCTAGATGGACAAACTGTCTACTTTTAAGGCTAGGCTTAAAACGTTCCTTTTTGATAAAGCTTATAGTTAGAGTGGCTTAGTTTATCCTGAGCTATCTCTGTAGTTATGCTGCTATAGGCTTAGGCTGCTGGAGGACATAATGACCACTTTCACCCGCTTTGCTACATTCTCACACTACTCTCCAATTTTGTATTATTTGCTGTTATTTCAGCTTTTAACTTTGTTCTCTCTTTTCTCATCGTAGAAGGTACACCTGGCCTGACTCTGTGTCTACTTGTGACACCTTTCTGGAGAGGGAAATCGTCCGAGCTTCTGCTGGCAACAACTTAATGCTGACCCTCTACCGATGACCCACTTGGCCCTGTCTTTCAGTGTTTAACCCTTTCTCTCTCCTAGACATGGCAATTGACTGAGCTTCTACTGTGACTAATTATATGTGCTCTCTTTCAGACTCTAACCTTGAAAACTGGATCAAAGTTTATCTGTTCTTTCTTTCTAGGTGAAACGACTAAAGGAGCTACATCCATTAATATTTACTTTTCCTTCCCCTAGAAAGGACTCCTGGATCAGTGCTTCTTTGTTCTCTTTGTGTCTCTGCTCTGTTCTCTCAAACCCCCAGTCGGTCGTGGCAGATGGCTCTGCTGGTAGTTTCTTCCTGTTAAAAGGGAGTTTTTCCTCTCCACTGTCGCTACATGCATGCTCAGTATGAGGGAGGAGGAGTGAATGCTGCAAGTCACTGACTGGATGCAATCTGCTGGGTTTCCTTAGACAGAAAAACCTTTTATCCAATTTGAATAAAAAACTAACTCTGACTGCACTGTTCAATTGTTAGGATTAATTGGAATGTATGAACCTGACTGTTGTGAGACAACAAGTGTTGTGAATTGGCGCTATATAAATAAACTGAATTGAATTTTTTTAAATACATTTTTTCCTGACTTTTACTAGTTTTCCTTATTCTTTTCATTTTTACTCAGTTGTTTAGTTGAATGTTACTATTCCAGAAAAAGAGTTTGTTGACTGAAGAGTTTTAACTGTAAGTTGAATTATTTTGGAGAGAAATTGTTTGTATATATTCTGTTTATGTGTTCAGGGCTTTCTGTCTGAGAACACCAGTGCTTGAATTCACTCCATCTATAATCTATCTATAATATAAGTTCTATAATACCACACCTCACCAGGCAGGTATTCATAAAACAATAACAATGATAATAATAAGACTGAGAGCTGATTGGCTATTAATTCCTGATAATCAGGTGGTGCCCTGACCATCATTTCAATTACAAATTCCAACTTTATTAATAGTTATTCATAGGCAAACCAAACCTGTTGTAGCACAACACTTTACTTCCTTCAGAAACTCAAGAAGTACAACCATCTACAGGAGCTGCTGGTCATCTTCTACACTGCCACTGTTTATTCTGTCCTGTGTTCGTCCATCAATGTGTAGTTCAGTTTAGCTACAAAGCCAGACAGGACCAAACCGCAACAAACCATCAGGTCTAGGGTCAGGAAAAAGGCAGCTAACATCTCTGCAGACCCCACACATCCTGGACATAAACTGTTTAGACTTCATGTCTAAACCTTCAGCTCAGCCCTACAGAGCGCTCTTTGCTAAAACCAAGCACCAGAACGACACCTTTTGCCCCCAAGTTGTCTCTCTGATGAACACAATGAACATCATACAGCCTGCCTTCCAATTCTAACTCTGCATTCCCAGAACCAGAACCAAACATGGAGAAGCAGCTTTTAGTTCTTATGCTCCACTAATCTGGAATAAACTGCCAGACAACTGTAAAACCGCTGAAACCCTAAGTTGCTTTAAATCAAGATTAAAAACTTATTTGTTTAGAGTGGCCTTTGACTGGGCCATCTAAACATTATTAGTTACGTTTTCAGTCCAATTTTCCTTTCATTTTCTTATCAATCATGTTATCATTCATTTTTCATTTTTGATCTTTTTTATTGTCATCTTATCATTTTAATTATTCATTTTTATTCTCTTTAATTATTTGTGTTGGTTAACTATTTAATTACCTTTATGCCACTGCAATGCACTTTTCCTGTTAAGTCTCTTTAGCTTTTGCTTTTTATGTACAGCACTTTGAATTGTCTTGCTAGTGAAATATGCTATATAAATAAACTTGCCTTGCCTAATAAATTTCCGGGAAAGGGTCAGTGAAATAATGATTTAAGGAGTTCAAGGATTCAAGGGCACAATACTTTCAAACCTCAACCATACTAGGCAGACTGAGGCACCCTCCTGGGGGGAGACTGCGGGCAAACACATGGTGGTTGAGCTAATGCTCATTTAGATTAATGATAGACCAGCATTGGCTTCTTTTAGAGAACCGGTTTTTATGGCTCAGGTCACTTAAAAGAGCCAGCTCTTTTGGCTCGTGAACGGCTCTTAAGTTTTTGTTGCCTAAATTAATATTTGGTCCTCAATAAAGAAGAGGTTCTATCTGGGGACTCTGGGTTGCTCCTAGCAGACGTCATTGCCCATTTGGGCAACAATGTTGTTACTTATGGGAATGTGATTGGGAGAAATAGTCTCAGTGGTCAGAATCCAAGCGGTGTTGAATTAAAATCTTTAAAGCACAAAGTCGGTATAAAACCAATCCAAACTTGTGCTGCCTATTAAAAAAATGGTCCATCACCTTCCCTGTTCTACTGAAGTTGGAGCTAATGAGCAAGGTAAATCAAAGAGAGCCACTTGCCCAGCTCATAAAACCTGTTTTCAATTAAATTCACCAAACCATGTTTCCTCCTGTCTGGCTGTGAGAAAGAAGCACCACCTGATCGGCAAAAAATGACTCATTATTGGGTGGAGAGAACAGTTGCTTCTCTGAAATCTGCCACATGTCAGGAAAATCACAGTAATTAGGAAAGCAATGTTTTGAAGGCTAATACAAACACATTTTTACATTTACTTACTGGTTTAGATGCTGCTGCTAATATTTACCCAAGTCCGACAGGAGAGTAACAGAAAAAGTGTCAGGACACTTGAGATAAGAAATTTAATTTGCTGTTTTTAAATTCATTCTGCAGCGTGAACCCATAATGAGACAGATTTAGTGAACTATGCTGAACAAGGCTCGAGCAGCTCTGCAGTCAGACACAAACTTGACCTATTAGCAGTCATTTTAAATAGGCAGCTAGATTCATACAAACAGAGCAAGCTAAATCTAGATTTCAGACCAGAAGCAAGAGCAGCTGCTTTGGGAAAATGTGACCATTCGTGTTAGGGTATTCATTAAAAAGAGCACCAATGACACACCTCTGCTCCATTCTTTCCATTACCTGCTTTGTTTTCAGCACTTCAGGTAGTATTTTGTCAAAATACTATGCAAAATTATAAGAAAAAAGTTGGATGAATATTTTTTCATTTCCAATGAAAGTTCAAGTTTTTCACAGATTTATTATCAACATTTTTGCAAATTCAATTAATACACAGATTCAGGTCTTCAATAAAACTGTTTAATAATCTTAAAGTTCTTGGTGTGTTTGCATGAAGTTTTTCAGAACATTAACATAGACAGACAACTAGAACATAATGGCCACTTACAACTGAAAGCCCAAACATGATCTGAGTATCTGACACTGGTATATAAGACATCAAGTTCAGTTCTTCAAGGAAACGTTTTTGGTTCCTAAGGATCCTAACAGTGAGCTAAAGGGTGGCTTTTAGTGTCCAGTCCAAAAAATAGAGCTACTCATGCTATTCATGATGATGCTACATTAACTCTTTTTAACCCTTTAACATAAAAAAAAATGTCCAGAATGTGAAAGCAGAATTTCACAGTATTGGTTCTCAACCCTAATCCTCAGGAACCTCTGACCTGAATGTTTCAGGTGTGCACATTTAATTCAAATAAGTGCATAACCGCAGAATGCTTTCAAGATCTGCAGAAACTTACTATAGACCCATCCACCTGACAGATGAAATAGAATAAAATAGAATAGAGTACCGCTATTGTCATCATACAACTGTACAATGAGATTAAAAGCTGCCTCTTCGCAGTACGGAAAGGTCTGAGTATTAGGTAAAAAAACGTAGAATCACACAGTACAAATAGAAAATCATAATACTTAAAAAGTACATTACATGAGGTCCAAATGAGTAATATTGCATAGGTTAAAAGTATTGAAGTATGTGAGTATATTGCACAAATGAACATGAATATGTTGCAGAGTGGTTGTTAGAGGGTAGGTCCATTAGGGGGAGCTGTTGAGAGGGTAAATGTGGGGATCAGTGTATATGTGAGTTCAGAGTGGTTATGGCCCTTATAAAGAAACTATTCTTTAGCCTGCTGGTTTTTGATTGGATGCACTGGTAGTGCCTCCTGGGGGGAAACAGGTCAAACAGTTGGGGTGTGAGCTACCCTTGGTGATCTTGTGTGCTCTGCTGAGGCAGTGGGAGGTGTAGATATATATCAGCGAGGGGAGAGGGCAGCCAACGATCTTCTGTGCCGTACTGACTATCCTCTGAGGCTTTCCCTTTTTGGCTTCAGTGCAGCTGCTGTACCATACTGAGAAACAGTATGTCAGCAGGCTCTCAAAGGACGAGTGGTAGCAGATCAGAAGTGGACTGGAGCCCAGGTTGTTCTTCCTGAGAATCCTCAAAAAGTGCAGGTCACCTTATGACCGCTCTGATGTGGTCTGTCCATGAGATATCAACAGAGATGATGACACCAAGAAACCTGAAGGTGTATAACCCCTCTGAGGTTTTCCTGAGAAGATTTCTAGGAGAAAGGCTATTAGAGTGCCAGAAAGCTCTAAACTCCCGTGGAGACGTCTGCAGGTTTTAAAGGACCATGACCCAGACACGTCACAGTTCTGCCTGGAGAGACAATCAGAGTTCTAAGGAATTGGCTCCTCCTTAAGGATAAATATTTGACTTTATGGTAAAATTATGGACCTGAAAGGACCGCGTGCATCAATTAATGGGTTCAAGAAAAACATTTTTCCAACAGCCCTAAAATATAAAAAATTATAAATTTTAGTCTGTAGTGCAACTTTTTTTTAAACATTTCTTTACTTTCCTTTATCATGCCACTGCAATGTACTTTAGTATGGTCTGAGTTTGTCACTACAAAGTTGTTGGTTGAAATGTTCTTTATCCAAGCACGTGTGGGTGGGGCGACTGTTGTGGTAATGTCTCAAAGAGAGCAAAGAATCAGTTGAGTTCCTCTGCTAGCGACACACTCGGGTCTTCTGTTGACACATCTCAACCACTGTGATTAGTGTGGAGATATATTATGTGTGTGCATCATTATTATTATGTTCATAACCAGTGTGGGAAATAAAATGTATAACCTGTGTTAGTATAAGACATTATGTGGCCTGCAGAATTGTTATTACACAAACTTGGCCTTGAGTGTGATGAAGCAGAAAAATACTGAGAACTGTGGGGATGTGAAAAGATTAACTAGCTGAGTACTCCCTTCTCATATCAGTAGAAAACAGGGTGCAGGTGCAGGACAATGACTGTCTAAATATGGTAAGCCAGAAAAGTGTGTACGTGACTACATGTGAGAAAAAACTGTAAACAGGGCACTGCCCATTTTCATGTGTGTTTTAATAAAAGCAATGAGCCCAGTGAGAAGCTCAGAAGAAATCTCGGTGTGTCCTGATCACATGAGCTATCTTCTCCCTGGGCCCAGGTAATTAACTTAAATACAACGGTGTCTGAGTGTGATTTATTCTAATGTGTTGTGAATTCCTCCAGGTTACGGTGAATAAACGAACGTGCAGAAGGCCCTGGTAAAGGGGTACTTCAACATTAGTAATGTTCTGAATACCCTAAATATTAATTCAGAATTTACAGGCTGGTGCAGAGCTCTCTAAATCATGTCTCATGCCATTGCTTGAGAACCACGCCCCATAACTGAGCCACCTTCTCAGTAGATAAAATGTGGTGATTTCAAACCGGTTTGCTGATTTGTTTCTGGATTATGGCGTAAATAACATGTGGTGCACCTCTTGTCTAAGTTACAGTCCTTTAGAAATATATTTGAGTGTGCGTTCTGTTCATTCGTAGCAAGGCAATTCAGTGTTTTGTCTCAGACTAATAACGAGATCCATCAATTCAGCAGTTAGCTACCTGAGTGCATTGTTAAATAGTTTACCTTAGCCTCGAGCTTTTTAAGTTTCACAATAACAAGCCCTAATGTTTTCAATTGGAGTTCATTTTCTTTCAAAGCAGGCTTTAGTGAGTGTATGCCTTTATAATGGGGTTACACCTACCTATCGTGTATGTTGAAAGTCAGTCAGTCATTTTCTATACCGCTTCTTCCATAGTGGGTCATGGGGAAGCTGGTGTGTTTTTGGTGCCTGTATACAAACCCTCATTCAAACGGGTAAAGCCTGTGTAGTGTTGATCTGAGAATGGCATCTCATCTCTCCAGGCATGTTTGGATCGGACAGATTATACTACTGAAGACATTGATGAACTGTATGATGCAGTTTAGCTTTTATAACATTGTGTGTTGATACTGTTATTCCTACCAAAAAGGGTTACTTACCCAGACAATAAGCTCTTTAATAAAAAGAAACTTCACAGACTATGGTCTGTTTCTAAAGAGTTGATAAATGAAATGAAACACCAGGTACCATCAGGGGTGAGTAGGGACTACATGTGACGTTAACAGACTGCTGTTCAGTAATTGGCCATTGGACCAGGATAAATGAGAAGGTTTTTGCCGAGGTAGTGCAGGGAAAAGTTAATAAAACAATAACATTAATAATATTAATAAATCAATAATATTAAGGACCACAATGGCCGGAGCGGGGCAAACCCATATATAATTTTACTATTTAATCATAAATCAGCCTGAAGGCTGAAAGAAAAGACAAAGGATACATTAGCTTTCTGAAATACACGCAGGTAGGGGGCGCTGTATTTAATAACATCTTAAACGAGCTGATCACATATAAAATCATCTGTTCAGATGGACAAACATTTGCCAATAAAAACACAAAACAATACCACCATGAAACAGAGTGTTTGGTTCTAAAATGTATTGATGGTCCTTAGGAGAACCAGCATCTGCAGGAGGGAGCAGGCAGAGAACAGCTGACCGTAATCAGACCCCCTTCATCGTTTCACATGGGAGGAAGACTCTGCTGAATCCACAGAGCAGGAATATCAATTCATGTTCCGTTTTCAGTTTTAACTTTTTCCTGGCTGAATGCAGATCAGAGAGCATTCCTTCTTCATAAGCAAGTGATTTCTTCTGTAAATAGGACTTGATTTTTTTAAACCCATATAGCCTTTTGTTTGGATAGTGTTTAACCTGCTTACATGGAATTATATCTTTGCAAAATGCAGTATATGAACATGTCACATTCACCAATGAGTGGTGGATGTTCTAGTCAGTACACTTAAAACAATCATACAAAGAGAGAACTGAGTCCTAAGTCCAGGGTTTTATATCCTTGGTCCTAGGCTTTTCTCTCTGCAGAACAGTCTGCACACAGTTATGGCAGAGCCTGAAGGAGGGAGAGGGACAGCTTTATGGGCATTCTTTAAGATCCATAGATCGAGTGTCTTTTCTCGACATGTTGTGCAGGAGACATGCTGTTTCTTAAAGTTCCTTAATGTCTTTTGAGAGAAACATGATTAAAATGACCTAAAACAATGTTTGGTGCATCAGGGGAGATGGACTACCGTTTCTGTGCTACATCAAAGATGGTGCTGGAGGCAGAGGCAGGGTCCGGTTTCAGATGAATGTACACAACTGTGGTAAAGAGTGGGGGAATTCACAGGGAAGATAAAATGGTTGCAGCGACTTTCCACCGGTCAACATATAGCGTACAAATACACTCTTGTATGGCATTGAGTGTGAAGACATAACAATATTTCCTCATAACCCTGTCCTGTCTGACCATTTCTTAATAACCATTGAGTTTAATTTAACCGAGTACTCCACACCTGAAAGAACATTTCATTATAGTAGATCATTATCAGGCGATGCTGTAACAACCTTTAAAGAATCTGTTCCATTTTTAATTTCCTCATTATCACTGAAAAGCACAATGGAGGGCAATAATTTCATTTCTTCCCCTTCACAAATTGATTCTCTTGTTCATAGTGTTTCTTCATCATTGCGTGATGCATTAGACAATGCAGCCCCCTTGAAAAAGAAGGTAATTATTTACAGGAGGCAGACTCCTTGGTTTAATTAAGAGCTGCGTACTTTAAAGCACAATGTTAGAAAATTGGAGAGAAAATGGCGCTCTACACACCTAGAGGATTCCTACTTAATCTGGAAAAATAGCCTACTGTTGTACAAAAAGACACTTCACCAAGCTAGAACAGCTTATTTCTCATCATTAATAAAAGAGAACAAGAATAATCCTAGGTTTCTCTTTAGTACAGTTGATAAACTTACACAGTCATAGCTCTGTTGAGCCATCCATTCCCTTAGCTCTTAGCAGTCATGACTTTATGGGATTCTTCTTAAATAAAATTGATTCTATTAAAAAGAAAATCTTTGACATACTCCCGAAGATGATTACTTCATCCTCAGCAAGTGAGACAACATTGGAAGTAACTGTAGAACCTGATTTGTGTTTGGACTGTTTTGATCCTGTGAAGCTTCCTGAGTTATCAGAAATATTAGCTTCATCTAAACCTTCAACTTGTATGTTAGACCCAATCCCAACCAAATTATTTAAGGAAGTGTTCCCTCTGATTACCAGCCCCATTTTAGATATGATTAATCTATCTTTAGTAAATGGATCAGAACCACAGGCTTTTAAGTTAGCTGTAATTAAACCTTTACTTAAGAAACCTTCGCTTGATCGAGATGACTTGAAAAATTACAGACCTATATCCAATCTTCCATTCTTATCTAAACTTCTTGAGAAAATAGTTGCTAATCAAATGTGTGAACATTTATACAGCAATGACCTGTTTGAAGAGTTTCAGTCAGGCTTCAGAGCTCATCATAGCACTGAAACAGCTCTGCTGAAAGTCACTAATGATATTCTTATGGCCTCAGATAATGGACTTGTGTCTGTTCTGGTTCTGTTAGATCTCAGTGCTGCATTTGATCCAGTCGACCATAATATTCTCTTAGAAAGGCTGGAATATGCTGTAGGGATCAGGGGAACAGTGCTAGGCTGGTTTAAATCTTATCTGTCTGACAGATTCCAGTTTGTTCATGTAAATGATAAATCATCTTTAAACTCCAGGGTTAATTGTGGAGTACCACAGGGCTCAGTACTTGGGCCAATTCTCTTTACTATATATATGCTTCCAATAGGTCAAATTATCAGGGATAAATTTGTTGCATTTGTTACTTAAAGGCTGGACTATTGTAATTCTTTACTATCAGGATGTCCACAAAATGCAGTTAAAAGCCTTCAGCTGATTCAAAATGCTGCAGCAAGAGTTCTGAGGAAAATTAAAAAGAGAGATCATATTTCTCCTATTTTAGCTTCCCTTCATTGGCTCCCTGTTAAATCCAGAATAGAATTTAAAATTCTCCTCCTCACATATAAAGCCCTTAATGATCTAGCTCCATCATACATCAGAGATCTGATTGGTCCATATGTTCCTAACAGAGCACTTCGTTCTCAGACTGCAGGTTTACTGGTGGTTCCTAGAGTCTCTAGAAGTAGAATGGGAGGCAGATCCTTTAGTTATCAGGCTCCTCTCCTGTGGAACCAGCTCCCAGTTTTAGTCCGTGAGGCAGACACCCTGTCTACTTTTAAGACTAGGCTTAAAACTTTCCTTTTTGATAAAGCTTATAGTTAGAGTGGCTTAGCTTAGGTGTATGACCCCTTCTCTTTTCCAGTGGTTATAATCAGTCTGACAGAGAGAGGCATCCCAATCCTTGTGGTTTTTAGTATAACAATGACCATCAGTGGGACCCTTTGTGAGGTGCCTTGCGACGACAATGTTGTAAATAAGCGCCGTTTAACTAAATAATCTGAACTGAAACTATCTCTGTTGTTATGCTGCTATAGGCTTAGGCTGCTGGAGGACATAATGACCACTTTCACCCTCTTCGCTACATTCTCACAATACTCTCCAATTTTGTATTATTTGCTGTTATTTCAGCTTTTAACTTTGTTCTCTCTTTTCTCTTCCTAGAAGCTACACCTGGCCTGACTCTGTGTCTACCTGTTAAACCTTTCTGGAGAGGGGAATCGTCCGAGCTTCTGCTGGCAACAACTTAATGCTCACCCTCTACCGATAATCCACATGGCCCTGTCTTTCAGTGTTTAACCCTTTCTCTCTCCTAGACATGGCGATTGACTGATCTTCAACTGTGACTAACTCTATGTGCTCTCTTTCAGACTCTAACCTTGAAAACTGGCTCAGAGTTTATCTGTTCTTTCTTTCTAGATGAAATTCAATTCAGTTTATTTATATAGCGCCAATTCACAACACATGTCGTCTCAAGGCTTCACAAAAGTCACGTTCATCCATTTCAATTAGTCCTAACCATTGAACAGTTCAGTCAGTTTCAGTTATTTATTCAAATTGGATAAAAAGTTTTTCTATCTAAGGAAACCCAGCAGATTGCATCCAGTCAGTGACTTGCAGCATTCACTCCTCCTGGATGAGCATGTAGAGACAGTGGACAGTCACTGGCGTTGACTTTGCAGCAATCCCTCATACTGAGCATGCATGTAGCGACAGTGGAGAGGAAAAACTCCCTTTTAACAGGAAGAAACCTCCAACAGAACCAGAACCAGGCTCAGTGTGAGCGGCCATCTGCCACGACCGACTGGGGGTTTGAGAGAACAGAGCAGAGACACAAAGAGAACAAAGAAGCACTGATCCAGGAGTACTTTCTATGGGAAGGAAAAGTAAATGTTAATGGATGTAGATCCTTTAGTCGTTTCACCTAGAAAGAAAGAACAGATCAACTCTGAGCCAGTTTTCAAGGTTAGAGTCTGAAAGAGAGAACATAGAGTTAGTTACAGTAGAAGCTCAGTCAATCGCCATGTCTAGGAGAGAGAAAGGGTTAAACACTAAAACACTACGTGGATCATCGGTAGAGGGTGAGCATTAAGTTGTTGCCAGCAGAAGCTTGGACGATTCCCCTCTCCAGAAAGGTGTCACAGGTAGACACAGAGTCAGGCCAGGTGTAGCTTCTAGGAAGAGAAAAGAGAGAACAAAGTTAAAAGCTGTAATAACAGCAAATAATACAAAATTGGAGAGTAGTATGAGAATGTAGTGAAGAGGGTGAAAGTGGTCATTAAGTCCTCCAGCAGCCTAAGCCTATAGCAGCATAACTACACAGATAGTTTCAGTTCAGATTATTTAGTTAAACGGCGCTTATTTACAACAATGTTGTCTCAAGGCACCTCACAAAGGTCCCACTGATGGTCATTGTTATACTAAAAACCACTAGGATTGGGATACCTCTCTCTGTCAGACTGATTATAACCATAGAAAAAGAGAAGGGGTCATACAGGTAGCAGATGTATGACTCTCGAGCTAAAGTGCCAAAGTTTAGCTGCAGAAGTCCGTCTCTGGAGTAATGAATTCTGGCCTTATGAGCAACCAGTAACTTCACCAGCACACAGCAGGTTCACCAGCTGATTTACCTTGCTGATTTAAATACTAATGCATTTAAACAGTAAAAATCAAATTAAATCTAGGTAAAAGCATACAAAATAGATAAAAACAAACAATAAATTTAAAATAAAGACAGACAAGCTTCACACCACACACCACTGCTGGTCAGTACATGCACATTTTTCTGGTATTCACTAAGACTACAACAACCAAAATGTGAAGATTTGTGGAGAAAATGGACAATTTATTGAAACTGTCACAAAATAAGCAAATGAACATGTTAAAGATGTATGATGGCACCAGACACTTTGTTCTGTAATTTTTGTTTTGTTTTGTAATTTATACAATGTAAATAAAAGTTAAAAACAGATAAAAAAGTAACAGTCATCTAGCTTCCTGTGGGATTGAAACAGTAACTTGATGGCAGCCACAGAGCAGGGATAAAAAGAAAACATCAGAAAGATCTCTGAGCAATGCAAGAGCAATGTATGGACCTTTCTCTCTTGTTTAAGAGTAACTCAGATCCACTGGGACACAACATCAAGGGAACGCTCATCCACAGACACCATCCTGGGGCATGATCCAGTTCAACCTGAGGACAGGAGCAAATTGTTGCCTCTCTTTGAGAAGCTGCATGCTGAACAGATGATGGCTGAAAGGGCTCCTTAAATATTTATTAGAGCAGGTGGTTGATTTATTGCTTTGTATAAATATATGATGTTGTGAAGCTAAAACATGATTTAGAACTGACATGTAGACAGTCTTTCTGTGATTAAAGTGAGTCAGACTGTTTTTACTGCACTGTTTTTCCATACAAAATGAAAATGTACTTATTTAATCTCTGGTGTTTTTCCTTCTTGTTGAATCAGTACCAAACTGTTCTTGGGGTTGGGAAAGGCAACCATAGACTAATTACCTGCTTACAAACCAGTCTTGTATTATGCTAAATAAGCAGGCATGATATGATAGAATGCAATGTTAGGTTCTCAGAATACACATTTGAGTCAGAACTACATTTTGAGCCAATTTTTTATGATCACACTTACTGGTGTGGGTAACTTCACAAGATTCTTTATATTATGGAACTGGACTTCAGTGGAAAGTTTTGACTTATTTATATTGCATTTTATATAGTGGGGTCTTCACCAACACTTGAATTAGGAGGGACTGTGGACTCAGGCAGAGCCGCAGCATGGGGGGTTCCTGGCTGGCGGCTCTGTGGGATGTTCCAGGCTGGCTGTGGGTTGTGGGTACTCATCTTGGCCCTGGTGGGGCTCCTGCTCCCTTGACCTTCCTGGGGATGTCTGATCAGGTGAGATGATATGGCCCCCGCTACCCCCTTGATCTTTCTCAGTCTCGGCCACCGTGGATTACCAATGCCTGCTCAGTAGGTTTGAGCCACTTTGGGGGTTCCTCCTCATTGATACTGGGTGGTTCTTCTGCAGGGGGCTTGTGCCAATGCCTGGCTGCTGAGGACGATCAGGCTGCGGGCTTGACCTGCACTGGGGGACATGGCTGCAGGGTTGGGAAGGGGGTTTTGTACCCCATATCTCTACCCTGTGGCCTAGGGGGTACCGCTCCTGTGCTTTGATGCTGACCTGCCTGTGTCAGGTGTACGGCTATTCTGTAGGGGTGCCTGGTGTCTTTTCTGCCTGGGCCTGCAACCTCCAATTATCAATGCAGCACTAGAGTGATTTGTGAATATTTACTTGTACCTGTTAAGGGCAGGAAAAAGATATATATTTTCTGTTGTGTTTGCACCAGAAGGTCCTGCATCCTTAAATTAGTTATTCCACAAAGACATCACTCACAAAGGCAGTGAATGACTTTTTATTAGCTTCGGACTCAGACTCTATTTAGAAACTACTAAGAAGCTATTTGGCTGCAGTTTGAGGATTAAATCTTTTAGTGATTTCTCTGAAAATTTGAAACAAAAACAGATTTTCTTTCCTTATTTGATTGTAAACACCACCTGTTCTTTGGTTAATCAAGTTTGTTAGAATCTATTAATGATGAAAAATAAGTTGTTCCAACTATGAGCTTTATATGACATGTATTTAACCAGGTAAAACATCTTTGAGATTAGAAATCTCTTTTCTTTTTCGCAAGATTGCAGCAGAGTTACAATAAAACAACGATAAAACAAAATACATTCATTCACAGCATAATCTGAACAAATCTGGGAGCACAGGATCAAGGTGCCGACTCAAAAACAATCACAAGAAGTTAAACTGTATCTTTCCGGGTCCTTTAGGATTATCTTAAAGTTCATTAGCTCTGTCAGCTTTTAGTGTTTCTGGAAGACGCATCAGACAGAGGAGGCGGCATATTTGAAAGCTCTCTTACCCAGTTCGGTGCTGACTGGGAACAGTCAGGTGATAAAAATCCTGAGAGTTCAGTCAGTAATGATCGAGGGGTCTTGCCATAAAAGCAGTCAGGTAAAAAGGAAGTAGTCTCAGAATACATTTGTACACAAAAAGCAGCCAGTGTGATTATCTACTCACAGAGAAGGACGACCAGCAGTAGTGTACAAATAATAATGGTGAACATAATGTCCGCAACCAGTAATGAAACGTAACAAGTGGTTTACTGAGTCTCATTTCTTTAGATTCTGCTCTAATTAATTCATATACAAGTCACCATAGGTCAGCAGAGGTAGAGAAGTTGCAGAAATGAAAAAAATCTGACTTGCCAAGAGAAGCAAGACTTGTTTCTAAAGAAGAAACCAATTTTGACCTTTAATTTACACACAAGATTATTTATGTACTCCTTGAAAGTGCATCTATTATCACCTAGTTACTTATATGAGTTAAGAATTTCAATGTCTGTCCTGTGCACGGTAATCCTAGTAAGTGTTATTGGTAAGGATTTACCTCCAGAAAAAAACATGAGCTTGGACTTCTCAAGATTCAGTATCAGTTTAAGTTGTGTCAGGCGTGACCGGACCAGATAATTTGCACCACACAATTAGAGGCGCAGTAGATGAGAGCATCATCTGCATAACAGTGGTGGCATGGGGCAAATCCTCACAAAGGATATAAACATAGATATTGAATAGCAGTGGTCCTAGAGTTGAACCCTGAGGAACACCCTGTGTTATGGAGACAACTGAAGAGTGGGACCCTGCTGACTGCACACAATGTGTTCTACCAGATAAATAGTCTCTAAAGCAGCCAACAACCTGGCTGGACAAACTACTTTCTAAAAGCCTATTTAACAAGACATCTACAGTATCAAAGCTTTTATACAGACCCATAAACAGAGCAGCACAGTGTTTCTTGTCATCTAGAGACTCAATAATATAATTGTCCACTATGATGGTAGCTGTGATCTTACTGTGCAGCTTTTGAAACCCAGACTGATGATGTGACAGAACATCAATTGGGTTTAGAAAATGTTTGAGTTGTTCACAAATGAGCTCTTCCAGGATTTTAGCCAGGACACATAGTTCAGAAGTTGGTCGATAGTTGTAGTAATAACAGGGATTAAAAAATATAAGTCAGTGATTCTTCAATGATGTTAGCAGGAACCTTAACAAAAAAGGTCTGGAGCTTATCAGGATCTGCAGATTTGTCTGTGTCAAGATTCTTTGAAATCCTCTGAACTTCTGGGGGTGGCGTGTGGCGTAGCACTGCAGCGCACGACCCTTATACGGACGCTTAAGTCCTCGATGCAGATGTCCCGGGTTGAAACTATGCTGCATGTCTTCCCACTTTCGAAAATTACTAAAATAAAGGCCGCTTCATTATCCTCAGAGATGGATGATGAAGCGGCCTTTATTTTAGTGAAGGCACTGACTGAACATCCTGCTGTCTTGACAGATCAGGTTGTTCAGAATCAAACAGGTGCCCAGACGAAACAAAGTGTTTATTAAAAGAATCAAGAATCGTAGTCCTATCTGACACCGCTTGACTGCCAACTCTGACATAATTGGGGAGATCATTTGTTGGTTTTCCTCCGTTGGTTGGTTTGATTACTTTCTGGATATTCTTGAGATTTTTTAAACAACTGGTTGTTTTTATTTCTTGATTTATTCGCTCTCATGTAGGTATCCATCCATCTATCCAGCCATCCTCTGTCTTTCTGTCTGTATATACATGTGTGTGAAAATACATTTGAATTTAAATTATTGTGTTTTAAGTGCCTAAAATAAAGAGGTTGATGCATAAATGGGAACAAAATCAGGTGTGACATTAAGCGGTAGGAACAAGACACAGAGGACATGAGAAGCCAAACCTGACAGGACAGGATATTAAAAGATGCGAGAAGGGGAATGATAAGAGACTGGAAGCAAAGCATGAAAGATATGAAGTGATGAAGCAAATAGCAGCTCTGAATGATGTTTTAATGGTTGGACGAAGCAGTCTTGTGCATCCTATTTGCTTACACACTTCAGGTGGGTGCAAACAGGTGTACCTCCGCTGCCTTATCTTAACAGCTTCAGTAATACCACACATATCTCATTACAAGCATTTCCACTGAGGTTTACCCATCATCCCACTGTAAAGTTTGACAGTTCATTAAATCTTGGTGTTATTACCGAGCCCCTGGGCTTGCCAAGGTTAATGGGGCCATTCAGGCTAAAATAAAGGGTTGACTACTAGCTGATAGAAGCCATAAAATAACCTATTTGGTCTCCCAGTGCAGCCCAGGCAAATTGTTTTATACTAGGCTGTAGAGCAAACATCACAACACAAAGAACATTTCTGATTTTGTCAAGGAGAAACATAAATCAGCCTCATTAGAGTCATGTAATGGTTTAAATAAAAGAAGTGCTGGGTACATTTTATAGAGGTAGTTTAATCAAATCTGTGGGAAAAGAAAGGCTGTATGGGGTGGTGCCCATCTCACAGTGTGGAGTTAGTGTCTCTTATATCAGTTATTTGTATAATCTTTGGGCTGCATGTTGCTACAGTTGGTAGCACTGTTGCCTTGCAGCAAGAAGGTCCTGGGTTCAACTCCTGGCCAAGGGTCTTTCTGCATGGAGTTTGCATTTTCTCTCTGTGCATGTGTGGGTTACCGTTAGGTTAATTGGTCTCTCTAAAAGGAATGGGTGTGTGCATGGTTGTTTGTTCAGTATGTCTCTGTGTTGCACTGCGATGGACTGGCGACCTGTCCAGGTTGCATATTGTAGACTGATTTCTCAACAGCCACTTGAGCTTTTATGGCTACTTGATCAGAATCCAAGAATCTAGTCTTTAGAAATATTTATGAGTTTATCTGTTCTTTCTTTCTAGATGAAACGACTAAAGGAGCTACATCCATTAACATTTACTTTTCCTTCCCATAGAAAGGACTCCTGGATCAGTGCTACTTTGTTCTCTTTGTGTCTCTGCTCTGTTCTCTCAAACCCCCAGTCGGTCGTGGCAGATGGCCGCTCACACTGAGCCTGGTTCTGCTGGAGGTTTCTTCCTGTTAAAAGGGAGTTTTTCCTCTCAACTGTTGCTACATGCATGCTCAGTATGAGGGATTGCTGCAAAGTCAACGCCAGTGACTGTCCACTGTCTCTACATGCTTATCCAGGAGGAGTGAATGCTGCAAGTCACTGACTGGATGCAATCTGCTGGGTTTCCTTAGATAGAAAAACTTTTTATCCGATTTTAATAAATAACTAACTTTGACTGCACTGTTCAATGGTTAGGATTAATAGGAATGTATGAAACTGACTGTTGTGAAGGGCCTTGAGACGACATGTGTTGTGAATTGGCGCTATATAAATAAACTGAATTGAATGAGTGAGGAAGATAGTTGGCATGAAGACCTGTTGGGTCCACACTGTGTATACAACGATAAAACAATTAAATTTCAATATTAAATAAAACAATTAAGTTTCTGTTGAACAGCAGACGCCATCTTCTGTCAGCAGTCACTGATGAGCTCAAACAAGTCCTAGAAATTTAACACTAACACTTTATTTTTTGTTAAAGCAGCTGCAACTACCCTATAAAATACAGTAACTCATAAGTGTATCATATACATTTAAACAGCTTATGGAAATTGTTAGTTCATAATATTTACACTTACACACCTAGTTGGGTTTGTGGTTGGTTGGAACCAGGACGCAGACAGATGCTTGGAAGCCACATAGTTTTAGAAGTCTTCTTCTTTAATCACAAATAAACAAAAAGGCTTACACAAGGATACGGAGCAGGAGACACAGGAAGATAACAGGAGGAACCAACAGGGAACAAGTGAAACCGATAAGCTTTTATACAGAGGGAAGTGAGTAGTGAGACAATGGGAAGGAGAGGCAGGTAATCAGGGTGAGTACTGACAGGTGTGGTGATCAGGTGTAGGGAACTGAGGGAATTAGGTAACTATGGCTATAGGGAAAACAGATATGGAAACATGAGGAGAGACTAAACTAAACAAACTTAAGGAAACAGATCTGAAAGGAAACACTAACTGGACAAAGCAGGGAACAAGAAACTAAACAGAACATAAGCTAACATCAATAGTAACTCTAGAAGGAACTAAATCTAAGGACATGGAAAGAACTAAAAGTAAACAAGCACAAGAATACTAAATGAGAAACTGAAACTAAATAAAACCAAAGAGGGGAAATAACCATAAGGAACAAAACAAAAGAGAACTAAACTAAATAGACTTGGGGAAGAAAATAGATCTAAAGTAAACACACAAGCACAAGGATCTAAACAAATATTAACAAGACAAAAGTAAACTACTAATCAAAGGAACAGGGAAAACCTCTAACAGCAAAGTAAACAAAAACAAAGACCAAATTGGCAGATCCTGACACTAGTTGGATTGAACCTTGAATTATGTTACAGAACGCAAATACATCATGTTCCCCCAACATAATTATATTTAGGTCACTCAACAAAATAGTATATTGTTAAAAGAACACATTTTATTTAGGTAGAAAGTCTTTCCATAATTTTATTACGTTCTCTGAGCAAGAAGTTCCTGAGTTTGATTCCTAGCCTGGGGTCCTTCTGCTTCCTAGGGTTCTCTCTTTTTACTGGGACTTCCTCCTACACTGCAAAAGCATGACTGTTTGGATAACTGGTCTTTCAAAACTATCCTTTGTAGTGAGTTTATGTGTGCATGGTTGTTTGTTCTGTGTTTTTCTGACTGCGATGACTGGTGACCTGTCCAGGGTGTCCTCCGACTCGTGCCCAGTTACTGCTGAAGATTCACTCAAAAGTTGACACTTGAAAATTCGGCTGCAACAAATGTCCTCTTGGCATTTATTGCTCAGTTTGAGGCAGACTTGAAGTTGTTCTTATTTTAAACAGTGGATGGCGCTGCAAATAAAATCTACCTGTAATAAACAACTGCTAACAGAAGAGAAGCCTAAAGAGGAAGTGCATTCCAAACACAACTTTAAGTCTATCAAACATTTCGCTGTAATTATTCTCTCTGTATTTATAGTGAACTGTGCACATGCTTGTAAAAATGCACTACTGGCACTCTCAGGGATGTGTGCCTTCAGCAAAGGTGATCTTTTACACCCCACGAAAAGAGAGAATGCATGTCTGGCACTTGTGTCTGTGCACGAGGACAGAAAGAGAAAGTATAACGGTGAGGAGGGCGTGTTAAGAGATGTTACTGAGCCATCCATCTCAGAAAATGATGGAATGAAACATTTATGGTGTTAACATGAAAAAATTTATTGGCCTAAAAGTGGACTGGCCCAGTGGGTTGATGTATTATCTCCAGCAATCATTGGGCGAGAGGTGGGGTACACCCTGGACGGGTTGAGTGTAACCAGCATTCCTTTAAAATAAATAGGTTCATTGCACCTTCTTTCACTTCATTTAAGTTTAATATTAGATACTTAAATTTTTGGCTTATTATACTTGATGTATGTTTGTAATGTTATCACCAAACTAAATCTACAATAATGTATTGTCTTGCAATATATTCCTGATCACTGGGAGGTGAATCTATTACTCATGCCATCACTTTACATGCCTACTTTTTGGAGAAGCAGTGTTTGGCAGAGACTGACAGCATGCATTATTCAGTGTTTCAGGGGACACTTCAGGGTGTATCGTGGGAACGCATCACTGTCAGTCAGTCCATTTGGTAATAAATCTGCATATGAATGCACAGAGCATGCAGATATAAGAAAATAAGTTTATGGGTTTTAAAGACAGATGGGTTTCTGTTTAAACACAAGAATTTAGATTAAGTCTGGAAGAAAATGAAATTGTGACACCAGAGCTGTAAAACACTACATACTGTATTTGGAACAATTGCCTTTTAAACTTTATGAGTTGAGTCAAACGTATAGGAAGAAACTTGTTCCACGAGAAACTGAATTTGAAATGCTAAGATTGAATCTGTATTTGCGTAACTTTAAATTAAATACATTGGTTTGAAATTGAATTTCACTAAACTGAAACTGAATTTAATGGTTTGAAACTGAATCTGTTGTCTTTGAAAGTTGCTTTGCTTTGTATAGAAAATTTAGTTTGACTACTTTCACTTTCAGTTTTATAATTCTATTTCTGTTCCTTAAAGCCACAGATTAATCAAACACTGATTCACCGATTCACGGATGTCATTCGCTATTGCTGGGTCCAAATGCAGGGGCTGCATCCTTTGAAGGTCGCATTTGTAGGCCGATTACTTCATGATGAGGCGACGAAGGGTATCCAACTTCGAAGGCTCCTTCAAATGCGTCCTTGGCCCAATACCCACACTACACCCTATGCCTCTCTGTGAAGTGAGTACTTTGTACAAGTGCACGTAGGGGTTGAAGTGCTCAGGTTATAAGTGTGCAAAATTAGAGGATTCGGGCAGTAGGGGTTACGTCATCGACTTGCACCTCTGCACCGTAACTGCAACATCAAAAAGAGCGGGAACTGGCGCTGTTTTCACAGTCTTGCTGCTAAAACAACTATTGTACAACCGCAACAAGCAATTGTTTTAAGGAGAAGAAGGTGCAGGAACAAAAGAGGCTTATTTACCAGTGTTTGTTTGAAAGGTAACTTCAGTGTTATGACCTACTGACTGCCCAGACTCACTCTGAACCCAGTGGTATCTTACAGTGTTCGTTCGTTCGTTCGTCGTCTTCTGCTTATCCAGGACCGGGTCGCGGGGGCAGCAGACTCAGCAGAGACGCCCAGACGTCCCTCTCTCCAGACACCTCCTCCAGCTCCTCCAGGGGGAGCCCAAGGCGTTCCCAGGCCAGCCGAGAGACATAGTCCCTCCAGCGTGTCCTGGGCCGTCCCCTGGGCCTCCTCCCGGTGGGACGTGCCTGGAACACCTCCCGAGGAAGGCGTCCAGGAGGCATCCGGTATAGATGCCCGAGCCACCTCAACTGGCTCCTCTCAATGTGGAGGAGCAGCGGCTCTACTCCGAGCTCCTCCCGGATGACCGAGCTCCTCACCCTATCTCTAAGGGAGTGCCCGGCCACCCTACGGAGGAAGCTCATTTCAGCCGCTTGTATCCGTGATCTCGTTCTTTCGGTCATGACCCAAAGTTCATGCCCATAGGTGAGGGTAGGAACGTAGACCGACCGGTAAATTGAGAGCTTTGCTTTTCGGCTCAGCTCTCTCTTCACCACAATGGACCGGCACAGCGCCCCCATTACTGTGGCAGCTGCACCGATCCGTCTGTCGATCTCCCGCTCCATTCTTCCCTCACTCGTGAACAAGACCCCGAGATACTTAAACTCCTCCACTTGAGGCAGGAACTCCCCTCCAACCTGAAGAGGACAAGCCACCATTTTCCGGTCGAGTACCATGGCCTCGGACTTGGAGGAGCTGATCCTCATCCCAGCCGCTTCACACTCGGCTGCGAACCGCCACAGCGCATGCTGTAGGTCTTGGCTAGAGGGGGCCAGCAGGACCACGTCATCCGCAAAAAGAAGAGACGAAATCCACTGGTCCCCAAACCAGACCCCCTCCGGCCCTTGGCTGCGTCTAGAAATCCTGTCCATAAAAGTTATGAACAGGACCGGCGACAAAGGGCAGCCCTGCCGGAGTCCAACATGCACTGGGAACAGGTCTGACTTAGTGCCGGCAATGCGGACCAAACTCCTGCTCCGCTCGTACAGGGACCGGATGGCCCCTAATAAAGGGCCCCCGATTCCATACTCCTGGAGCACCCCCCACAGGGCATCACGAGGGACACAGTCGAATGCCTTCTCCAGGTCCACAAAACACATGTGAACCGGTTGGGCAAACTCCCATGAACCCTCGAGCACCCTGTAGAGGGTATAGAGCTGGTCCAGTGTTCCACGGCTGGGACGAAAACCACACTGTTCCTCCTGAAGCCGAGGTTCGACTATCGGTCGGACTCTCCTCTCCAATACCCTGGCGTAGGCCTTACCAGGGAGGCTGAGGAGTGTGATCCCCCTGTAGTTGGAACACACCCTCCGGTCCCCCTTCTTATAAAGGGGGACCACCACCCCAGTCTGCCAGTCCAGAGGCACTGTCCCCGACCGCCACGCAATGTTGAAGAGGCGTGTCAACCATGACAGCCCTACAACATCCAGACACTTGAGGTACTCAGGGCGGATCTCATCCACCCCCGAAGCCTTGCCACCGCGGAGCTTTTTAACCACCTCGGTGACTTCAGCCTGGGTGATGAAAGAGTCCAACCCCGGGTCCCCAGCCTCTGTTTCCACCACGGAATGCGTGATGGCAGGATTGAGGAGATCCTCGAAGTACTCCTTCCACC
The DNA here is from genome assembly GCF_021462225.1 of Girardinichthys multiradiatus. Classification (NCBI taxonomy): domain Eukaryota; kingdom Metazoa; phylum Chordata; class Actinopteri; order Cyprinodontiformes; family Goodeidae; genus Girardinichthys; species Girardinichthys multiradiatus. The sequence continues at coordinate 48,078,686 of NC_061810.1, forward strand.
GCCCGATAATGTCCTCAGTCGAGGTCAGCAGTCTCCCGCCCCCACTATAAACAGTGTTGGCAAAACACTGCTTCCCCCTCCTGAGGCGCCGGACGGTTTGCCAGAATCGCTTCGAGGCCAACCGGTAGTCCTTCTCCATGGCCTCACCGAACTCTTCCCAGGCCCGAGTTTTTGCCTCTGCCACAGCCCGGGCCGCAGCACGCTTGGCCTCACGGTACCCGTCAGCCGCCTCAGGAGTCCCACAAGCCAACCACAGCCGATAGGACTCCTTCTTAAGCTTAACTGCATCCCTTACTGCCGGTGTCCACCACCGGGTTCTGGGATTGCCGCCACGACAGGCACCGCAGACCTTACGGCCGCAGCTATGGGCAGCAGCATCGACAATAGATGCAGAGAACATGGTCCACTCGGACTCTATGTCTCCAACATCCCCCGGGATCTGGTCGAAGCTCTCCCGGAGGTGGGAGTTGAATACATCCCTGGCCGAGGGCTCCGCCAGGCGTTCCCAGCAGACCCTCACTATGCGCTTGGGCCTGCCGAGTCTGTCCGGCTTTCTCCTCCTCCAGCGGATCCAACTCACCACCAGGTGATGATCAGTGGACAACTCAGCCCCTCTCTTCACCCGAGTATCCAAAACATGCGGCCGAAGGTCTGATGATACGACAACAAAGTCGATCATCGACCTCCTGCCTAGGGTGTCCTGGTGCCAAGTGCACTGATGGACACCCTTATGTTTGAACATGGTGTTCGTTATGGACAATCCGTGACTAGCACAGAAGTCCAATAACAAAACACCACTCGGATTCAGATCGGGGAGGCCATTCCTCCCGATCACGCCTCTCCAGGTGTCACTGTCGTTCCCCACGTGGGCGTTGAAGTCCCCCAGCAGAATAATGGAGTCCACCCCCGACAGGGGACGCCAAGAAGGCAGGGTACTCTGCACTACCACTCGGCCCGTAGGCTGAAATGATAGTCAGAGACCTCTCCCCAACCTGAAGGCGCAGGGATACAACCCTCTCATCCACTGGGGTAAACCCCAACACGAGACGGCTGAGCTGGGGGGCAACAAGCAAACCCACACCAGCCCGCCGCCTCTCCCCGTGGGCCACTCCAGAGTAGAAGAGAGTCCAACCCCTCTCAAGGAGATGGGTTCCAGAGCCCACGCTGTGCGTGGAGGCGAGCCCGACTATTTCTAGTCGATATCTCTCGACCTCCCGCACAAGCTCAGGCTCCTTCCCCCCCAGCGAGGTGACATTCCACGTCCCTAGAGCCAGCCTAAGCATCCGGGGATCAGGCCGTTGAGGTCTCCACCTTCGTCTGCCACCCAATCCTCTTTGCACCGGTCCCTCACGGTTCCCCCTGCAGGTGGTGGGCCCACTGGGGGATGGCCTCGCGTCTCTCGTTCGGGCTTGGCCCGGCCGGGTCCCGCGAGGAGCAACCCGGCCACCAGGCGCTCTCCGACGAGTCCCGACCCCAGGCCTGGCTCCAGGGTGGGACCCCGGCTCCGCCGTACCGGGCGACGTCACGTGCCTCGATATTGTGTTTTTCATGAGGGGTTCTTGAATCATTCTTTGTCTGACCCATCACCTAGAACCTGTTTGCCATGGGAGACCCTACCAGGGGCATTTAGGCCCCAGACAACATAGCCTCTAGGATCATTTGAGCACTCAAACCCCTCCACCACGTTAAGGTGACGGTTCAAGGAGGGGATCTTACAGTGTTGAGCCTGGAAAACCAGTAAAAAAATATATTTGTCGGCTTGCTGTCTAAAGTTTACAGAGTTCTTATTATTCTGATTTGATGGTTGATTACATTGATGGTTGTGATTGCTTTTTGCTCAAAACGCGATCTACAGCAGTGAATTGTGGGTAATATACTTCGGCGAAGTCCGCTTAGATGCGGGCTTCGCCGAAGGGTGGATGTGGGACACAAAGGGGGCGGGGCTAAGGACCACTCTGGAGATTGGCTAGCTTTCACGTGACGTCACATAGCTATGCCGCGAGAGCGCGGAATGCAGATGGAGGGCAGGAAGTGAAGTAGCCGAGGATTTGCCATCTGTAAACACGCCCATGTTTTGTGCCGTTTACGGCTGCTTCAATCGCTCCAGCAGAAAAAAGGAAAAGCATTATTATCGAGGGCCAAAGGTTGTCATTCATAAAGGTGAAAGATGTAAAAAACTAACCGAAAAACGACTTAAAAAGTGGATTACAAATCTACATCTGCGGTCGGGAGGAGCAGAGTCTGCTAATGCAAGCGTCTGTAGTGACCACTTCGTCAGCGGTAAGTAGCAGTCCAACTTCTTTTTTTGTGGTTCTGTTTACCATTAGTTTGTTGTGAAATGCCTATTTATGTAGTAATGATTGTTAAGTTAATGTAGCCGTAGAGAGGCGTTGTATGTTTGTTTTAGCCACTACTGCTAACCGCTAACATCTCCACTAATATATGAATATATGAACTCACACTCACCTTGGCAAAGACCAAACGATTATTTTCGCGGAGCCGTTTGGTGCCGAGGTTCTGGACCCACCCGCTGACAAAAAAGTTTTATGCCTCCAGACTTTTGTAGGCTTTCATCTGCTGTTTAGTGTAGTAAGACGTTTGAAGTGCCAGATAGTTCGTGATATCAACAGCCTCGATTAAAGGCAAATCTTGTGGTTCTCTCGAAAACTCACTCATCTGTGAATTAACTGTTTGTATCTTCGCCTGGAAACTGGATCTAAATTCCTACAATACGGACTCTCCGCAACGGTTGCCAACATCGACATTTTACTTCATGCCCTCCATCTGAAATCGCGCCCTCTTCGTGCGTCATCAAAATCACGTGACTGAAACCCGACACACTACGCACTCGAACCCATCAACGGGAACGCGCAATTTAGGGAGACAAGGGTGGAAGTGCGGGTATTGGGACAGTCCTCCATAGCCCCTATCCCATGATTCATTGCGGGTCGAAGTAGAGTGTTCAAACGGAAGTAGCAAAGGCCGGAGGAGAGAGAAAAGCTGCCAATAAAGTTGGATATATTGCGCATTTTGTGAAGCAAAAATAACTTTTACAATGTTTTTAGACGAGAATGTAGTTATGTAAACCTGAAATATCTGATCAGTTTATCAAGATATCACTTAATTACACAAATGCGCCGATGTGTTTGTCTGCTGCCCCAGCAGCCGCTCGCCTCACCAACTGTCAGCTGACGGGTGGTTGAGGAGCCTAAACCCCGAGAGAACAGCTGACTCCCAGCATATTGTTTTCAAAATCCAGCTGGGTGGAAGTTAAAAAGATATAATTCAGTCAGATTATATCTAATAATAATGTTTGTTTTATTTATTATAATAATAATGATGATTATTATTATTATTAGTAGTATGCTCTACAAATAAACTGATTTAAACTTTGTTCCTAAGGTAATATGTTAGTTTAAGTTGTTAAACGTTTTACAAATAAATTAAACAAATGGTATTTGTCATCAATGTATTTTATCTAGAGTTAGATTTTTATATCTATGGACACAAAAATATTTTGAACATTTTAACAAGGTCATAAAACAAGAACATTTTAAACAAAACAACATTGTAAGCCATCAGCAATATGTAAAAGGGTAAATAAAAACCATGTAGTTATTTACACTAGAGACAGCGTTATCAACCGTCAGGCTCCATTTGTTCGGCTTCACGCTAACACGGTTGCTAGGCAACAGAAGTTACGCTGAGGTAAAGGCGGGGAAACGCAGGCTGACGTAACACCGGCGGCACACTATGCTAATCTGGCATGTTTAGCTAATAGCTACAGGTAACAAAAGTTGCTGTTTGACCATCATTTGTTTACATGATTTCTTATACAGGTCCTTCTCAAAATATTAGCATATTGTGATAAAGTTCATTATTTTCCATAATGTCATGATGAAAATTTAACATTCATATATTTTAGATTCATTGCACAGTAACTGAAATATTTCAGGTCTTTTATTGTCTTAATACGGATGATTTTGGCATACAGCTCATGAAAACCCAAAATTCCTATCTCACAAAATTAGCATATCATTAAAAGGGTCTCTAAACGAGCTATGAACCTAATCATCTGAATCAACGAGTTAACTCTAAACACCTGCAAAAGATCCCTGAGGCCTTTAAAACTCCCAGCCTGGTTCATCACTCAAAACCCCAATCATGGGTAAGACTGCCGACCTGACTGCTGTCCAGAAGGCCACTATTGACACCCTCAAGCAAGAGGGTAAGACACAGAAAAAATTTCTGAACGAATAGGCCGTTCCCAGAGTGCTGTATCAAGGCACCTCAGTGGGAAGTCTGTGGGAAGGAAAAAGTGTGGCAGAAAACGCTGCACAACGAGAAGAGGTGACCGGACCCTGAGGAAGATTGTGGAGAAGGGCCGATTCCAGACCTTGGGGGACCCGCGGAAGCAGTGGACTGAGTCTGGAGTAGAAACATCCAGAGCCACCGTGCACAGGCGTGTGCAGGAAATGGGCTACAGGTGCCGCATTCCCCAGGTCAAGCCACTTTTGAACCAAAAACAGCGGCAGAAGCGCCTGACCTGGGCTACAGAGAAGCAGCACTGGACTGTTGCTCAGTGGTCCAAAGTACTTTTTTCGGATGAAAGCAAATTCTGCATGTCATTCGGAAATCAAGGTGCCAGAGTCTGGAGGAAGACTGGGGAGAAGGAAATGCCAAAATGCCAGAAGTCCAGTGTCAAGTACCCACAGTCAGTGATGGTCTGGGGTGCCGTGTCAGCTGCTGGTGTTGGTCCACTGTGTTTTATCAAGGGCAGGGTCAATGCAGCTAGCTATCAGGAGATTTTGGAGCACTTCATGCTTCCATCTGCTGAAAAGCTTTATGGAGATGAAGATTTCATTTTTCAGCACGACCTGGCACCTGCTCACAGTGCCAAAACCACTGGTAAATGGTTTACTGACCATGGTATCACTGTGCTCAATTGGCCTGCCAACTCTCCTGACCTGAACCCCATAGAGAATCTGTGGGATATTGTGAAGAGAACGTTGAGAGACTCAAGACCCAACACTCTGGATGAGCTAAAGGCCGCTATCGAAGCATCCTGGGCCTCCATAAGACCTCAGCAGTGCCACAGGCTGATTGCCTCAATGCCACGCCGCATTGAAGCAGTCATTTCTGCAAAAGGATTCCCGACCAAGTATTGAGTGCATAACTGTACATGATTATTTGAAGGTTGACGTTTTTTGTATTAAAAACACTTTTCTTTTATTGGTCGGATGAAATATGCTAATTTTGTGAGATAGGAATTTTGGGTTTTCATGAGCTGTATGCCACAATCATCCGTATTAAGACAATAAAAGACCTGAAATATTTCAGTTAGTGTGCAATGAATCTAAAATATATGAATGTTAAATTTTCATCATTACATTATGGAAAATAATGAACTTTATCACAATATGCTAATATTTTGAGAAGGACCTGTAGATACTCATTTGACTTAATGATTGACATCCGCCAAGCTCATGTAGCTGCACTGCTGCAGCTCAACATGCCGTTAAGGAAGTTGAACCTGATGTGAAACGTAAATCGATCAATCTGTGTTTGATTAATCTAAGGCTATCCTCAAGGACCCGGATGTGTGACACAAAACACTGAATTTTAGAACTGAAATTGAATTACAGACCTGAAAGTGAAAGTAGTCCAACTGAATCTTTAATACAACGAAATACATTTTAAAAGCAAATGAATTCAGTTTCAAACTATAAAATTCCGTTTCAGTTTAGTGACATTAAGTTTCAAAACAGTCAGTCAGTCAGTCATTTTCTACCGCTTATTCCATAGTGGGTCGCGGGGGAGCTGGTGCCTATCTCCAGCAGTCTATGGGCGGGAGGCGGGGTACACCCTGGACAGGTCGCCAGTCCATCGCAGGACAACACACAAACAACCAAGCACACACTCATTCATACACCTAAGGGCAATTTAGAGTGACCAATTAACCTAACAGGCATGTCTTTGGACTGTGGGAGGAAGCCAGAGTACCCGGTGAGAACCCATGCATGCACAGTGAGAACATGCAAACTCCATGCAGAAAGACCCCAGGCTGGGAATCGAACCCAGGACCTTCTTGCTGCAAGGCAACAGTGCTACCAACTGCGCATTGAATTTCAAATTACACAAATACAAATTCAATCTTAGCAATTCAAATCCAGTTTCTCATGGAACAAGTTTCAGCCCATACAAATGTTTTTGGTGTCCTTCCATGAGCTTCTAACTGTAGTTTGCTGGAATTGTGGCCCACCCCTCCTGGTATTACTGGTCAAGTTTGTAGGCGTTTTTCCTCATACACAGCTTTTCAGCTCTGCACACAAGATTTATTTAAATGAGATCAGGACTGTGATGGTCTCTCTTAAGCCACTGAGCCACTCATTTGGAAGGATGTTCAAGGTCATTGTTCATTCAAAAGAACCATTTGTCCATTTTGGGCATTTTTAGTTTGTGAAAATGAGTCATAGGTCAAAATGTAATTGTCCTAAAAAATTACAAAAGCACATAGTTTTTTTGACTTTGGTGCAGTAAAAGGACAGGATTGAAAAGGTAAATACAAACTATAAAGAAAGGAATCATAGCAGAAGTATTTTGCAGGTTTTATTTTGAATGTAAAGTGGTTTTTACTTATTAAAAATGGATATACAATCATAATTTGTCTTGTTTTCAAACTTATTGAGGGTTTTATTAAGTCTGACAAGAGCCAGAAAGTTTGTCCAGATAAAATATACAGAGCATGTATTTCTTTACACCTTATTTTTAATATGTTGCATATTTATGACAAGAATGTTAAGTGTTACTAATGAAGAGTCAATTTATTTGCTTGTATTTACTTTCAAAGTGGTGACTTCATGACCAAACAATCAAAATAAAACAGGCAAATTCTACAGTCCATGATCCAAACACATTGTCAATAATCCAGACAAATAGTATGAGGTTTCTTTAAGACACTGAGCCAGTTTTACTCCACAGAGTTAAAAATGGGCTCTTGCCGGCAGACATTTTCAGAGGACGTTCAGAAGTTTCATTTATTAGAACATGTTCAATAACAACATTAGCTGGAAGCCATAAAAGGCTGGTCTATAATTTAATTTGACCTTGTTATCACAAGCCACTGACTGTTACGAAGCTTGAATAAAACTATAATGGGGTCTTATAACTATCATTTTGCCAGTTCACTGCTTTGATTTACTGACTTCTCCTTCTGGTAATAGAAAATCTGCAGAGGTAAATCGTAATCCCCTTACTGGTTTCAGTTTGGAGCAGAACTTGTCACTAGTAACCTAGATCATGAATGATCAGCAGGTTTGACATAATCACAGTTTTTATTCATGCTGTCTGAAGTAAAACACAAGTATCACATAGTAAGCTATAAGAAGGAAACATTAAGACTTGTGGAACTAGAAGAGCGTACATGTAGCTCTTCTAAGCTGAGGTACGAGTGCATACCAACATGTACCAAAATGGATTCAGCATGAATGTTTCACCTGTCCTATTTTCCCTATTGTTTAATAGAAGGAATCAAACTCTTCATCACTGTGGGACCAAGCAAAAAATAATATTCCTTTTTAATATTATTGTATATCAGTGATTATGCAAAGATAAATCTGTGCCTCATGTCAACCACGAGGCCCCATTATTCTGTTTCAGGTGGAGAAAATGATAGCACGAAAAACTGCACAATATAGTGTTTACTTGAAGTGACAGAAAAGATGTGACCCAGCCTCTTTCCCTGATAGCTCCTTTCTTCCACTGTCAAGCCTGCATGCACAATATAGCAGGCCTGGCCTCATGCACATGGATACTTATTTGCACATTCATTCATGCAGATTTGTTCATGAACGAGGTTAACTGTGGATCAATGGGTAGAGTTGTCATCTTGCAATTCAAATGCACTGGGTTTGATTCCAGCTTCCTTCTGCCACATGTCGATGTGTCCCTGGGCAAGGCGCTTAACCTCACGTTGCCTACCGATCTGCATATCGGTGAATGAATGTCTGCTTGTTTGTGAGAGTGATAGAGTGAATGTGGCTCGAGTGGAAATCACTTAGAGTAGTTGTTATGAGTAGAAAGGCGCTATATATTTTCCTAACTAATTTAACATTGCTTAATTAGCAAGATGTTCCAGATATTAAATTTTCTTAAAATTTAACAGCCAGCTTGATCTTTTATACCTTATTCCAGGAATCAGATGACCAGTAGCAGCGGCTTACATCCTTGATTTTATTGTGATTCAGCTGTGGTCTAGCCTCTGCCGGACGCTCAATGTCACTGCCACTCTCTGCACCGCACTGACAGGTGTATTCCCCTTCGTTGTTCCTACTGTGATTTAATGGCCCTATATGCCACCTTCTTTTCTTTTTGATTTTTGAAAGATAGACGGAAAATTAATTCTACCCTCTCATCCAGTGACGTAATGGCAGAAAATGTGGGAAATGTAGCAATTTGTCACCAGAAATGCTGGAAATTGGTAAGCTCTTATATAAAACCTCAAACATCCACGGACAGTGTGCATGAAGGCTGCGTGGAGTACGCGTTGCTCACAGTACGCACGACTATGTTCTGCCCTTAACAGTCAGAATCCACAGATTGATTCCAGGCCTATTTGCACTAGTTCAACATTGTCTTTTTCCTTTTCTTTTGTCAAAACACAATATATGAACACATTTACATAAAAAATCTGTATGTGTTTCCCACTTGATGTTTAAAATGTTTCTACATTGAGAGCAAAGTGGAGCTGAAGTCACAAACTTTGCAAATAAAGCTTATCCTGATTTTATAGCTGATATCTGTATGAAGACTGTCAAGCTGAGAGTTGGAAACATAAACTAAACACAGTCTTTACAAACTTTAAGATCACATAATCTTCATTTCATTTTATGATGCATGCCAACCAATGTAATGAATTCAATTCAGTTTATTTATATAGTGCCAATTCACAACACATGTCGTCTCAAGGTTCTTCACAACAGTCAGGTTCATACATTCCTATTAAACCTAACCATTGAACAGTTCAGTCAGATTCAGTTATTTATTCAAATTGGATAACAAGTTTTTCTATCTAAGGAAACCCAGCAGATTTAATCCAGTCAGTGACTTGCAGCATTCACTCCTCCTGGATGAGCATGTAGAGACAGTGGACAGTCACTGGTGTTGACTTTGCAGCAATCCCTCATACTGAGCATGCATGTAGCGACAGTGGAGAGGAAAAACTCCCTTTTAACAGGGAGAAACCTCCAGCAGAACCAGAACCAGGCTCAGTGTGAGCGGCCATCTGCCACGACCGACTGGAGGTTTGAGAGAACAGAGCAGAGACACAAAGAGAACAAAGAAGCACTGATCCAGGAGTACTTTCTATGGGAAGGAAAAGTAAATGTTAATGGATGTAGCTCCTTTAGTCGTTTCACCTAGAAAGAAAGAACAGATAAACTCTGAGCCAGTTTTCAAAGTTAGAGTCTGAAAGAGAGCACATAGAGTTAGTTACAGTTAAGCTCAGTCAGTAGCCATGTCTAGGAGAGAGAAAGGGTTAAACACTAAAAGACAGGGCCATGTGGATCATTGGTAGAAGGTGAGCATTAAGTTGTTGCCAGCAGAAGCTCGGACGATTCCCCTCTCCAGAAAGGTGTCACAGGTAGACACAGAGCCAGGCCAGGTGTAGCTTCTAGGAAGAGAACAGAGAGAACAAAGTTAAAAGCTGAAATAACAGCAAATAATGCAAAATTGGAGAGTAGTCTGAGAATGTAGCGAAGAGGGTGAAAGTGGTCATTATGTCCTCCAGCAGCCTAAGCCTATAGCAGCATAACTACACAGATAGTTTCAGTTCAGATTATTTAGTTAAACGGCGCTTATTTACAACAATGTCGTCTCAAAGCACCTCACAAAGGGTCCCACTGATGGTCATTGTTATACTAAAAACCTGATTATAACCATTGGAAAAGAGAAGGGGTCATACAGGTAGCAGAAATGGAGGGTGTGTTTGCACCTCAACCATAACTGAGCCAGTTTAGGCTAAACCTGACTCCCCCTTACTCCATCCAACAGGGAGGGAGGAAGGCTCCCTCCCTGTTGGATGGATAAGGAATAATAAATAAGGAAGATAGCTCAGGATAAACTAAGCCACTCTAACTATAAGCTTTATCAAAAAGGAAAGTTTTAAGCCTAGTCTTAAAAGTAGACAGGGTGTCTGCCTCACGGACTAAAACTGGGAGCTGGTTCCCCAGGAGAGGAGCCTGATAACTAAAGGATCTGCCTCCCATTCTACTTCTAGAGACTCTAGGAACCACCAGTAAACCTGCAGTCTGAGAACGAAGTGCTCTGTTAGGAACATATGGAACAATCAGATCTCTGATGTATGATGGAGCTAGATCATTAAGGGCTTTATATGTGAGGAGGAGAATTTTAAATTCTATTCTGGATTTAACAGGGAGTACTTGGTTAAATTAAACTCAAAGGTTATTAAGAAATGGTCAGACAGAACAGGGTTATGAGAGAATATTGTTATGTCTTTACACTCAGTACCATATGTCAGCACAAGGTACAGAGAATGAAGACAAAGGTGGGTAGGTTTGTTAATGTTTTGAGCAAAGCCAATTGAGTCTAAGATAGCATTAAACGCTATATTTAGGCTATCACTTTCAGCGTCTACATGAATGTTAAAATCCCCCACTATAATAACTTTATCTGTATTTAACACTAAATCAGATAAAAGGTCTGAAAACTGATCTAAAAATTGAGAGTAAGGCCCTGGTGGACGGTACAAAACAACAAACAGTGTTTATTTTTATGAGATTTTCCTGATTTTCTCCTTTCAGATTATTTTTTAACCTATTCAATTTTGGCCGTGGGCATTACCCTTAATAGGGTAATGGCTGGGTAGCAGTACAGAAGCTGCAGAGAGGAGTGTTAAACTACAACCCTGCTTCCTGGTCTGAACCCTGGGTTGTCAGAGGTTTGGAGAACTGATAAATTCAGCCAGATTCCTAGAAAGAAGAGCTGCTCCATTCAAAGTGGGATGGATGCCGTCTCTCCGGATCAGACCAGGTTTTCCCCAAAATGTTCGCCAGTTATCAATGTAGCCCACATTGTTTAATGGTGCATTACCTCCATCTAACACATTCTGGATTTTGAAAGTGAGATTCACACCCAACCTCTTTAACTATGACTTTATCTGCATGGATTATTGTAGTGGCATTGTTAGCTCTGAGCATACTTTAAACTGGTGGATTTAGTGATGGAAACACTGCGGATAGTGTTATCCAATATTTGCAGTACACAAGAGAATTTCTCCTACAGAGTAATTGTAAACCCCTAAACCTTTATTTAACACAGAGTGATTTGAGGATTTGTCATTGCATAGAAAATAAAAGAAACAGTGGAAAGAAAGGAGGGATCAGACACAGACTGAAGAGGTTAAAATTATAATACCTTTACACTTCTGCTTATTATTAAATGCCCAGTCGTTGAGGGAGAAGATGGCTGAACTTCAGGTTCCTTCATAAATATCAGGACAACTGCATGCTGGCAATAACTGAGATGTGGCTGGGCAGCAGCACCCCATCCAGTCAGGTGGAACCCACTGGCTTCACTGTCTACAGGATTAACCACGATCCGAGCATTACAGGCAAGTTTTGCAGTGGTGGAGTGTGTGGCTGATTACAGTAACTGTTCATTGAGGAATACATGGAACATGTACTATCAATATGTAAAAGGCCATACTAGGAAGAATAAAGCACTAGAGGTGCTTTGCCAGAGTGAAGCGTGTATTTTCTGCGTCTTCCCTTCCTACTTTGGGGTCGTCTGACCACAATACGTTGAATCTCCAGCCCACATACCAGAGGCTTTCGAAATGAAGAAAGACACCGACCTGTACAGTTAAGATCTGGAATAAGGACAGTACTACGGCATTCTAATGTAAGGATTATGATTATTAAATAATTACAATTGATCAAAAATTATAATTTACAAGCATAATTCAGAAAAACAATTTCTTAACCAAAAATCACTACTTAAGAATAGAAGTCAGAGATGTCCTCTGGTGTTGTGATTATGGGCTCAAAGCCCTTAATAATTACAATTAGTAAATTCTCATTAATAATTGGTAATTATTTACCAAACTACGCTAAATGTAACTGTACAATCAACCGCTTCACCGAAGGTGGGGGAACTTTGACCTTATTTTGACAGATAAATCACACTTGCATGAAATAAACACAAATGCTTCTCTATATATATATGTGGAGATTTATTGAAGCCATATAATTCTGATATACCACCATTCTGATCCAAAAACCTTCACCTAACTAACAAGCACTATTCTACACAAAGGGCATAAAAATGACTACCTAACAATAGTAATAAAATAAAATATATGCGCATTGAGTGTTTATGAAGATCAAACCAGCAGTTCGATGGACAAAATGTGCTATTTGGGTTAACTTGGTGTGCTGATGTCTCGATGGTGGCGACCAGCAGTTAGGCGGTCGGCTGCGCCCTTAGCCGCTAGCAGCTGATTGTCCCAAATCCCCGAACAAAGTCATAAAACTCTGAGGCGGGAACTCAGTGGAAAAACTCCAGTAATAAAACTGGAACAAAGGAACGGTCAAGCCACAAGGCCCAGACCGCAGAGCTCTGCTTTGAATGGAAAACTTTAAAAGTCCAACTTCTAACTCCTGGCTGATTTGGGATTAGCTGGACAAAAGCATGAACATGCACCTCGCTGATTGTTGATCCGCGCTGCGCGTTACAACAACACTTGCACAACAAATCAAACACTCAGCATAAAACACTTCAATCAGTATTGCATGCAACAAGTTGACACCTTGGATTAACTACTGATGATTCTAAATCAGCTCAACTATGCCTCATCCTGCCCAGACTTCTAAAGGCACCTATCTGATTTAATATGAAAAGAACAAAATGACTTTGACGTTGATGTTGGAATTATGAATCTGACAATATTATTTAATATTAATATTTTATCAAATAATAATTCGGTCTGTTAAGGGTTGTCCTGTGAATACCAGCCCAGTAAGGTGATGGTATTAGGACAAAATAGAAAGGTGTGAGACGAGCTCTGACATTATTGAACAGCATAAACTCTGCACATATATGGAATGAATTCACACAATTTCTTAAAATACAAGAAATTATTAACAAAAATACGTCAACTCCAAGTCCAACATATTTCATTTAACAAACTCTTTACTTTGCTAAAACAATCCAACTAAACTACCAAGCAGAATTAAAGAATAATGAAGACTAATGGACTATGTACAATATAAACAAGTTGATTAAAGATGATTAGAAATCATGACCAAAAGAGTGATGCAACATTACCATGCAATGTTTATGTTTGAGAACCAAGGATTATCTTGAAAAATCTGGAAATGAAGTTAAGTTAATTTTGGAACTAACTTAGAAAATAATCAGCAAATGTTTAGACAACCAATCACAAAATATTATTTTAATAAAATAATGTTTTAAATAATGATCTGCTGAATAAAACCAACCTTCTGGATGACTAATTCTCATCAGTGTCTCATTAGCTGCCTTTATTTATTGAAATAATATTTGAAGAAATATTATTAAGGAAGTATTTTTGAAAAGAGCCAAATCTTTCTGGAGAAATTGTGCTTAATGGTGTTTACTTAGTTATCAAATCTAGTAAATGATGTTCAGGGACTATTATTCACTAGCTTGAAAACTAACAACCTTTCTTGGTAAATATTATTTAGCACCAGAATCAAACACACACCTTTTAAAAATACCGTTAATAAAAGGGTTAAAAGGCATAAGCACGGACGGCGCGTTATGATCAATCTTCTGTGTAAAATCACCCTTTAAATAAAGTTTGTCTTAACTTTAAAAACACACAAAGAACACAACCTGAACACGTGTGCTGCAGATAGTCTGCTAGCACCAAGATAGCTGAGTTCAACACAAACAAAACTTCATAAAATGAAAAACGTTTAGATCATTTCAATCTAAATCTGTCTCTGCCTAAAACACCCAACCTCATGAACCTTGGTGAGGTTTGAAGAAGGTATCCACAGTGAACAAAGGTTAGCCACAGCTGACCTCCTTAGCTGTGGGGGGGTTGAAGGTGCTCTGGGAACAAAGGGTTAGCTTCCCGCTAACCTCCAGCTGTGGATGAAGAACGGCTCGTTGTGTCCGCCAACCACACTGCACGGTGATGGGATATCTGCTGTCTTCCTTCCAGACTGGGAGACCGCTCCGCTCGGCTTCATAGAGGCCGCTTCTCTTTAGGCAACTTCTCTGGGACAATGTGCTTCTGCAGGCCTCAGAGGAAAAAGTAAGCAACTCTTACACCTTAGTTTCCCCGTTTATGAATGAAAATACCAGATACACAGACAGTATTTCATTCATACGTATCTTTGCACTGTACTTATGATCGATGATCGTATGGCTTCCTTGGATCCAGTTGAAGAGTTTATGTCTGTTTGCCAGCAATGAGACATCAGCGCGCTGGGCCTCCCTTGACTGGTCCCACTAGAGTCCGTGTGGAAAGAGAGCGGATGTAGCAACAGTTGTGCTTTTTTTGGGTAGTGGCGTCACAGGAAGTCCGCAGTTATCCCGTTTCCTGGCTGTGCCGGAAGAAGGTTAATGCACTTTATTTTGAAAAGTTCCAGAAGAGTTCGTACTGGAGTTTAATGTTGAAATCCATGGCTGGGTCCCAACATCCCCCCTTTTAGTTCCGAAGAATGAGATGAAGTCCACAGTCTTTGGGGCTAAACATCCGTCCTCAGCCATGAGAAAAGAGTCACTGGGTTCCTGTAGGTAGGCAGAGTTCAACAGTTCATTTTGGTTCAGAGGTTAGTGTTTGGACAGGAGTGAGGCAGGTTTGGGCAGACTAACACTAATAAAATGTAAAAGAAAAAGAAAACAAATCATGTAATAATTTTCACACCATAATAATACTGCTTTTAAAACCTTAATTTCTGATGTTCAAAACCATAAGAAGTAGCCAGTGGCGTAGATGCAGGCGATCAGGAGGCCTGCTGCGAAGTAGCCAGCGGCGGAGATGCAGGCGTCTAGGAGGTCGGCGACGAGGCCAGAGGAACCCATGAAGCGAGGTCCAAGGTGGTCTGCTGTGTGGTGAGAACTGCCGCAGAGGCTCGGACCCAGGCAGGGCCCGCAGAGGCTTGGACCCAGGCAGGGCCCGCAGAGGCTTGGACCAAGGCAGGGCCCGCAGAGGCTTGGACCAAGGCTGGAGCCCTGGGGAACTGGAGTCAGGCTCTGGTGTGTCAGGCTTGGAGACAAGCAGGTGTGTGTCAGGCTCTGGTGTGTCATGGCGTGTGTCAGGCTCTACAAAGTCATAAAGTCTGGTGCATAGTCAGTCAAAGTCAGAGAGTCAGTCTATATTTCCAGTAGCACCCCCCAGAGGAAACTGAGCAGGTGCTCTGGACCACGTCATGGAGGCAGCCCAACCACGGGCTCCTCCGGAACAAGGTGAGGAAGTGGAGGCAGCCCGACCACGGGCTCCACCGGAACTAGAGGTCGGCTGTGGCTCTGAAGAGCCTGAAGAGGCCAGCTGTGGCTCTGAAGAGCCTGAAGAGGCCAGCTGTGGCTCTGAAGAGCCTGAAGAGGCCAGCTGTGGCTCTGAAGAGCCTGAAGAGGCCAGCTGTGGCTCTGAAGAGCCTGAAGAGGCCAGCTGTGGCTCTGAAGAGCCTGAAGAGGCCAGCTGTGGCTCTGAAGAGCCTGAAGAGGCCAGCTGTGGCTCTGAAGAGCCTGAAGAGGCCAGCTGTGGCTCTGAAGAGCCTGAAGAGGCCAGCTGTGGCTCTGAAGAGCCTGAAGAGGCCAGCTGTGGCTCTGAAGAGCCGGAAGAGGCCAGCTGTGGCTCTGAAGAGCCTGAAGAGGCCAGCTGTGGCTCTGAAGAGCCTGAAGAGGCCAGCTGTGGCTCTGAAGAGCCTGAAGAGGCCAGCTGTGGCTCTGAAGAGCCTGAAGAGGCCAGCTGTGGCTCTGAAGAACCTGAAGAGGCCAGCTGTGGCTCTGAAGAGCCTGAAGAGGCCAGCTGTGGCTCTGAAGAACCTGAAGAGGCCAGCTGTGGCTCTGAAGAACCTGAAGAGGCCAGCTGTGGCTCTGAAGAACCTGAAGAGGCCAGCTGTGGCTCTGAAGAACCTGAAGAGGCCAGCTGTGGCTCTTGTGGCTTGGCTGCAGGCTGTGAGTCCAGAGGCTTGGCTGCATGCTGTGGATCAGGATATTAGGGGCTCTGTGCTGCTTTTACGGCCACCAGTAGAGGGTCGAAGGGACTTCCAGCAGAAAGAGGAGCTGGAGCGTTGAGCCATCCCTCCGCGATGAATTCGGCCTGAAGAACAGAGTGCAACAGGTCCAGATCCTCTGGGTGATCCATTAGATGGAGCACGAATCCACAGCAACGATTCTTCATGGACTTCCTCTTCATTTCCTCCAGACCGGCTTGAATCCAACTTGGGGCTGGAGGCTGCACCGGCGGCTGGAGAACTGCAGAGGGCGCTGAGTGACCATCACCCAACTCAGGGGAAAACAGCTGCTAGGAAAACATGGCTTGTGGACCCTCCGTGGACGGGTAGGAGGCGCCCGTCCGGAATACCCCAATGGCGACTGTTTTACGGCGATGACGTCTACCAGGACGGGAACCAAACCCAGCGGGAAACTCTGCTGCAGTAGGAGTTGCTGCAGACGTAGGTGAATCCGGGGAAACTGCTCTGACTGTGGATGACGAGGAGGGACCACGGCGATGACGTTGGCGGCGTGAGGAGGTGGGGGTGGCCGAGACTGTTGGAGGTAAACTGGAGCGCTTCCGACCCGGTATGAGCACTGGAGATATCGGCATCGGTAGGCTTATACCAGCCTCTTCCATTTCTTGGAGCAACAAGGTTGAGAATAATATTTCTACTTCTTCGCCATGCATCCTTCTCAATTCCTTCTCCTGCTGTCGTATCCACTTTTCCAGCTCTTTAGCTCTGTCTGCTTGGTCCTTTTGGCTGGTTCCTTCTGTCACGTTGTGGTTGTGGATCGGACCAAAGTGCAGTCAAGAGCTCGGCAGGATCATCTTTGTAATTCAAAGATTTATTTTACAAGGTCAAAAACGTAGCAAAATCACTGCAGGTTTCCCAAAGCAAGGCGTGACAAAAAACAAAGCATAATCATGGACGAGAAACGAGGTGTGACGAACACAACGAACCAGCAACAAACAATGACACAAAACCAACTAATATACTGTGAGATAACAAAGGGCAGGTAATCAGAGAAAACAGGGAACAGGTGTGACAAGGAGGCAGGGAAGCAGAAGGAACAGGTGAAACAGATACAAAGGCTGAGGATGGGCAAAGTAACTAATAAACAATAAACAGAAACACAGACCAAGCAAACTTATAGACAAAGATAAATAATCAAATGGGGAATAAGAAAAGTAGAATAATCATGACTAAAGTAAACAGAGAAACTAGAGGGAACATAGGAACAACAATAACAACCTGAGAACAAACAAAGAACCCATAAATAAAACCTGAATACAAAAGTAAACAAACCTAACCACACTGACTGAAATAACTGGAAAGGAAACAGAAAATAAACTAGTAAACAAGAAGAGTGCAAAGGAACAAATAAAACACAATTAACCACAAAGATACTAAAGAGAAATAAAACTAGAGAATCTGGGGAAGACCAAGAACTATAATAATTACAATAATAATAATAATAATAATAATAAACCATACAAACTAATAAGAAAACAACCATAAAATAACTTAAATAGTAAACACTAGGAGGTGGAAGAGGGAGAAAAGAAAAACATGATACAAAAACCAAAATAGAAAAATCTGAGCAAAAGGTAAACAAACACAAAGCCACAAACAGAGTCCAAAAATGTCACTCCGTGACAGATGTAAGGTTTCCTTACGTCTTGTGTGATCTACTCTAAATGCGGTTAAGATATTTCCCTCAGAAGTATTTTTAGTTACTCTTGGAAACTCTCCTACTGCTTGTATGTTGATGACCAATGACCAGTAAATCTCCAAGGCTAAACATGTGGCGCAAAGCTTTTTTAACAAAACGTTTGTACATTTTTAAACTTCTTCCACCATACTGTTTTTATTCCTTACAAACACAGCTCTTAACCTTTTTATGACAGTTTTTAATATTTTTCACACATTGGCATGAATGCAGTTCTGTCATGATCCTGGTTTGTACATGTGATTGTGAATGATGTGAGGTTCTTTCCAAATAGAGGATGTCTGCTGGAGGGTGTGCCCGCTGACTGCAGCTTCACACACCTGCCTGCAATTTCCTTGCCAGCTTCTGGGGATTTATGGTGCAGCTAGAAGACCATTCTTTGCCTGATGCTCTACCTTAGTGGCGGAGTCAGGCCACATCGTGTTTACCTAGAAACCTAGCTCATGATAGATCTTTGTGTGAGTAATCTTGTCTGCCTTGCACTCAATTTTGCGATTTCCTGCCATTCAGAGTGGATCTCTTCTGTTGATTTTCCATGCTTCTCCAAGCTGTTTCTACCAAACTGTCTAAGACAGATCTCTCTGGAAATTCCCCCTCGGTCTTCCACAGTGGCTCCTACGTCCTCAGCTGTCGTCTGTCTGGCTGCGCTCTAACCTCTTTGCTCGAATCACAAACCTCCAATAGTTCCTCACTACCTGGAATCCATTCTGGAACCCGACCTTACACGAGACAGTCTGCATTCCCTCATTGTCACCAGGATCTTGACCTCTCGCCAGAATTATCTCCAGACAACTCAGTTAGCCACTCTCTATTTCTGGATTCAGAGATTCACATTTGCTCCATTTTTCCCGCTTCATCTAACCGCTCCTCTGTTCTTTTCCAGATGCCGCTGAAGCCCTTTTTAAAATCTCCCTACTGCAGTTTGCATTTTGTTTCTGCAAAAATCCTTGTTTTTTGTCTCCTGAGTTTTGATTCTGCACGTGGATCAGGTAGCTCTCAAGTTCATATTGTTACTCTTTTAATACAACATATGAACATTTTAGACTTAATTACAGTTGTTTTCCTGTAAAGCACTTTGAATTACTCTGTGCATAAACAGTGATATGCAAATACTTTGCTTTGAGCATTTCTTTAAGAAAACGCTTTATGATTAGTTCTTCTTTTTTGCAAAGGTTATTGGCTTTCTGTGACAGCCTGTTCCCTGTTTACTTTTAATCATGTAGCACGGCTTCATTATGTTCACATAAAGTTCCTAATCTTCAGAGGGACCTGTCTCTTCAGAGGGGAGGCAGCAATGAGTTGGTGATTGGAGGTTGGACCATACAGATGACATCCACACACTGAACCCAAGGGACCAATGAGCACTGGATCCTGAAAGGGTCAGTCTTGATTAATTTGTCCCATCTGAGTACAAGTCATGGCTACACAATATTAACCTAGTCTTGTGTCACTACTCCACACATTCATTGTTTTTTTTTAAATATTCATAAAGATATTCCTTTCAATTGAAAAGATATCCACTCCTTTATTATCAGGCATGGTCATATTCACTTGAAGTATGAGACTGTCAGAAATAGTTTTTGAATCAGATTTTTGTTCTAAAGCTGCAGCAGTAAAGTTAAAAAATGACTTAATAAATCAGAAACACAAACACGTCCGGTCTGCATCTGTGTTGTGAAACCATGACAAACACTCTCCATCCATCACGCATACGTACACATCCACTCGCTCTCTATCCATCACAGTGCAGTTAGAGCCAATTCTCTGGATGTTAAAATGTCATCCTATAAATAGAAAGAACGAATGACAAAACAGAGCAGAAACGCAACTACACTTCTATTCCTTTACCGGTGTTCTTCATTTATTCATTGTGCAATATATAGTGTGTAAGGACTCACATTTTCAAATAAAAACGGACTCCTCCCCAGGCTGTGTGAAACTCAGTCAACATCTCATAAATCAAATAATACATACTGACATTGTATTCAAGTTAAACATTTAACATTCACACCAATAATATATAGATCTCCACTTGCAGAGTTTCACTTCACTGATATATTTCATGGAAAAGTTAACCTCTTTTAATCAAAAACCCTTTGACTCATATTGCAGGAAAAGGGAAAAGGATTTCTTTCAACATCTTTTACAAACTTAAATCTGAAAAGTGTGGTGTGCATTTGTAAAAGTCACTAATGACATTCTCCTGGCCTCAGATAATGGACTTGTGTCTGTTCTGGTTCTGTTAGATCTCAGTGCTGCATTTGATCCAGTCGACCATAATATTCTCTTAAAAAAGCTGGAATATGCTGTAGGGATCAGGGGAACAGCGCTAGGCTGGTTTAAATCTTATTTGTCTGAAAGATTCCAGTTTGTTCATGTAAATGATAAATCATCTTTAAACTCCAGGGTTAATTGTGGAGTACCACAGGGTTCTGTACTTGGGCCTATTATTTATATATATATATATATATATATATATGGAATCAACTTATTCTATCAACTCAGTACAGTCAACTGTCCACTGTTGCCACATGCTCAATCAGGAGGAGTGACTGCACCAGTATCTTCTTGCAGTCAACTGGGTTTCCTTGTATAGAAATCCTTTTACCAATCATGACAACAAACAGAACATGACTGGATTGTTGTATAACTAGGATCAGATTGGAATGTATGTAACTGACCTTGAATCTGTCTGTATTCTTGAACTGAATTGAACATATAGTTGTGAATCGTTTCTGTATAAATAAACTGTATTGAATTGAATTGACGTTCATGGCTGTAATGTGACAAAATGAAACAAGGGGGTATAAATGCTTTAGCAAGGCACAGATCTAATAGGTTACTTTTGAATAACACCCTGTCTAATTTATTGTTTTTATTAATGCTCTAAAATATTAACAATTTTATTTAGTGTACTACAAAAGAAACAAAGACACTGTAAAGCTGTATTTCCTTGAAATGAAACCTAAACTTCTAGATTCACATTTGGAATGTGTCAGTTGTCTGTAAAAGGTTTGACAACAAACCCTGAATCCTCAGCCTGTTAATGCCAAAAGAAAGACATGCAGCAAATCCAAACACTTTGTACTTGAGAGCCTCAGACTGGTGTTACACGTGTCTGAACCAATAATAAAAAAGAGTTGCTTTGAAATTTCACAGGAGGTGAGTTGTTTGGAAGGAAGCCAAAAAGCACTAGCAAAGTGAGAAAGGGCTCTTAGGTCAAAGCTTTTACAAGTCTGGACTTGATGTAATAAAAGGAAATAAAAACTTTCCTGCCTGAGCCCTCTTCCATGCTGAACAATGTTTTTACATTTCACATTTCTGACAGCAGATAAAATTCACTGAAAAGTTTTTTCCAATGAAAAATTGCAGCTTTAAACACACAAGACACCTGACTGAGTGGAGCCAAATTCAGTGGATGGATATGACAATTGACCCGGTATTACATGCATGAAAGTTTCATATTAAGGTGGGGATTTTAGGAGCTGCGGTGGGAAGAATCGCCATTTAATAACTAAACTGATAAGCATACAAGAGTTATGAAACAGGCAGGCAGACAGAGACATAGAGTAGGTAGTCAACAGTTGTGGGCAGGCTTGGCATGATAAACAGTGTCATGGAGACAATGGACATGAAGCTGGTAGCCAACAGTAGAATCCAGTGGACAGCAATGAAAACCAGAGAGTTTGGGGAAGACTTTGAGAAAGGCAAGGCAGAACAGGTAGAAGCAAACAGGAGCAGATGAGATACAGCTGAGACCAATGAAGGGAGAGAAAACGGAGGGAGAGAAGAAGATGGCTAACCTTCTGGATAATTAATTCTCAATGTGTAATTGAGAACTAATAAGAAATAAGAATCAATTGGGTGGACTACTAAAATGGCAATGAGTCATGTCTTAACCTCTGCCCTTGACTGGGGCTAGCTTCAGGCGTTAGCGATTGAAGCTAACACAGGCTTGTTTACCACTCCTTTCACCAAGAAGGCTCAGCAGAGAATCTACGTCCTGTGGCAGCTGAAGACATTCAGCCTGTCAAAGACAATGATGGTGCACTTCTACTACACAATCATTTAGTCCTCCTCTATCACCATCTGGTACGCTGCTGGCACCATCGGGGACAAGGGCAGGCTGCAGCGTATCATTCGCTTGTTATTGGCTGAAATCTTCCTTTTCTTCAGGAACTGCATGCCTACAGGTCTCGGAGCCGAGCGGGATTACAGCTGAGCCCTCCCAAATCGCTCACAAGGATCATTTGCAGTTGTTGGTAGTCTAGTGGTTAAGAGCTGGCTCTCGCACCTATGTTATCTTGGTTTGATTCCCAATTGGGGAGCGTAGTTTTATAAATCTATCTTGGAAAAAGGTTTTAATCTCAAGGAGGCTTCACCTGGTTAAATAAAGACTGTTATTATAACCAGGTTGTGCTTTGACTCTCACCGGCTGGCCCATCACAAGGTTTGGTAGCTCTTTTGCAGATAGATCATAATATTGCTTACTCTTTTGTCTCTTTTCTTTGACTTGTTGCTGTACATCCTGCTGCACTTCTGGAAAGTACTTTGCAGGTGCACAGGTTGTAGTTATTCTACACTTTGTTGATGTTGGCATCAATCAGTTTAAAAACAATGAACTCCAACAACGTTTTTAGTTTCTGTGCGACTGCTGTGAAGAAGAGCTGAACTTCTTCTCACTGTCCAGGAAAAGCTCAAATCTTTTCACAGCAAACACTTCTGGCAGAAATGTGCAATTTCATCAGGACCCAAATGAAACTCTCCATTTAGTTCAAAAACAAAATATCTCTACAAGTGCATGCTGCACTATTCTCAGTGTGAAAAGGCTTCTAAGTTAGAATCTGGGCAACATGTTTGAAACTTTTAAAGTAGACAATTAAGAAAGTAAGTTTCAAGGATCTTTATAAACACGAAAAACTGCAACAGAGTGATAATCAGTGTGAACCAAACACAGAGCAGAGTAGCTGTTGGATGATCCAGGCCTTCCTCTCTCAGCCTTCACGTCTGGGGATGTCAGATTGCCAATGGGATCAAAACAAAGTTTCTGAAAACGTTCTGCTTAAAATAATATGTTATCAGTTGCTTCCATTTCAACATGTAACTAAACTGCTGTTCTGTCAAATGTTCTTCACATCTTTTTAGTCTAAGAGCAGAGCTACCTGCAGCAGGTTAGTGTTTTTGCCACGGTTGGTGTGTGAGTGTGTTGGGCTGGCTGTGTGTTCCTGCCCTAGAGTTGCAGGTTTCCACTGAGGGGGCATTGTGGAAGAGATCTGCTGGTATCCCAGCTGTTCATGATCTTCTCATCAGTGGCTGCAGGATTTAAGAAGCTGGCTGACAGTTTGAGCATTCTTGAGACGTTTTCTAGAGAACTTGTGGTTGAGTATTTTCTGCATCCTTCTGAGGTTGTTTCTCAGAGAACCTTTGTGACACTAGAATATGGACCTTTGGTGAACCTTTCTATTCAGAAGAAACTCAAAGTGCAAAGAACTTTCTCCTCAAGGATTTGGATCACTCACCTGCAAGTACATGAAACCTAATTTGAATCAAGTCTGGTCCATGGTTGTCCCAGCAACTCCACTCCTGCCTTTCCTCAGCCCTGTTTCTTTTGTTTTCTATTTTCTGCAACAACCTGAACATTTTACAGTTTAGAATTATAGGTTTCCTTGCTAGAAGCTTCTTGGACCTTTGATTCACTATCCTTTTTAAACACTTTCCTGATGCTGAAAAACAATAACTTTGATTTCTCTTCATGCAGCAAGATGAGGGAAAGAAGAATGGTTTTGGAGTCCTTCCTTCTACAGTAATTCTAATCCAGTCCCAAATAAGCAAATTAGCACAGAATACTCTCACGTCATACCCATGGAAACATCAATTGCTTTCTGGATCTCAGGTTCTCAGCCAGCAGGCAGCATAGCAGTGTAGCTCTGGCTCTCTGTCTCTGTGTCAACATGTCTTTATAACCAGCCTGATTTACCCCGAGGATTTAGAGAAACCAACAGATTTAAATGGTGGATTAAATGACCAACAAATGATCAATAAAATCAATACATTTTTATTTACTTTTTAGAGATTTGTACAAAAATATGTTCTCAAACAACACTGCTTCCTCTTACTTACTTTAAATAAATGTAAAATTCCTCAATTAAATGAACAGTAAACTGTGTTGCTTTCCCTCTCCAACCATGCCTTTATAGATGGGAAACAGCTACCTGGGCATCAATATTTCCAACCGACTGAATGAAGTGATACTATTAAATTACAACCCAACAGTAGAAGATGACCTCACATGGTCAATAATTCATTCTTTCAATAAGAAAATGGGAAGAGTACCTGCAATCAAATTGATGCCCCCCACTAAAATAGACTTTGTAGAGCTATGAACCACCCCAGACCTCGTTCAAATGCTTAGATTCTACCTTATCAAACTTTTTATGGGCATCTAAACCTCCACACATACGTTTAAAAAGCTTACAAAAGCTTAAAAATCTAGGTGGTTTGGAACTCCCAAACTTTCATAAATATAACTTGGCACAGAGATTACAATACAACAGACACTAAATCAGCCTTCTTCCATGGGCATGTCAGTGTCCAGACCTAAATCATGCAAAAACCTGTGGGCTGAATAGAAGAGGAAAGACCTCAAGAGAGATGAAACAGGACTCTGGGTGATCTTCATATAGTGTTTTGACTTAAGAAGTAGAAACAAAAGGTAATACTTTAGCAGCTGAACAGCCGTGTCTGTTTGTCAAGTGTAGACACACCACTTCATTGCTTAAATTAGGGATTCGTTTTTTGTGCCTAAATTAAGTGCATGAACGAAAAAAAAAAAAGTATTAATCTTAAAAGGCCATGTATTACACTGAAAAAGAAAAGATTTGAAAGATCATCAGAAAGTCTGAAGTAATGACCAAGACTAAAGAGTCTTAAAAACTCACAGCTTTGGCAGAAACTGTATGCAGGGACAGTTCTTGACAGCGACAAATATCTTTATCTGTAACAAGGGGACTGGATGGTGATATAGTTGGGAGCACTGTTGCCTTATGGCAAGGAAGTCCCTGGTTCAAATACCAGCCATGGATTATTTCTGCATGGAATTTGCATGATTTCCCTGTGCATGCATGGGGACTGGGTACTCCAGCTCACTGCCAATGTTCAAAACCATGACAGTTAGGTTAACTGGTCTCTCTAAGTTGCCCTTAGGTATTGTGGTTGTGAAAAGTCAAATTCATTGTTTGTGACACAAACCTGGCCAATAAAGTTGAAAGTGACTCTGAATCTGAATCAAACTGAAAACTAACAAGCCTTGAATCAGTCCCACACAAACAGCCATGCAGCCTTTTTCTTCCTGGAGGGGTGGCTGATTGTTGTTTACAGAAACAACAATAATTACAAATGTAAAATAAGTCAAACGTTGTTGAAATAGCAGATATGTAACGTAAATCTACTGGAAATAATAAGTAACACTGTAACTTACTCATGCTAGCTCTGAAGCACATCGTCATCCTCTTCCTCATCCTAATTGACGCAGCTGTCTGAAGAATGTTCCATTTCCATGTCATTCAAAACTTCCAAACCGGTAATATCCTCTTTTGTGCCATTATAAATGACCGATTATCCAGGAATAACAAAATACTGGAAGCCAACGGAGCAGAGTGCAAGCTAGCTGCAACGTTTGCAAATTTACGCAAAATTTGTGCACCTGATTCTTTGCAAGTTAAATGAAGGTGCTACAAAGACAAGCATTACCTTGTTGGAAAGGGCAGGTCTCTAGTTTTTAATAAAACCAGACATTTGCTTCAGAATATTGAGAGTCTCTCATTTGTCTGCCTCTACCACTTTTTTGTTTTAATGCATTCATATACTGGGTCATATAGGGTTTATGGGTTAAACTGGATTTTGAAGAAAATAATTATGATGGAGGAAAAGAGAGAAGACTGATGTATCAACTGGCCTTAGTTTTTTACAAGGGGGAAGGAAGTGGTAATTAAATAAACACTAACAGGAAACTTAAAGTAAAGAGGGAACATATTAACACACTTTAACTCCAATGAAAAGGCCTAAAATAACAGTAACATATCTATTTTACACGAAATTAATGGACCAATATTTTTTTTAGCATGTCCTGTTGCAGGATTTCAGCCATACCATAGAAAGAAGCTGGTTGCCTACATGTGTCAGGGCAGTTTGCTCCTCAAAGAGATTTCAAGATGAAATCCTATATGCATGATTGACTTTAGAAAACCAACACTGGATCCAACATCCTTGCTAACTCTAGCATTAGAAATTGGACTCTTCCAATCCCAGAGGAGGACCAAAAATGTTCTCTGTGTGAATTAAATGAAATAGAAAATGAAATGTACTTTCTGTTTCATTGTCCTGTGTATATGATTTTAAGGAATTAACTGTTTTATGAAATATTTGACGTTTGTCCAGATTTGTTTTATAAGTGTGATGAAGATAAACTACAGTATTTGTTTAAGTATCACGTGTTTCAGTTCGCTTAGTATGTTTTAAAAGACATTTGCTTCAGAACGAAAGGTTTTCTGTAGCATTTTAGTTCACTGAGTCAGCAATCTCTGAAGGTCCTATAAATGCCATTGCGTGTGTTGAAGTTGCTGTAAAGCTAAATGTATTTGTGCAAAACTCATTGGGGAGTTGTTTTTTGAATATTAAAGTGAAAAAAACTGATGGCGTTTGACCTAGTTTTAGAGACTGATGAGTGTTGCTCTGCCTTCTGCTCATACTGGTACCAGTATGCTGGGGCTTAACAGGTCAAGACATGACAATGATGAGCAGTAGAGCGTCATAAAGCGTCACAAATTTTACATTTAACTTTTCTTAAGAAAAAGAGAAAACGATCTTTCTTTTTCATTGTTTGTGATTGGAAAAAGTACTGCTTAGTTAACTTCTCTGAAAGTTATTTCATCTATTTTGAAGACGGTACTATGTGTGCACTGCCCAGAAAGGGAGAAAACATATGTATTTTTGTTAGACATAAAATAAAACAGCCCTTTTCTGTTGCCTGCTTTGTACCTGGGGTTTTGTAACACTATTCTCCACCCATAAGAAGAGCATCCCTGTGATGTTCTACATGTTCCTGTGTTCCTCTGCCCTCCTTGACAGCCTGCTGAGAATAAATCAATGTGGCTCACTTATTTAATCTAAACCCCTCTCATTTTTATGTCCCCTGTTTGTCCTTTGCATTTTTATTTCTATATTTGCCGGTTTCTGTCTGAGAGTGAGAAACACAGAGTGAGATGGATGAAAGCAACCCAATTTGAACAAGACTTGTAAAGAAAGCTTTTACATAGCAGGCAGATAACCTGTGTCCCACATTGCCTTAATTTAGGGAGGCAAACAGTTCATGAAATGCAAACTATTGCTCAATATTCTAAAGTAAAGCAGAAGAGTCATTTGTTTTTCAGTTTAACCCAGTTTGACCTTTATCGTTGTGGGGCACGAGGGGCCACGGCTATCTCAGGGGGTTGTTTCTGTAAATGCCGTAATGTTAATGTTAGATTCAGGCTTGCTTATAATGCCCTGCACTCGCTACTTTTTTCTACTTAATTAAATGAAATAAAATTTTATATTTATTACCAAGGTGTCTAAATGCAGAAACAGAAAGGGGGTGGTGTGGTTACACAGAGAGCATGCTCATTGCTCTGTTTTCCTTACGTGTCATGGCGGTGGACATGTCTGTGGAAATTTGTGCAATCTGGCTGTGAGGACGACGCCTGCTGCATGCAGCGGGAGAGAGGAAGAGGACGATCACGGTGTGCTTCTGGCTCAGCAATGAAACAATGAGTGATGCAACAAAAAAGCGAATCGACATCTGGGTCCTTTTTTCTCTTGCTGCGAGTTAAAGCAAAGTGCAAAAAAATGTCCTTTTGTTTAAGTTCTATCCAAAGGTGCAGTACATCATTTTTGTTTCTGCCAAAGCAAACAAAGTGTACTTTGTTCCCTTCTATTGTGTTACTTTCAGTTTTCTTTATTTAGTTTCAATATTACAAACAGCACACACCTATGTAGTATATACATTTTATGAAAATAAAAACATGATTTTTTTTTAGCATTAATAGTTCTATTTCACACCTTTTAAATAAAAAAAAAGTATTCATCTTACTTCATACACATTAGAGACGTTTTCAGTGAGTTTCACCCACACATACCAGGTGTCTGCGACCATTTACATGTACACAGATTCTCACTAAAGGCATTAAAAATAAACACATGGCATTATGCAGCAAATGAAAAAATGGTTGAACTGAAATATTAACCTCTGGCTGTCTCTCAATGAACGTCTGGGAAGTTCTTTCAAGACTCTTTGGAAAACCATTTCAGGTGACCTCCTCATGAAGCTCAGGCAGAGAACGCTAAGAGAGCAAAGAAGTCATCAAAGCAAAGGGCGGCTATTTGGAAGAATCTAAAATATAAAAATGTTTAGAGTTATTTCACACATTTTGTATACTACATCATTCCATGTGTGTTCATTTATAGTCTTGTTGCTTTTTGGTGAGAATCTACAATGTAAACAGTCATGAAAATAAAGAGACGCATTAAGTGAGAAAGTCCATCTAAAACTTGACTTTTGACCGGTAATGTATGTACTTACCTAATTTAGATTTTTGCTCTTTCTACAAGGAGTTGCTGTCAACCAACAGTGAAAATTTGTTGTTTGCTGACTTTTTGGAGCTCTTTTCATGTTTTTAATCCACTCTTACTAGAGACTGCTCAAAAGTACATTAAACAGTGATTGCTTGGAAGAGAAAGCGGGTTGTGGGGGATCTATTACTAGACCTGGCAAATAAAAATACTGTAATTAAAGAAAAGCAACAATTTATTGATACAAGATATTTTTGTAAATTTGAATTATGTGATTTTATTGGGGGGTTATATTGACTGGATCCAACTTTTAGGGAGGGTCAAAGCCCTCCTTAAGCACCCCACAAATTACATGCTGTAGCTAGACAACAAGCATGTCTTGAAGATATAAAAA
The DNA here is from genome assembly GCF_021462225.1 of Girardinichthys multiradiatus. NCBI lineage: Eukaryota > Metazoa > Chordata > Actinopteri > Cyprinodontiformes > Goodeidae > Girardinichthys > Girardinichthys multiradiatus. The sequence continues at coordinate 48,107,646 of NC_061810.1, forward strand.
CTTGGATGAGTTTAAATTTTTTGATTCTAAATTCAGACAAGACAGAAGTTGTCGTCTTTGGACCAGAACCTCTAAAAAAGAAACTGCTTAGTCAATCAATTAATGTGGACCGCATTAAATTGACCTCCGATAATAAAGTAAAAAACCTTGTTATTTTTGACCAGGACATGTCATTTAAATCCCATATTAAACAGGTTTCTAGGATTTCCTTCTTTCACCTCTGGAACATTGCCAAAATTAGAAATATCCTGTCCGGAGTGACGCTGAAAAATGCATTTGTTACTTCAAGGCTGGACTATTGTAATTCTTTACTATCAGGATGTCCACAAAATGCAGTTAAAAGCCTTCAGCTGATTCAAAATGCTGCAGCAAGAGTTCTGATGAAACTTAAAAAGAGAGATCATATTTCTCCTATTTTAGCTTCCCTTCATTGGCTCCCTGTTAAATCCAGAATAAAATGTTAAATTATCCTCCTCACATATAAAGCCCTTAATGATCTAGCTCCATCATACATCAGAGATCTGATTGGTCCATATGTTCCTAACAGAGCACTTCGTTCTCAGACTGCAGGTTTACTGGTGGTTCCTAGAGTCTCTAGAAGTAGAATGGGAGGCAGATCCTTTAGTTATCAGGCTCCTCTCCTGTGGAACCAGCTCCCAGTTTTAGTCCGTGAGGCAGACACCCTGTCTACTTTTAAGGCTAGACTTAAAACTTTCCTTTTTGATAAAGCTTATAGTTAGAGTGGCTTAGGTTATCTTGAGCTATCTCTGTAGTTATGCTGCTCTATATTTCGACTGAAAACAACCCAGAGAACTTGTAATGGACTGTGTCCCCTGTTAGGTGCTGCATTTGAGTGACATTTTTAAAACAAAAGTGAAACCAAACAGTCATCTCGCTGTCACAGAGACAAACAGTTGGAAACAAGCCTATCATCTTTTAATTTGCTGCCGTTCTCCACCAGCCAGACTGCCCATCTTTCTGTCTCCCTGTTTCTGTCTTCATCACTCACTTTCCTTTCATCTGCCATTCAGGCAGACAGATGGTCGGTTCGGCTCTGTGTCCTCACTTTGAGCCATTATCTACTCTTTTTTTCTTCCGTTGCTGTTGTCAGTTCATTTGACGTGTTTTTATAGGTCTGCACTCGATCTTTCATCTTTTCTTTTTTTCTTGCATTCTGTGTTTCACAGAAGAAATGTACAGCAGCTTAGATGTATTTCATTCTTTCTTAATAACCAGAAATAAATGAGAGTCTCTCATTTGTCTGCCTCTACCACTTTTTTGTTTTAATGCATTCATATACTGGGTCATATAGGGTTTATGGGTTAAACTGGATTTTGAAGAAAATAATTATGATGGAGGAAAAGAGAGAAGTCTGATGTATCAACTGGCCTTAGTTTTTTACAAGGGGGAAGGAAGTGGTGATAAAATAAACACTAACAGGAAACTTAAAGTAAAGAGGGAACATATTAACACACTTTAACTCCAATGAAAAGGCCTAAAATAACAGTAACATATCTATTTTACACGAAATTAATGGACCAATATTTTTTTTAGCATGTCCTGTTGCAGGATTTCAGCCATACCATAGAAAGAAGCTGGTTGCCTACATGTGTCAGGGCAGTTTGCTCCTCAAAGAGATTTCAAGATGAAATCCTATATGCATGATTGACTTTAGAAAACCAACACTGGATCCAACATCCTTGCTAACTCTAGCATTAGAAATTGGACTCTTCCAATCCCAGAGGAGGACCAAAAATGTTCTCTGTGTGAATTAAATGAAAGAGAAAATGAAATGTACTTTCTGTTTCATTGTCCTGTGTATATGATTTTAAGGAATTAACTGTTTTATGAAATATTTGATGTTTGTCCAGATTTGTTTTATAAGTGTGATGAAGATAAACTACAGTATTTGTTTCAGTTCGCTTAGTATGTTTTAAAAGCTTGGCATCTTCGAAAGAAGAAGCTTCATGTTTGAGGAAGGATGCTCAGTAGGAAGAGTAGTTGTCTTGCAATCAGAAGGTTGTGGGTTCGATTCCAGCTTCCTTCTGCCATATCTCAATGTGCCCCTGGGCAAGGCACTTAACCTCAAGTTGCCCACTGATCAGTGTGTGAGTATTAGTGAGTGTAATTGGGTGAATGTGGCTCTAGTGTAAAGTGGTCTGTATGACTGGAAAAGTCATACAGACCACTCAGATATAAGTTCAGTCCATTTACCATTTATAAGCCCATGAGGGCTTGGCACCTTTATGGTGTATGGCACAAAGGAAAATAAACTACTACTACTATGTTCTAGTGACTTGTGTTTCTATGACTTTCCACAGTTTGGATAATTTGTGTATTGTTGTGTGGGTATGTGTGGATGGATGGAAGACTTGCAACACGGAACACCCAAGACAGACGGACAGAGCTGAGGAAGGCCACAGCAGCCTCAGGCAGACAGTCACAAGGCATCATCCCGGGGCAGTCATACAGCACAGAGGTCAGTAAGGTCAGTCATCCGTAAAGCACAGGAGCAGCATAGAGCTCCGACAACTCAGTCGCACCATGTGGGAGGAAGGGATGCCCACCAGATCCCTGAGTAGCCCCTGTGGACTATGGTAAGCATGACACATCTCTAGGAGCCATAGGCCACCTGACAGGGGCCCATTACTCCAGGGCATGGCCCGAGCATCCACATAGTATTCCACTAAGGGGGTAGCCACCCCCTATTATTGGTGGTTGTTTTGCATATGTTAGGGAGGAGGGGATGGCCACGATCACGCCGGCACATATCCTCTGGGGAGCCAGCTCCCCAACTGCCCCACTCTGGTCCCCCTGCACCCACACTAGTCGGTGAGGTCACTGTTATGTTGGGAGTTATGATTATTGATTAATTAATCTTGATCAATAATTATAATTAAAAATCATAATTTGACTAAATCAATTTCTCAACCAAAATCCTCATTTATGAATCGAGACCAGAGATGTTTCTGGTGTTGTAATTGTGGCTCAACGCCTTTGACAATTACAACCGTTAAATACTCAGTAATAATTAATAACTATTATCAGAGATGTCACTGTTTAATTGACCGTTTCTGCCGAAATGTGTGGAACCTTTAACCTTATCTTGACTGACGAATCACTTTTGCACAAAATAAACACGGAACGCCTTCTGTTACCATCTATGAGAATATTTATTAAATCACAGCCAGATACCGTCCGTTCTTCTGATTTAATAATCCTCACCTACTCAACATGCAAAGTTCTACATAAAAGGGGTAAAATATCTAACTAAGCAAAAATAAAGCAAACAGCAGTGGGTTCGAATGGGATCAAACCAGCAGTTATGGCAAAAATGAGAATATGACAAAGGGGTGTGGTGGTGAGTAGAGGTTGGGGCGCAGCTCCAACTGTGACTCAGTTATGCTCGGTCATAAAACCTCCCCCAACTCCCGAGCAGACAAAGAGTTATAAAACGTTTATTTAAATTTGGTCCAGTATATAAATACCTAGGGTATTCTAAATGCTGGATTATTCTGCTCAGTAGGGTGACAGAAAAATCTCCGTTTGTGGTAATTCTCACTTCAACTCTTCCGAGTGGAGAAATCTTGCCTTTGCTTCCACAAAAGTTAGTCACTTTCAATCCTACTGCTTTGGTATGAGGCAAAACCTAGTGGTTTAAATCCTCCATTCATTTCTCACATTCACACTTTTTTAAACGCAGAATTTTCTTAGTATTTTTGTTTAAATACTTAAACAGGACTCCGTCGTCCCCTAAATACAGAATTTTCAGTATTACTTCTTAATACTTTTCCAGGACTCTGCCGTCCTACTTTTACCTGTTAGGGCCTAGGATTCACAGGGTTTTATTTCACGCAATGACCCCCAGTCATTCGTCACACTCTTTTAATCCAAATTCAACTCATCACTTTGTCTTCTCCTCTCTCTCAGAGTTCCGTCAGCCGTCAGAACCCAGCAAGCGGGCCGAGATCCAGTCCCGGAAAGGGTCTGTGAGTCTTCCTGATGAAGCCTGCCGTGCGCACGGTCTTACTGGTATCCACCGATCATCAGGCGTATTTGGAATCCGGCTCCGAAGGACCAAATTAATGTCAGGTTTAAACAACCTAAAATACTTATATCAAAAAGAAGAGAAAGACAAATAATTAGTTATTTCACTCGCTGCGAGGAGAACGGACAGAGATGTGTTTTCAGTTACAAATCTCCTACCGTTCTGAAAATCATCTGTCCGCACCTCTCTTTTTATTTTATTTTCGGGGGTCCCTAGTTACATGAACGTTGCTCTCTAAGGATGGGGAAAAACAGCCACATCGTAAACAGGTCATAAACACCATTATCTTATAACAACACACTTCCACAGTCTCCTTCAATCTTAGGATCAGTGTGTTGTCCGTTCATCACAATCAGCCTTCATCTTTTATGACCTCCTCAACTGCACTTTTGATGTTTGCCTGCAGACAAACTCATCACATCCTTTACTCACACTCACATACCGACCACTCAAAGCACTTCACACTAGAGCCACACATTGCACACACACATTCATAAACGGATGCACCGATCAGTAGGCAGTTTGAGGTTAAGTACCTTGCCCAGGGGCACATTGACATGTAGCAGGAGGAAGCTGAAATCGAACCCACAACTTTTGCATTCCAAGATGAATACTCTCCCCACTGAGTCACGAAAAACATCTTAAAATGTGTCAAAGCTGGGTCAAAGTTGATTAAGAAAAAGAAAGAAATCAAACCACTGTAATGTCCAACATGGTTCTTTTATAATAAACAGCCATAAAGAGACACCAGAGTATTTGACATATATTTCCAGCTAATTTGGGGGTAATGAACTCTAATACCTGAAGATACGTTCTCATGTTAATTCCCTTAAAACAGAAATTCTGTTTCTGTGCAGAATCATCTATGAACTAATCAGATTCTTTAGTCTGATGAAGCAGTTCTGCTCCTGTTCTTGATGAGAAAGCATTAACAAGACAAATCTTTGCTTTCAACAAACACAGCTGCTTGCTGGTGTAAAGAAAGCTATTTTCTTCTAACTTAAATTCCTTTTATGAGAAAAGAAATGCAGCAAAGGTTTTCATGAGGATAAAACACAAAAAGCAAAGCATTTAGCTATTTATAGCACATTTTTTGATATACAAATATGCATAGAAATGTTTGGGACCTGCAACAAAACAAGTAGAAACCAGTTTATTTTGTATTGGGTTATAAATCATTTTAAAATAAAACATAAAAACATCTGAACTGAACAAAATCCTTTAAATGATTCGCTTTCATCTGCTTATCTTTGTGCTTATTTTCTTACTTAGAATAAAAAAAATTTGGGTGGAGCTTATTTTTGTGTCTGTTCCTATTTTTAAAACTGTTATCAAGATTAATGTTATAAAACAATTACTGCCCTACCATAAAGATTAGTTTGATTATTGTTAGTTTCGGCATTAAAGGAATTCTTAAAAACTCATCCTATACCGATATAAAACTTGATTAACAAAACCTCCGGGAGACCTTTTTGCATCCGCAAAGCTGATCTAAAAACCAGGTGCAAATTGAATTGCGTGTGTAAAATCTGCAGAAAAGTGGGTGCAAACTTTTTAGCATGTTTGCCTTCCTGAATATGCAAAACATAAGATAATGACCAAAATATGCACATTTCTGGGAGGAGGATATGAAAATGTAATCCCTTACCTCCTGCAATGTGATTTATCAAACCTGAAACAGATTGCGTTGCTGTTTTTGTGTTCAGATTTAGTATGTTTGAAAAGCAGTTGCTCACTGGTTCACGAATATGTCTGCTGTGACTTTGGCCAGCGGGAGGCATGGATGAAATGACAGATGACAGAGAGAGAATCATCTGTACATTTGTCAACAGATTTGGGTTGTCATAAATAAGAATAATAAAAATAGATGAGAATAGGCACCGGCACCCCTAGGGGTGTGTTATCTCCCCACTCCTCTTCTCTCTGTACGCAAATGACTGGACCCTGGGACCCGTCTGTGAAGCTACTGAAGTTTGTAGATGGATTGGCAGGTACCCACTCAAAACTGTGTAGATGATGGTGAACTTTAGGAGCAGACCACCCCCTACACACACCCTCTCACCATCCTCAACAACACTGTGTCTGTGGTGGACCACTAGCGGTTCCAAGGAACCACCATTTCTATGGACCTCTTTACTATATATATGCTTCCAATAGACAAAATTAGGCAGCATGGGATACATTTCCACTGTTATGCTGATGATACTCAGCTTTATTTATCCATAAATTCTGATGAGCCCAAGCAGTTAGATGGACTACAGGCATGTCTTGAAGACAAAAAACATGGGTGACTTAAAATTTTCTGCTTCTAAATTCAGACAAGACAGACGTTGTTGTATTTGGAACAGAACCGCTGAAAATGTGGACGGCATTAAATTGACCTCCGGTAATAAAGTAAAAAACCTTGGTGTTAACTTTGACTAGGACATGTCATTTAAATCCCATATTAAACAGGTTTCTAGGATTTCCTTCTTTCACCTCCAGAACATTGCCAACATTAGAAATATCCTGTCCAGGAGTGACGCTGAAAAACTAGTTCATGCATTTGTTACTTCAAGGCTGGACTATTGTAATTCTTTACTATCAGGATGTCCACAAAATGCAGTTAAAAGCCTTCAGCTGATTCAAAATGCTGCGGCAAGAGTTCTGATGAAAATTAAAAAGAGAGATCATATTTCTCCTGTTTTAGCTTCCCTTCATTGGCTCCCTGTTAAATCCAGAATATAATTTAAAATTCACACTTTTTTGTTCAGTATATAATTCTACATGTGTTAATTCATAGTTTTGATGCCTTCAGTGTGAAGCTACAATATTCATAGTCATGAAAATAAAGACAACTCTTTGAATGAGAAGGTGTGTCCAAACGTTTGGTCTGTACTGTATATATTTGATTCATTTATTAATTTTTTTTCATTGTGAATGCAGGATTTTACAAAATGTATTGGTAGTTAATGTTCCATCACTTCTCTTGCAGTAGCCATAGCTGAAGAGGAAACAGTTTTATTCATGATGACGAGAAAACTCAGTCCAATAATAAGATCAAGAAACGAAAATAACCTGATGGAAAGCTTCACCAGTGACTTTTTGTAGTTAAATTTTTCACTGTTGATGGTATCAGCTCTGAAATCTGCCGTTTGTTTTTAATAACAGATGTGTTTTTGCTGTTAATAAACAGAATATATCAGCAGATTTGTTTGTCTGCTGCATCGTAAAACTTTATGTCTGCAGTTTGCATCGATGTTCATTTTACGTCAAATAATACATTCTCCCCTGTGTCCTCATTAGTAGTTATCACAGCGCTGTCATGTTGAGCTACGGAAGCTTCCACAATAAAAAAGTATCCCGCTGGTTCCACAGTAACACAAGAAAGCCCTCTCTGCTTCTGTTACACAGCCACATACATGAACATATACCAAATTGTGCATCAGAGACTGTTCAATGGTTAGGATTAATTGGAATGTATGAACCTGACTGTTGTGAAGTTCCTTGAGACAACATGTGAGTTTTGTGCGTTGTCCCTCAAATGTGACAGCTGGGCTGGCATGGATAAAGGAGAGCAAGGCTCGTCATTAGGTTGATTTAAATGAAAGGTCCGAGGTCTCTGAGCAATGAAAAACGACGTACACAATTCCCTGGGAATCCTTTTATCTGGGTAAAACAAATCCTGGGGCTTTCGAGGGAAAAGGGGCTATTGACACCATCCACAAGGAGGAAGTAAGCATTTTACAAATACTTTGGGGTTGAAATTAAATAAACATTTTATAAAACTTGTTGTTAGTGGAGGAAAAAGTGTTTTTGTTTATCCTTAACTTCGGACTGGATAATATATTTTAGTTGGTGATATATAAAGACATTATTTTTATCAATGCTATATGATTCTCCTAAAACATTAAAGGGTATGAGATCTTTTCCATCGAATATATCCTTTAAATGATTTATTCCCAGATGCTGTTCGTCTGCATGGAGGTACCAAAGATCTATTCATTTTGAAATATTCCCACCAGGCTGTCAGAGATGTTCTGATATCGATACTTTTAAAACAGCAATGCTGCTTGATTAAAGGGTTGATAAATAAAATATCTGACATACAGATTTCCTTACATAGTGTTTGTTACATTTCTTTTCATAGACTGACTGATGGATATTTCCAAATCCAATCTAAGATATATTGTAATATATTGGCGATTGACTGAGCTTTTACTGTAACTAACTCTATGTTCTCTCTTTCAGACTCTAACCTTGAAAACTGGCTCAGAGTTTATCTGTTCTTTCTTTCTAGATGAAACGACTAAAGGAGCTACATCCATTAACATTTACTTTTCCTTCCCATAGAAAGTACTCCTGGATCAGTGCTTCTTTGTTCTCTTTGTGTCTCTGCTCTGTTCTCTCTAACCTCCAGTCGGTCGTGGCAGATGGCCGCTCACACTGAGCCTGGTTCTGGTTCTGCTGGAGGTTTCTTCCTGTTAAAAGGGAGTTTTTCCTCTCCACTGTCGCTACATGCATGCTCAGTATGAGGGATTGCTGCAAAGTCAACACCAGTGACTGTCCACTGTCTCTACATGCTCATCCAGGAGGAGTGAATGCTGCAAGTCTCTGACTGGATGCAATCTGCTGGGTTTCCTTAGACAGAAAAACCTTTTATCCGATTTTAATAAATAACTGAATCTGACTGAACTGTTCAATGGTTACGATTAATTAGAATGTATGAACCTGACTGTTGGGAAGTGTCTTGAGATGACGTGTTGTGAATTGGTGCTATGTAAATAAACTGAATTGAATTGAATTGAATTAATCTATGAGCCAGGTAATATTTACACACATTTGAGAACTGATCTAAAATTAAGAGTAAGGGCCTGGTGGACGATTCAAGACAACAAACAGAAGTGGTTTTAGTGCTTTGCAGTTTGGAAGAGGAAAACTAAGGATTAAACATTCAAAAGAGTTGTAGCTATTAATTGGCTGGTGATTAATAAATAAATGGGACTGGAAGATGGTTTCTACTCCTCCTCCTTGCCCAGTATTTCAAGGAATGTGGAAATTTAAGTAATTAGGAGTTTACTCATTTATAGTAACATAATCCTCTTGCTGCAGCCAGGTTTCTGTGAGGCAAAATAAATCAATCTGATTGTCACAAATCAGGTCACTAACTAGCAAAGTCTTTAAAGAGAGAGATCTTATGTTCAGTAAGCCACATTTAATTGTTTTATTTTTCTTTTCTGTCTGAGTTGTGTTTATTTTTATGAGATCTTCATGGTTTCTTCCGTTAGGATTATTTCTTAATCTATTTAATTTTGGCCGTGGGAAAGACACTGTCTTAGTAGGGTAATGAGTGGGTAACAGCACAGTCGCTGCAGGCAGGTGTGTTAAACCATGACCCTACTTGCTGGTCTGGACCCTGGGTTGTCAGAGGTTTAAATAAATTCGTCCAGATTCCTAGAAAGAAGAGCTGCTCCGTCCAAAGTGGGATGGATGCCGTCTCTGTTTCCTCTTGATATTTCATGCACTTATGTATCATTTTCAACTACAAACAACCACTTACCTCTCCTGCTATTCTGGGTCTCCTCTATAAACCCAGAAGAATAGTCAATTTGTATAAAATAGCCAAACTTTTCAAGCCTCCCTCTGGTGTTCACAATTGTTTTCTACAAAAGAATCTCAGCTTTCACCAACATGACACTTTTATTACTATGATCAAAATTCACAAAGTGCCACTTCTCTATCTGGGTTTGTATTCTTACTTCCGGTACTTTATATAGTTCTAATTTTAGTCATTTCATTTAACAGTTTTTCTAGCTGATGTATAATTTTATTTTTTGATATTACTTACAATCCCTAACAAACTATTGTGTCTAAACTAAGTTTATACTGTAAGGGTGTCTCTGACAAGGTGTCCTGATCTGCCTGTGTTCAGGGTTTTTGGGTTCTGTCACTTCTCTTCACTGCCATGTTCTGCACTTGCTTTATTTCAGTTCATTTCAGTACATTCTGGCTGTGTTGAGTTTATCCTCTGGGTCAGACAGGAGTGCATCCTGATCAGGTTCATAAACAGCCTGAGTTGACTACTTCCAATGCAGAGGAGGCAATACTTTTCATTCCAGATCCTATAACCAGAGGAGATGGTTGGAACATAGATGGACCAATAAATTAAGAGCACAGCCTTTTCGGGCATCCCATGGTTCAGTGGTAGGGCAGGCACACCATTTGTAAAGGCTACAGTCGTCAACGCAGCGCTCCCCGGTTTGATTCCCGACCCTGGGCCATTTGCTGCATGTCTTCCCTTCTTTCTCTCAGCTACTAATGAATAAAGGCCACTAGTGTCACAAAAACCGACTTGACTTTGCTGATTCTGCAACACATTACACTGTAGCAATGGCCTTTTATAGCAGATATATTCATTTCGTGCTTCGTCCTACTATCACTTCTGTCATAGTTACTTAAATTTCTGCACTTAGGGGTCCGATGATGGAAATGTTATCCATAATGTTCCCGTTTCTCTCGTGAGAATCTTCCGTCAGAAGGAGATATTTTGTAATTTTAAAATAAACATGCTGAATAATCCAGAGACAAGTTTAAAGTTAAATCAGGACACTGGTTAGGGTTAATTAAACATCTAATGACCTTTTCTAGTTCATCACCTCCTCCTTTAAAAACAATCATATTAATACAGTGAACTGAATCTACAGATGAGGCACAGTAACTCTTCTGCGCTGCTATTGGTCAACTGTTTTCTAGACAAATCACTTCAGTTTTTACGTGTTTGAATCAACATTATAGCTAACATAAGCAGCTAGCATATTTAAACACTTTCTAACTGCTAGAGCACTGAGACAGAGCGGCCTGACTGGTAGCACATTGTTGAGGTGAAGGCTGGAACAGTTGTCTCCTCGTATTAACAAGATTCCTTCAGACACTCTTCCAGCACAGTCCCTCTATGACACTCAGGGCTACTTTACTCAGATTTAGGACATTTTGGTTTGGTTTTGTTCCAATGTGTTAAAGATTATCAATAGAAGTTGGCAGCACGGTCCCCTGATGAGAAGCTGGTGGCAAGAGAGCAAGTTTGAAAGAGCTGCCGGTCAACAGGAGTTACAGATTCAATTCAATTCAAAAAAACCTACAGCAGAACCAGAACCAGGCTCAGTGTGAGCGGCCATCTGCCACGACCGACTGGGGTTTTGAGAGAACAGAGCAGAGACACAAAAAGAACACAGAAACACTGATCCAGCAGTACTTTCTATATGAAAGAAAAGTAAAACATTAATGGTTATAGCTCCTTTTGTGGCTTCATCTAGGAGAGAAAGACAGCTAAGCAGATGAACTCTGAGTCAGTTTTCAAGTCTAGAGGATGAAAGAAAGCACATAGAGTTAGTCACAGTAGAAGCTCAGTCAGTAGCCATGTCTAGGAGAGAGAAAGGGTTAAACACAGAAAGACATGGCAAAATAGATCATCTGTAGAAGGTGAGCATTAAGTTGTTGGCAGCTGCTTGGTCAATGTAATCCTCCAGGAAGGTGCCACAGCTAAACACAGAGCCAGGTGTAGCTTCTAGAATGAGAAAAAAAACACAGAGATAAGAAAGTTAAAAGCTGAAATAACAGCAAATAATGCAAAATTGGAAAGTAATATGAGAATGTAGCAGAGAGAGTGAACATGGTCATTATGTCCTCCAGATGCTTTACACTGACTGTGTGAGCTTATATAGGTAAACCTTTGTCAAACTCAGACACTAAATTCAGGCTAAATGAGGTCGACATTAAAGTAATTGTAGAAAACGTCTAGATTCTTTGCGCTGCATGAAAACATTACTTTGGTCTTTCCAACTGTTGAGAAATTAAGACCTATGAGATTTCTTGACCCCCTGTCAGTAGGAAAATCCACACTGTTCACACAGCAGTTGCCTAAATTAGCATGGTTATTTCTTTAGTATAGGAACTTTCTATTATTTGAACATATCGGGGTTTTTTGTTCATCTTCATACTATATTTTTTTACTAACATTTGTTTTATGAAAGGTAATTTCCTTCTTTGAGACAAAAGCATTCCACTGAGCTAACCCTCTGTATGACTTTGTTAAATCTTTCTCAGGGGACCACGGCAGATGTTCTTGATGTTTCATTGAATGTAAAAAGCTTAGACCATAAGCTACAGGTTAAACTTGCCCCATTCTGTAAAACATCCTCTGTAAGGAGTTGAAGTTACCCTTGGAAGACGTTGCCGCTTAAAGTGAAGGGTATTGGAACCCGTGGTTGTTACAGTTCTTATTTGACTGTTTCCGAGAAGCAGATGGTTGACCTACTTCCATATAAAGCCTGCCTTTAAGTGGCTAATCTCCCCCCTTCAGTTCCTCTCTGCAGCTCCCTGAAACTTTACCAAATGTGCTGAGGAGGTTTTTTGATGTTAGAACTGTCACAGCAAGCTCCAGAAAAGAGACTAGTTCTGCCATTAATTCAAGCATAAATTCATCTTATTTACATGTTTAATTCTCCTCTGTTATCTTTGCTCACATAGGCTATATTTTATTAGGCCGGGATTCCCATAACAAACTAAATGAGTCTGAAATCTTGAGTAAAATGATTTCCATTTAATAAACATTTGTTATTGCAGATACGTTTAAAGCTGGAGTTCCTCAGAAATAAAATCGTGATTATATTTAATCATAACTGACAATTACTTACCTCAGCTTCTCACCTGTACGGTGATTTGGGAATTAGAAGAGACAGAATGCAGCAACAGCTTCATTCTTCAGATTGTTTTTACTATACATGCAAACAAATCCTTTAATTTATGTTATTCTAGAAGTTTTGAGTTTGAGCTTGCAGGGATACAGATGCCACAGGCAATTAAATGTATTTGGAAAACAACATCTAGGTGTCTTCCCTTAAGTAGAGTTAAAAGAGAACTTTGCCATTAACTTACCACTCTGCCTCTAAATCTGGCATTTTTCAATTTCATGTATTTGCATGGTATTAGTATGTTTTAGTTTTGTTTTTAGTTATATACAGTACATGCAAAATATGTAAAAATATTAATAGTTTATTCATAAGGTGAGGCCAGTTGATTCCTATGACACCATTCACAGGGTAATTCAAAGCTTTACGCATTCAAAACTGTAAATACACTAAAAACATAACATTTTCATACCTTGTGGTTTAGGAGGAACCAAATGCAAACAGGAAATTGGCGGGCGCATGGTGGAGGAAAGACTTAATTATGAATAAACTGAGAAACAGAGAAAAAAGAACCATAGAACCCAGCGAAGAACAAAGAAACCTGAGAGCTTAAATACTGTAGAGGTGTTATTACTGACAGGTGAGTACAAACAATGGCTAATGATAAAACAGGAACATGAACTAACTAGAACTGCAACTAAACAGTAAGAAAACAAAGCTAAATTGTCATGATTTGGGGTTGTTTGGTTTTTGGTTTTTTCCTTATGTTTTTCACTGTTCAAGTTTTGAATCATGTTTCTGTTTATTTTCCTGGTCATGCTTTTGTTTTGTCGTCTTGTTCATGTTTTGTCTCACACTCCCCATGCATACTCTATACTCCCAGGTCCAGGCGCCCCTAGGACCTGGGAGTATAGAGTATGCATGGGGAGTGTGAGTGTGTGTATGACGTCCATTATTGTTTGTCTTTATGTTGGGTGCGAGTGATTTTATGTGTATGCCCCTAGGGGCAACCAGCCCCTGGACCCATGAGGTGGTCCCCTTCCCTCCTGGGGCAGAGACAGGCAGACAGTGTCGGCACCGCCCAGACCCGGGCGATCCCGGCCTGGCCCCCGCCCCCCTGCCTCGAACCCAGTCCCCAACAACCCCCATCCACCTCCGGAGAAGGGGCTATGTACAAAAGAGGGGTCCACATGGCTCATACCAGCCCGCCGACCGGAGCCGCCCCAGGACGGAGCAGTCCCGACCACCCAATGAGCTCCGATCCCAACTCCATGAGTTTCCCACCCCCAGTGAACCCCAACATGAACCTCCCCACAGGGCCACCCCCAACAAGGACACCGCTATCGAACACATGCCCCCGAACCCAAACGCCACGAATCCCCTCCCCCACAGAGGCACACCCCCACAGGTGAACTCCATAGCTGAGAAGCCGATGAAGCCACACCCACACAGAGCAAGCTCCACACACAGTCTCGCTCTAAGCACCCCCACAACACCCCGTTCCCCCACCACACAGCGCGCCACAATGGCAAGGCAAGGGCCCTGCGCAACGCCACCCCAACCCACTGGTGCAACCAGGCAGACCCCACAGAGCACCGCACCCACAACAGGACCCCCGACCCCGCACCATGAAGGAACACATACACCCACCAAGAGGTCCCCAGCCAGCGGCAGGCACCCAGAGCCAGTGTCCCCCACCACGCCCCCCTCAGCCACAAAAAACACTACATCACTGACACTACATTGACCAGGGAGAAACACTATCCAGCTCAGCTCCACCATTGCCATCCAGCTGATCCAAACGCCGGTGACCCGACATCCTAGAAGTGGACACAACCCCTCCACCCCACAGGCTGCAGCCCCTCCACGCCACCCCCCAGCCCACCACCCCAATCCCCACCCGGACACAGCAGTCAGCAGAGCAGCACACTTCCAAGCCCGCCCAACCCCTCCAGACAGCGCCAGCAGCTCCAGCCCACCAGTACACGAGAAAATTCCAGAAAAGATCAAACTGGCTTTTGAATGTTGTAATCCATGGCTGGACCCAACAGCTATGAGGGGTTTTTGATAAAAAAAATATGAACAAAGTGTCAGGAGCGGTGTAGTGGAGGACCCCAGAATGCAGACGATAGCAAACAGCGGTGGTGAGTAAACAAAAAGATTTAATAAATGAAACTCACCGCAGTAACAAGATGGTGGCAGAATATGTGAACCGTTATCCCGCTGTCTATAAATTGACAGATTATGATGGAGAAGTTGTTGATGGGAGCTTTTCTGAAGAAGAGATACAAAAAGTAAAAATGGGTAAGGACAAGAGGTACCATGTGGAAGAGATATTAAGACAAGGCATAGTCAGAGGAGAAAAACAGGTTTTTGTAAAATGGAAGAAATGGCTTAATAAAGTTAAGGTCAAGGCCGCTGACCTACAAGATGTATAAAAGTGCCTGCTGTAAACCTCTCAACTGACATATTGTCATGGACGCTATGATGGAGGATGAAGGGTTTTATGTGACACTACCATGCAACGCAAGTCATGATGTATTTAAAAATAATACCAGTTCAAGTTTCCCATTTAGAAGCTCCATGGAAGGTCCATGGCAGGTTGCATTAGCAGAGATTTCATGTCCCCATAATGTACTGGATCATTTAACCTATTTTGAGTGGAGGAAGGCTAATGAAGTGGAGATGCATCAGCAAAGGATTAGAGGGGCAACTATAACAATCTTATTCAGTTCGAGACAGAGTTGGAAGGTTTTTTCAGAAAAATAAACTCAGATATTTGCATCAAATTCAGCAGGTTTCAAAAGAGATTTGCATTTCAAACAAGCGGTCAGTATTAAATACGCCTCTTCAGCCTTGTGGCGTATATGTTGGGTGTGACACCAGGGGAATGGATTCATATAATTGAACGAGGAATATGTCCTTTTATGGCGGATATAAAGTCTGGTTTCTATCACCTATACTATTACAATGATGTGGTCACCCCGCAAATACGCAAATAGGCGATGTTTATGCACCTTTACTGCCGACTGTAGAAGGTGACTTTGGTGATATGGTTACTCAGACCTTTAATCCCGCCCAAAGCCATCCAGTTTCCAGGAAACATGTTGAAAATATCTATATAGAAATTAGATCGGACCAAAATGTTCCTGTAAATTTAATCTATGGAAAGACCATCACAAGATTACACTTTAGACCGGTGATATCCTGACGTAGCCTGAGATGAATTTTGCATATAAACTATTCCAGAGACATATATTCTCTAAGACTGATTGGTTATCATTCATATTCCCCTGATCATCCAACTCGCTGCATTGAGCAAGAGACAACATGGCACAGCTAAGTCTGAGAGATGACCCTAATCGCTTTATACATTATTATCAGAATCAGGTAGGGGGTGAATTACCTGGTTTTTATGGAGCCCCTGTAATGTACAGACGCGAAATAGAATTAATATTATCAAGATTATTTTGCTTCGTCTCACCTTTAGTTAAATAAGGTTTTGCTATTGCTAAAACACACCTCAAAAGGGCTGCCTCAAACGTTGCCTCGGAGGTCATAGGAAAAGCTGTGAAAAAGATATCTGGAAATGAACAAGAGGGATCTGGGATTATGGTTCCTTCACACAGAGCTGGAAAACGACCCCTTATGGGATTCCCATAAACGTGCTGGAGGAAACAAGAAGAAATCAGTTGTCAAAAGGAGGGCTAAAAGGTGGAAGTCTTGTTGTGGAATTTTCTTATCAAAGTGGGTAGAAGTTGACTCATAACAAGAGAAAATCCGGACTTTGTCTTTATACGTTTTATTCAAAGGCATTCAGCGTTTGAAGACCCTGACACTGAGGTTAGTCAGTGAAACAGAGCCCCGATCAACATTTACACACAGTATTTATACCAGAACATGACAGTGTTATTTCAACTTCAAAGAGTCTGTGTTTTACGACCCCAGACCCTTCTCGAGTTCAGAGGTGACAAAGTTATCTGGGAACCCATCTGTCCTTCCCTACACATCATCCTAACTGTGGGTTTTAACCATTAAACTTCTGATAATGGCTTTTACAGCTTACTCCCTAACACAGATGTTCACAGACGTGAGGTAACCCAAAGGTCACACACTTTGGGACACTTAATAAAAGAATTTCCATCACACTCCCTTCTTCTGATTACAAGATAATCACAACTAAAGGAAAATTCTTCAAAACCATCACCCCTCTCAGCTAACAGATAATCCAAAGCCATTCTATTTGCAAACTCATCGTTCTAATAGCCTGCTGCTCCGTAGTCAGAACAGTGAAACCTTTCTCAGATAAAGCAGTAAGATTAAAAGTTAACACAAAGGGATCTGGGACCAAAGATCCTGAAATACTATAAGGATCAGTTCTGATAGGACATGACTCAAATTTATGTCTGTTGATTAAAGCACATAAAACAGATATAATAGCTTCGCAACCTACTGTCTTCCCAAGGAAATAAGGTGTACTTTCCTCCTGTGTAATACAAATATCTGGACCTTTAATCGGATTTCTAATACCCCGAATTCTATAAAGAGTTCCTGTAGACGCACACGTTAAATTAATCTCACTAGAAAATCTACTAACATTTCAGCTTTCCCTTACACTATAATTCCTCACAGTTTTGATGCATCAGTTGCCACAAACATTATCAGCATGATCATAGTAGTCAGAAAAGTGATGAATCTCTCTTTGAATTCGCTGATGAGTATTATTAGTCAGATTAACCACACATTGTCTTTGCTGTACCTTTCCCAAAATGAACACAAGAGTTATAAAAATACTTGCAATACCAATCATTAGCATCAGAACAGACCATCTTCCATATAGCTGCATCGTGACCTTGAAGTGGTATGTCCTTTCTTCTGGTACTGAAAGCAAACAGTCTTTCCCAAATAAAACAAATTATAAACACAACTTAAAAAACAAAAAATCCTGCTGGAAGTTAGGCTTCCATAGTCCAACTAAACAACGGTGGAAATGAACACATTTCAAATTTGTACCATAATGACAAATATCAAGCAATAAACATAAAGGTTAGATAAAAGCATCCGAGATTTCCTCCTCAGAGTCAGTTTCGCTGTCAAAGTGGGAGGAAAGAATTTGGCTGACCCTTGCTGTCCAGGCAAAAGAGCCCCTAGTAGCCACCAAATGTTAAGAAATTAAGGAGAATAAGCATCATGGCGCATATTTAACTGTCGTTCTTTTGCAGACGTCACCAGTCCATCATCCAGAGAAAGATCATGTGCAATGTGTAGAGGTCTTCCCTCTCACTGTGGTGTGTGTGCAGTGAGGCAAATGACCTTATGATTTCTAACTTTCAGGCAATGCGATGGCCTTAAGTAGATTCTGAAATAACGTTGCACTGCCCAAGGGATTATTGTGCCCTTGTAAGAATAGTGTTCTTCAACCACCTCTTCAATCACTCGCCAGTGATCAGCTTACAGTTCTTTGTCTTGTGGTGGTCCGCTGTCCTCACACCTTTCAGCCGTGGATGATCCAGTTGGAAGATGACTTGTGTCCTGGAAGCCAGATGAAGCTGGAGGAGCTAGAGCTTTCCTGCAGCTTTCCTGGGTGTCTAGTAGGATCTGATATGGGCCATTCCAGCGCCTGGACTTCCTGTGTTTTCTCCTAAATTCTCTGAGCAGAATCCAGTCGCCAGGAATAAAGGACTGGAGGGTTGAAGTGGCTGTTTCTGGTAATCCAGCCTTCACCATCTGTGAAACTTGAGAAAACACAGTGGACAGGTTTTGACAGTAAAACAACATCCTATCTTCACACTAAGATGTGGAAGAAAATTATCTTGGCAATATCCCCATGTCCAAATTAGGAGACTTGCCACACAGCACTTCAAAAGGACTGAGATTTGTCTGTGTCCTTTGTCTCAATCTCATATAAGTGAGAACAATAGGTAGAGCCTTCACAACACTTGGCTAATTTTCAATACAAAGTCCCATTCTCAAACCTAAGTGCTTAACTACATGAACTTCATCAAAACATCCAACAAAATCCAAAGAATTGATCTTCTGACTTCACCTGATATACTAGCAGTGACCATCAGCTAAATATTCTGAATATCAAAAATGTGACATGATGTTTGAGGAAGGTCTGATTACAGGTCAATATTTCATAGTTTCAGAAAACCCAAAAAGAATTTCAAAAATGGTCTAATCTGTGGAGATATAAAATTTCACAAAAGAATCAACAGCATAATTTCAGAGAGGTTTTCAGAATGTGGTCTTAGGGAGCTATGCACCATTTATAGAAACAAAGTACAACGTCTCTTTCGCGTTGTCACTAAGTCCTCACTGGAGGTCTGAGCTACCCTTTTTCCCATGAGAGCTAAAACGTTTGGAACCCCATGTTGCTTTATTCTGACATTCCCCTCTTCTGGCGCAGGGTCCAACCCATGCGACAATTCAGCAAAAAGTTTGTACAAAAATGTTTAGTAACCAAGATCACATTACATAGAACCAAAGAAATGAATTCTGACATAACTATGTGTCACTATGAATTTAATGAAAGCAACATAAAGAAAATCCAGATGTTTTTAACTGCAATTCAGTTCCATTAACAACTAAACACAAACTTTAGTTATTCACGTCATCAATATTTCACTTAGAAATTAGTCACATATCATCCTGATTTGTCTTGTAAGAAGATGAGTATTAGATTAATGGACATCTAATGTAATTCAGATGCATAAACCCTACAAATTGAATCTAATAAATAATTCCCACCAAGTATAAAGTCATGACTCTGATTCTTTATCAAAAATATATTCCTTACTCTTGCATATCTTGAATTGTCAGCTAGCTTAATGGTACCAGGGAAACTTTCAATCTAATAAATCACCAATGATTCTGCATTCAAAACTAATTCTTCAAACTAGTTTAAACTATTTCATTAACCTTTTAGTAATAAAACACATAAATCTAAAAGTCATGCTACATCCTTAATTATTATACAAAAAAAATATGTTTTTAAGGCAACAATCACTACAAGCATTTTGATTCTATTGTCTCTTAAACAATGTTAAAACTCAGGAAGGGAGGTACTGAGCGTTACCATGACAACAAAGGCATGAACCAACCTGGTAGGTGGGCGGAGTCAGGCAGAACTAACCTCTGATTGGCAGCCTATGGGCGGACCCACAGTTTCTTCATCCCATCCCATCTTAGTGAACCTTAAACTACAAAACTGTTAACATACACCTACCTCAGAAACAAGCTGCTTCTTAACTCTCCTGAAAACTCAAAGTTTTAATCAATCTGGGATTTAGAAACATTATTCTAAACATGAATTATTGTTTCATGCAACAAATAAACAAACATTCATTCCAACAAAACAAACACAAAACATCAAAGACAAACAAATGGCCAAATTTGAAGCTTCAAGAATTCAAAGAAATTTTTAACAATCTCTTTTCAGAATATGTTTTCTCAACCATATCTTTTAATGCTATAATTGATCAATGTTGTTATGATAATTTTCAGGATCCTTTTTTTAAAAATCAGTGCACATAGTCCAAAAAATCTCAAACTATTTAGAAGCACAGCAACAGTTTTCTCTTAAATGAATCCAAATTTACTGATGCTGAAACCTTTTGCTAATTCTTTGTACTGTAACTCTGTAATAATAATAACTACAATCCTGAGAGTTATTGTTATAGTTCTCTTTTTGTTTGGCTCAATTTGATCGCAGCTGCATTGCAGAATTTCAAGTTAAATGCAAAGAAGTATTTTTAATTTAATTCAATTCAAATTCAAAGATACTTTATTGATCCCCGAGGGGAAATTAGAAAAGTCAGCGTTGACATTTTTATGGAGGTGGACTGAGAACAACTCTCAGGCTGGCCAGGCGTCCGTGTCCCGTCCTGGGGTCTCCTCTGGCACGTTAGATCCTGTTCGTGACGCTAAAATTGTTGTGGAATTTTCTTATCAAAGTGGAGAGAAGTTGACTCATAACAAGAGAAAATCCGGACTTTGTCTTATAAGTTTTATTCAAAGGCATTCAGCGTTTGAAGACCCTGACACTGAAGTTAGTCAGTGAAACAGAGCCCCGATCAACATTTACACACAGTATTTATACCAGAACATGACAGTGTTATCTCAACTTCAAAGAGTCTGTGTTTTACGACCCCAGACCCTTCTCGAGTTCAGAGGTGACAAAGTTATCTGGGAACCCATCTGTCCTTCCCTACACATCATCCTAACTGTGGGTTTTAACCATTAAACTTCTGATAATGGCTTTTACAGCTTACTCCTCTAACACAGATGTTCAGAGGAGCGAGGTAACCCAAAGGTCACACACTTTGGGACACTTAATAAAATAATTTAATAAAATAATTTCCATTACAGTCTCGAGAAAGAGATATATATCACCGATTGAACACCCTGAAGAAATGGCTATCTTGCATCAGAAGTCAAGTGAATACACTTTCTCAACAAATGTTGTCAATTTATATCAATTTCCAAACCGTTATTAGCTGCAGTTTGTCTTGTTCCAGACACATTTTTTTCAGAAGCTCATTGTAATAAATGTAGAGGGGTCAGCAGGTCCCTGCAAGACTTAAATGAATGCATTCAGCCATGTCATTCAATTCAATTCAATTCATAAATACGTTATTAATCCCAAAGGGAAATTCAATAAATGACAAGAGTATTATTGTTAAAAAGCCTCATAATATCAGCAGTTAATTTAAAGGGACAATAAGTAGAGAAATTTGTAATTATTCATCATTTATTACAGAGCTGTTCTTCCAACAGCTCCTGTCATGAAGGTATTTGAGTTTTGTTTTGGGTCTCTAATCATGCTTGTCTCTGTTTTCCAGGCGGTGCTCTATTCCATTCTGTTTATGTTGCATTTGATGTTCTGTTACTTTTCCTTTAGTTTGATTATGTCCTTGGCTTTCTGTTTGGTTCCAGTCTTGTTTTGTTTTCGCTCTCTGCCGGTGCCATTGTCATCAGATTCATTCAGTCCACCTGCACCATCTGCCCCCTAATTTAACCTGAGCCATCCACTTTATAAATCCTTCTGTTCCGTTTACAGATTAATGGGGAATACTGTTTGCCATGCCAAGCCTGTCCATGTCCTCGGCTGTTTCATGCCATATTCATGCCTGGTTTCTTTGTCTTTGCTCCATGCATCATCCACATCATGTCTGCCTGTAAATCTTCACCTTTTATTTATTAAATTCTTTAAATCACCGAACTGCTCCTGCCTGCCTGTTTGCATTTGGGTCTGCTCTGAAAACCACACCATGACAAGCTCCTTATTGTCAAGAGAATCCCATAAAAAACATGAATCTGTGGAAGTTATAAACAGGATATCCTGGGGAGCAATATCAAATCAGTTAAATTGAGAAACTAAACTTATGAGCTGGATGGCTGGCTGTTAGTAAAATACAAATGACCAAGAGATTTATTTTCTATCTTTTGCTGTATATGTTTTAATCACTTACTAACACCTCTTTTAATCATGTAAAAAAGCTAATAAAATGTTTGAGGAAAGATCTCTTGAGCTGTTCCTTCCAGAATGTATTATTCCAGTCTTTTATTAGCTCCAACTCACTGGAATATTTTCTGAAGTGCCTGAGGGCTCTTGTGGGACAACGACTTTCAGATAACTGACCTACAGTAGGAGACATGTTTTAAATAACCAGAGGGTAAAGTGTTCTCTTGTTGCTGGAAATAAAATCAACATTCAACAATAAGGAATAAGAGTCAGACATGGGGTAAAGATGACATCCAAGTACCAACCACCAATTTATTTTCATTTATTTATAGTTTGAAAGCAGAAGATGACTCAGGGCAGAGATTGCTTCATCATTATTGTATCCTCTCTGCTCTTTGTCTTTGTGTTGGTACGACCAGAGGGCAGTCACTGAAAACGGCTCAGTTGGAAACACATGTTTGGCATCCAGAAGGCTCATATTAGATTTTGATGACTTTGGCCCTTGATGGTACAGCTAGGAAGAACATGATGGACTGGGAAAACCTTGGCACCAAGTGATGCAGCTGAGAGGTAGATTCTGGATGGAGATGTCTCACCCTGGCGCTGTCTGGCCATATTAACTCATGCCAAGATAGTTTGTTGTCGCTGGAAGCAGGATTGGCTCAGTCATGCCTGTGTACATGTTCTGGATAACTTCCAAACCCATGAAGACAACCTTCTGTCTTCTTCTCAGGGCTTTGGTATGCAGGGCTAACTTCTGCCTCTTGGTGTCCAACTGTCCAGCTAAAACGTGTTGGCCAAGAATTTATGCAAACATTTATTGTCATAAGGAGCAGCAGGGGACACCAATCTGGGCCATACACTCTTCAAGTATTGACCAGAGTTTTGCATGTCAACATTAATTTTTTTAATATTCTTTATTTTTGAAACATTGAGAATATTACAACAGTCTGATTTACATCCCCTTATGGTCACAGTTTCAGTCTGTAATCAATGTCAAATTCCTCCATTCATGACATTTCCATTTCAATAGACACATAAAAAGATTCGCGGAAAAAGAACAAGACATGTTTTACTGTAAAAAAGACATAACTAAAATATACGTGACCAAAAGGCTAAAAGACAGTTTGTCAATAGACACTACCTGTAAAAAAGTCAACCCTTTACTACCTTACTTTAGTAATATTCAGTACAGAAATCCTGCATGTTGTGTTTGATTAATAACAATAATCACCTGTATTTGTCATTGCAATTGAACATTCCCAAAAACTCTGTCCTCTGCATTTAACCCACCCTTTAGGGAGAAGTTGGCTGCCACTGTGCAGCGCCCAGAGATCATTCTGGGGCTAAAGGTGTCGTTCAGGGACCCTGAGGGACCCAAGGGAGCTGAAACACAGTGAGTCTTTGTTTCGAACCAGGAACTTGAGGCCTCTCCAGGATGCAAATGCCCTGCTTTCTAACCACTAGGCCACCAGTCACACTTAAGATAGGACACACATTGGACCAAAGGACTGTGAATGAGAATGTTAACCTTTCCATCTGATAGGGTTCATCAACACCTTCTATGTATTTGTCCAGAGATAGGGGGTCAGGGGGGATCCAGTGTCTGGTGACAGTTTTTTTACATGCGGTAATTGAAATTCTGTACAAATATTTAATATTGTAATGTAAAATAAATCCTTGTTACCAAGAATAAAAGTGTTGAATTCAAAAGGTATTTTTCAGGTTAAAAATACTTTGTACATTTCCACTGTGAAGTGCAACCAGGCCATTCCTCATCAGTTATTATACTTTCCTTTTCCCATTTTGTTTCCACGTATAATGATGAAAGTGTTTTTTATTAATAAATCTTTCATATCGCTATATTCATATCTCAGTGGTATAATACACGTTTTGGAGTTTGCCTGGTGTGCCATTAATATTTCATCAAGCACTGGCTCCTGCACATCCAGAGATTTTATAATTTCCTGACTGAGATAATGACATATGTGTACGTATCTGTAAAACCCAGTTTCTCTATACTATAGCTTGTTTTAAGTATGTGGAAATCTTTGTGTTGTTATACCCATAGACATCCAGTAATGGAAACCAGCTTCTGTTTGACTGGGCTTGAAACCAAGGTCACAGGCGCATCATCTTCAGACGTTTGTGTAGTTTTTATTCTTGGTTAGATTCTGTCCAGATTTTTAATTGTGATTTTATCCAGAGATGTTTAACCTTGTACTGAATCAGTTCTAAATTTTAATTCCCCAGAAATGCGCATAAAGAGGGGTCTGGCATAAGAGATAATTTAGTGTCTTTCCACCGAGCATGATCGTTTTTAGTTTTATTGTGTGATAGTTTTGGGGCACTGTGATGCCACCTTTTTCTTTGGAAAATCGTAAGGTTTTAAATCTAATCGCTGGCTTTATTCCTATCTCTCTCTCTCTCTCTCTCTCTCTCTCTCTCTCTCTCTCTATATATATATATATATATATATATATATATATATATATATATATATATATATAGAGAGAGAGAGAGAGAGAGAGAGAGATAAATATAGACATATTTATAATCTTATATTCATAATTACACTGAAATAATTTTAAAGATTCCCATTGACTTTGATCCTAACTGTAGGCTAGGATATTAACTGGTATGTAATTTGTGCAGCCCAGTTTATTCGTCCCTTCCTTTAGGGATAACTGAAATGAATGTTTCCCCCCAGGAACGTTTTCTTTCTTTAGTGCCTAGTTAAACGTATTTGTTTAGCAGAGGGATTAATGTTAGAAAAATGTTAGTGTTTGTAATGTTAAGATCCTTTATACTTTGTATTTCTATAGCATTAATGTTACATTACTGTGTACTGTGTACACACTGAACCGAGTATGAACTTATGTGAAGATATGAGTTCTCACAGGAGTGCTGTGACCTTCAAAGAATGAAGCCGAAACTCTACTAAGTAGTATCTGCTAGAAGTTATCTCACCCAAGTCCAGAGGTAGAGAGGAGAGCCCTTAGATCACAAACTGTGCAAAGATGATGGTGTGTGTAAAACTAAAGTATGTGGAGGTGGAGAGCTGTAGATAAATGGAGACACATTCCCTGTGTTTAGTGCAGCTGGAGATGACTGAGTCAGTGTACAGGTTGTATTTGGTTAAACTCCTTGCAAGTAAAATTTGTCTTTCTAAAAGTTTGAGTGTCTGTCTTTTCTCTCCTAATAAAGGTGTATCAGGAAAACATTTTCCCAACAGTTTTCTATGTAGATTATAAAACTCAGAAGTGTATCCCTCCATGCCTGGGGCCTTGTTGGTTTTCACCTTGAGATTTCTAAGTTTATTTCTCCTTCCGTAATTTTCTTTGTCAGTATCTAGTTTTGATCCTCTCTTACTCTAAGTAAATTTAAAGATTCAAACAATTTATGTATCTGATCATTATTATTGATTTATGCTTGGGAATTTAATTATTTAAATATTTATTGATCTCTTCTGCCTTATATTTGATCAAATTAATGAAAGGATCCCTGATTTTGTAAATATATTTTTTGCCACATGCTTTTTAATTTTTTATGCCAGCAACCTAGTGTACTTACTTCCTGCTTCATAAAATCTTTGTTTCATATAAAATTTTTTATTGTCCTCCTCTAGAATACAGTTTAGCTCAGTTTTATTAATTTTCTCTCATCCAAAGTATTTTTACGTTTTAATTTTTCTGATCCTTTTAGATCTGTTTGTAGTTGTGTAGGTTTTCGCTGTTTTTCCTTGTTTAAATATGCAGATTTGTTTCTCTCAGATTAGGGTTTTGTACACGTCTCCTAATCTGAACGGAAACAATTCTCCATTATCATTCTCCCCTACATATATATTGATTTCTTCCATAGGTTTCTCCTTCATATTTCCCTTTAATACGTCTGCATTAGGCCTTCAAAGTGTTGATTTTGTATCCTTTAACAGTTCCAGAATTATGTATAGTGGACCATGACCTGATCCCTAGGTCCATGTACATTCAAGCAGTTTATCTTTTTTTTTGGATAACAAACCGGTATCTGATTTTTACACTAAACAAAAATGGAAAAAATAGATATCGAGCACTAACTTTCAATAACTATAATTTTTGTTTCTGACAAGTGGTCTGACCCAGAAGTTTCCTCTGCCCTGCATACGCCATGTAGAGAGCCGTTCGTGTACGCAAGTCCAAAACGGAGTAGAATTAATATGATTACTTCTCAGAGAAAACCTTATGTCCTGCCTTTGATTTGTATGTGAATTAAAAGCACACAAGAACAGAGAAAAGGTCAGAAAAATTAAGATCGGTGTCTAAACGTGCTAACAGTCGGTTCTCCAAATTAGTAAGTAAGCTTTGTTTAACCCAATTGATCTTCATTGTAACTGATGCTGGGCCATTACCTGATCTAAAGTGGTTTTGGATAACCTGGTCGGTTTAGGAACAGACCATGGTAAAGCCATTCAAGACGCCTTCATTAGGACCAGACAATATAAGCATGTGATGTCGTCCAGTATAGTGGAGCCAGGGTCCCACTCTGGAGCCAGGCCTAGGGTCAGGAGAGTCCCGACCCTGGGACTCTCCGACGAGAGTCCCAGGGTCTTCCGGTGGCCGGTTGATCCTCGCAGGACCTGGCCGGGCCAAGCCCGAACGAGACATGCGAGGGCATCCCCCAGTGGGCCCACCGCCTGCAGGGGGAACCATGAGGGACCGGTGCAAAGAGGATCAGGCAGCAGACAAAGGTGGAGGGACAATGTCTCTCGGCTGGCCTGGGAACACCTTGGGCTCCTGTCGAAGCTGTCTCTGCTTCCCCGGGTCCGTTGATTTGGGTACAGGTTTCAAAAGAGTGAAATAAACACAAAGTACAATCAGCTTATGTTCGCCTCTGCAGAGTGAGAGAAAGGTGCTCCAGTCAAAACCTGCGAGCCCAACTCTGGTATCCTCTGTTTCCAGCTCGTTTTATTCAGTCTTAAGGGTGTGTTCAACGTATACATATATCATGTCACTCATGTATATAGCATAACATTTCCTTAGGCCCAAATAAGGAGTGCTTCTGGTTATTCTCTTCTGGCAAACTCATCCTCCCCTGTCTCCTTCACCCCCATCCTCCATCTATTTACGACCTAGCCCTCTCTCTACCCTTTCTCCCTTGTCATTCACCAATTTATGACTTTGCACTTTCTATGCTTCTCACTCCCCTATATCTGCACCTTCCAGCTACACACATGGATAGTTTATATTCTACAATCCCCCTTTTGAACTCTTTAAAAGGAGTTCACAATCTAAAATGTCCTTTAACTAAGTACTTCTAAGAATAAATAAAAATAAGTAAAAATATTACTGTACCACCTGTAAAAGAGAAAATCATTAAGAAAACATGCATCCATCTTAGTCTATGTCCAAGAATTCACACTCTGAGTCCTCATCCTGGTTATGGTCAATTTGCAACAGTGGCATCATTATCTTTGGATCCTTCTGCTCAATTGCAGAGGTGATGAGGCGCACCATCAGAGAACGAATGCATGGTACACAACAACATCCACAGGTCACCATTATAGCTACAAATACTGCAATAGAAATCATCAAAGACATTATCAAACCCTTCCAGTGTCCAAATATGCCTGTCATCCACCCCTCCAGGGGATTATCAATTCCAGAATGTTCATGTATGGTGGCGTAGAGAGTCTTAAGTCCCTCTAAAGCCTTTGACGCTGAACCGTCCGGTGCAGTGTTATTAGGAATGAAAGTACAACACATATCTCCAAACATGGCACACACGCCACCTTTTTCAGCTAACAACATATCCAATGCCATCCTATTTTGTACTGCCATGAGAGAAGTTGGGGCCAATTGTTCAGATAAACCTTCTACAGCAAAACCCATGATGTAGGGTTGTTTGGTTTTTGGTTTCGGGTTTTTTCCTTATGTTTTTCACTGTTCAAGTTTTGAATCATGTTTCTGTTTATTTTCCTGGTCATGCTTTTGTTTTGTCGTCTTGTTCATGTTTTGTTAAGTTTGGTTTTCGGATCTGGTTATGCTTTTGCTTCATGTTTTTCTAGTTTGTGTTCAAAAGTCTCTGTTTTGCTCCAGTCACGTTTTGTTCTATTAATTAAGCTTATTCAGTTCACCTGCTTCAAGGTAATCTGTCTCCTTACTCCACCTGGTTTTCACGCCATATATTCACACCTGTTCTGTTTAGTCTTCGCATCTTTCCCTCTCATGGTCATGTCTAGCTCTCTAACCAAGTCTTGTTTTTTTTTTTGATCATGCCATGCCTGTCTTGCCTGCCCTTTTTGTTTTGTTCCTGCCTCCTGCTGAGTGTGAGTTTTTGTAATTAAACCTTTTCTTCACTTACCATCACGCTGCCTGCTCGTCTGCATTCTGGGGTCCAATATCAAGTAAACCGTGACAGAATTGTGACAATAATGAATATAATTAATGCGGTCTACGTTTTTGTTGGGCGTTACTGGGAACAAGGCAGCTATAATAGGGATGTTTTCAAATCCAGCTGATATTTAATCTGCAAGTTTATATTCATTCGGGACTCCTCGAGGAACTCCAATTGCATCTATATAGGTGTATAGGTGGGGGAACCCTGACTCAGGTCAAAAGTGGTTGAAGCGCTTCTTTTCATAATATGTCTTCTCCTCCTGCAGTGAATGCCAGTGCCTTATCTTGTTGATATGTCACAGAGGTAATATTAAAACAAATTAAAATCAACGGGGCCTGCAATCTGACCATTGCACATACTCCTATGGTGTTATTCGGTATATTAGTGAGAAGTCTATATCCTCCACAGTAGTAATATAATCCTGATCGTGCCCAAAGTCCTATCACTTTTCCAGACGTGGTGGTATTACACCAGTCCGAGGGAATTTGTCCTACATTCACCTTTGGGGTGTTTGAGGTGAACTTGAAACAAGAATATGTCCCATTCAGCCTCTGGGGAGTGAATGGTCCTGTCTTAGTATTGTTTGGGATGGGTGGAAAGATACAGTGGTACAGTTGGCTGGGATGGCTTCTTTAGTTAGTTGTAACATGCAACTGTACCCCAAGCATCTTCTGGATATAAAGGGGCTGGGTCAGTGGTTAAGTGTGGCCTTGCAGATGCACATGCAATGCAGTCAGACCTACTTTGTTCCTTTTCGGTTTGTGTCATCCATCGCAGCCAAAAATGATCATCTGCATAACCTGTGGCCATCTGGATTATTTCTAGAGGCTGCAGGGTGGAGTAATCTACTTTCATCACCCCTTCTAGTTGGTCTTCTGGTTCTGGGACTGTAGAAGTGCTAGTGGCCTGTACCTGAGGAGTTGGTTTATTTAAATTGACTTTGATTAGTACCTGGGGGTCGGTCCCTGTTACCTCTACCCCTAGAGTGAAATACATCTCCTCATCCCACTTGTGAGAGATGTGATGCAAACCTTCTTGTAACGATTTTATGGACAAAAATAGTGGATTTTCACCCCCAAGTGTGTTATACGTCACCGCCCGTACCAGGCTGATTTGTTTGGCTTTTTCTCGATTCCGTAAATTTATCTATGTCAGGGTGGGTGTCCACCTACCCCACTGCGTGACCCCAGTTTCCGCAAAGCTCGTTTCCACCATATAAACTCATGGTCCTGCCTGCAGCGCATTGGGTGGACACGTCAAGATTGGCACACAAATACACATTATACCCCAACCAGGCAGTCGGATTCTTCCCACACTTCATGACATCACACAGGTCAAACCGAAAAGTGGTAGTTGCTTCTAACGTGTAATTTAATTCTAATCCCCCATAACGCTTAAGGCATACGTCCTTGGATGGAGTTACCCTAGACCTTTTGGACACCTTCCCGGAGTGGTTTTCAGAACATGTCTGGAATGGAAGTTCACAAAAATACCATAAAATAAACGTAACAATGAATACTGAGATTAACACTCCACCTATGATGAAACTCCTAGAGAGTCTAGTTCCCTTACTTTGGGCACTCATTTTTTTTTTTTTTAACTTATGAAACTTAAAACATAAATATATCCAGTCAGTCAGTCATTTTCTACCGCTTATTCCATAGTGGGTCGCGGGGAAGCTGGTGCCTATCTCCAGCAGTCTATGGGCGAGAGGCAGGGTACACCCTGGACACGTCGCCAGTCCATCGCAGGGCAACACACAAACAACCATGCACACACTCATTCATACACCTAAGGGCAATTTAGAGAAACCAATTAATCTAACAGGCATGTCTTTGGACTGTCTTTGGATAAATATATACAGTTAAATCATAACCTGAAAAAAGATACAAAAAATCTAAATATTATATAAAATATAAAATGTTCGCTGAACAGTGTCTTCTGGGGTGGGAGGGAAGCTCTACCACTCCCAGTGAGAGAGAAACTCAATCACTTCCGCCTCTTCTTCTGCTGTTCTTCTTCTGTCTTCAGCTCTCAGGGCAGACTGACCCTGGGCTAATTACTCTCACTCGGGGATTATTCTGCCCCTTCTTGGGTGAGAGAAATGAGATTGTCTTCTCCTGTGTTTTTGCTCAGATCTTCCTGGACCTGAGAAAGGGATCGTTGAGGTGGTTCTGCTCCTGCACACTGGCTCCAGTGAAACCAAGTAGCACCTTTGCCCTTCAGCCTGACTGCGTGGGTTGTCCTCTCTGTGACCTGAAATGGACTGGTCCACCCTGGCTCTGACCACTTTCTTTTGATGACTTTCAGGAGGACCCACTCGGCTTCCGAGGTGGGGGTTCCAACCCTGGTCTCTGGTTCTGCTGGGATCTGTTTGGAGAAAGCTGTAACAAGACTGTGGAGAGATCTGTAATAATCACGATGAGACATAGATTGTTCACACTCAGTGAGAAACGGTAACCTTGTTTGTGGGCCTGGAAATGGCCTCCCTGTTTGCAGCTCATGTGGAGTTAAACCATGTTTCTGATTTATAGAACTCCGTAAAGACATCAGAGCTAATGGCAAGGCCGTAACCCAATTCATTTTGGACTGTGCACAGATCTTAGCCAATTTGGTTGTAAGGGTTTGATTCATTCTTTCAACCTTCCCCTGTGACTGTGGATGATACACAGTGCCAAATGAGTGTTTCAGTCCCAGAAATTTTTCCACTTCTTTGAGTTCCTCATTTTTGAAATGTGTTCCATTGTCAGACCTTATTTTAGCTGGAAAACCGTGTCTAGGGATATAATGATTTATCAAACACTTCACAACAGATTTGCTGTCTTCCTTTTTTGTAGGCCACGCCTCCAGCCATCCAGTAAATGCATCCACACACACCAACAGATATCTGAACCCATTTATTCTCTCAGTCATGTCTGTATAATCAATGATAACCTCTTTTCCCGCTATTGGGTCTACTGGGAACTTTCCAGGTGCTGGCTTCAAGGTTGGTCTAACATTGAACTGCCTGCACATCTCACATGAATTAATCCAATGCACTGCCATTGGTTTCAAAAAAGGGTGCCACCAGTGTTCAAGATTTTTCAACATTTGCGTTGTTCCCACATGTCCTACTCCATGCGCTTCTTCTAGAGCTACTTTGGTAAGACCTGGTGGCAAGATGGGACGTCCATCTGGGCTTCTCCAGAGACCATTCTGGTCTTGTGAGCCCCCTTGGGCCTTCCAAACTGATTTTTCCTCAGGAGAGGCCCCCTTTTGTAGTTTCATTACTTCTTCCAGGGTGGGTTCTGGTGTCCACCCTGCTTCTGAACACATGTGCCTGGGCTGATATCCTGCACACTGTTTAGCAGCCTGGTCAGCTGCCTGATTCCCTTGTGCTACTCTGGTGTTACTGCTGTCATGTCATGCCGGGCAGTTACTGGCGGTAAATCACACACGCTCACTTTTGCCCCAGTAACTTGCAGCGTGGGATATAAACCAGTAAGAGGAAAAGTGGGGGCTGTAGTGTGTGATAAAGTGGGCTGATATGCAAAACGTTCATATTGTGGTGGCATTTCAACTGCACTATTATCTTTAATCTGTCTGCTTTTCTTGTCAGTCATCGCATGGTCGCTACTTTGCCGTAACAAACCCATTTGTGACCAAAATTTCTCATCACTTTCTGTTCTTTGTGCAAGTCGCTTCCATTTCCCTCTGCCCAACCATCTGCTGTCTCTACACTGTTTGTCAGCCAAGTCTCTCTCCTGTTTTAATTTATTCACCTTCAACCAAAACCACTTGCCAAGATTGTCTCTATCTGTCTTGCTCTTTCCATCTTTTGACAATTCTTCATTTATTTTAGAGTCCATCCGTTTAACCAACTTTTGTCCTTCTCTGCATTCAAGTGATTTTTTAATAGCAGTCTTCATTATTAACAGCTGATTTTCTGTCTTCCATGAATCATTCTGTTCTTTTGCACTATAATCAAATTCACCTTCCATTGTTATGACAACTACTATCCTTTTTTCTAAAAGATATAATTTTGATGCGTTATCTCAGTCACTCACTCATTCAGTTCTGACCAACCTTCAAGACACCAGAACACATTCAACCCCCAAAAGCCTGTTTTTATTGGCCAGTGTGTGTGTCTCACAGCTCATGGACTTAAACTATAAATCTTGTCTAATTTTTGCTGGTATGTTTGTGTCCAGCTCATTCACTCTAACAATGTCTGTTGTTGGTTATTTATCTCCAACTTTACAGCTCATTAATTTTTAACCCTAACAAGTCTGTGTCATAGTGTTAATGGCCGACTTGACCCAAATGCAGAAAAACACAACTAAACAGAGAAGCGTTTAGTAAGAAGTTTTATTTGCAGAACCAGGTACTGGAAACCGAGGATGCTGAGCGACTGCAAGAGAAAAGCGAACACAGGTAAGACACCACCAAAGAAACCTTAACAATGTGCTCTATGTGAGAGCTTACGTCCGGTTGAGTTAGGTCCGCCAGGGAGAGAGGTTATGATCCTGGAGGGGCTGTGAGCAACACTGCAACGTTGGAGCAAGGTAGTCCTGAGAGGTTCGGAGGAGGGTGGACATGGTTCGCCTGGAGCTATGAAGCAAACATCTGATCCGGCAGCCAGCGGGTAGAAGAGCGAGAATCCAGAATCCATAAACTGTTAGAAGTCTTCCAGAGATCTCTTAGTAACTAGGCTTTGGTACCGATGAACCTGGGAGATAGCTTCCGGGACAGAGACTTGAGCGGAACAGTCGGTGTAGACAGCCACATCTGCTGACCCGGGCGATAGGTAGGAGCGGGGATCCGTCGCCTGTCGGCGTAGCGTTTGTTGGCTGAAGGGCCTTGGTGGTAGACGTCCAGATCCGTCTGCATCGCCGGACGTGCTGTCGTACGGAGGTAACAGCGATCTCCTTCTCATCAGCAGGAAACAGGGGTGGTTGATATCCCAGCGAAACTTCAAATGGGGATAAACCGGTGGCAGTGGAGACAGGTGAATTGTGTGAGTACTCAATCCAGGGCAGGTAGTTGCTCCAATCAGTAGGGCTGGAGGATGCTATGCAGCGTAGCGCTGCTTCCATCTCCTGATTAAGTCTCTCCACTTGGCTAATGGTCTGCGGGTGATGACCGGAAGTTAGAGAGACGTGGCCCCCAGCGCTGCACAAAACTCCTTCCACACCTGGGCGGTGAACTGGGGCCCATGGTCCGACAGCACGTCCTGGGGGATTCCATGCAAACGGAATACATGCTTGACCATAAGCTTGGCAGTCTGGAAAGCGGAAGGCAGTCTCCTGAGAGGTACAAGATGGCAGGCTTTAGAAAATCTGTCCACAATAGTCATGATAGTAGTCATACCGTGAGAGTTTGGAAGGCCAGTGACAAAATCCACGGCGGTGTGGGACCAAGGTCAAGGAGGAACGTCCAACGGTTGCAGGAGGCCAGGGGGTGGCCGATTAGATGTCTTGTTACGAGCACAGGTTCTACAGGCTGAGACATAATCCATAATGTCTCGGTGTAAAGTGGGCCACCAAAAGCGTCTAGACAGGGCAGCGATGGTCCGATTAGCTCCTGGGTGGACGGCGAACCTTGAAGCGTGGAACCAGGTAATGAGCCGGGACCGAACAGCGCTGGGAACATACATCCGGTTAGGTGGTCCAGTTCCTGGCCCCGGGTCAGCGAGGAGGGCCTGCCGCACGCTGTCGTCAATCTCCCAGGTAACGGCTCAAATAGTGCAACTAGGAGGCAGGATAGGCGCAGCTAGCTTCTCAGTTTCATTAGTGGAGAACTGCTGTGACAGGGCATCTGGCTTGGTGTTTCTGGTACCGGGTCTGTAAGAGATCAACAAATTAAAGCGAGAAAATAATAATGACCAACGTTATTGTCTAGGGTTTAACCGTTTTGCTGATTGGATGTAAGACAAATTTCTATGGTCGGTCCAGACCAGCACTGGATGTTCAGCGCCCTCCAACCAGTGCCGCCACTCCTCCAGACCGAGTTTAATAGCTAGGAGCTCTCTGTCACCCATATCATAGTTCCTTTCTGCCATAGATAAGCGGCGAGAGAAAAAGGCACACAGATGAAGCCTTGAGTCAAGGTCCTGGCGTTGGGAGAGCACCGCTCCCACCCCGGTGTCCGAAGCATCCACCTCCAGAATGAACTGTTTCGCGGAATCAGGGTGAACGAGCACTGGAGCATGGATAAACTTGTCTTTTAAGGTGCTGAATGCGTTGTCTGCCTCCGGAGTCCAAATGAACGGCACCTTAGAGGAAGTCAGGGCTGTGAGGGGGCTGGCCGTCTGGCTGTAGTTCATAATCAATTTTCTATAAAAATTGGCAAAGCCCAGAAACCATTGTAATTCCTTCCGAGTGGTAGGGATAGGCCAGTCCTCCACCGCCTTGATCTTGCTGGGGTCAGCGCGAACCTGCCCACCCTTGAGGACGAAACCCAGAAAACTGATGGATGACTGGTGGAATTCGCACTTCTCGGCCTTCACAAACAGCTGATTTTCCAGGAGGCGCTGAAGGACTAGACGAACATGCCAGCGATGCTCTATAGGAGTCTTTGAATAAACCAAAATGTCATCAAGATGAACAAAAACGAATAGATTCAGGAAGTCCCTTAATACATCGTTTACAAGAGCCTGGAACACTGCGGGTGCATTACATAGTCCAAACGGCATCACCAGGTACTCATAGTGACCGAGTGGAGTCTTAATAGCCGTCTTCCGCTCATCTCCCTGGCGGATTCAGACCAAGTTGTATGCGTTCCTAAGATCAAGTTTAGTAAAGATTGTGGCGCCATAAACTGGTTCGAAGGCCGATGAAAGAAGGGATAAAGGGTACTTGTTCTTTATCGTGATGGCGTTTAATCCCCTATAATCTATACACGGGCGGAAAGACCCATCTTTCTTGCCGACAAAGAAAAACCCAGCTCCCAATGGGGATGAAGACAGTCGGATTATTCGTGAGGCTAATGATTCGTTTATATAATTCTCCATTACCAACCTCTCCGGTCCAGAGATTTTATATAACCGGCTGGATGGTAATGGAGCTCCTGCCAGAAGGTCAATAGCGCAGTCATAAGGACAGTGCGCCGGGAGGGACAGAGCCCGAGACTTGCTAAACACTGATTTTAGATCATGATACTCACTTGGTACTCGAGTAAGATCGGGAGGTTCGACCTCCCTCTCCTTCTCAGGAGTACTAGGAGGAACAGCTGAGTGGAGACAGGATGACAAGCACTGGGTGGACCATGATTCTACCCATAACTCCGCCCAGTTCAGATGCGGGTTGTGAAGCTGCAGCCAAGGAAATCCAAGCACAAGAGAGCTCTGTACTATGGGAAACACAAACAGGGTAATAAGCTCCCTATGGTTACCAGATAAGACTAATTCCAGGGGTAGAGTTCTATGGGTAATACTGTGGAGCATCCGGCCATCTAAGGCCAAGACTTGACGTGGCACGGTTAATGGTTCAATCTTAATCTGGTGGAGTTTTACCAGATCCTGATCGATTAGGCTCAGTTCACAACCCGAATCTAGTAGGACGGAGAGAATGAGGCTCTGTTGATTCAATACTAATGTGGCAGGTAATGTGAAACGTGAGGGCATGCTAAAGGGCCTTTGGTCCACCGGTCGCCCTGCTAGAACCGGCGGACCCAACCTTTTGGCTGAATAGGACAAGCCAAAACCAAATGCTCGGGGGATCTGCAATAAAAACACTGCCCGGCCTCCCGCCGGCAACTCCGCTCATCATCAGACAACCGCGCCCGTCCGAGCTGCATGGGCTCAGACTCTACCTGGCCTGGAGTTTGTACCAGTTGGGTCGGTGTCTGGTGAGTGGTGGAAGACTGTGCTCTAGGCAAAAACCGCTCAGCGCGGGACCGCCTCCTTTCCCTTATACGGTTATAGGGCTAAATCAATATATTCATCTAGGTCCTTTGGTTCCTCCAATAGAACTAGTTCATCCTTTAAATTTTCATCCAGAGCCTGAAAAAACATTGATCTCAATGCACCGAAATTCCAGCCAGATGCAACCGCCAAAGTTCAAAAATCTATGGAAAAATCAGTAAGTGGTCGGTTGCGCTGCTTAAGTGTGCATAACCTATGAGCCACCTCAGTCTGACCCATCTCTAAATCGAACATGGATCTGAAGTCCTTTAAGAATACATCATAAGTGCAGCCAAAATGACTATAATTAGTGAATCTTGCCTCCGCCCATCGGAGTGCCCTACCAGATAGTAAACCCAGAATATAAAATACCTTTGCATCATCATGGGGAATTGACTGAGGGGAACGGTTAAACACTAGAGAGCACTGCAACAAAAACCCACGACAACCTCCCACCTAACCGGAAAACTTCTCCGGGCAGGGGGAAGTGACGTCTCAGCCATGCGGAAGTCGCTGCGCTACTGGAGGCTCCGCAGCAGCCCCCGGTGGTGCTGTGGCTCTAACACTCAGGTTGTGCTGCATGAGTGCCGTCATCTCCCCCAGCTGTTGACTAACCTGTTGCTGCTGTTCTAGGATCGAACGGAGGGTTGAGTCATGGACCTGGATCATTTGGCCGTGTTCCGAAACGGTTCTCCGTAGTTTTTCTGCTGGGTCCGGCTGGACTGAGTGTTCTGTCATAGTGTTAATGGCCGACTTGACCCACATGCAGAAAAACACAACTAAACAGAGAAGCGTTTAGTAAGAAGTTTTATTTGCAGAACCAGGTACTGGAAACCGAGGATGCTGAGCGACTGCAAGAGAAAAGCGAACGCAGGTAAGACACCACCAAAGAAACCTTAACAATGTGCTCTATGTGAGAGCATACGTCCGGTTGAGTTAGGTCCGCCAGGGAGAGAGGTTATGATCCTGGAGGGGCTGTGAGCAACACTGCAACGTTTGAGCAAGGTAGTCCTGAGAGGTTCGGAGGAGGGTGGACAGGGTTCGCCTGGAGCTATGAAGCAAACGTCTGATCCGGCAGCCAGCGGGTAGAAGAGCGAGAATCCAGAATCCATAAACTATTAGAAGTCTTCCAGAGATCTCTTAGGAACTAGGCTTTGGTATCCTGAGACAGATAAGACCATTAGTCAAGGGAATAAACAGAGTCTTCACAGAAGATCAAAAACTTCACAAAATCATGAAATTGGCCAGGCTGAATACCATGAGGAGGCAAAACACTCAGGCGTCGAAGTACTGGCTCGCCTCCTTCTTATAGTCCTCCAGCTGATGACACTCAAGCGATACACCTGACCACCCAGAACTCAGCTCCTAACGCCCCTACTGGTGGAGAAGGGTTAGTAGCAGGCAAAAATAACCAGGATCTGACAGTCTGTTGTCGGTTATTTATCCAACTAACAGCTCATTAATTTTTATATCTTACGGTGTTATCTCCACCGCTTATATTGTTCCTTCTGTGTTTATGCAGACGTCTGTAAGCTGAGTTTTCACTAAGAAAAATTTCCGTTACTCATCAAAAGCAGCAATCAGCAGTCTGTCTTTCTGTTGTCACCGTGAGGTTTCCTGGACAGAAAACTGCAGTCAGTCACCTGCTATGAGAGCCGCTCTGCACAGCGCTGCTCTCCAGTCACACAAATGTTCACTCATTCCGCCTAATAATGTCTGTAACACAGATTATTTCCTCTGGGCACAGCTCATGAGTTTTTTACCAAAAAGCCTGGTCTTGCTGAATTCCTGTATTCACCTCACAGTTCATTTATTTTATCACAAACCTGGTCTTGTTGGATTATTTCTCCAACTCACAGTTTATCACGTCACAGGACTTATTCTCAGACTATGTGCTTGTGCTTTTATTACGTCTGTAATCCGGTTTTACTGAGGCAGAACTCACGTAAAACACGGCATTCACACCCAAGTGTTTTTGCCTGATCTCAGTGTATTTACTTTTCTGTAGAATTTGAGGTTTCTCACTTCCTCGGGCCTCAAACCCAGCTAACAGTAGTCCCCCGTCGAGGACTACTCTGAACTGCCACGTTCAAGAAATTACAATATTTTCCCACACAACACCACCACTAAATCTTGTAATTCTCTTAAAACAACATCCTATTCACCAGTGTAAATCCTAGTCAACATTTATAACACTCTTTTTCTTAAGTTTTGGCAGACTTCAGACTTACTTAGACATCGGACACAATATTAATTTATCCTATCAAAAATCCAAAAGCAGAGTTTG
The DNA here is from genome assembly GCF_021462225.1 of Girardinichthys multiradiatus. Taxonomy (NCBI): domain Eukaryota; kingdom Metazoa; phylum Chordata; class Actinopteri; order Cyprinodontiformes; family Goodeidae; genus Girardinichthys; species Girardinichthys multiradiatus. The sequence continues at coordinate 48,146,370 of NC_061810.1, forward strand.
ATTAAACAGGTTCTGCTTACCTTTTCTGTAGTTTTTGGCTAGCCTGTGTCCGATGTCTGTTGGTCTTCGTCAGTGATCCTAATTTTTTTACCTATTCTTCCAAATCCCGGACGAGCCTCCAATTGTCGAAGCTGTCTCTGCTTCCCCAATTCCGTTGATTTGGGTACAGGTTTCAAAAGAGTGAAATAAACACAAGTACAATCAGCTTATGTTCGCCTCTGCAGAGTGAGAGAAAGGTGCTCCAGTCAAAACCTGCGAGCCCAACTCTGGTATCCTCTGTTTCCAGCTTGTTTTATTCAGTCTTAAGGGTGTGTTCAACATATACATATATCATGTCACTCATGTATATAGCATAACATTTCCTTAGGCCCAAATAAGGAGTGCTTCTGGTTATTCTCTTCTAGCAAACTCATCCTCCCCTGTCTCTGGCCTTCACTGTCCTCCATCTATTTACGACCTAGCCCTCTCTCTACCCTTTCTCCCTTGTCATTCACCAATTTATGACTTTGCACTTTCTATGCTTCTCACTCCCCTATATCTGCACCTTCCAGTTACACATATAGATAGTTTATATTCTACACTCCCCACGGAGGATCTGGAGAAGGTGTCTGGGGAGAGGGAAGTCTGGTTGTCTCTACTGAGTCTGCTGCCCATGCGACCCAGTCCCAAATGAAGCGGAAGATGACAAACGAACAATTGAACCATGGAAAAGCTTTGGAGATATACAAGGATTTCTTAGCAACATAAGAAGGCTTTCATGAGTAAAGCTCACCTTACACAAACCTCCTAGTTATGTTCACCAGGTCTATCAAACAGTCTTGGAAGGCTATGTTGTGCCAAAACTAAAATATTAGGAGTTGCAGCAGCAAGGGTACCAGCAAAATAAAATGTGAAAAAATAATAAGTAGGCATGCAGAATATACAAATCACTGGCCAAAATGCAACACAAAGTACACAACATAAAATTAAACAAGACATTAACAGTGTTAATAAAGAAAGTTTAAAAGTGTGTAAAGTGTAAGAGTACAAAGCTTGTTGACCGAATGAACAGCTGAACAATAGTAATGGCCTGCAGTTGTATAGCGCTTTTCAAGTCCGAGGACCCCAAAGCGCTTTATGCTACAATCAGTCAATGATATAACAGTGTATGTCCACCCCTCTACTCATGCATCAGCAGTCTGTGATGTCATTCACACTGTTACCAGCAGACTCCAAACAAAGCATCCCCAGGCCCTTTTCTGGGGTCCTTAATCTTGTCTCCTTGCCCTCCACTCTCCCCACGTTCACCCAGTATGTTACCTTCTTTACCAGAGACAAGAAAACACTGGACCTATTGTATGCCAACACCAAGGAGGCATGCAGGTCCTCACCTTTCTCTCTCCTGGGGAGTTCAGATCACAACCTGGTCCATCTCCAGCCTGTGTATAAACCCCTTGTACACAAAGAACCTCTGACTGTGACATGACATGGTCTAAGGAGACTGAAGACAGTCTGAGGGACTGTTTCAGCTCCACATTGTGGGATGAGTCCTGTGCTTCTCATGGGAAGGACATTGGCAGCATCATAGACTGCATCACAGACTACCTTAACTTCTCTGTGGACATCACTGTGGAAGTAATCATTCCTATTACCACCTTGTCCCTTTCAACACTTCAAAGTGCGAAAAAGTCAAAGTGCGAAAGGCTGCAGGTCAGGATGGCATCAGCTCCTGCGTGGATCAACTGTGTGGCATCATGGGATACATGGTTGACATAAGCCTGAAGCTGGGGAATGTACCAGAGCTGTGAAAGACCTCCTGTGTAATTCCAGTGCGGAAGACCATACATCCGAAGGTCTGACCTTGCATCAGATAAAGATCTTTGAGAGGTTGGTCCTCAATCAGCGGCAGCATATCTACAGCTGACAGGATAAGCTCTTCAGGAAAGCCAGCTCTGTCCTAGAATGCAGCACTGTTGGACAATATCTCCCAACCCATGCATGAAGCTGTTGCAGAACTGGAGAGCCTCTTCTGTGAAATCCTGCTGCATTCTGGTACACAAAAGAATGTAATCACAGGTCTTTCCATCCAGCAGTTGTCAGACCTTATACTCTCCCTGCTCCCAACAAACTCATTAAGTGTTTACATCCCTGCAGTTATTTTTGCAATTTTTCAATTTCTTGCAGTCGGTTGTTGTTTTTTATGCATGCACATGTTGTACATTTAATTAATTGTCCTACTCTGTAGCGATTTTCCTGGATTTTGAGGAAGCTATTTTTAATAATTGCACAGTATTCCTTCTTCTGATCTAAATTGATCTACACTATACAATTCCTTATTCTTACTTTTTTATATTTTTACCTTATTTGTAATCTGCATGCTTGAACTTGCTGCACTTTGCTGCTGGTACACCTGAATTTCTTGACTGAGCGACAATAAAGGATATTTATATTTCCATTTATGTTGGTTTTTAAGTGCATCTGAGAAGAAGGCAGCGTCTTGTCTCTTAAGTCCCTGTCTGCTTTTTTTTTTATCTCACCTGAGCAGAGTCCCTGACTTCTGACAGAGTCGAACCCCTGGCTCATCTTTCCCTCTGCTCTGTTCTTCATCACATCATCAAACCTGACAGCTCCCGTCAAACCTTGGCCCTCTCGTTTCCTTGCTCAACCCTTCAGGTTTCTCTGCTCTCAAACATAGTACATTTTTTTGTTCTGTTTCCTTCAGGCGTCACACCTTATATGCTTTTCTGACTTTTCAAAGACAAGAACATCTCCTCTTTATGTTTTGTTTAAAAACTAACCCATCCTGAAATATATATTTGGGTGTGAAGTGGCTCCACTTTGGCTCCTTACAAAGTGGAATGGATGCCGTCTCTCTGGATCAGACCAGGTTTTCCCCAAAATGTTCGCCAGTTATCAATGTAGCCCACATCGTTTTCTGGACACCACCTAGACAGCCAGTGGTTGAATAACATCATGCGGCTAAACATGTCATCACTGGTCAGATCAGGGAGGGGACCAGAGAAAATTACGGAGTCCGACATTGTTTTAGCAAACTTACACACCAAAGCAATACTAACTTTGGTGACATCTGACTGGCGTAACCAGGTGCCATAACCGCCAGCGTGAATAACAATCTATTTTACGCTTCTCCTTAGCCAGCAGTTTCAGACGGGTTGGTGGTGACCTGTGGGCTGGGATCTAGGACTATGCTTTCTACGTACCGTCACCCAGCCGGCCTGAGGCCCCGGCTGTTCGGGCTCTGCTGAAGGACTGCTACGGGGAGCTACACTCGGTGGCTTTCAACAGCACGGAGCCAGACATCTTCGCCTCCAAAGCTACAAAAATGCTACATTTATGACACGCACCATTATCACTAAAGGAGGCAGAGGAGTAACTGAACATCTGACACAGAGAGCAGGAGAGAGGAGGAGACTCAGAGAGAGATGGAGGAACAACAGAATGGGTAGCCATTAAGCTAGCGACCCCTCACGACAATGAGATAAACTGTGTGAAACACGGAGGGTCCCAACACGTTAAGTGCAGTAACAGAAAATATGTGTTTTAACGTGCTTATGTGTTAGAATAAGTCAGAGATCAAATCAGATCAAACCACCAAACAGTCCAGCAGCTGAAACGGTGAAACCAGGAAGTCTATCAGAGCCCCGCACAGCCCTCTTGGCCCACGGCAGGCTGACAGATCTCCAGGAAGGGAGTAGGGACAGCCCCCCTCCCTTCCCCACATGGGACCATGAGAGATTTACATGTCATCCCCTCACCTCCATCCCCACCTGAACCAGCACAGGTGCCAGGACGTGAGCCCCCTTGAGGCCAGCTCATATGTGGGGATGATGACATATATGCATGTCTAAACTGCTTCCAGTCTCAATGCAGCTGACTGTACTTGTGATGCAGAGCATAAATCTTTCTTTTTGTTACCGGAATAAAATCAATGGTGCTGCCAATTGCTTGCTGTTGACTCTCATCTTTAATCTAATCTATTTTTGTACACATGCTGTTTAATATTCAAACACAAATCCCTTGTTAAAATAAAATTAAAATATATTTGTGAAAAGGTTGTTGTTTGACTTTACAGATAAGGAGCCATCTTTTAATTACCCTTCTGTTACTGATTTGAATGTGTTCTGTAATGTGTGGTGTTAGACTCTCCTCTGTGACCCAGATACCATCCAGTCATTTCTGGTGAAGAACAATGAGTCACATCGACATGAGATTCACAAGCTCTGCAGCTAGCGACATTTAAATTTAGCACAGACGGACTGAAGTTCAAAAGAAGAATATTTATTATCAAGATTTGCTTTAGCTTCATGTCATATGAGATGCTCAGACAGCTAAAGAGTAAAACTGAAAACCCTTGTTAAAGATGACAAAATGAACAGAAATTATTTGGGATGAATTGAACTGCATTATATTTAACTGGACGTGAACATAAGAGCCTTTAATAAGACAACAGCCCCTCACACCGGGGATGTCTTTGACCTATTGACATTTGTAGGTACCATCATCATGCTTCAGTCTTGGCTTGCAGGACGCTCCCTGTATGTTTCTGGAAAACTGTTGGTTTAGTTTCAGCACTCGGCTCCATTTCAAGCCTTGTCTGTTTAACCTAATTTAGATCATTTCTGACATGCATGCAGTTTACTCTTTAGATGTTCCTGCTTCATTTTACTTTTGGAGTTGGGAGAAGGACTAGGCAGTCCAAAGTTTGATATATATATATATTAAAAAGCTTATTTTAATGAATAATGTAAAGCCATCAGTCATTCATGATCATTGCGAAGAAACAATCTGATTAAGAGTGACCCTGCATGTCTAAAACAACCACCAGAGGGCAGTAGTGGTAATACCATTCATCCTATACCCTTATCTGTGCAGACAATGAATAAATGGATTTCTATCATTGACAGTTTTATGCATTAAAAAAGTACATTAACTCACAAAAGACAATTATTTTCAAAGTAAACCAGTCATTTCATTCCTTTTCAGAAAATACTTTCAAGTATTCAAGTGAGTTTTTCAAAGGACTAAATCCATCAGTGCAAAAAAGCCCCTTATTTCTAACATTTTAACTGTACAGCAACATTCAAATAATAAGTACATGTCAAATAAAACCATGTAGAAAATGGATTCAAATTTATAGACATGACATGAAGAAATTGAAATAGTTGCTGACATCACACCTACTTTCTTGGAATGGATAATCACATTTTAAAAGGTCTAACAAAGCAGAGCAACGTTCTCCTGACGTTTTATGGGTAGGGTGTGTGTCTGTTTAAATGTAGTAAATAATTTCTTTCTGGGCTTTGATGAAACGTTTGCTGCTACAGAAACAGATGGCGCTACCGTCACTGAAGATGATGTGAAACAGATTGTTAAGATTTTGCTAAAATAAACAGATGGGATCATGCTAGCTCTACTCAGGCTTGATATCTCTAGATTTTTTACCACCATGACAGATTCTCCTTCTTCGACTACCTCCTGTATGAAAAGAAAGGTCCAAAATACATCAAGAATTCCTTCTGCACTATTTAAGAGCTGCTGCTCTTCATCCTCTTCATCACTGGTGCTGAAGTCGGATGATTTTATCGTGTACTGCATATGTGGCTTTATTACTGGGTCTTATTTAGGTTCAATTTCATTTTACTCTATTGTGTTTTTATTTGATCAAAGTTTAACAGCCTGCAGCCCACTTTGGACTCTAAATCACTACTAATCTTGAAGAAAATAAGGTTTCCTGGATCGTGGAAACAGCTGGAGTGACATGAGGTCCATTAAGAAACAATGCAGCCTCTCCAAAGGTTCAAGAGCCTGTCTCAGTTTCTGCTGTTCCGGCTTAAGATCAATATCTTAAGATCAAGATGTGTGACGTGATTCATTTGCTGGACAGTCAGTTTGTTGTGCACTGAGTGGCAGCTGGAGACTAACAGTCTTCCCTGTTCTGGTGTCAAATTCAAACTACAACCACAACAACGTCTCTCAGAGTGTCTGCAGGACATCTGTCGGACAATCTAAAACCCATTAAGACATTTTAATTTCATAGTATTTAAATACAATTTGTATTGATGATTTGATTAATAAACTGTCAGAAAGTCCACCAGGATTACCATTTTAAAAGTTGTAACCATTACATCCCAAGTTATGGAAATCTGATGAATGGGAGGAATCATCAAGACACATTAAAGTGTTTCTGTTTGTGTGAAGAGAAGCAGAGCAGAGATCAATCTGCAATGTTTGACCAATGAGCAGCAAACTACAGGGGTTGGACAATGAAACTGAAACACCTGTCATTTTAGTGTGGGAGGTTTCATGGTTAAATTGGACCAGCCTGGTAGCCAGTCTTCATTGATTGCACATTGCACCAGTAAGAGCAGAGTGTGAAGGTACAATTAGCAGGATAAGAGCACAGTTTTGCTCAAAATATTGAAATGTACACAACATTATGGGTGACATACCAGAGTTCAAAAGAGGACAAATTGTTGGTGCACGTCTTGCTGGCACATCTGTGACCAAGACAGCAAGTCTTTGTGATGTATCAAGAGCCACGGTATCCAGGGTAATGTCAGCATACCACCAAGAAGGACGAACCACATCCAACAGGATTAACTGTGGACGCAAGAGGAAGCTGTCTGAAAGGGATGTTCGGGTGCTAACCTGGATTGTATCCAAAAAACATAAAACCACGGCTGCCCAAATCACGGCAGAATTAAATGTGCACCTCAACTCTCCTGTTTCCACCAGAACTGTCCATCGGGAGCTCCACAGGGTCAATATACACGGCCGGGCTGCTATAGCCAAACCTTTGGTCACTCATGCCAATGCCAAACGTCGGTTTCAATGGTGCAAGGAGCGCAAATCTTGGGCTGTGGACAATATGAAACATGTATTGTTCTCTGATGAGTCCACCTTTACTGTTTTCCCCACATCCGGGAGAGTTACGGTGTGGAGAAGCCCCAAAGAAGCGTACCACCCAGACTGTTGCATGCCCAGAGTGAAGCATGGGGGTGGATCAGTGATGGTTTGGGCTGCCATATTATGGCATTCCCTTGGCCCAATACTTGTGCTAGATGGGCGCGTCACTGCCAAGGACTACCGAACCATTCTTGAGGACCATGTGCATCCAATGGTTCAAACATTGTATCCTGAAGGCGGTGTCGTGTATCAGGATGACGATGCACCAATACACACAGCAAGACTGGTGAAAGATTGGTTTGATGAACATGAAAGTGAAGTTGAACATCTCCCATGGCCTGCACAGTCACCAGTTCTAAATATTATTGAGCCACTTTGGGGTGTTTTGGAGGAGCGAGTCAGGAAACGTTTTCCTCCACCAGTATCACGTAGTGACCTGGCCACTATCCTGCAAGAAGAATGGCTTAAAATCCCTCTGACCACTGTGCAGGACTTGTATATGTCATTCCCAAGAAGAATTGACGCTGTATTGGACGCAAAACACCATACTAATAAATTATTGTGGTCTAAAACCAGGGGTTTCAGTTTCATTGTCCAACCCCTGTAGATGGATTTAGGTTCATTGAGCTGATCCTGCATTTGATTTCTCAGAAGTTGTGGTTGGAATCTAGGACTGAGGCAAGAGCTGGAAACCAGTGGGATTCGCTAACTGTTGTGGCCAGTGACCTGCTGAACTAGTGGACAACATGTGTATTTCTGTGCATTCAGACAATAAAGGAGCTTGATCCCAGATTGTACAGTTATATACGTATCTCTAGTCAGAAGAGCAACAAATCTGCAATGTTTAATTCTTAGCGGCGCTTCATTCATCCTGAGCTGAATGTTGGTTAGGATGCTGTGAGTTCGGTTCGATTCTTCCAGGCTGGAATTAAGAAGGTCAGATTTTTCATTATAAACACAATGCCTCGTTGTTTTTCAAAGCTCTGTGCTCAGTAACCCTGTAGCTGTAATGTTAGGGTAAAAAGTCCCTCCTTTCAATAATTACCTGTTGTTTCTGTTTGATTGCATCCATTTTCGATACCTGTTCAGGGTCATGGGGAGCTGTTCTCACACCTATCTGCAGCAGTCACTGTAAGAGAGGGGGGACACATCAACTGTCCCTTTCAGGGACACCAAAGAGACATATGAGACAATCACCCTCACATACATTTATGCCTAAGGGGTTGTTTGTATCAACTAACTAAACATGAACTGAATATGTTTGCCTCATTGCATTTTTATAACTAATTAATCTAAGTCGAATATAACCCAAATGTTTCCTCTTAAATCATTTATGCTGTCACACAATAACATGCTGCGGCCCGGGCTGTGGCAGAGGCAAAAACTCAGGCCTGGGAGGAGTTCAGTGAGGCCATGGAGAAGGCCAACCGGTAGTCCTTCTCCATGGCAAACCATCCGGCGCCTCAGGAGGGGGAAGCAGTGCTTTGCCAACACTGTTTATAGTGGGGGCGGAAGACTGCTGACCTCGACTGAGGACATTATCGGGCGGTGGAAGGAGTACTTCGAGGATCTCCTCAATCCTGCCATCACGCATTCCATGGTGGAAACAGACTCGGGGTTGGACTCTTTCATCACACATGCTGAAGTCACCGAGGTGGTTAAAAAGCTCCGCGGTGGCAAGGCTTCGGGGGTGGATGAGATCCGCCCTGAGTACCTCAAGTCTCTGGATGTTGTAGGGCTGTCATGGTTGACACGTCTCTTCAACATTGCGTGGCGGTCGGGGACAGTGCCTCTGGACTGCCCTGTGGGGGTGCTCCGGGAGTATGGAATCGGGAGCCCTTTATTAGGGGCCATCCGGTCCCTGTACGAGCGGAGCAGGAGTTTGGTCCGCATTGCCGGCACTAAGTCGGACCTGTTCCTGGTGCATGTTGGACTCCGGCAGGGCTGCCCTTTGTCACCGGTCCTGTTCATAACTTTTATGGACAGGATTTCTAGACGCAGCCAAGGGCCGGAGGGGGTCTGGTTTGGGGACCAGAGGATTTCGTCTCTTCTGTTTGCAGATGACGTGGTCCTGCTGGCCCCCTCTAGCCAAGACCTACAGCATGCGCTGTGGCGGTTCGCAGCCGAGTGTGAAGCGGCTGGGATGAGGATCAGCTCCTCCAAGTCCGAGGCCATGGTACTCGACCGGAAAAGGGTGGCTTGTCCTCTTCAGGTTGGAGGGGAGTTCCTGCCTCAAGTGGAGGAGTTTAAGTATCTCGGGGTCTTGTTCACGAGTGAGGGAAGAATGGAGCGGGAGATCGACAGACGGATCGGTGCAGCTGCCACAGTAATGGGGCGCTGTGCCAGTCCGTTGTGTTGAAGAGAGAGCTGAGACGAAAAGCAAAGCTCTCAATTTACCGGTCGATCTATGTTCCTACCCTCACCTATGGCCATGAACTTTGGGTCATGACCGAAAGAACGAGATCCCGGATACAAGCGGCTGAAATTAGCTTCTTTCGTAGGGTGGCCGGGCACTCCCTTAGAGATAGGGTTAGGAGCTCGGCCATCCGGGAGGAGCTCGGAGTAGAGCCACTGCTCCTCGACATCGAGAGGAGCCAGTTGAGGTGGCTTGGGCATCTATACCGGATGCCTCCTGGACGCCTTCCTCGGGAGGTGTTCCAGGCACGTCCCACCGGGAGGAGGCCCAGGGGACGGCCCAGGACACGCTGGAGGGACTATGTCTCTCGGCTGGCCTGGGAACGCCTTGGGCTCCCCCTGGAAGAACTGGAGGAGGTGTCTGGGGAGAGGGACGTCTGGGCGTCTCTGCTGAGTCTGCTGCCCCCGCGACCCGGTCCCGGATAAGCGGAAGACAACGAGTACGAGTACGAGTACAATAACATGAGTTATTAGACAGAGATGGTGACTCATTCAAGTTGCCAAAATGACAAACTTCAGACTCAACTTAGACTTGTGTCCTAAAGACTTGGACTCGTGGTCTGATGCTCAAGTCTTGGTTCTAGTTTTTTGCTGTCTCCTTTAAACTTTTATTTTAAAGTCAAAACCAAGCAGAGTACTGCTGAAAAATGGTCAAGTATTAGAAAGCAGAAATTCTTTTATACTCAGTTCTCTTTTTTTCCATACTTCTGCAAACCTGGAAAAACACTCAAACAAAATTCCAGGCCTCTAAGACAACGAAGGAACCCTTTCTCCTCTGATCAGATGCTGCTTCTCCTACATGGATTGTGAAAATCTACAAACAGGACATCTTTTATCTTTTTTCTCGTCACTGTATAATGGTCAGATTTATGGACAGCATGACTGAATGTTCTTGTGTCGACAGATTGTCCCGCCTGAGCTGTGGATCTCTGCAGCTCCTCCAGAACACGAGGGTCTTAGCTGCTTCACTGATTAATGCTCTCCTTGTCCAGCGGGTGAATACAAATTTAAACCAACTCTTTTCAGATTTTTATCTGTAAACTATGTGCCCCCTCCATTTTTATTTGTTTGGTTTTAAAAATTAATGACAGTGGAGTACCTTGGTCCAGAGCAACAAAATAAGTAAATATTGGTAATACTTGTAATATATAAAACGGGTAATCCTTTTTCTTCACCAGAGAACATAATGGTGATAAATAGCTGTATGGGTGATGTCTGATTCTAACTTTTGATATAAACAATAATAATAAGTAGAGTCATTTTTACTACCTGTTTCTCCAGTGGCTTTCCTCCAGTTTTAATATTTAATCTAAATATTGATATACAGAGCAGATCAGCCTGTTTTGTTGTCTTTTTATTCAGTTCTTCTTCCCTGTTCTTATTTAGACAATCTGCTTGTATCTTTATTGATTTCTAAACCTTAAGAACTGGGTCTGAAAAAACAGCTCCAAATTTTTTTTTGCAGACTGGATCAGAACACAACTTTGAGTTTTTGATTTGATTCCAGTCAGATTTCTGCATATATTTTCCAGGCTGGACGCTCCGGCAGCACCTTGGTGTAGCGGTATTAGAGAAAAAAATGATACCAGAATAAATTCTCCTTCACATGCAATAGAAAGGACCCAGGAATAGCAGCCGAATCTCTTGTATGCAGAGAGGCTTTTATAAATGAGCTATTGTGCAGGGCTGTCACATCTGGAGCAACACTCCTCAGAGTGCGGGCGTATAGCAGCCGAATGCAGAGAACGCTATAAGCCAAGGTGCTTATTAAATCTGTCATTGCAACATCCTCTAAAGAGAGGTTCATGTGATACTTTGATTTGCAGACTGTGCTCTGAGAAAGAAAAAAAAAAGCTTTCATGTTTCATTTTACTGCAGAATGTGTGAAAGTGGAAACCGGTTAACAGCAACAAGACAAATCAGATTTTACAAAGTTTTATTATTTCTTATTTTTTACAGCAGTTCTAACTCTTGTTTCATTTTAGTTTTTATTTAGTCGTGTTTGTTCTGAAGAAAGGTTGCACGGTGGCGCAGTTGGTAGCACTGTTGCCTTGCAGCAAGAAGGTCCTGGGTTTGATTCCCAGCCGGGGGTCTTTCTGCATGGAGTTTGCATGTTCTTCCCGTGCATGCGTGGGTTCTCACCGGGTACTCTGGCTTCCTCCCACAGGCCTGTTAGGTTAATTGGTCACTCTAAATTGCCCTTAGGTGTGTGCATGGTTGTATGTGTGTTGCCCTGTGATGGACTGGCAACCTGTCCAGGATGGACCCTGCCTCTCACCCATAGACTGCTGGAGATAGGTACCAGCTTTGCTGTGACCCACTATGGAATAAGTGGTAGAAATTGTTTCTCCCAGTCTTTATAACATACTGGAGGTGATTATGCAATCTGTTTCTAATATTCTAATGAGGGGAACTGACCCGAACTAACCTCTGTCTCAGCAGCCAATGAAAAATAGAGACTGGGACCTGACAACAGCTGTGAACCATAACTATACAACCAAGCCTGGACTGGGACATAAAAATCAGCCCAGGCATCTTGGTCCACCATGATTGGTCAGACCCAATCTCTGCAGAAGATCCTCATAAATATGACAGCATATGTCAGTATTAAGATTGTAAACAATTTAACAAAAAAAAGAAGAGTTGTTAAACTTTTTGTGAAATAAAAATGTTTCCATTTGTTAAGACTAAAACATAAATAATACATTTTAATACACGTGCATACAGGGAAACTATAAAAAAAAAACATTTATTTTACTTTTAACAAATGGTATTTCATGTGTTCATTCTATTCATTGTTGCCACGAACTACAGGTCCTTCTCAAAATATTAGCATATTGTGATGAAGTTCATTATTTTCCATAATGTAATGATGAAAATTTAACATTCATATATTTTAGATTCATTGCACACTAACTGAAATATTTCAGGTCTTTTATTGTCTTAATACGGATGATTTTGGCATACAGCTCATGAAAACCCAAAATTCCTATCTCACAAAATTAGCATATTTCATCCGACCAATAAAAGAAAAGTGTTTTTAAGACAAAAAACGTCAACCTTCAAATAATCATGTACAGTTATGCACTCAATACTTGGTCGGGAATCCTTTTGCAGAAATGACTGCTTCAATGCGGCGTGGCATGGAGGCAATCAGCCAATGGCACTGCTGAGGTCTTATGGAGGCCCGGGATGCTTCGATAGCGGCCTTTAGCTCATCCAGAGTGTTGGGTCTTGAGTCTCTCAACGTTCTCTTCACAATATCCCACAGATTCTCTATGGGGTTCAGGTCAGGAGAGTTGGCAGGCCAATTGAGCACAGTGATACCATGGTCAGTAAACCATTTACCAGTGGTTTTGGCACTGTGAGCAGGTGCCAGGTCGTGCTGAAAAATGAAATCTTCATCTCCATAAAGCTTTTCAGCAGATGGAAGCATGAAGTACTCCAAAATCCCCTGATAGCTAGCTGCATTGACCCTGCCCTTGATAAAACACAGTGGACCAACACCAGCAGCTGACATGGCACCCCAGACCATCACTGACTGTGGGTACTTGACACTGGACTTCTGGCATTTTGGCATTTCCTTCTCCCCAGTCTTCCTCCAGACTCTGGCACCTTGATTTCCGAATGACATGCAGAATTTGCTTTCATCCGAAAAAAGTACTTTGGACCACTGAGCAACAGTCCAGTGCTGCTTCTCTGTAGCCCAGGTCAGGCGCTTCTGCCGCTGTTTCTGATTCAAAAGTGGCATGATTCAAATGCGGCACCTGTAGCCCATTTCCTGCACACGCCTGTGCACGGTGGCTCTGGATGTTTCTACTCCAGACTCAGTCCACTGCTTCCGCAAGTCCCCCAAGGTCTGGAATCGGCCCTTCTCCACAATCTTCCTCAGTCAGGTCGGCAGTCTTACCCATGATTGGGGTTTTGAGTAATGAACCAGGCTGGGAGTTTTAAAGGCCTCAGGAATCTTTTGCAGGTGTTTAGAGTTAACTCGTTGATTCAGATGATTAGGTTCATAGCTCGTTTAGAGACCCTTTTAATGATATGCTAATTTTGTGAGATAGGAATTTTGGGTTTTCATGAGCTGTATGCCAAAATCATCCGTATTAAGACAATAAAAGACCTGAAATATTTCAGTTAGTGTGCAATGAATCTAAAATATATGAATGTTAAATTTTCATCATGACATTATGGAAAATAATGAACTTTATCGCAATATGCTAATTTTTTGAGAAGGACCTGTATATGGGTTTAAAGATGGCTGAATTACTGGTAAATACGTATGTTAAATATCACAGGGATTTCAGAGTAATCATGTCTTATACAGGGCTGCACAGTGGTGCAGTTGGTAGCACTGTTGCCTTGTAGCAAGAAGGTCCTGGGTTCGATTCCTGGCCTGGGATCTTTCTGCATGGAGTTTGCATGTTCTCACTGTGCATGTGTGGGTTCTCACCGGGTACTCCGGCTTCCTCCCACAGTCCAAAGACATGCGTGTTAGGTTAATTGGTCATTCTAAATTGCCATTAGGTGTATGAGTGTGTTCATGGTTGTATGTGTGTTGCCCTGCGATGGACTGGCGACCTGTCCAAGGTGTACCCCACCTCTTGCCCATAGACTGCTGGAGATAGGCACCAGCTCCCCGTGACCCACTATGGAATAAGCAGTAGAAAATGACTGACTGACATGTTTTATACACTAATGGGAATAAAGTAATGTTAGAACATGATGTGGGTAATTTCAGCCGTTGGTTATATTACATGATGTCGTTTAATGAATTAGCATCAGGTCCATTTCTATACCTTTAGGCCAAATCTCCGGTATGTCTGATTACCCGTCCAGCCCAGTATAAAACATTATAGACATAAATGCATAAAACAAACAATCAGCTACATAATTACAATTACATACTTATAGAATAGAAACATAAAAACACACAAAAGACAGAGAGACTCAGATATTTAAGACTAAAATATAGTAAATAATGAAGTAACTTATTGAAATAAAATTAATAATTTAAATTTTAAACGTAATCCCAAAAATGCTCTTAAATAGACAAATATAAGTCATTTATGAAGTGGTTTAGTCATTCCAAGACCCACAAAAAATTCCACATTCAATACATGAGAATATTAGTGAAAAGTTCATTTAGTTCAGTAACTATCACTAACGAGTGATGATTTTATTTCTGTTAATTAGGATGATTTTCTGCTTCCAGCCAATGAAAACATTAGGATATTAGATGATACCAATAAAAACAGTTTAATACAAAAATATGGGCTGAATGAAAAATGTTTGTTTAATACCTGCTTAAAGGTTGTTACCCTCTAAAGTAAAAGAAAACTAATACCAATGAAGGAACAAGGGAACCAATAAAATGAATGCAATGATATGACAGTTAAATGTTGATATTTATGTGTAAGAACTAAGTTTATCTTGAGGAATTTGGAAATGAGGTCAAATTAGTTTCAAACTAATTTAGGACAGCATATGATGTGTCTTCAAAATCAGAGGGTAAGTAAAACATTATTTTGACAAAATAATATTTTAAAGAATTAGCTAAACTAGAAGTCAATAACCTTTTTGGGTGACTCTTTCTTAACTAGCGATCATATGGAGTGAAGTACTACTAAAACGATGGAGAGGAGCGTTTATGGACCCACAAGATGGGGACCCGTCTAGAGAAAATATTTGATTTTCCTGGCGCTAGCATTAGCAGTTTTGCCTAAAAAAGGAAAGTAGCTTATTTTCCAACCCTTTTAGTTGCATATATGCTTGAGATAGAATTAACATAAATATTAATGTGCATATGAACGTGGGTGGTGCATTCTGGTTGGTCTGTGTTTAAAACCACTTATTAAATAAAGTTCCTCTTAACTTTGAACAAATAACTAGCCTAGAGGTTTGGTTACATTAGCCTAGCAGCCTGCTGGCAATAAAAATAGTTCAACCTTTTAGCACTGTGCACACATAGCAAAACATCATGAAATAAATTGTATTCAGATTGTTTCATCCTAAACTAATTTCTTGCAACCCGGACTGGCACACATCAGGTGTGCAGAGGCCATGCCTTCTTCTCCAGGGAAATACGCTCCACTTTGTGCAAACATTTCAGTTTTTATCATTCAAGGTTTAGGTTAACAGAATGTTACCGCGCCTGGGAAGCCTGAGTTGTGTAGTTGAAACATCGCGATATCCTGGAAACTCCTGCTTCATGGTAGCTGTGGGCCTGGGAGCGAGTCTAGCCCAAGTTAAAGGCAGAGACACTTATTTGTCCCATTTGGCCTGTGTTTTCAGAAATGAGAAGTTAAGGCAATGCCATGTTAAATAATATATTGTTTGTAGCCTTGTAATTGTATTTTTGCTCATTATTAAGCTAATAGCAGTGTACATTTAGTGTCCAGGTTGTTGATTAGCAGCTAAATGTAGTGAAGCTTGAAGAACAGCTGACAAATAGTGCCAATGCACTTTACCTTAGTGATCCTCATCTAAATGAAGGGTAGTAATGTAAAAGAGGTAGTTATTTCCTGTGGGAATCAAATAAAAAACACAATCTGGATGATAAAGGCAATGCTCCTGTTGTCATTTTTCTCTCCTGTCTGTATTATTTTTCAAGTACCAAATATCACTGTCCTGTCACTTGGGACACGTAGCGCTGTCTTTAAATCTTGTAAAGGTTGTTATAACCTCTGTTTTGAAAGATGCTATATAAATAAAGTTTGCTATTATTTCCTAATAAATCATTTATGGTGGATACCTCTCAGTCCTTATTTATTGAACATTTATTTTTGAGGCTCCATCAGTAAAACTGATACAAGCCTTTCATGAACTCTTTTTGTCCTGTTATGTGCAGAATGTTATGGGGAGGTTGTGCTGGTTATGCACCGCTGCCCCACATTCAGGCTCTCCTGCTGTCAGATGCACATTGCCTAATTAATCAGTTATTTCTCAATTAGCCTGCTGAGGGTGACAAGCAGCCAATCCTTAAGTCTGGTCATGTAGATCTACTGAGCATGTTCTTCTGACAGGCTAGGAAACAAGCCAACAGGTCACCAGTTCAGCTCGTCTCAATGAGGCCCAGCTCCTCATTAGAAAGTGAGTCTGCTGTGCTGACCAGTGAAAGAGCTGCTGATCAGATGAATGGAGATGGGAGGAGTAGACGAAAGTAAAAACCCTGAAACTTTTCCTGAAGGACGCCGTCAAAGACGAATTAGCCTCCAGAGGAAGGCCGGGGAACGCCTCTTCCCATTACAGCCCTAATTCATTCTTTGACTGTGCCTGACTTAAATAAGATACATGTGCCCGTCATGCATAGGTAAGTTGTCACTTAACTAATCAAACTGCAAATGATGCTGTGTCCCAGTCTGCTTGGCTTTTTTTAATGGCACCCTAGCCAAGAATGGTGTCAGTCCCGTTCCATCTGCTTCATTGTCTTTAATCCCTGTTCTTTTGCTGTTTGCCTGCTCCTTGTATTCAACTTGTTTGAGGAACTTCTTAGATACATACATCTTAGCAGAGGTAGTGTTATTTTATTCTAGATAATGTCAAAAAGCAGCCCTGATTGTGTAGAGACTCAATTTTGCTGCTAGAAGTGAACGAAAACACAGTTTGAAGAAATTGGAAAGAAGTTTTGGAAATTGTCTGCTACTCTGCACTGTTTTTGTAAGAAAATGAAGGGAACTTGTAGAATGTATTTAGTAAAGTAATTATTTCTAATATATGACAATCACAATTAAAGCATTTGATGTTTGTAGCCACAGATATGAAATAATTGACTTTATTTGAAAATCTAAACTATATTTTTTGTGGTACATTCATGAATTTGTCCATTTCGGTTCATGTTGTGTGTTAAAACAGAGCAGAACGAATGACTAATGCACTGATCTAGTTTCGGTTTTGTATCACCAGATAAAATCAAGCTTCCTGAATATTACATGTATTTTTAAAAATATTTACATCCCTTAAATAAAATTGTGGTTGTTAATTCATGATTTTAAGTGAATAGTCATTTGCTAATTTAAAGGAAGTGTTTCATGGTTTAACATTAGCTTTATTTAATTTGATGTAATCAATTATTAGGTAAAACAGTATCTCTGTAACTAGTGAAAAAAACGACATAAAACCATCTAACTGTAAAATTGACAGTACTAACATGCTTCTGTTACCAGTAGAAAATATTCACTTTGGAGTTCTGCTGTATTTAAAATGACTTAAATTTAAAACTGCAAAACATTTTTTCTTGCTGTAACTTCTGTGAAGTTTTACATAACAAACACTGGTCTTTGTGGATTCTCTATAACATGTGCCTCTAAGGACTGAAGTCACTATAATTTTGTTGCCTTTGAAGAAGATGCTGTCGTAGTGTAAAATCTGATCTCTGCAATCCTAGAAGTCCAGCAGTGTTGTGGGACATTTTTTTCTGTCCTCAGGTCAGCTAGCATGCACAGTGTGCTTCAACAGGATGAGCTGTGGGTCGCTTGCTGTTGTGGCTCGCATTGTTTGAGCAGCTGTTGCAGCAGTGTGTTCACCTCTAGAAAGTATAGACAGATAGTTAGCAATGCTGAGAATTTTCTCAAGCTCATACTCAGTCCGTTATCCCTCACGTTTGGTTCCGACTACCCCCCCAGCCCTATACCGGCTTGGATAACTGCACCCCCCACCCCTCCACCCTGAAAAATACATAAATATAAAATAAATAAAGTAAACATGTACCCAGGCTGACCGGAGCCTGGAGCCAGGCCGGTGGCCAGAGCTGTAGGTGGAAGCAGCAAAGGAAGACCATTACAGTGCGCCAAAGACCGAGCACCCCACCAACCCCACAGGCGTCCTGGCAGGGGTAGGCCATGCGGGTGTGTGCCAGTGTGGATTTTTTCCACTGGTCAGACGCATTTAGCAGTAGCAGAGCTAGTAGCTTTTAGCAGCTAATGGAGAGACACAACACAATATCCTTGACAGTCAGTCTGGTTTTTGTAGGTTTCATTCCACAGAAACAGCTCTTGTTACAGTTTCTAGCGATATCTTGTTGCGTAGTGATGCAGGAGAGTGTTCTGTTGTGCTGATGTTGGACCTTACTTCTGCCTTCGATACTGTTGACCATCAAATCTTGTTCGATAGGCTGATACACCCACCCGCTGGTTCTGCTTTAGAGTGGTTCACTTCATATCTATCTGAACGATGCTTCTGTGTGGCTGCCTCTAGGTACAGGTCCTCTCCAGCCTCCCTTTCTTGTGGTGTCCCCAAGGTTCTGTCCTAGGGCCCTTGTTATTTTTATTGTATTTGCTTCCTTTACAGCATATCCTGAGCACTTTTGAGGGCATTTCTTATCACTGTTATGCTGACGACATTCAGCTATATATTTCCTTTAAGCCTGAACATGTCTTTAAGTTACAGTTGCTGATTGTATGTTTTGAATCTATCAAAAGTTGGATGGCTGATAACTTTCTCCAACTTAATGATGAAAAAACCGAAGTCCTTGTTTGTGCCCCTGATAGATTTATACCCAGGATAATGGAAGCTCTTGGTCCTCTTGGCAAATTTGCTAAATCTTCCATCAGGAACCTTGGTGTAACCTTTGACTCTGCTTTCTTCTTAGAGACCCTTTATGGAACCTTGCTAAGTTAAGTCCCATTGTTTCACGTTCTGAACTTGAGATTGCTATTCATGAATTTATTTCCTCACGTTTGGATTACTATAATGCTTTATTTACCTGTCTTAGCAAAAACTCCCTGGAACGTCTCCAGGTTGATCAGAATGCTGCTGCTAGACTTCTGACAAAATCTTCTAAGTATTCCCACTCCACACTGTTACTCATCCTGCTGCACTGGCTCCCCATTATTTTCAGAGCTCAGTTTAAGATTCTGGTTCTGACTTATAGAGGTCTTCATGGTCAAGCCCCAACTTATATCAGTGAGCTCTTGTATCCGTACATTCCCCTCAGGTCTCTGAGGTCATGTGATAAAGTCCTACTGGCTGTACATCACACAAGGCTGAAAACTAAGGGTGATAGAGCTTTTGCAACAGCAGCTCCCCGACTCTGGAACTCTATCCCCTTGTGTATAAGGACTGCGGATTCGGTGGTGTCTTTTAAAAAAAAGCTAAAAACTCATCTTTTTAGGCTTGCGTTTGGTTAGTTTATTTTTGATTTTATCTTATCTTCTTCTATTTTACATATATAAATATATTATTCCAATTGTAATTTGTTTTAGTGTTGTGAAGCACTTTGTGATCTGTGCTATATAAATAAACTTTTACTTACTTACTTACACACTTTAAGGACTATTCGGACATATGTTGGCAGGTTGGTTAGAGGAGATGGAGGGAAAACCCAGATAAATTGGAGCAAACTCACATTATGGGACCATTAGTTTTTAAACCACTCAGTGAAATAACCCAAAACAAGGCTTAGATGTCTGTTAGCACTCAAGCAGTTTATCTTTTGGCTTGTTAGCAGCATCAACAAAGCAAAACACAATGAATCAGAATCAGAATCAGCTTTATTGCCAAGTTCGTACATACAAACAAAGAATTTGACTCCGGTACACTTTGCTCTTTGGTTTTGTTTTTGCATTACAGAATATACATATTTACAATGTACAATGTACACATATATAATAAGAAGGTGCATTTGCAACATGTGTATGCTGTTGTTTTGTACTCTATTGAATGTTCAACAGATAAATGGAGGGAAGGTCAGCCCTGATTATTCTCTCTGCATTCCTGATTATTCGTTGCAGTCTGGACCTGTCCTGTTTTGTGGATGAGCCAAACCAGAAATAAACAATATTCACATTTTATTTCTCCTAAACTAATTTTCTCTGCCCAGACACAACCTCTAAAATGAGCCATTCTGAAGAACAGGAGGACAGGAGGTCCAAAGGGGTGATAAGTTGCTTGGCGGGCTGCAACTCTCAGTTCATCTGCCCTGGGGAAGCATCTTCTCAGACTGGACACGCAGTTCCTATGCCGTCTTCTCTCAGGCTGAAAGGGGGAAAACTGCATTGTTGACCTGATTGGAGAAACTACTTGGGGAATCTCTGGCTTAGATTATTTTCCTGTAGTAGCTCAGAAAGGTTTAAGACAGCTAGTCTTAATTCCGAATGGGTTATGGTCACTGGATACATGTACTGCAGACCATACTTAACTTTGGATCCAGGGTTTCTTTGAAGAAGCCTTTTGTTCGGTAAGCGAGGTGGACCTCCATGTCCTGGTAGGTCTGCAGTTGGTCAATCCTCTCTCCATGTTCAGATGATGGATTGAACAGAGCTCTGGGAGATGTTCAAAGCTTGGGATGTTGTTGCAGAATCTAACCTTGCTTTAAACTTCTCCTGAACGTTCTCTCTGACCGGTCTGCTGGGTTCCCTGGTCTTCATGATGCTGTTTGTTTCCTAATGTTCAGCTGGACACTGATTAGGTGACACCAGATTTAAGTTAGGTTATTAGAGTAAAGGTAACTGAATACAAATGCCCATCACTCTTTTAGATTTTTATTTGTAAAAAATGTAAAACTACGTATAATTTTCCATCTACTTCACAGTGATGCACTACTTTGTGTTGGTCTGTCAAATCAAATCCAAATAAAATACACTGAAGTTCGAGGGTGGAACAGGAAAAAAGATGATACTTTTATCCAATTTGAATAAATAACTGAATCTGACTGCACTGTTCAATGATTAGGATTAATTGGAATGTATGTACTTGACTTTTGTGAAGAGCCTTGAGACGACGTGTTGTGAATTGGTGCTATATAAATAAACTGAATTGAATTGAATACTTTAGCAAATCACAGCTTTTTAATACAGACGGGTTCATGTTCAAGAATGTATTGGTATTTAACTGACTGAACGTCTCATACATCATTTATTAGTTTTTCCTGTAGTATTGTCTTGGGTCATTAAATTTGTCCCGGTAAGCTGAGTAGCTGCAGATCGTTGAGCTTTAGGGCCTCATTTCTGTTGTTTGAACTCGGCTTTTAGTACTTAGGTCAAACCTGCCTCAATTTCAGTAGTTTCATCTTTCTGCAGAACGCATTGTCTTAACTTTGCAAATGCATTCAGAAGGACAGGTAGACATTTAGCAGCATGCAGATTATACACCTTATAGTATGGATAGTTAAAGAGTATGTTCTGTCACTCGGAAAGCTGCAGAAATCTAACCTCTTCTGCATCCCGCTCCCATTAAGCATCTCCCTCAGTCCTTCTCTTCTCTTTTCTTTTTGTACTCCCTCTCTCTTTGCCCGTCAGACGAGCAGTGATCGATGCCCACTTACCGTCTTTTTTATTGCTTTGTAAAGCGGAGATAGAGACTGGGCCTGATTATAGTGAGGGAGGTATGAGGAGAAGGAAGGGGAGCATAAATACAGCCAGCAGGCCATAATTACAGAGACAAGATATGACAGCAAACACAAACCATACAACATTCAGTGATAGGTAGATGAATATCCCCTTTAAATGTTCTCACATCATAAGGACACATTGCATGGAGATTTTGTGTCAGGACACAACAGATTAGATCAGATTAGTTTTTCACTGGTTAGAAAAGCTTTTCTTGTTGTAGGTTTAATGATTCAGTGTCTGGGTCTGGGTGGAACTGACACTTTCCTGACAGAATCAGTTCAAATCCCTCTGTGTTCTACAGGCTAAGCACTGGAACCAGAAGATGCATTTTGGACAAGTTGCAGTTAAAGGAGAATAAAGTGGTTGACATGAACATAAAACTAGACTTTAAACTAGATTATAAAACTCAAGAAAGAAAAATTGAAGGCTTTTTCTCAGCAGATGCAGCACATTGGGAAGGTCCAAGTGGCGTTTGCATGTAAACATGGAAGAGCATGTGAGGCCTTAAGCCAACAGCATTTAGTTAGAAACATTTGATTCTTGAACTGTATTTTTCAGCTGTTTGGGTCTAGGTTCAGACGTTTTCACTAAGGATGGCACCCTGGGGCTTAGAAGGTTGAGTTTCTCATTATTTCCATGCAACTAAAATTGGATGAATGAAACCATCCCTCAACAAAGTCAGTATTGCTGTTGTATAGAAAGCATTCAATGTTTGCACCAAAGATTAACTCTGCATTGTTTTCCTACTTTGTAGTTTTTGAAGAATCACACATCCCTCTCTTAGCTCACACTTAGGGGGAGAAACTCTTTGGTTCCAAATATGTTTGGTGCATATTCCAAGGATGATTGGAAAATATTTATATTGGTTAAAAAGACACAAAGCACCAGTCTGTGCACGTGTCGTGTACGACAAAGTTTGAAGAAACGTCCTGTGAACAAAAGGTTAGCTACAGCTAACCTCCGTAGCTGTAGCTGAGCGGCTCGTTCTGCCTGCCGACCAAACTGCATAGTTGCTACGGTAACCACAGTGATGCGGTCCCTGTTGTCCTCCTTTCAGACTGGGAAACTGCTTCACTCGGCGTCGTAGAGACAGCGTTTCTGCTGGGAAACTCTCTGGAAACAAAGTTTTCCTCTGTAGACCTCAGAGAGAAAGTCAAGCAACGCTTGTACCTTAATTATCCCCATTCTTGAATGAATACTCAAACAGCGATTCATTTGTACTTAACTTAGTGCATATGATCGGTGATCTTATGACACTCTTGGATCCAGTTTGAAGAGTTATGTCTGTTTGCCACCAAAGAGACATTAGCGCGCTGTGTAGAAGAGATCGATTCTTTGGAAAGGTGGGGGTTTTATACGGGCAGTGGCATCACGGGAAGTCCGCTGTTTTCCTTTTTCCTGCCTGTGCTGGAAATGGGTTAATGCGATTTATTTTGAAAGTTCCAGGAATGTTCTACCGGACTTTCATGCTGTAAACATGGCTGTGGGTCCCAACACTGCAATGCATGTTAAGGTCTCACCTCAGGTGATTGCAGAAATTATGGTTCTGCTACTTTGATTACACCAACTGTTGCTGTGTGCACTGAGGTGATCTGCAGATACGTGCAACAAGGGTCAGTCCATCCATCACCTGAAGCTGTGCTCAGGTTGGGAGTAAATTACTGCTCTGAGTAAGCAGCTGAAGGATCTTCAGCTAATTGATTTTTATTAGGAAGAAATTAGCTGTGAAACATTTTTATAATGGCAAACAAATTCATGTTTTTATTTCAACCTGAAAAGACTCACATAATGGAGAAACAACGAAAGGATGGTTAGAGAGTTTTTTAATGAATGATTATTTATTTGGCGCTCGGACCCCGGAGGAAGACGTAAACGCTGAGGATGAAGTGGGTTTGAATAAACATCTTAGGATTATGATCAGGTACGTCTTCGCCCCTGGGAGCCGATCCTGGTAGTTGCGTAGGCCTTGGTATACTTCGAAGGAGTTGGGAGCCTATGGCGAAGAAGGGGTGGAGGAGGGTCGAAGCTCAGCAGAAGAGTGGTGTTTTCCATGCAGAGGGTCTTTAAAAGTGATGCCCTGGGAGATGATTGGCTGAGGAGGAGTGCGGACCTGCCGTTGATTGGAGCAGCCAGTGAGGAGTGATTGAACGTGGCGGGGGTGGTGAGTCTTCCATGTTGAACTTTCGTTTAAGCTCCATTTCACCTATTCAGCAACTTCCAAAGTACACGGAGAGGTCCGAAAATCTAATCAGGTGAGTTTAAAAAAAAGTAGGAAAAGACAAAGGACTGGTTACGCAGGTGCGTCTCAGTAAACCCATATTAATTAGATTCATTACACAGATTAGATTTTAACTGTTCAATTCACTTTTGATGATTCTGACATACAGCTAATAAAAACCCAGAATTCAGCTTCTCAGAAAACCCAAATATTACATCAAACAAATAAAAAATCACAGAGTGCTGTATCCAAGCATATTAACGGAAAGTTGAGTGGAAGGAAAAGTGTGGTTGAAACAGGCTCAAAAGCAACAGTTCTGACTGCAGACTTAAGAACATAGTAAAGCAAAGCCCATTGTGGGGATGCCATTAAGGCAGATTGTTTGTACTGCAGTTCTATGTGTCAGGTCCAATCAACCTGAAATACTTATAACATCACAAAAAGAAGAGAAAGACAGGAGATTTAGTTTATTACTCGCTGCAAGGAGAACGGACAGAGATATGCTTCAGTTACAAATCTCCTACCGCTCTGAAAGACTCCGACACCTCTTTTTATTTTCTGTAGGTTGATCCCTAGTTACATGAACGTTGCTGCTCTAAAGAGCGGGGGAAACAAACAGCAACAATGTGACATAGGTCATGCACACCATTATCTTATACAAACACGCTTGCATTGTCTCCATAATCTTAAGATATGTGCGTTCTTTGTTCAGCACGATCAGCTGTTATCCTTGTGATGAGTCCCCAACTGTGACTGCATCATCCCAATTCCACCTTTCCCCTTTCCTTGAAAAACAACTCATCACATATTTGCTTACACATACAACATGAAAGGTTATGAAGGTCAAATAGCAAAGGTAATAAAGAGAAAATGTAAGATAAATCTATATACAATTATTTCAACACTAAGATCCACCTTTTTTAGTTATCTTCCTTTTCCTTCAACTTCATAAATTAAGATTTATGTTGAACAGATGAAACTGTTTCTGTACTTAATGATTACCATGGTAAAAAGGTTGTATTATTATTTAGTTAGTGTGGGAGAGTGCAGCACACACAAAATAGTTTTAAATAATCAAGCCGACAGTTTTTCTTAATCTTTGCAGCCAACACGGAGACCTTTCATCAGAACACAAGTCTGAATACATCATCACCAAAATCAACAAATCCCAACACTCTGGTGCACACAGGGCGTGATGTAAATATTCTGACTGATCTTGAAACATTTCCCTGAATCTTTTAGTAAATTCTGCAAGTCAAATACTAGGTCAGCTTGACCCGGGTCAGCTTAACCCGGGTCAGGGTGACCTGGGTCAGCTTAACCTGCCATAACTAGGTTGTTTCTGGACAGGGCTTCGTACTCGTTTGAAATAACAAAACAATTAATCTTTCCTAAGCAATTTACCTTATTTGAATGGTGTGCGTGTTATTTAGAAACAGTCATTACTCCTTTCCTATACCAATAACATATTCATGTCCTACATCAGGAAGCAGTTTTTCTTAAAAAATTAACATTAAACTTTATTTGCATACCACAATATTAAAAGCTTTAATGTCCCTAAAAAACATTGCCTCTGGTGAGTCGATCCAGTCACAAGCAGAAAGGAGATAAGGCAAATCTGCACCTAGATGTTAGGATGAATCCAGCTGCATTTCGGACTTTATACTAAATCAACAAAGACTTTTGTCCTTAATCCATGCAGAGGGCCTTTAGCTTCCTGGCGGCTAATCCTCAGTAAATTTTAGCTCTTTGTGATCTTCATGATGTTCTGGTTTGTCTAACCCGTTCCTAGCTTGGACCATCAAAATTGTAGCCAAAGATCTGATTTTACTAAGCAGAACAGCCAAAACTGTAATGCCAGCCTGAGCAGTTTGACCAGTCTATTTACAGCATCAAGTTAGGAAATTATTAGAGACAGCTTCCTTTCAGGCCTTCAAAATAAGAGTTGTAAAAACATAAAGGTGTAAATTCTGGGTGGATCTTTTGCAAACTACAATTAGTCCCTTACAAATACTTCTAATAGTTGACCTCCATCTAATATTAACACTTACGCTAATAACCACAATTTATTTGCATACAGTAAACATGATGTGGAAATTTCATTCTGTTACATGTTTATGTTGCAGGAGGGCACTTTCTCCCAGTGCTGCTGTCATTGTTTACCTTCAACGTTAGAATATGATTTTTGATTTGAGAGAGGAAGTAATTCAAGTCCTAAAGAGAACCAAAGAACTCACATACCGAGGGAGGTGTGGAGAATGACACTGGGGCAGGAGCATTAATCAGGGGAACAGCCATGGCAGAAGGTAAGCAGGGAGACCAATTAACACAGAGAAGCTGAACTAAAACACAAGGAAACACTTAATCAGGGAGAAAGATGAATAATAATCTAAGGGAAATAAACCAGAATCCACAGGGAACAGCCTAAATTCAAAGAAATTTACTAATAAGATAAGAACTAACTGAAACTAAATTAATACAGAGAAATGAACTAAATACAGAAAGACCTTAAAACAACAATAATATAGACATCAGAAGAGATCAAAACACAAACATAAATGAAAAACAAAATCCAAAACCTGTGGATTGTGATGGGATTTCTAAAAGCTTTTAGGAACTGACCAGTATCTGATGTGCTGTGAGTCATGCTAAATATTAATTATTTAAAGGTTCCAGCCCAGAGTTCACTTTGGCTCTAGTTCAACCATGTATCAAAGTCTATTACCTTAAATGCTCGTTGCTCAGATTGTCTACTAGGTGTTGGGCACAACATCTATTTTTCGATTAACAAACATTAAACATTAAAGGTGGAAGTCGGGGACAGTAAGTGAGGCACCGGCATGTGATGAACACATAACAGGAATACAAAACTTTCAAACTAAACCCAGAGCATTAATATGACTTGGACAATAGCCACAATAGTCAGAAGGCAGTGTGAAATACAGCTGAATATTATCTGTTGCTGTAAACTGGAGGGCCATGGTGTGATTAGTGCTAAGCTCCAAGCTGCAAAGTTCAATGCAGCTTTTACTAAGAAGGATGGGTGACAGCTGAGGAGAACCAGGGCTTTCAGGCTATGGAGAGCTCGGGTTACAGCAATCCCCACACTATGAGATACATGTAACAGGATCACTAAAAGCAGGTAGGATGGCTCTAACACGTGGACCGTCATCTGATGCATAGCAGCTACTGTGCTCTGTACTCCTAAAGAGAGGATACAAAACACCTGATGGTGCAGGACTCACACAGGTGCGAATCTATGCCAGCTGTGGGGTCAGTGAAGTCTCATGGAGGCTTCTGAATCATAATTGTATCTTGATGTACAAATGTATTTAATTGTATTTAGTATTTTGTTAACATTAAACATTTTATTTGAATCCACTTCCCCCTAATAATTTGAGTACAATCTCTGCAAGTGGTGCTCTCCACACACTACTGCCCACAGCTGGGCTGTTCCTGTGAATCTGAGTAATGTTAGGACTCTTCCAGATGCCACAAACATGCACCAAGAAATATGGCAAAGCAAATTCTGAATGTGTTATCAGAACATATGAAAATGGCTTGTTTTCAGTGAGAAAGCTCTACTGGGTTCCAGACGTAGAGGTCCATCTCGTCCTGCATCGTGGCAGCTCTAACTGTGAGCCTGAGGCCGGACCACAGTGATCTTCCTCCCTTTGTCCTCATTGTCTACCTCTGTGCTGTTAGTCAAACGTGTGATGTTGGCAGTTTTTCCTCTCAAAATTATCAGTAATTGCTTTTAATGATCTCAATCACACTCCTTCAATGCACTAATGGACACGTGTTGCTTTGTGTAATCGGTCTCTGTCATTACTTCATAAAGAATGTCTAATCAATCAGACTTTCTCATTGAATCTGTCTAAAACTGGATGGTGGTCCCAAACTAAGATCTAATTAGCAGAGTGTTTTAGTTCTTCTTACAGACATGCAGTGTTGCTCCAGTTTATCTTTAACAAGAACTGGTTCTAATTTCAATTCAGTTAGATTAAAATCAATTCAAATTAAGAATTCTTATTTTTAACTAAGTTCCCATCTCCAACCTGAACTAGTTCTTTTTCATTTATCATATTTTATCTGAAATAAAGTAAAAATATGTAAAGGTCATTGTTTACAAACTAGCCTATGGACTATTCTGTTGACTAGCATCAACTTTATTCTGCCTTGTTGTCTTTGTTCACACAAGCTCTATTTCAAATGGCTGAGTTTCCAAAATAGCTGTTATATTTTAATGCTTTTAGTAACAGGAATAAACATTTTGATGGAACTGCGTCCATTTAGACTACGCCTGTAACTGCAGTCACTTTTAACCCTCTTATTAGTCAGCACAGATGGGATTTACCCGCAGGTTGTTTTTTATTCCCTTTAAACTGTTATGGCTGTCAAAACCCACAGTAATACTGAATAATAATAATAATAAAAAGGATTTGATAATTTTACAACCATATAATCAAAATAAATTCAGGTCATATTTATAAAATTTTGCTCATAAGGGAGTTCACCATCACCATGTTCCTCTGTCATAAAATCCTGATTTTGTTTAAATAGATTAGCTGACAAAATATTTTAATAATGTAAATTCAATTATCTCTGTTGTCCTTTCAGTTCCTGAGCTGGAGGATGGTCAGAGAGGAGTTAGAAGCTGCAGCTTATCTGCAAACATCTCAGCTCCATCTCCTGCTCTTAAACAAACTAACAAAATCAGGCAGAAAAATTCCTCAGTGTAACCTGATAGTGCAGTCCTGACAGAAAAATCAGCTGAAGACAGCAAAGTCTAGTTTAAAGAGGGGAGACTCATAGGTCTTCATGACCAATATGCATTCTGACAAAGATGAAATGTCTCTGCAGCCCAATGAGGGAAAATGCTGCAGCTTTTCCTGTGTGAAATTTTAAAAGTTTGCTCCTAAATTAGATAGGGCTGTGAAGAGTTCATGCACAACACTGCAGACTTGCAGATATATACCACAAGTTTGGTCTGTACTCCACTGCTTTCATGTCGCTGATGTTACTCCAGACAAAGAGTGCACAAACACAGCTGCAGCGATCTTCTCTTTAAAGCAACTTCATGTCAGTCCCATCACACCTCTGCCTCCGGGATTCATTTGTTCTCATTAACTGGAAACTAGAGCTCCAATTAAGTCATTAATCATTTGCTGTATTAGGTCAAGAGGGCCCCTCAATCAGCTCACCTGCTATTTTACTTTTCTTGTTGCTGCTTTCATTGCTTCTCTTGCATATCTAAGGTTTTTTCATCTTTTTGAATTTAGGCGAGGGCGCTGATGGCTTCTTTTCTGATGTGAGGCAGAATTCAAATCCAGTCTCCAGTTATATGTTTGAGCGTATGAACAGCTTGTGTATCATAGAAACATTGGACATGTGATACCTGGAGCAGTACTGTTAATGTAAAGTGTGTTATAAAATAAATGTATTATTATTAATATTGGTATTATTATTACCAGAAAGGCTAACACTAGCCTGCTTCTGCTTCCTCTGCCTGGTGGAACATTGTTGCTTTGCCTTCCTGCCCCATTTTGCCTTTACACAGCTTGGTTGTTCAGAATTAGTCCACTGTTCTGTTCTGCATAATTGGGAATCATATTATCAACACAAATCAGGGAACTGGTGTTAGATTTCTACAAGCACAGACTCACCACAATGACAACAGAGCATCCAGGGAACCGATGTTGAAATACTGGACTCCTGTAAGTAACTGGGTGTTCACCTGAACAATAAACTTTTAGAACACTGATGCTCTTTACAGGAAGGGTCCGAGCAGACTCCACCTGCCTAGGGGACTGAGGCCTTTTGTAGTGCAGGGGGTGCTCCTGAAGACCCTTTTTGAGTCTGCGGTGGCATCAGCCCTTCTTCTATGGTGTAGTATGTTGGAACAACAGCTTACAGCTGAGAGGAAGCAGTTAGATAAGTTCATCAGGTAAGGCCAGCTCTGTCCTAGGATGCCCCCTGGACCCAGTGTTGGTGGTGGGAGACAGAAGCACTGTAACAAAAATAACATCACTGTTGGACTATGTGTCCCATGCATGAAGGTGCTGCAGAACTGGAGAGGTCCTTCAGTGACAGACTGCTGCATCTTAGGTGCACAAAGGAACGTTTTCACAGATCTTTCCTCCAAGCAGCTGTTAGACTTTATAACCATCACTGGTCCCAACAAATTCAGTAAGTGTTCAAATCCCTGCTGTTATTCACACAGTTTTTCCATTTCTGGTTAATAGTCCCAAACAGAGGACCTTTGCTGGAGGGCATGGCCTCTGGCTGTGGACCACACACCTTCTCATCAGGCAGCTGGAGACAGAAGGAGTTGTGAGACAACCTGTCTTTGTCTGATGCTCGGCCTTCCCGAGAAACTCTGAGTGTTTTTCCAACAACCTTTAATAGAATATTGTTCATGTTGTTTTGCCTTACCTTCCAAGGAACCTCCACAACAGATATTTTCTGGAAAGTGTTCTCCAACAGCTCCTGTGTCGTCAGCAGTTCCCTGCCTTCCCACTCTCCGTCACCCTCCATCTGCCTCTTGATCTCAGGCCTCCATGAGCTCCGCTCTAACTGGACACTCCTGGGAACAAACTCAGCCCAGAACTCACGAAAACCTCTACCAGACCCATCTACTCCTCTCAGCACTTGCCATCCTCCCTTGAGCAGTGAGCAGCTAGATTCTGTTTTCATTTTGAGGATTCAATATCACCTTGTCTTCTGCCTTGACTAAACTACCTTTCCTCTTTTCCAGATGCTGCTGAACCAAATTTCCAAAGCCTCTTTAACCACTAGATCCATTATTTTTCTTTTATCCTGTCAAACATTCTGAGTCCAGGTTTGATTCTGCATCCGGGTCAGAAAACTTCACAGAAACATGACATCACCTGAGGATGCTATTTTTAATAACTGTACAGTATTTTTTTCTTATGTTATAAGCTTTCCCTTACTGTCCAGTCTCTTATTCTAACTTTTTGTTTTTATATATTTTTTTACCTTTGTGTGTGTCTGCATGCTTCCATATGCCTTTCACCTTGTGAATGTGAATTCCCCCACTGTGGGACAATTTAGGGTATTTATATTCTATTCTATTAAAAATTGACTGCAAGACTGAATGGATGATGGTGAGCTGGTGACTCTGGACCTAACAGAGCTCTGCCACTAAAAGACTGTTTGGAGTGAATGTGTGTGTGGAAGGATTGTGACCCACTGAGGGTTATCTGTGAACAGTTTGATTTATTGTGTATTTCCAGTTGTTGTTCTGGGGAAGAATTTGTCAGTGGACAATAAATGTATGAAGCATGTTGTTAAAATATTTATTTGCACTAGTGGTGGCAGCCATTTTATTCTACCTGTTCATTCCTGTGTCTTTTTTTGTTGGCTAATATCCAGGTTAATATTTCCCTCTGCAGCTGGGAGCTTCCGGAGGTTGGAGCGTCTGGTTCCCCCTCGGTGCTGCGTCTTCCTCCTGTGTGGCGTGTGTGGTAAGCCTCTGGTGGTCTCTATTTTAAACTCCCAACTGATAACTTTTTTACAATTACTTATAAAGTTCTCCTGGACGCCTGTTCGGGAGGTGTTCCAGGTATGTCCCACTGAGAGGAGGCCCAGGACACGCTGGAGGGACTATGTCTCTCGGCTGGCCAGGGAACACCTTGGGCTCCCCCCCGGAGGAGCTGGAGGAGGTGTCTGGGGGAGAGAGACGTCTGGCTGCTGAATCTGCTGCCCCCGCGACCCGGTCCCAGATAAAGCACGAGTACGACGAATAATCCTTTTTGCTTTTATAATTGGATTCACGTGATGATTGTTTTCCAAGTTGCAGCATTTTATTTGTATGTCAGTTCTACGCGATCTATGCCACACAACTAGTATAAAACCGGTCCTTTCAACAGAAAGCCCATCTTCTTATGGATTTGGTTCGTCTCATTCATCACCATTTATTAACTTATTCTGTGGTTGAAAAACATAGAAAGAAAATTGTTGAATCAATTTTTACCACATGGGACGGAAATCTTTGATTTACTGGACAGAAATGAGACAAATTTGCATCCATTTCCTTGTTAAGACGCATGACTGGATTTTTCAGAGATCCAAGACACATTTGGACATTTCACCTACTGACATATTCTAGACGAGTGGCGTCAGGGCAGAGAGCAGACCACACTTCATAGTAAACAAATCAGCTTATCAGGACCAGATGCGTCTCAGTTTAAAACCTTCAGTTAAGTGTAATACTTGTACATTGCTGTTACTTTCAGACATGAAATTCGAAGAGAGAAGAATGCTTCCGACTCTGAGAACACAGTGTTCAGTCGGTGTAGGTAAAATGTCCACCTTCTCATCAGAAATCAGGACTTCTTTTCCTGCGCCGTTGCTCAGCAGTTTAGAGAACTTCAGCCATGGCTGTGAACTGGTTTTCTATTACCTGAAGGCATCTCAAGAGGTGCAGCGGTTCCTCATTGTTCATTACCGCTGTAATCAGCTGAAAGATTTCTTCCCTTCTGAGACTGAAGGTGTGAAAGATGTGTTTGAGCAGCTGAAGCTTTGGAACATGTTCTCTCCAACACTTGTCTCTTCATAGTAAACAAAGAGAAAATGAAACAGGCCTTTAAGGATAGGTTCCCTGTGGACCCACAGCCTGACTTATCTTGCCTGCCCTCCTTTGAATATAGCTTCCTAATCTCAGCAGAGCCCAGCAGCTATACAATCAAATAGATGACAGTCCTCTTCTCTTTTCTCCTTTTTTCAATTTGTGCTCTCCTGAATCACTAAGTAGTTGTGATGTTTGTCTTCAATTCCCTACAAATAAATTCCTCTCACTGCTGGTGTGTTTTCTTTTTTCAAGTTTATTTAATAGTTTTCCCAGCAGAGGAATGTTGAAGTTTATCTTTCTGATGGTGCACAGCCAAAGAAAAGCTATATTTCACCTCCAAATAAAGCCCGAGCTGTGAAAATATTTGGATATTTACATCTTCTGGTTTGGCTCCTATTAGTGTTGTAGTCCAGACCACCTAACCTGAGACCAGGACTAGTGGAGGAGAACCAAGTCCAAACCAACGTGAGGCCATTTTCAACACGTTTGTTGTAATCATAGTGATAGTGACGTTAGATTCAAAAGAGTCAGCAGCAGTAAGTACTCCACAATCTGCATTATTATTGTTGAGATCTTCTTCTTCTGTGGTTTTAAACTGGTGGGCAGCCATTATTTTGTAGTCCCGCATCTTAATTTCTATTGATTTCAGTCATGCTGCTCATGAGCCAGGGCTTCCTCATTAGAAAGGTTTGCCATCTACACGACAACACAGACCAGGAATGTTTTCAAGCTATTACATTCTGGATTTTCAGAGAAAATGTAAACAAAAAGTAGAAACACAACTAAACTTCTCTTTTTTTTAACCAGAAAACGTCATGTGAACAGGGCCTAAAGCGCTGGTCTGGATGCAGGTTGCTCTGTTTATGTGAAGGGACGAAACATCTGGAAGAAGTGTTCAAAGGAATGAATGGAAGGAACCGAGTTACTGTTTCTGCAGGATGGAGGTCGCTTAGGGGGAGGGGATCCTGTTTGACATGGAGGAGAGATGCTGGTCTGTTCCTGAAGGTGATTCTTCCAGGGTTTTTAGGGTTTTCCGGTGTATGATGAATGTAAGAGTTGAGGTGCTTTCCGGAGGATTTTACGGAGGATCAGAATTTGGCTTGAACGAGGAAACGTGTTCAACTTCCGACAGCCAGCAGGGGGATTGTTTGACTAATTAGAGGCTTAGTCCATCAATATGATCTAGCTTTAATAAAATGAATTTTCATCAGAACTCCTGCTGCAGCATTTTCGATCAGCTGAAGGCTTTTACCTGCATTTTGAGGACATCCTGAAAAAATGACTAGTTTTACACTTTTTTTCAGCGTCACTCCTGGACATGATATTTCTGATTTTAAATAGAGGTTTGCTGACATTTCATCAGGTCAGAACCAGATGTAAAATTTTATTATTGTTAAAGTTGACTATTGTTAAAAAACAATAGTCACTTTAACTTATTGTTCAGCTGCTTAAATTGCTGCTATATTTTACATTTCTGTGGCTTTTAGTCCAGTGGCACACAGAGCATTTAGATGTTTCTACTGTTTTAAAAATAATAGCCATGTATCGCTAGATATTTGTGATAAATGTTTTGAAAGTTTAACATTTTTTTATATATGTTTATATATAATGTGTTTCACCTAATGAGCTAAGTTACTGAAATAAATAAACTTTTCAACAATATTCTACTTTATTGAATAAGTCTGTAGTATTAGGAGTTTTTAAAATAAACTCAGTGGTTATCTCAGTGTTCATGTAGCTTGGTGGCTACTGAGAAGGTCTATACTATGAAGTTACTTAGCGTTAACTAGCCTACATCATTCAGTTTACTTTTATAGTAGTTGGTTGGTTTAAAGCTTAAGAATGGGGACCTAAAGGTTAAGATTCTGACTAACATCCTGATCTGTCACTAGGTTGTCAGATTATTTTTGTTTGTTGGTTTATGGACCCTGATAAAATCCTGCCCACCTTCTGGCCAACACTTAGTTTCAACAATGTGGCTCTTTGAAGAAACTTGGATAGTATGAAAAACTACACTGACTACATGGTTGAAGCCCATGCATGCATGTGGAGTACATGTAAACTTTACATGAAAAGACTCTAGCTGTGATTTCCATCCAGGTCGGTATGATGTACCTCCGTATACTTGAACCTGATCTAATTATAATCCACATTTAGTGGAGGCCAGATTACACACAAAGCAAAGGTTTGGTTGAACATAACTGGTTATGATGGGTTATATCTTTTTTATACAGCTATTTAGAGGTTTATGGAGGAATGCTAATAACCCGACAAGATGATCTTCTGTCAACCCTGCTTAAGGTCCTGCAGCGTTTGGTTTTCTTAGAGGCACCTTATGCTCTCAAATTGATTAGAAGTTGAAAAAAGATGTTTGTTTTTTTTTGTCATTCAGGGACATTCATCCACTGTTTAATGAATAATGACAGCATTTATTCAACCAATTACTCAGGTGCTTTTCTCTTTGAAACACTTGCAAATTGCATTTTACCTCAATACTTTTCATTCTAAGTCACCTTCAGTTTTTGTGTACCTTCAGGGACTCTTTATTATTATTTATTATAACTTATAACTATCGCTTCACAGTTTCTGTTTTACAGAACATTTGACCTTGAACGCTGATAACAACGACTCTTTGACACTAAGAGTGGAAAGATCACACGTTTCTAGCTTCAGTATCTCACCACATGCTTCCTCTGAGTACGCCCCCTGCTGCTGCACTGCCACTCAGATCTCATCAGCTGTGCTGTCAATCAGCGTGCAGAGGCTGAAGCCTCAAGCTTCACCGGCTTTATAAGTCGTGGAAAGTATGTTAAATTTGGTGGGGGTGGGCAAAGATTTGTGACCTTTGGATAAAGATAAGGATCAATGAGGCTGCAGCTTAGAGCTTTTAGGTTTATTTGAGATGACTTCATGCAAAAACACCTAATAGCAAAGGTCTATTTTCTAGCATAGTCCAGAATCTTTTGTCTTAGACTTGTTAAATGATTTGTGAGACATGATTGTTTTAAAAATGAAGCTATAGATCTTCCTGATTTAGAAACCTATACGTCAGACATTAGTTAGAGTTGTGTTGGACGTTCACCAGGAATTTCACGTTAAAATATAAAGTAATGATTTCACAATACATTATTTTCAAACAGAACAAAAATAGTACCATAAACATTGGTATTCACTTGGTTGGATTGAAAAAAGAAGTTAATTACTCATAGGCTGGCTCCCTGGTTTATTTCAGAGCTACTTTAGAGCACAACATTAGGAAAGAGGAGAGAACATGGTGCTCTACACATCTAGAGGAGTCTTGCTGTCGAAGATTCTCAGTCATCCAGGTCATAGAAAAACTCAATCAAAAGCAATGGACTTCTTGCAATTCTTGAAGACATTTCAACCTAATTCAGAGGTTCTCTTCAGTTCTGAGTTTTTGGTGGGTAGTAGGTCGTTTTTTAAGCACATGGGTTCAATTCACATGCAACTCTGTATTGCTTATCCCTCGGCATGTTGTTGGCATTCTTTGACCTCTTGATCTTGCTACCTCGATCACATGAATCAAGGTGTGGTTACCCTGAAACGTCTTTGGAAGGAGAGTGCTGTGTTGTATGTGGGGGAAAAGTGAAACATCCTTCAACCTCCTGGGTTAAGGGATGGTTTCTCATGTCTGATGTATAGCTTCTTTTACTCCTCTCTCAAATCGTCAGTCTTATCTGTAAAATGTGAATGTTGCTGTCCTCAAATCTGAAAGAGGCCTACTTCATTTGCAAAATAGTCTACTGTTGTATGAAAAGGACCCTTCACCAAGCTAGAACAGCACATTTATCAATTTTAAAGGAGTCATAATTCTGTTGAGCCGTCCTTTCTCTCAGCTCTCAGCAGTAAAGACTTTATGGAAATCTTTATAAATAAACACTACTCCAGAACTTCAGTTCAGTGCCAGGAAATGAAGTGCAGTCCACCTTCTAGGTCTTCTCTCACACTTCTGCTCCAATGTCAAAAAACTGATGAAACTCTCACATTACTGAGTGGTTGCTTGTGCCAGACGTCATAAAATCTGTGAAATTATAGCATGAACAAACTGCAGGACCATATTTGAAGTCCTTACTATACGCTTGGGCCTGCCAAGCCTGTGTGGCTTCCCTCTTCCAGCAGCTCAGGTGGACAGCTCAGCTCCTCTCTTCACCCGAGTGTCCGAGACATGCGGCCAAAGGTCCGAAGACACGACTGCAAAGTCGATTAGCAACCTCCTGCCTAGGTTGTCCTGGTGCCAAATGCGCTGATGCCCTTATTTTTTGACAAGGTGTAGCATGCAGCTGCTGTTTCTAGTAATTTAAACTCTAGGTTTTTATTTCAAACAAAACACAATATAATATATCAAAATCTCACCAAAAACTGGTTGAGCTTTTGCTCAGTGATTCATTGAGATATGCAACTAACCTATAACAATTAAAAAGCTATAAATAGTGAATTTGACACCTTTTGGTTGGTTTTATTTTATGCTTAAATCTCATAAATGTTATGTTATTCAAGTATATGACAGATTGCTATCACTAAATACTACTACTATGATTAATATCATCATAATAATGCTTCTTTTGCAGACAATTGTGTTAACTTATCCTGACATAAGTGAGGAAGAGCAGGATGAAGATGATGTGGTGGGCCCTGACTTTATCCCAAGCATCCTGAACCTGGGGACTCCCGGTCCATTCATGACTGGATTCTGGAAGAACAACAAAGTGGTCACTCAGAACATGGAGTGGAGGCTATGTGCTTTGTTCGTTGACCCAGTGTCTCAGTTTTTGTCACTATTATGTAGCCTCAGAATAATTTCAGGTCCGTGTTTTTTTTTTTTTATATATGGTAACTTCAGTAAATTACACTTCCTAGTAAGCTGAAAAAGGCTGAGCATGAAAAACATAACATTTAATAACTGAATCTGTGGAGTCTGTGATTCACAGACTGTGGAAGATCTGTGGAAGAGATTAAACATAGAAAGTACATTTTATTGTAAAATGGCTTGGAGATTGTTCTCAAATATAGGAGTATGATTTGACATATTTTAATTAATGGCTTCCTTTTCATCATTAATGCAGGGACAGAACATATCAGATTTTATTTGGGTTTTAAATTCAAACTTTAATTAGTAAATCACTTTGGTAATTAAAGTCTATTTATTTGAATGATTTTGGATTATTTAAAAATTCAGATTATGGAGACAGACTGCAGTGTTGTAAGTTTCAGTTTAACATGCTGCGATGTGACCTCCTTTCTTCCTATTAACCCTGCAGTTATAAGCTGTGAACAAGCGGCTGATTCTTCCTGACACCAAACACTGTCACTGTGATTCTGTCTGGGGAGACAGGCAGCATCCATTCACTCACCTCTGCACATTTCTAGTGGCATTTCAGACTGTTTAGGTTGAATAATGAGAACATAAATGACTCAGTTTACTAGTTTTGAGCTCATAGTTATAGAGGCTTAGGTTATCCTCAGCTATCTTTGTAGTTATGCTGCTATAAGCTTAGACTGCTAGAAGACATAATGATCACCTTCCCTCTCTCTGCTACATTCTCCTTATACTCTTCAATTTGGCGTTTTTTGCTGATATTTTAGCTTTTACCTTCATGTTTTCTCTCTATTATTTCTCTTGACTTTGTAAAGTGCCTTGAGACGACGTGTGTTGTGAAAAGACGCTATATAAATAAACTGAATTGAATTGAATGAACAAACCTAATCTGTTTAAGAGACATTGTAAAATCCCATGCATGCTTACAGGATGCGTGGTCCATGTAACATATTAGTCTCATATTAATCTCAAGTCATCGTAGCGTTGTTTCTACAGGTTTCTACTATCATTCTGTGTAGGTGGTAACCGACTCAAATGTATCAGTGAATGAATAAAATGCCCCCGCAGTTAAAAATGTCAGGCTTTTGTGAAGTAAAACAATAGTGCCAAGATAAATTATCCCCATTTAAGGAGACATTTATTCTGTTTGTTAAGCCTCAAATCAACACTCTTAAGAACCTTTAAATCCCAGCATTCAGTCTTCTCAGGTTCATAATGGCCATCAGTTACAGATAAATTGATTTACAGTAAATAAAGGGTCAGATTCAACTTCTTGTACAAAGGTATCAGTCAAGAGAAGAGCACAAGAACATCCACAGCACTGTGAAGGGAGTCACCTATAACTGGAGGAGACAAGGGACCATAGTGACATTGTTAAACTGGGTGTTTCTTCATAACTGGAAAAGGATCTAGAGAACTTTAGCAGGCAGAGTAGACCGATATGAAGACTAGTACAGAATACCCCTCTATCCCACGGCCATCTCCATCTAAAACCCCTAAAAAACCTGAATGCTTTTAATATTTAATGTCCTCTCGGGATTAATACAGATTTTTTAAAGAATTGATATGTTGTCAAGTCAAGAGGACAGACTGAGTGTTCACACCTTTACAGTCAGGTTATCATTTTCTATTTTGAATTGTAAATGATCTATGTCACATTAAAGGAGGAAAAGTATGGTCTCATTTATAACAGGGGTGTGTAGACTTGTTGCCTCCACCATGTAAGTTCAGTTTATGAGGTTCTGTAGCCACCACTGTTTGTGCTCAGTTCTTCCACCATTAAAGCGAAGCAAAGATGAGTTTGCATCATAGAGAAAGCCTTTGCTGTTATGCTGTTAATCTGAACCTAGAAACTCCTTGGGACTGAAAGTCTCATTGCGTCACTTGGGGCAGAGCGCTGACGTCACAGGTTTCTGGTAGTTGGAGATATGTGGCCTAATTATACAGTCTGTGTTTGAATCTTTAACTCTCAGAAGCAAGAGCCAAACGGGCCTTTAAATGGCTGCCTGTGTGTTTTGTTCTTGATCAGCCGAGTTTGGGAGCGTTCTGTCTGCAGTCTGTGTTTATTGACTGCTCACATAAAGAAGCAGAGTAACCTTAACAGGCTGCAGAGCACTGATCCACAGCAGCAGAAGTTGTGACCTTTATTGCCGTCTCCTACCTCACAGAGTTTGGATCTTGGCTCTTTAAGCCGACTAATGATCCATGGAGGAGCTGTGTGGCCTTAGCCTCCGTAATTATGCTCTCTTTCTCTTTTATGACTATAAGGTTCTCAAGCAAACTCTATCATTCTTTTTCAGCCTTTGCTTTCTGTGTCACACACACACCTAAGGTCTCTCCTTGAGATCTTCTCTGATCCGGCGGCAACCTGAATTCCTCTTTTGTCTTTGTTTCCCTTATTCTGCTATTTTTCTCTCTCCCTTCATCTCTAACAGAGGTTCCCTCTCTTCCTCATCCCTTGTTCTCCTGCAGATTAATTACACTCTAATATATGCACATATCTGCTCCCTGGGAACCCTCCTCCACATCTACCACATCTACTTTGGTGCTAAAGAGCGAAGCTGCTCAGCACGAGGAGTCCCATATGGGACGAGCCGCAGCCATACAAGATGCTTACCAGAAGAGAAGAAGAGATGGAAATCTGTCAAGTTTGGGACAGAGAAATTAGATAAAAACAGACTTTTCCCCTCATGTTCTTAGGATGGAAGCCAGACTCAAATAAACTGTATATGCTGCCAAAGCTGTGAGTAAAATTTATGACATGAGACCAATTTCAATTTGTTATGAGATTTTAATGAGGGGAGCCACAAACAGTGAATGTCACATCTAAAAATGGTCAAAATAACATTATGGCTATCAGCAGCCTTCAACTCTAAGCTCACAGAATGTCTAATAGGGCTTTGGTAATCTGATCCGTGTGTGTTTTCTGGTTCTGGAGTCGTTGAGTCATTCTGGATGGGGTGCTTCTAATGTTCCTAAGTATGAGTTTCTAGGTGTCTTCTTGATTGTGGTAGAATTGAGCAGGAGATGGACAGACAGATTGGTTATACAGCACGAGTACGAGGTTCTGCTCTGGCGTGTCTTGGTTATGGAAGAACTGGGTTCTTGATTTGCCTATCCATCTGTATTCTGAGCCCCACAGTCCTAAGATCTGGGTCAGGACTGAAAGAACCAGATCATGGATGCAAGCAGATGAAAAACTGATGAAGGGATTATATATCCCTACTGGCCTAGGAGCACCTAAGGATCTCAGCAGTGTTGCTGATTATTTATGATCTGATCTTGGATGGATGGACGGATGGATGGTGAATTCTAGTTTCCAGACAATTTAGTTTTAGACACACCAGTCCAAAGATCATTATTCCAGAAGTCCTGGTGTTTGGCTATGTTCTCTCTGGCAAACTTCTGCCTGATCTTTGTGTTTTTGTTGGACAGCAAAGGGTTCCACCTTGTACACCTCCTATGAAAGTTAACCTCTGAGATTAAAACAGGATAATGATATTCTCATCATGTGCTCCTGCTGAATTACGCCTGTGTGGGATTTTAAGGTCCTGCATGGTTTTCACAGTCCTGGCTGCTGAACGTAAAACACTCACCTGGATTTGTTCCACCTTGGTTGAGAAGCAGATGAACGGCCAAATGATCTCAGGTTCTCTGTAGGGTTATGGCTTGGAAAG
Source organism: Girardinichthys multiradiatus (assembly GCF_021462225.1). Lineage (NCBI taxonomy): Eukaryota > Metazoa > Chordata > Actinopteri > Cyprinodontiformes > Goodeidae > Girardinichthys > Girardinichthys multiradiatus. Next base: position 48,187,345 of record NC_061810.1, read on the forward strand.
TTCAGCTGGTTCACCACCATTTCTTGCTTTAATTATGAACTACATGTCATAGAAATATCACTGTCTATATTTCGTCTGCAGGTTCCTGTGAGACATCCTCTGTATGAATGAATTATAAACGTTTTGCTTTCATGTCACAGCACAGAGATATTAAAGAAATGCAAGAAATCATTTTATTCATCATTTCCCTTGGTTTGTTTCCCCAGAATGTTTCATGGACTAGTTGTAGTCTGGATCAGAAACAAAACACTCAACTCGAGTGAGTCAATTAGTGACTGTGATTGCTTGTTTAGCTCTGAGTGGATTTTCTTCATGACTGTTGTAGCACCACCACCTTCTCCACTGATTAGATAATGACATTTTTCTGTTCTGTTTTTATTGGATTTATGTGTAAACGAGGTCTAGCCTCTTCCCTCACTCTGAGGGAGAACCAGTTTATTGTTAAATTCAATATAACTACTTCTGTTCCATTTTGAAGGCATTTCCTCTCAAATTCAGCAGTTCCTGTGAAATGTATTTTGTGTGTTTTTTCTCCAGACTGGAGATAAAACCAGATGGACAGCTGCTTCAAAGTTTGCAATTCAGATAAGACATTATTCAGCTGCCAGGAGTTCTGTGTTCACCTGTAATCTTGTTGAGGTTTGAGGGTCAGACTGAACTTAACTTCAAACCGACACCCGACATCTCCATCAGCAGGAAAAGTCTTTATGTCAGCAACAGCTTCTGTCTGGGTCAGATCAGGGAACCTCTGCTGGTCAGGGAGTCCTCAAGTTGTTGTTTTTAAACTGTCACTTTGTTAAACTGGGGAAAAAGATGGCACCATTATGTGGTGATGGTCGTCTACCTCTGCTCCAGTTGCTGTTCAATAAATGAAATTAAATCTGGGTTCAGAAATTGGATTTCTATGTTTGGTCTCCGCCAAGGTCTCGTCTAGCGGCAACAATGACTGATGCATAATGTTCTTCTTGATCATCATCATTACCTTTTGTTCAGTGTGAATCAGCTTTGATCAGGGAGCAGTACCAAGGCCATCTGGTTCCTCATCCATCACAAATGCTCCCTGGTCCATTGAAGATGATGACCCCAGTGGTCAGGTCCCCTTCAGGTTGTCTTGATGTAAGTTGGTTTGAATGGTCTGAAGAGACTCTCTGGTTCTTCTTGTCTCAAACGGGCCTGTTTGACATTAACCATCCAGTTCTACAGGACACTGTTCATGATGAACATCCAGCCTCACAGTGATCAAGTTTCAGTTCACCAACTCTCAGCTTTAGTCTTGGTCACATGATGGTAAAATGTAAGCAACATTGTGAAGAAGCTGCTTATCTAAAACTGCCACTGAACCAGAACCTTCAGTGGTCCGTTCAGGAATCAGACGATCGTTGTGGTTTCTGAACTGACCACCTTGTGCTCAGCATGTTATAAAATTAATACTGGGAGAGTAGGACAGGTGAAATCAGACCAAATAAGGTCACCTGTATAGGTTGAAGAGCATTTATGTGCATCCTGAAAGATTTTTCTTTTTTCTATGTGTGTGAATTGTAAATCTTTGTGAACAACACAAAACACACCTTAACCTTCCCAATGATTATTATATTAGATATTATTTTACAAAGAATGTTTATTTTCAGGATTATGTGTACTGCATTTACTGGCACCACTGCTTCTAATACTTTGCCAGTAAAGCAGCACATACAACATTTCATTAGACTGCAGCATACAGAAAGACCCTACTTTCACCTGGCATTACTCTCAAACAAATGATTGGTATGCAGAAAATATCTAATGGTTGCTACCAAAGGTTGGTGACCCCATGTGAGATTTGTTTTAGCTCCCTTACTGTCCTGCTCACTGGGTGGGAAGATAAATATGGTTCCGGTCGTTGTTCTAATAATGGCACCAAAACTGATTCTAGTACAAAATTTGTGATTTTTTTCCCCCCCTGATAAATAAGTGATCTTGTACTAAATGTTGGATATTTCTGAATTATTCTGTTTTAAACTGTGTTACTGAAATAAAAAATGAGTTGATTTAATTAACTTGTGCACATATGTACCAGGAGTTAGTGTAAGAAATTAGACCTGCAAACTTTAAGAAAAGGTATAATCTAAGGGAGATTTCAGTGTTGGTCTTTTTGTTTCTCACTCATTGTTTAGATCCATAGATATTTGTGTACAAAATATAGAACTTTCTTTAAATATTAAATAATTAAATAATCTAAGACATTTTCTAAACTCTCGTAATAATAATGATTTAGACTTTATTGATCTCACAATGCTGCTGCCCGTAGCTGGGGCCGTAAGGTCTGCGGTGCCTGTCGCGGCGGCAATCCCCGAACCCGGTGGTGGACACCGGCAGTAAGGGATGCTGTCAAGCTGAAGAAGGAGTCCTATCGGCTGTGGTTGGCTTGTGGGACTCCTGAGGCGGCTGATGGGTACTGTGGGGCCAAGCAGAGGCAAAAACTCGGACCTGGGAGGAGTTCGGTGAGGCCATGGAGAAGGACTACCGGTTGGCCCCGAAACGATTTTGGCAAACCGTCCGGCGCCTCAGGAGGGGGAAGCAGTGCTTCGCCAACACTGTTTACAGTGGGGGTGGGGAGCTGCTGACCTCGACTGGGGACATTATCGGCCGGTGGAAGGAATACTTCGAGGATCTCCTCAACCCTGCCATCACGCATTCCCTGGTGGAAACAGAGGCTGGGGACTCGGGGTTGGACTCTTTTTCATCACCGAGGCTGAAGTCACCGAGGTGGTTAAAAAGCTCCACGGTGGCAGGGCCTCGGGGTTGGATGAGATCCGCCCTGAGTACCTCAAGTCTTTGGATGTTGTGGGGCTGTCATGGTTGACACGCCTCTTCAACATTGCGTGGCGGTCGGGGACAGTGCTTCTGGACTGGCAGACTGGGTTGGTGGTCCCCCTACATAAGAAGGGTGACCGGAGGGTGTGTTCCAACTACAGGGGCATCACACTCCTCAGCCTCCCTGGTAAGGCCTACACCAGGGTATTGGAGAGGAGAGTCCGGCCGATAGTCGAACCCCGGCTTCAGCAGGAGCAGTGTGGTTTTCGTCCCGGCCGTGGAACACTGGACCAGCTCTATACCCTCTACGGGGTACTCGAGGGTTCATGGGAGTTTGCCCAACCGGTCCACATGTGTTTTGTGGACCTGGAGAAAGCATTCGACTGTGTCCCTCGTGATGCCCTGTGCTCCAGGAGTATGGAATCGGGGGCACTTTACTAGGGGCCATCCGGTCTCTGTACAAGCGGAGCAGCAGTTTGGTTCGCATTGCCGGCACTAAGTCGGAACTGTTCCCGGTGCATGTTGGACTCCGGCAGGGCTGCCCTTTGTCACCTTTCCTGTTCATAACGTTTATGGACAGGATTTCTAGGCGCAGCCAAGGGCCGGAGGAGGTCTGGTTTGGGGACCAGAGGATTTCGTCTCTTCTTTTTGCAGATGACGTGGTCCTGCTGGTCCCCTCTAGCCAAGACCTACAGCATGCACTGGGGCGGTTCGCAGCCGAGTGTGAAGCGGCTGGGATGAAGATCAGCTCCTCCAAGTCCGAGGCCATGGTTCTCGACAAGAAAAAGGGTGGCTTGTCCTCTTCAGGTTGGAGGGGAGTTCTTGCCTCAAGTGGAGGAGTTTAAGTATCTCGGGGTCTTGTTCACGAGTGAGGGAAGAGTGGAGCGGGAGATCGAAAGACGGATCGGTGCGGGTGCACAGTAATGGGGGCGCTGTGCCGGTCCGTTGTGGTGAAGAGAGAGCTGAGCCGAAAAGCGAAGCTCTCGATTTACCGGTCGGTCTACGTTCCTACCCTCACCTATGGCCATGAACTTTGGGTCATGACCGAAAGAACGAGATCCCGGATACAAGCGGCTGAAATGAGCTTCCTCCGTAGGGTGGCCGGGCACTCCCGTAGAGATAGGTTGAGGAGCTCGGCCATCCGGGAGGAGCTCGGAGTAGAGCCGCTGCTCCTCCACATCGAGAGGAGCCAGTTGAGGTGGCTCGGGCATCTATACCGGATGCCTCCTGGACACCTTCCTTGGGAGGTGTTCCACGTACGTCCCACTGGGAGGAGGCCCAGGGGACGGCCCAGGACACGCTGGAGGGACTATGTCTCTCGGTTGGCCTGGGAACGCCTTGGACTCCCCCCGGAGGAGCTGGAGGAGGTGTCTGGGGAGAGGTCTGGGCATCTCTGCTGAGTCTGCTGCCCCCGTGACCCGGTCCCGGATAAAGCGGAAGATGACGAGTACGAGTACGAGTGATCTCACAATGGAGAAATGATCCTCTACATTTAACCCATCCTTTAGGGAGCAGAGGGCTGCCATTGTGCGGTGCCCTGGGAGCATTCAGGGGCTGAGGGTCTTGCTCAGGGACCTTAAGTGGCAGGCTGTGGGATTCGAACCAGGGTACTTGTGGCCTCTCCAGGGCACCCTGTTCTCTAACCTACAGGCCACCACTTCCCCCATGATCCTGACAGCAGCCCATTAGAAAAGTTCACATCTCAGGTGGAGAATTAGTAACAGTCAGAGAAAAGCTAAGGCTGCTTGTTCCAGCAGAAAGAAAATAAATATGTAGACGCCTGCTGTTGGAGCCATCTGCTCAGGATATAAGTCCAGGTTTACACAGAAAAAGGCCTGTAGTTCCCTCATGGTTTCATCTGTATTAACTCAGTTAGTGAGTGGTCCCTCATAATGAGTGTCATCGTTTTTAAGGCCGATCTGACCCACATGCAGAGAACACTCAAACAGAGAAACGTTTAAGAAATTTATTTACAATAAATGAAATGCTCCAAGAGATGAAAGTTTCCTGGAGAGTCGTCCGACTGGAAAGAAAAACAACAAGGTGAGTTCAGATTGGGGAACCAAACTTGCTAATTCTGTGGTCAGGCTTACTATTCGGGTGGGGGAATCTGCCAGGGGGAAAATGGTCCGAGTCTGGGATAGAGAGGCTGTGCTGATTCCGTTGGGGGCTTCTTGATGATCCAGGAGGAACTGTAGGAGGGTGGACAGGGTTCGCTTAGTCCAGACTGTGATCAGAGGTTTTCTTGACATCTTCAACAAGAAGCAAGGCTGAGGTGCCTAAGACAAGGTAAACAGACTGTTAGTAAAAATCCTCATAAACAATCACAAGATACAAGGTAGATGGCCAGGTAGTACTACCACGAAGGGCTAAAACACTCAGCCGTAGAAGTGCAGGTGAGCCGCCCTCAAATAGTCCTCTGAACTGATGATTCAATGAAAAACACCTGTCACACCATCGGTCCTCCAGCTCCGCGGCCCCTAGAGGGGTAAAGAGGAAGCAGCAGGCACGGAAACAACCAGACTCTGACAATGAGGGACACACCCTGGACTTGATTTTAACTTTCAGCTTGGATGGACATTTAAATGATAAATGTAACTCAGGTATTGCTGATCAGCTTCCAGTTTTATTTAAATGCCATCTTTCTCACGTCGTCTGATCAACCCACAGAAGGTGTCACAGTTCTTGGCTGCTTTTACATACTGTGAGCTTCCCCCTTTGGAGTTTCACCAGGATGGAGATGTTGAGAAACTTTTTTATCCAGTTTGAATAAGTGACTGAATCTGATTGCACAGTTCAATGGTATGGATTGATTGGAATAAATTAACCTGACTTTTGTGAAGTGCCTTGAGACGACGTGTTGTGAATTGGCACTATATAAATAAACTGAATTGAATTGAATTGAGCTGCTCCTGAATGATTTTAACACTGTTTCTACTATCATTTTGGATGAAATTGCTCCTTTTAAATCTAGACGCTGGATGGCAGTGACAGAGTCCAGGCTGAATGATCAAACACGAGCACTTAGATGCACCCTCTGGAGCGCAGAGAGAAGGTAGAAGAAGGACAAGCTTCACATTTCTTTAGAGATTCTGAGATGTTTTACGATCATGTCTGGACTTGCCTATTGCTGTGGCCACTTCCTTTCTGGTTCACTAAAGTATAAAAAGGTGTTCCTGGGAAAATGTGACTCATGAATGTCAGGCTGTCCAGGTAAAGGGGCCTGCTCCAGCCATGTTTATGTCTGTTTACAGGCCTCCGAAATCCAAACCAAACTTTTTCATTGATTTCAATGACCTTCTATGTGTGCCATGTGTTGATTACGACTGTTTAATCTTCGTGGGAGCTGTCAAGATCCATGTTGACAACCCTCAAGACAAAGGCGCAAAAGAACTATGAGATACACTTAAAAATGTTGGTTTGATTCAACATGTTTACGGGCCACAGAAAAGAGGACATATTTTGGACTTAATCTTCAGAATGGGTCCAGTCATTTCCAAGGTCTTTTCCTGCGTTCTGGATCTCGTTCCAGCTCGTTTCCTGGTTCCTGAACTTACCTGCATAAATTCACATTATCTCCTTTGGACTGAAGTTTCTGGCTGGCATTGGTCTGACTCCTCCTTCCCTCCAAGTCGAGCACCAATGCCGTGTCCAACCAAAACAAATTCACCAGCATGGATCACGACACAAAGATATTAGATTAAAGGTTTATTTGAAGGAAGGGGTCGAGTGGATGGATGAACTGGGAATGAGGATTAGGTCATCTGGGGAGAGTGCCGGAAGGCCTGGGAGGAGGAGGCTCAGCGTTGGGGGTGAAGTCTTCAGAAAAAAATGGCTGTTTTTCCGCTGCCCACTTAGGACCCCCACAAATTTCTAAATTCAGTTAAGCAGAGTGAGCTTGGTGTAAATCACCCAGATTATTACGGATATGCGAACGATATGCATGGGATGACCAACGACCAAGAATTTGAATTGTTTGACCTGAGATCCCCGACTGGATGCTGTAGATGCTGCTCCTATATGGAAGGAGTGGACTGACTAAAACTCAGAAGTCCTGGAAAGAGAAGCGAAGCAGCATCTGTAATGCTATTCTGATTTCCTGGAACATGATCTGCATGCAGCAAAAATTGGTGTTGAGTGACTATTAGACTAAGTCTGTGAACAATCTGCATGATTTCTGTGGAAAAGAACAATCTTTATTAATGATTTCTACGACTGTGGTGTTATCTGAGTGGATGAGGATTGACTTATTGGACCATTAATACCTTCAAAGGATTGCTGCTATGATGATGGGGTAAAGCTCATGCAGAGCTGATTAGGGCAAATTCGACAATGCCTGGAGAGATCTGAACTCTGGGGGCCGCTTGAAAACAAACCACCTGCGATTGTAGTAACCACAGAAACCTGTTGAGGGCGCTGTATCTGTGTAGAAAAAAGATATGCCATTCCAAGAGGAAAGAAAGTCACATTTCCATTTTGCATGAGTTGTCAAGGGTGAGTGAATTGTGAAGAGAAGGCTGGTTAGTTCAGGTGGCCGAGAAGAGTTAACAACTGTTGTTTGGAACATCTGTCAGCGAGCAGGAAGTTGGAAAGACGCAACGTGATTATGGGGCTACCAGCACTTAATAATTACCATAAATTATTTGGCGTTAATTATTTGGTTATTATCAACCAAAACGACGCTGAGTGTAAGAGTATTGTCAATCATTTTACCAAAAGGAGAAAATCACTTTTATACAAAATAAACACAAACACCTTCTCTTTGTCAATGTGAAAATTTAATGGACAAAATAACTCCCTCTTACAACCAAACTATTCAGCCCAACAAACGTTTCACCCAACACTCACTAAGGTACTGAAAGGGTAAATTTCTAATAAGAATAAAAGGCACAAATTGAACAATTTGTAAAGAATGCACACTGAGTATTAATTGAGATCAAACCAGCAACTTATAGATGAAGGTGGGAATAATTACAGCTTTGGGTTGACTTGGAAACAACGAACAAACGATGAGTCTTGATGCTCGTTGATGATGTGTTCAGATCAGCTGCTCTGAGCTTAGCTCTTAGGCTCTATGGTAAACTAATTCGAACAAAGGGTCTTAAAAGTTGTGGGAACCAGCTGGAAAAAAAAAGGATAAGACAAGCTGGGACCGGAGCTCGGATTGAGGACCTACTTCAAATAACTGTCATGTCATGGAGCTGAGCAGGTTTGTGTGGTGTACTGGTGTGGTTTTTCCTCTGTCTCTCACCTTCGTTCTGCAGGGTGTGAGAGGCAGGTGCACCCTCACAGCTGTGGATCATCAAGGTTCATGAAGAGAGAGGTCTTCAGCAGTAGGAACCCTGAAGGAGGCATCAGATTGTTAACCCACCAGGGTGGTAGTCAGACCAGAAGATCTAGCTCTGCTGCTCTTGTTTTCCTGACCTTATTTGTTCACCTGAGTTTTCTGCTCCTTCTTTTAGAGTGGATCAGACTCTGAAGACCCAGACCTGGATTTGCCCTGTCTGATGACTCGTGCCCAACTCTGCTGTTGGCTGAAGCACCTTACTGTGCTTTTCCTACCTAGGCTATCCTCCAGCTTCCTGGAGCCTGCATGCCCAAGTAAAGTACTTACCGCTTCTCCAGACCTCCTGCCTTCCGAAATCCTGCCTGTCTACCCTCCAACTTCACATATCGCTACCTGGAGAAGGACACAGAGGGGAACCACCACCATAGCCATACAACCTCTCCTGTCTACGTCAATCTCTGTGGCATTACTCACCTCCTCCAGGAAAACCCCTTCAACCCAAAACGGTAAGAAATGCCTACCACGGGTTCAAGTGCCTGTTCAAGTGCCTGTTCACTCCAATCATCCGTACTCACTCAGCTCTCTTCCTCAGTCCACCCATCAGAAGAAACCCCCAGACGACTTTACTGAACTTTCTTGTGTTTCAATAAACCTGTTAAACCTGAACCCTGCCTCCGTAATTGTTGCCTGCTCAGAGTCACCTGGTTTGCCATTATGACAATAACTTCAATAATCCAACTTTAAACTCCTGGCTGATTTAGGATTGGCCAGTCGAAGACACAGTAAAAAAGCATCAATGTTGAATAAACTTTGCATAGGAGCGCTCACAATTTATAACACATCACGTCAGAACTCAAGCACAGTGCAGCACCAGCTTTCAATTAACCTTGCATGCAACAAACAGTTAAAGACACTAAATTTACTTCTAATCTACTTTATCCTGCCCACACTATGAGAAAAGTTACAACAGAAATTAATTCCCTCGGTGTGGTTTTCTCCAAGACAGCAGCGAAGGTAGTGTGGAGCATTCATGCATCCGTGAACAACTCAAAAACGGTCAACTTCTCTTTCTCCGGCAAAAGTAGGCAGAATATGATGAACAGTTGGCAGCCGATTGGAACCACAAAAGGAGGTGAGCATGTCTCCTTGGAAAAAAATAGATTTTTTTGCACCTGGGTAGCAACGCTACAGACAGGAGTTCGATCGAACAGTAAATCTTCTGGCTTTTCTATCCGATCTCCAGCTTTGTCAAGCTCTTCTTAGAAGGGGCCGGTGAGGAAGGATGGAGTTAACTTGGCCTCAAGCTTCTGATCTTTCACGTATGTGCTTCTTTTGCGTGGCTATGAGTATACAGACCACATGGGAAAATCAAACATGCCTTGCTTGTAAGAGGTACGTATATAAACCACCTCTGGCATGCAACAGAGCTGTAATGCATTCTGGGAGGTGTAATTGTAATAGTCTGGTTTTTTTAACTGAAATAAAAAAAAATAGTGAGGATCCAACAAAGATGGAGTTGGAGCCAGGGAGGGATTGCAGAGTCCAGGGTGAAGGTCTGTGTGGTGAACAGGGTGTTGGTAGGTGGTGGAGTGCTGGGGGGCGGACAGGTTATGCTGAAGGTTCCGAGGGAAGGGATGCCTTGGGGTTGCCAGCTGTGGTGGTTTGAATCCGTGAGACTATAGCCCAAGATAGTTTAAGCTGTGAATCCGGGAGCCGTCACAGAGCTGGAGATCCAAGGAAGAACTTGGAAGGTAACCTTAAAGGTAGGAAAATTGATCAGGATTAGCATGAGCTCAAAGATACAAAGAATAGCTAAGAAAATTTTACAAGTGCAAGAGGTACCACAATGACTGACACTCAGGTGTCGAATGACCGTCAGCCAGCTCCTTCAATGCTCCAGTTGATAATCTTGATTAGATGCAGGTTGACTGGACTGTACTGCTCAGCTGCACCCTCCTGGGAGACCTGCAGCTCCAAGGAAGACAGGAACACCACACAGACAACACACCCAGATCCCAGACAGCGGCTGATTCTGTCACCTTTAACCCTTGTTTGTGACCATTGTGCATTCAGACTCTTTTTCCTTCCAAAGCTGCAATATTGAGCTGTTTTATTGTAAATTTGACTATATCTAGTGCTACATGATGAATCATGACATCAGTTCATAGTTGTTGTTCATAGTTTCATGAACTACCCAGCATAATGGCTGTAAATATGAGCTATGAAGCTTAACACTGAATATAGAAGTAGTTATTGTCAGGCTCAACTTCCACAACACTGCTTTTAAACTGCTAAGCTAATAAATACAGTTCAAGTATTATGAAAAACTGAGTGAGTATACCAAGAAGAACCAATGGAATCTGGACCTCAGTACAGAAGACTTTAATCTGTGCAAAGATGGGTTATCTAGTATTTAAACACAGTTGTAGTATAACTAGTGTTTGAGATTAATCTGTGTGAGGCACAGACATTTAGTGAAATCTCAGTGCAGCATAATCAACAAGATGGATTCCTGCTCATTGCGTTCCTCATTTCCTGTTGTTCCATTTATTGGAAAAAAACAAAATCCTGCTGGGATCGTGTTATTAGGAGCCAGCATTTTATTACGCTCACACAGACCAACATTACAACCAATGATGTTACTATTGTATGGAGGCAACAGTCAAACCACAGAATAATCATGTTTGCATGGCTGCCTGTTTCTGTTCACCCCGCATCACACTGCAGCATGCCTCCCTCTATAACTACGTTAGGGTGTTTATATATAGAGAGGGACACTTTGCACTAAGCTGCAGGTAATGGACACTCATCGAAAGCACCCCCCACCTCCCCCAATAACCCCCCACCACACACACACACACACACAGCCTAACCGGGTTTCAGACGTGAGCGTGACTGTTGTAGTGGAAAATGTTTCTGGCCGGCTTCTCTCAAACTTTATTATCCTGGCCCCCTCACTGAAACTCTATTACTGAGAGGCAGGCATTAAAGAGGAAAAAGAGAAACCAGTGGATTCAATAAAACGATGGATGGGGAGAGACGAAGACATATTTAGACATGTTTAGACTGAGATATATAGCAGGGATGATGTAGGGAGGAGACACTGGGAACTGGGAGCCAATTCTGAATAACACTGACAAGCACAATTAAACTTGAGTGATGCAGTTAAACCAGTTGGCTTAAATCTAGCACCCTAACCATATATATATATATAGATCTACATATCTGTATATATGTAGATCTATATATATATCTATATACAGGGGTTGGACAATGAAACTGAAACACCTGGTTTTAGACCACAATAATTTATTAGTATGGTGTAGGTGTTATGATTCTGGCACGCCTGCTCTACCCTGTCTCCCTGGCTGCAATCAGCAGATTAGATGCACCTGGTGGCAGCTGCAGTGTAGTTCAATCTGTGGAATGCCAAGCACCTGTGTCTTCCCTGATATATACTGACTCTGACAAGCAGACGGTGCCAGATTTTTGAAAGCCATTGTGTGAGTAGATATCCAGCATTCCTTCCTGTCTGATCATTGTTTTTGACCTTGCCTTGCCTTTTGGATTTATGCCTCTACCTGCTCCCTGTCGGACTATTTGGATTTTGGTTGTCGACCTTGTTTCCTGCATCTGGTTTATGCCTCTGCCTGCCCCTTGCCTGATGCCTCTTGTTCCGATCATTGACCCTGTTTCTGTCCTTGGATTATTGAGCCAGCCTTGCCCTCGGATTATTCAGCCTGGAGTCACTTCTTACCTGTGCTGTGGAGATCACTGCCTGCCGCCCACTGAGGTTTCCCCTCTGGGTTTCAAGTTCCACGCAAGACAAAAGCAAGTTAGTGACTTTTCTGATCCCTGCCAAATCTGGAGAGACTACAAGTCACTAATCCCTCTTTCTGCCTCAGTGATTCCTGGAAGCTGTGAGGAGTGTTACCTGTGTGACGTTTTCCTGTGGCTGAATAAACCTTTTAAGCTTTCAGTACTGTGTCTGGCTGAATCTTGGGTCCGCCTTTTTCTGATTCATAGCAGAAACACAACCCTCACATCGACTGGAAGAAAAAAGAAGTTTTGGGTTGGTCTGAGTCATGTTCCGCTGACTGTCTTTTGTCTGCTGCTACGGAGGTCAGTGTGGAGAATGAGGTTGAGGAGACCAATCCGAATTTATCCAAGGTACCGCAAGAATACCATGATTTAAAGGAGGTTTTTAATAAAATCAAGGCCACAGCTCTGCCACCCCATAGACCTTATGATTGTGCTATTGATTTGCTTCCTGGCACATCACCCCCTAAAGGCAGAACCTATTCATTGTCTGGTCCAGAGCACAGGGCCATGAAGAGTTATGTTGATGAGGCATTAAAGGCAGGGCACATTCAACCCTCTTCCTCTCCTGCAGGTGCTGGTTTCCTTTTTGTTGGGAAGAAGGATGGTTCTGTGAGACCATGCATTGATTATAGAGGCCTTAATGGAATAACAGTTCAAAATAGATATCCCTTACCACTCATGAACACAGCTTTTGATCAGATCCAGGGAGCCAAGATATTTTCTAAGCTGGATCTAAGGAATGCATATCATCTGGTCTGAATCAGAGAAGGAGATGATTGGAAAACGGGCCATCATGAATACAAGGTCATGCCATTTGGACTTACTAACGCTCCTGCAGTTTTTCATTCATTGGTCAATGACGTTCTAAGAGACATGGTGGGTCAATTCGTATTTGTTTATCTTAATGACATACTGATTTATTCTCAAGATCTGGAAAACCACAGAAAACATGTCAGAGCTGTTCTCCTGTGTCTTCTCCAAAACCAGTTGTTCGTCAAGGCAGAGAAATGTGAGTTTCACATAACTACCACTTCCTTTTTGGGCTTCATCATTTCCCCAGATCAAGTGCTTGTCGACCCCTCCAAGGTTATGGCCGTATTGGAATGGCCTGTTCCAACTGATCGCAAGCAGCTTCAAAGATTTCTGGGCTTCGCAAACTTTTATAGGAGGTTTATTAGAAATTACAGCCTGGTTGCTACTCCCCTAAACACTTACCTCTTCCAAGATGAAATTTGTGTTGAATAAGGATGCAGAGAAGGCCTTCAATAGGTTAAAGGAACTCTTCACGTCAGCTCCAGTGTTACGGTCTCCTAACCCAGAGAGACAGTTTATTGTGGAGGTGGATGCCTCAAGCGCTGGGGTCGGAGCTGTATTAAGCCAAAGAGCTGAGGATGATCGTGTTCACCCATGTGCCTTCTTTTCAAGGACTCTGTCACAGGCTGAGCGGAATTATGACGTGGGGGACAGAGAGTTATTGTCTGTCAAGTTGGCTTTGACAGAGTGGAGACGTTGGCTGGAGGGGACTAAGGAGCCGTTTATGTTGTGGACTGACCATAAGAACTTGGAGTACCTGAAATCAGCAAAACAGCTAAACCCCAGACATGCTAGGTGGGCTCTGTTTTTCAGTCATTTTAATTTCTCCCTATCTTACAGGCCAGGGAGTAAAAATGGCAAACCTGACGCCCTATCCCGGATTCAAGAGCCTGAAGAATCTCAGTCTGCGGGTGAAGAGGAGTTTATCCTTCCTGAAACCGTCAGGTTGTCTGTGTCCCGAGTGGAGGTGGAAAGGGAGGTCCAGGAAGCCATTAGGGATCTGCCTATCCCACCATCATGTCCACCTGACCACTGTTTTGTCCCTGAACGCCTTGTGCCTAAGGTACTGGAGTCTTGTCATTGCTCTTGTTTAGTTTGTCATCCAGGAATCAGCAGAACCATTCAGACAGTTCGAACTCAGTTTTGGTGGCCATCGCTGGTCAAGGATGTCAAAGACTTTGTTGATGAATGCACTCAATGTTGTCGAGCCAAGCCTTCTCGTCGCCCCCCTGCGGGGTTGTTGCACCCTTTGCCAATTCCCCCTCGCCCATGGTCACATATTGCGATGGATTTTGTGACAGGTCTACCGGTTTCTAATGGTCACTCTGTACTACTAACCATAATTGACAGATTTTCTAAAATGGTTCATCTGGTGCCCTTGGAGAAGCTTCCATGTGCTAAGGAGATGGGTGAGATATTGACCCGAGAAGTTTTCAGGCTCCACGGAATTCCACATGACATTGTTTCCAATAGAGGACCCCAATTTGTGTCACGTTTCTGGAACGAGTTTTGTTCTTTGTTGGGAATTTCTGTTAGTCTTTCCTCAGGGTTTCATCCTCAGTCTGATGGCCAAACCGAGAGAGCCAACCAAGAAGCTGAAACCAAACTTCATATATTATGTGAGTCTGACCCGACCAAGTGGCCACAAAATTTGCCCTGGGTTGAATACGCCATGAATTCTATGCAATCAAGTGCCACTGGTTTGTCCCCTTTTCATGTTGTGTTTGGTTTCCAGCCACCCATGTTTTCAGTTCAGGAGAGAGAAGCTAATGTTCCGTCCGCCCAAGCGGCTGCCCTAAGGTGCCAAAGAATATGGAGAAAGGCCAGGAGATCGATGATCAGAATGTCACTGGTTCAGTTAAGAACGGCCAACCGGAGATGGATCCCTGCCCCTAAGTACCAGGTGGAGCAGAAAGTTTGGCTCTCCACCAAGGACCTCCCATTAAGGGTCAAATCCCGGAAATTGGCACCCCGATTTGTAGGACCTTTCCCAATCTCCAAGATCAACCCTGTCGCTGTACGACTGAGATTACCCAACTCCATGAGGATTCACCCCACGCTCCACGTTTCTCAGGTCAAGCCCTTCGTGGTGTCCCGACTTGGACCCACCTCCGGGCCCCCTTCACCCACCCGGGTCATTGATGGTGGTCCAGTGTTCTCGGTCCGGTGGTCCGCTTCAAGGGGTTAATTTGAAAACATTTTGAACCTTGTTTTTATGACATATTCGGGTTTCTGTTTTGTCTTCAAAATGTGACCAACATGTTATTTCAGCTTAGATGGGCATTTAAAAGAACAAATTCAGGCTGAATGACCTTTACATCTAAAGCTATTAAGGGATCCTAGTTTGATTTATTAAATTAATCTCCACTAGCTCCATTCCACCACCATAAGGACAACACTCTGTCTCTCCACTATGCCTTTACGTCTTTGTTTAAGACCCTTCCTTGTATGTCTTCTCCATTTATCTCGTTTTCTCTTTTTTGTTAGTCTCCCTAAATATCTTTCCAATCAAAACACCATCGCACTTCATTTAGTATGACAATATTTATGGCCCTAAATCAGTACAAACACTTCTGGAATGCAGAAGCAGCTGTAGGTTCCAGTAGTGTTTGTATAGATTTATTCTATCTTTTTCTTCATGCCACAAGGGACTGAAGACACCAACAGACCTTAAATGATCTGTGGCTCATTATAGGTAATTAAAACGTTTCCTAAGATTCCTCTACGGCTGACACTTTATTAAGACATTTTAATTCTTCACTTCATTTGTTACCCACTTACACAACTTTCAAGCGCTCTGAAGATAAAACAATAAAAAGAGCAAATTGGATGCCATGACCTACAAGGAATCATTAATTTTTAAGTGCGTCCCCACTTTGACACAATCACAAGATGGATCAGAGTAGAGATTGTTTCTAAATGTTTTATAAATGATTAACACATCATTTGGATCCAAAGACATACTGGAGCAGACAGAAGAGTTAAGCTGAAGGGGAATGTGTGTTTGATTTATGCCGTTCTGTTTAATTCATCAAAAGGCCTGATTTGGTTTAAAAATTAATTCAGTTTCTGAAATGTTTTAAACATTTATTAATGCCTGGTCAGAATCATCTTCAGCAAACTGTCTGTTTTTCTAATAATGACTCCACTTCTGATTGATATGTCTAAATATACATCCTGAGTCATAGTGGTCATACAGTCCAGAATTAATAACAACATTATGTAAACTGGACATGTATAATGGCTGCTGATTTATCCCTTATCTTGCTCTGCTGTCTGTCATTCCCTCATTCTTATTCTCAGCTTGTTCCTCACTCTGGGTTCTCCTGGTTTCCCACCCCCTCTCTGGTTTACCTCTCTCAATGTCTCGCTCGCCTCATTTTCTTTCTGTCTTCATTTTTTCCTGTCACTCCCGTCCTCCCTGGTGACTCCTTCTTTCTCTCCTCTCTCTGTCCATCCAGCACCTGTTCACTGAGCCTGTTTTTCCACCTCGTCCCTCAGGAATAATATTGTTTTTTTACCATCTCTGCATCTTGTGTTCTCAGACAGTTGTTTAGATGCTGTTCTTCCTTTCTCCACCTTCCCTCCGTGTCGGTTTTACATCCTTGTGTCCTCTTTCGGTGCCAGTGCCAACCCAGTGACCATAGCTACCAGTCCATCAGCATGCAATGTGTTCCTGGATATGTTCAGATAAACAAATAATCTCTGGCTTTAGACTTTAAATGTTTAGGCTCTGTAGTAATAATCATCTGTGAAGGATTATCATACAATACTATCATTATACGCTGCTCTCAACAAATAGCTGTTGATATGTCCTACCTTCAGGCACAGAATGGTGCTGCACTCTGCTCTCATTGTCATAATGTGGTTGAAGGAGGATCAAAATGCAGAACGTAGTAGTAGCAAAAAATAAAGTTATTTAATAAAGAAAATTAGAAAAGACTTGCAAACTTGTGAATACGAACTGGGCAGAGTAACGTAGACATGTGGAGCAAACAACCATGGACCATAAGGCAGAACAATGGACATGGAGCAGGCAGGCAAACAGAGGAACAAGCAGAGAACAATGAAAGCCAAACAGCTGAGAGAGTGGAGAGATAGGCAGGGCCAGCAGGTGAGTCTGAGAAACATCTGAGGCTGTCGAAGTCTGAGGGACCTGATGGTTGAACCATATGGCTTGCCGATCATTCAGACGTCTTCTGTTGACTTGTTTAAACACTAGTTTAGATGTTTTATGTTTACATTTCCACAATGTGATTAAATGGTTTTTTTTAATGGTGTATTCTTCTTTAATAAACTGATGGAAATGATTGCCCTATGTATAATATATAAAAGAAAGATCCTGGCAAATACCTTTTATTTTCAGATTTCTTCAGTAAACTCCAGTAAAGCCCGATATGTTGATCAGTCAGTGAAACTGTGCTGGCTGTTGATGGCTCTCTATGAAATAACCTGATCTGTCTGTAAAGATTAAAGCATTATTCGGTTTTAGTCCATTTAACAAAATAAACTGTGACAAAAGAAAAAAATAAAAGAGGATCATGGACAATGTTTCTGTTCTATTGATTTAGTCTGCAGAACCTCAGGCCAGAGAATAATACTGATGATAAGTTGATCTAAGTCATTAGCATCATTATTAACCAGCCTAGAGCTGAAAAGTTGGCACTGCTCCTCTTATCTTTTCCACCTTTACTTATCTTCATCCTTCTTTCTGCAATCGTCCTTCCTCTCTTTCTCCCTGGCGTGCCTCTTGGACACTTGGCAGCACCATCCTTCTGTTCCTTCCCAACATTTAGTCTCTCCTCCCAGCCCATCTCTTTGCTTCTGGGTAGGGATGCTGGTTGGCTGAATGAGAGAAATACTGAGGAAAAATGGGGAAACAGAGATGTAACAGATGTCTCTGTTCCATTAAGAGGGTAATGAGCGGAGCTGGAAGTAGCCTCACCACGCAGACACAGCGGGGATCCACTGCAGGGTCTACTTATACTGAGCCAGAAGACAGCAACACCTGGCTACATTTCTGTACTACATCACAAATGAGGCTTCCCTCTCCTCTTACTACATGTTTCCTCTCTTTCTTCTCGTCATTTCCCTGCTTGTCTTGGGTGTTTTTCTTTGTTTTCTTTGTCTTTATCCTTTCCTTTCATTTAGTACAGTGATTTCTCCTCTTTGCTCCAAATGAGGGCAGAAGCTCTACTGCTTCTATGTCCTGCCTGTGAAGACAGAGGTCTGATATGGGCCAACTGGACTTTAAACGATCTGGAAAAAACACAGGCCTTGTGTTCAGTACCAGAAATCCTTTCCAGCACTGGCTGAGAGCCATTGTTGTATTCTGAACGAGTTTGTTGCATTGTTATCATCTGAACACTCAAGTATTCTATGCTTTTTAAAGTTGTTTTACATGCTGCCTTATTCATTTAATTATATATTACATTAATTTTCATTGTATTACTTACATTACCTTGTTTCATCATATTAGCAGTTGGTATTATTTGGTACTTACATTGTATTAAATTGACAGTGAGTCATTACATTGTCATCAGAGCTGTATTATTCCAGTGTTTTATCATATTGCTAAGCTTTAACAGGAAGCTCAGATGAACCAGCTCTAAAGAAGTTTTTTAAAACAGTAAAATTTAGCACCAGCAGCACTTAGATCTGGGCTTGAGGAACCTATAAGACATTTTAGATTAATAGGTTTTTCTGTTTATCTAAAGCATGGTGTGTGTGTGTGTGTGTGTGTGCATATGTGTGTGTTTTTGCTGTGAAACATGACTCAACAGTCCCAGGTGATTTACCCTCTTTAGAGTTTGGGTTTTTCAGCCACGGTCTCGGTTCGGGTTCCCCATATGGCAGCGTCTATCCCATCCAGCCAAATAATCCCATTACACACAGGCGTATCAGACACAACAGGCCACTGCAGGGGGGCTTTTAAATCCTTCACAAATAGAGCTGCAAAATAGATTCATCCTTGCCAAGAGATAATAAACATTAAAATGAACATGCACATTTTGAGCACACATGTACACACTATTACCATGTAAATACACAGTCCCTTGCGTTCACACGCTGGCTCCCCATCAGTCTACCCACACCGTCCTCCGTTCCATCACATCGCCTTCAAAAAGCTGACTCCCCGTCAGGAAAATGTCTCAAACATTAGTCAAAGTGTCACTGAAGTGTTAGCTGATTTCAAGGTTAAGGTGTGTGTAAATACGGAGCCTTCATTCAATCCAAAATACACTCATGGTGTCTGGCTGAGAATAAAGAATCTATCTCTCACTAGCAGGCAGCTTATTTAGCTTTGAAAACCTAAAGCTTAGTCAGTAATCAGGACAAAAAGTAGAGAAGAGAGTTTCAGGTATGCTCAACGTCAGTGAGTTAGTCTGCTGCAGATACCGAACCTTTTCGGTTTTCTCATCTAATTGTTTATGTTTTATGTCAGTCGCTGTTGTCCACAGCAACTGACAATTGAGGGGCAGTTCATATTAAAGCTAACAATAAGTTCCTTAGAAGGAAACCCACTAATCTGGCTCTGTCCGAGGTGACAGGGTGACCAGTAGGTCCTAGGATGCTAGGGTATCCTACTGCTCTAACTGTAATGCTTTGGGAGCTGTGAGCGTCGAGAGGAGGCCCTGATTTGCGTATGTGCTCCAAAATGTGCTCTATGTGACAAAATAGAGGCCATTTCTAACCATCTTTATATGTCACTCCCGTTTCTACAGAACAAGGAAAGAATAAAAGCATAATTAGCAGAGGCTCACTATGGCTTGTTACTATGGTTTCAGTAGAATAGGAGGTACAAACACAGCATCCAAGGCCAATAAAAGATTACTTCCAAGTCGACTCATTATGTTTTAAAATCTGTTTCTCACTCCATGTATAAAAAGGAAAATTCGTTGTTCAGACTCTCCAGGTTAATCAAGACTCTTACCAAACAATTTGGATCCCTTACAGATATTTCTAAACTATAAATAGATGAGGTTCTCTTGGTGGATCTTTAAGTAAATGAAGTTATCCCTAGGCAAGAAGGTCCTGGTGTCATGTTATTAGGCAAACCTCTGACCCAGATGCAGGAAATCACCAGTAGACCAATAAACGTTTAACAGGTTTACTGTGCAAGCAGGATTCGGAGGACTCGGATCCTAGAGGGATTCTATAAAGTGGGGAATGAAATTAGTGTGAGAAAAAGGAGAAAAGGTGAGGAGCAAATATTTGAATTAAGTAGTGTATTGATCTGGAAGGACATTCTGATCATCATTTAGGTAATGAGGCCTTAGGGTAGGCTTAAAGCACATTTCTCTGTCATAATCCGCCCATGTTAGATTTTGGGTTTGAGTCCTGTATACCTTCTTGGCACTGCCATGTTTTTCACTTGCTTTATTTCAGGTCAATCGGGTTTATATGGTTCATTCTGTGGTTTAGTTACTTCCCCGGATTCCTGTGTTAGATGTGTTAGTTTATATTTCCTCATAGATCGGTTTCTTCCCAGTTTATGTTTAGTTAGTCTCATTGTTTACTTATTTCTGTTCACTCAGATGTTTTCTGTTATGTCCCTGCACTCCATGCTCATCTGTGTTAATTAGTCACTCTCACTCAGTTCTGCGGAGTCCCTCTTTCACCAGTTGTCTCTTATTCCCTCTGATTTCCTCCCTTGGTTCATTGGTCCTGTCTGAGCTACCGCACCCTGTTGGCGGTCAGACGCCTCGGAGCTCCTCCGGTCCTTGGTCCCCAGAAGCGATCACACGCTTTATCTAAAGAGTCTTAAATGAATGACTCTCAACCAGTTTCTAACTTTTAGCTCTTTTAATCTAAATTAAGGCAGAGGAATGATTACACAGATCAGCGCTGAGACTCCCGTCTCTGACCGTCGCCGTCTGTTAGAGGATGATGAAGAGCCTCGATAGAAGGTCACATTTAGTTTTTATCTCTGGTACTCCAATGCAATGGATGTTTCCTCCCTCAGTGATTATCAGTAGACTATGTGTCACCATTGTGGTGTCTATCTGGTAGATTGTGTAGTAGATGGTGTCCATCCTTAATCTAAGTGTGCTGTGGCCTTCTAATCAAACCAGTTATACCAGCTGCTCCACTATCAAACCCAGTGCCCCAGCTTCAGGTCATTTATGACAAACCTTGGGCCATTTATCCTTGTACTGTGTGTCAATGAGCTTCTTATCCTATTGTAACAAAAGGGAAACATTAGAACTTATACTTTCTTTCACTATAGTATAAATGGGAAAAACAGATATGAGTCATATTAATACATTTTATTCCTAACTGTCCATTCTGCTCCCTTCCTCAGTACTTTTACAGCCTTATTTTCATTTTTCCCCACTGGTTCCTCCTGATGTCTACCCTGGTTATTATCCTGTTTGCTGCCTGGCTCCATGTCCTTTTATCCCATGCTCCTGTTATCCTGCGTATGTCTCACACCTGCCTGTGTTCCTGTGCCTGGTCTAATGCTTTTGAATTTAATTCAGTTTTATTTATATAGCACCAATTCACAACATACAGGTCCTTCTCAAAATATTAGCATATTGTGATAAAGTTAATTATTTTCCATAATGTCATGATGAAAATTTAACATTCATATATTTTAGATTCATTGCACACTAACTGAAATATTTCAGGTCTTTTATTGTCTTAATACAGATGATTTTGGCATACAGCTCATGAAAACCCAAAATTCCTATCTCACAAAATTAGCATATCATTAAAAGGGTCTCTAAACGAGCTATGAACCTAATCATCTGAATCAACGAGTTAACTCTAAACACCTGCAAAAGATTCCTGAGGCCTTTAAAACTCCCAGCCTGGTTCATCACTCAAAACCCCAATCATGGGTAAGACTGCCGACCTGACTGCTGTCCAGAAGGCCACTATTGACACCCTCAAGCAAGAGGGTAAGACACAGAAAGAAATTTCTGAAGCAATAGGCTGTTCCCAGAGTGCTGTATCAAGGCACCTCAGTGGGAAGTCTGTGGGAAGGAAAAAGTGTGGCAGGAAACGCTGCACAACGAGAAGAGGTGACCGGACCCTGAGGAAGATTGTGGAGAAGGGCCGATTCCAGACCTTGGGGGACCTGCGGAAGCAGTGGACTGAGTCTGGAGTAGAAACATCCAGAGCCACCGTGCACAGGCGTGTGCAGGAAATGGGCTACAGGTGCCGCATTCCCCAGGTCAAGCCACTTTTGAACCAGAAACAGCGGCAGAAGCGCCTGACCTGGGCTACAGAGAAGCAGCACTGGACTGTTGCTCAGTGGTCCAAAGTACTTTTTTCAGATGAAAGCAAATTCTGCATGTCATTCGGAAATCAAGGTGCCAGAGTCTGGAGGAAGACTGGGGAGAAGGAAATGCCAAAATGCCAGAAGTCCAGTGTCAAGTATCCACAGTCAGTGATGGTCTGGGGTGCCGTGTCAGCTGCTGGTGTTGGTCCACTGTGTTTTATCAAGGGCAGGGTCAATGCAGCTAGCTATCAGGAGATTTTGGAGCACTTCATGCTTCCATCTGCTGAAAAGCTTTATGGAGATGAAGATTTCATTTTTCAGCACGACCTGGCACCTGCTCACAGTGCCAAAACCACTGGTAAATGGTTTACTGACCATGGTATCACTGTGCTCAATTGGCCTGCCAACTCTCCTGACCTGAACCCCATAGAGAATCTGTGGGATATTGTGAAGAGAACGTTGAGAGACTCAAGACCCAACACTCTGGATGAGCTAAAGGCCGCTATCGAAGCATCCTGGGCCTCCATAAGACCTCAGCAGTGCCACAGGCTGATTGCCTCCATGCCACGCCGCATTGAAGCAGTCATTTCTGCAAAAGGATTCCCGACCAAGTATTGAGTGCATAACTGTACATGATTATTTGAAGGTTGACGTTTTTTGTATTAAAAACACTTTTCTTTTATTGGTCGGATGAAATATGCTAATTTTGTGAGATAGGAATTTTGGGCTGTATGCCAAAATCATCCGTATTAAGACAATAAAAGACCTGAAATATTTCAGTTAGTGTGCAATGAATCTAAAATATATGAATGTTAAATTTTCATCATTACATTATAGAAAATAATGAACTTTATCACAATATGCTAATATTTTGAGAAGGACCTGTATGTTGTCTCAAGGCACTTTACGAAGTCAATTCAATCGAATCATACAGATTTCAAGTCGGGTTCATATGTTCCAGTTAATCCTAATTATCAAACAGTTCAGTCAGATTCAGTTTATTCAAGATGGTTAAAAAGTTTTTCTATCTAAGGAAACCCAGCGGATTGCAGTGATTCAGTGATTTGATGCATTCATTCCTCCTGGATGAGCATGTAGAGACAGTGGACGGTTGCTTGCATTGACCTCCAGCAGAACCAGAACCAGGCTCAGTGTGAGCGGCCATCTGCCACGACCGACTGGGGGTTTGTAAGAACAGAGCAGAGACACAAAAAGAACACAGAAGCACTGATCCAGGAGTACTTTCTATAGTAAAGAAAAGTTAAATATTAATAGTTAAAGCTCCTTTAGTGGCTTCATTTAGGACAGCTAAGCAGATCTTGAACTGTTTACTCTTAATTGGGACAACAATCATCCTGGAATAAAAGATTGTTTTGTTTTATAAAAGAAATGCTGATTTAGGTGATTTTACCATCTTTATGAGGCCTCATTTAGAAATCCCACATAAAACATAAATAAAATATAGTGACATCTATAAAACCTGAACATAAATCATCCTTGAATGAAAGTTTACTTAAGTTAATGTGGTAAATATTGGCCACATTTAATAGGCTTCATTTTTGAAAAATGTATATCTTAATATTATTTAGGAAGTATCATTGTAAATGTTTAAAGATGCACATTTAACATTGACGACATGTCCGACATGTCTGTAAACGTAAATATTTCTTAGTTCTTCATCAAATTGTAGTATTGTCTCAGTTTGAGTCACAGGTTTCAGTAAACTATTCCAGCGCTGTGTGCCACCAAATCCACAATGTTCCTGACTTCCTAGCAACATGACAGAAGTTAGCCGCAGCAAGCTCCTTTTCAGAACCAGGCA
Organism: Girardinichthys multiradiatus; assembly: GCF_021462225.1. NCBI lineage: Eukaryota > Metazoa > Chordata > Actinopteri > Cyprinodontiformes > Goodeidae > Girardinichthys > Girardinichthys multiradiatus. The sequence goes on from NC_061810.1 coordinate 48,211,111, forward strand.
ACCATAATGACACTCAACACCTACATCCTAAAGGCTTGAGCCAATGGAAGAGAAGCTGAGGTGGTGACACTGTTCCAAAGACCCTCCCTCTGTCCCACCCCCTCTGTCTCTGTCCTAGAGGCTTGACCTCAGCCAATTGCCTCTGTCTCTACCCCCCTCCCTCGGTCACGCCCCCTCTATCTATACTCCACCCACTCTGTCCCTGTCCTGCCCTCTTCCTTTTTACATTTCCAGGTGCTTGTTGAGGAAGAAAAGACAATCCAGCAACCAAGGAATGTAAAAAAGAAAGAGAAATAAATTGGCTCAGGGAAATCTGTTGGGTTAGAAAATACAACAGGGGCATATTGGAGGGGAAAATATATTGGTGTATTAAAAGGACAGTAAAACAATTTGAAAATGTATTTTTTTATTCAGGGTTATAACATGTCAGTCATTTTCTACCGTTTATTCCATAGTGGGTCGTGGGGGAGCTGGTGCCTATCTCCAGCAGTCTATGGGCGAGAGGTGGGGTACACCCTGGGCAAGTTGCCAGTCCATCGCAGGGCAACACACAAACAACCACACTCATTCATACACCCAAGGGCAATTTAGAGTCACCAATTAACCTAACAGGCATGTCTTTGGACTGTGGGAGGAAGCCGGAGTACCCAGTGAGAACCCACGCATGCACGGGGAGAACATGGAAACTCCATGCAGAAAGACCCCTGGCTGGGAATTGAACCCAGGACCTTCTTGCTGCAAGGCAACAGTGCTACCAACTGCGCCACCATGCTGCCCGGTTATAACATGTTTTCAACATATTTGGGTGATAATAAATATGAAAGCAATAAAATGGGTAGAAAAACTAAAACAGAAAGAAATTCCCTTTATTTCAAATTAACCAGCTACCTTTTGGCTCAGTAATTATTTTATTGAGTGATTTATTTATGTATGTATGTATTCTTAATTATGAGAGGGTTGGTCCTCCACATCATGGGATATTGTTACATTCCCTTGGATTAACTACAGTGCAGACAGCAATGCTCTTCATCGCCACAGTGAACATTTAAAGAGAGGACATCACCCCAGCTCAAATGAGCTTCCTTCACATTTATCTTCAAATTTAAAGACGTTAGAAATTAGTGAACAGCCAAAACTCAATCCATTTTTAACTCCTGCCTAGCAATATATTGACACAAGTTGAACATTGAAATGTTACCAGTTATAAGTGCTGTTGTGGAGTCACTTCATAGTTTTCACACAACTTTTAATGTCCACAGTATTTCCATAAAGTAAGCCCTTTTTATGTCTATTTTCTGCTATCTTCTTATGGGCCTTTGTTGAAATGTGCCAGTTACATAAGCCCTTTTATCTGCTGGTATAGATGAATGTGAAGACTAGCACATCCAGAAGAGTGCAGTGAAAAATAAACAGGTCACAATGGATATTACATTGAAAGGGTTCTTGTTTAAATGCAGGAAATGAGAACCCCAACAGCCTTCTATTATCAGAGAAAATATTTCCCCAAGTTAAAATGTTTTGAAAGCTATAAATCAGGTAAATGGAACACAGATAACACAGCACAAAGGATTAGGTTAGAGGTCATGATTACACAAGCTAAGTGATGTTTGCAGATGAATGACAATATGAGGTGTTTTCTATCATGAAGTGGACATCTTTATCTTGTAAGGTGCCTTCATATGATAGAGCTTCAGAAAAAAACTGGAATCAACTTATTGGATTCCTTTGTAAAGATGTGTAAGAATCCTCAAAATAAATGTATGTTTTGTTGCAGTACCATGATCTTTAATAAAATAAATATCCATGTATTTACTACATAAACATAAAACAAAAATAATTTTGTTTCAGTATCCATTGTTTTACTTTTTTGGTACCCCAGTTGTTTTGCTGTCAGATTATTTATTCAGATAATATTATTAAAAGACTCAAAGATGATCATTATTCCGTTTTTTGGCAAATATTTGAATTTGTTTATGATGCCTTGCAGTCTAACGAGGTCAGTACCTTGTTAGAGAGAAACAGCCCCACAACATCACATTACAGACCCTCCAGCAAACTCAACACTAGGAATGAGTTTTTTATTTAACTCATGCTTTAATTTACACAATTCTGCAACATGAAGCAGTTCCATCTCTAGGCCTATAGAAGTTTTTAAGGACCTTTTATGGAAGCAAGTGTATCACTGAGAGGTACTTCTCTGGGTGATACAGTACACATCACAGTATACTACCAGCAATCCTATATAATGTGATAGAGTACCAGTTAAATTCAGTCATTTTATTTATAAAGCCAATTTAGAACAAAAGTAATCTTAAGGAAAAAAATAACAAGAAAATCCAAATTATATTCAGTCAGTTCAGTCTGATGATACTGACAGGTTCCAAGTCAGTTGCATGCATTCAAGTTTGATTATTGTTATAAAGAATGCAGCCAAGTTCAGTTTATTATTCAAACTGGTGAAAATCTATGTTTGTAAAGACGCTCCAGATTGTCAGTCATACAGGACAGGGGACAGGACATGACAATCCTAAGTGCCTAAGTAGAACGCAACTGGACTGGACTAAATGAAGGAACCTTTTGGATGAGAAGTGAAACGTCTTCAGGAAACAAGAGAAGGAGTCCAGCTGCTTTCTATCTAAGGAAACCCGACTGCCTGCATTGTGCTGAATAAAACTGCTGATTATTATTGTAGGACCCCTTCTGCATTTGACATAGGTCATCACATTTACCCTGTGCATCATCCAAATGTGCCATTTGTAATGATAACGGACGTGGGGAGTTGCCTTAAAAAGAAAGGTGATTTCTGTAGCATTTTGTCCGCCATGGCTGAAGGTCATCTCGTGTGTTTAAGTTCCTGTAAAACTAAAAGTATTTGTGCAAAACTCATTTGGGGAATTGTTTTGTGAACATTAAAGCCTCTTGTTGCGAGGGATTTAGGAAAAAGAAAACTGCCGACGTTTGACCAAGATTTAAAGACGGAGGAAAATGGGCGTTGCTCTGTGTTGCTCTGTTCATACTGGTACCAGTATGCCTAGGCTTAACAGGTTAACTTCCACTCATCTGACGGCTGACAGTTTAGTGATTAAGAGAAAGCCGCTAACTAGTCTGATGTACTCTAGTTCTGAAATAATTATCAGTATTATCTGTGCATGTGTGTGCATGTGTTAAAGTTTAAAAAAATCCTTTATCATCCACAACCATCAAATATTTTCTTTCATATGTCCCTTTCTCAGCATTATTCAGCAAATATGGTATCCTAATTGTTTGATCGACTTCATTAAATCAGGACTACATCTAGCAGTTGCCCCGGGCAAACAGACATCGGAGACAGACAATTTCTAACTGAAAGTCCCAGGATTTAAATACCTGCAATTGTTTTAACCCGAGTAAAATAAATTTGTGTACTTTCTGTTTCCACAGCCCTGAAAGGCCAGATACATTTTTATTAAATCAGGCTAATGACATATGGGTAAGTTGGAAAGGAAACTGCAGTACACCTCCAGTCCAGCGGGTGTCAGTAATAAGAAACCAAAATCAAACAAGCAAAGCCTGACTGAGAGGCCCGTATTTCAAAATTAGTTTACAAAACAAAATGGAGAATACACAACTGGCTTTTTTGTTTGTGGTGTTGTGCTAAATTGTAATTGAAATCCAGTGATTGGCAAGGGTAAGAAGGCACTTGATTTCCTGACCACAACATCTTGGAAGATGACAACAACTCGCAGGTCCTAAATAGGGCAGGTGAGCAGAAATCAGAACATTGCAAGAAAAGGTCCACCAATTATCATTGCTCAGCACATAACCCCGCCCCTCAACAATCACGGGGTAATCTGAAAGTCCTACCCTCAGGCAAAGACCTATTATCTGAGAAAGTATGAACCCGGGAAATTGAAATTACTCCGGTAAATCTGTGTCGAAATGCGAGAAGGGCTTTGAAAATCCCATGTAATGGCTGAAAGTCCCTGCAATGGCAAATGGCCTATTGGTGTTTTCATGTCATGTCTGTGTTTTATGTGAAGAATTTATTTATCCTTGGCTTTAAAAAAAAAATAAAAACCTTGTTAGTTACTTTAGATGGTGTCATACTCCTAATTCTCACAAACTGATCCAAAACCACCTCTGAGGTTTTTTTAAGGGACTTATGTTGGCTTGATGATTTGACTTGGAGAAGAATCCAATTATAACCAGACAGTTCTCTGTTAGTTTTAAAGACTTAATGTGTTAATATTCCTGATAAAATGTTTATATGTGTGTCTTGCATTAATATAAAGTATGCATAAGGCAGTTGATGATTTATCTGAATCCACACACAAGGAGAACCTTTTTGAGCTTAAGCCTGTTCCAGATCCAGTATGACTGGCTGCTCTTCCTCCAACATGAAAATCAGCAGGGAGAGTCTTTTCATGGTGACTCTCTGTTCACACAGACAAACAAGCAAGAGAAAGAAAGAGTAAAGCACAGTAAGCCAGGAAGCAACATGAATTAAACATGCCATGGGATGACAAAATCATTACTAATACAGTTTTATATATACACAAAATGAAAGATTTAGAGGAGAAAGAGTGGAACGAACTTGTAAATTGGCTTTCTGTCCTAGCTAAGTGTTGCTCGTGGAGTGTATAAAAAGATGTTAAATGTGTCACCTTTCCCCAAAGAGTGGGACAGAAAGATGCCATCATGAGATGCTGCACAAAGGGTCTACATATATCTCCCACCAAGAACTCTACAACCCTCTTCTCCCTCCCCCTGCCTGCACTAAAGATCAGATAAGATGTTAATAGGGTCTTCCAGCGTCTGAATGGGAAGTAAGCTCTGGGTCCTGATGGTGTCTCCCCTCTCTGCCTAAAAACCTGCGCTGATCAACTAATCCCCATCTTCACTAATATCTTAAACAAGCCTCTGGGGCTGTGTGAGGTTGCCTCCACCATCATCCCAGTCTCAAAGAAGCCCACTATTACAGTGTTGTATTTTATTACTATGATTATGTCGGTCTGGTAAGTGTTGTCCTGTCAATACCAGCCCAATATGCAGGTGGTATTTGGATAGTAGAAAAAAGGGTGAATCAAGCTCTGGCATTACTGAACAGCAAAACTCTGTACAATTTCTTAAAATACAAGAATTTATTAACAGAAAAATTCAACTCAAAGTTAACATATTTTAATTACCAAACTATCTGCAATACTAGAACAATTCAACTTAAACTACCAAGCAAAATTAAAGAATAAGGAAAACCAATTAACTATATACAATATGAAGGAACAAGGGAAACAATAACAATGGTTAAAAACTATGACCAATAAAATGATGCAACATTATTATTCAGTGTATCAATGTCTGAGAACCAAGGATTTTCTTGGGAAATCTGGAAATGAGGTTAAGTTATTCTTAGAACGAACATAGGCATTAATTGGCATACCTTTAAACAACCATTCACAATGCAAGATCAGAAGATTAGACCAATCATTATTTTCATGAAATAATATTTTAAAGAATGATTTCCTGAATAAAAAACAACCTCAGCATTGTTTAATTAGCTGTCCTTATTTAGGAAAACAATATTTAGGGAAATAATATCTTGAATGGGAACACATTTTCTGGATAAATGTATCATACCAGCTTGTGTTTTTGAGTTCTTGAGTTTTACTTGGTCTAGTCCTTTGTTTTCTGTCTCCCTGCACCCCAAGCCCACACCTGATTGTCTGGTCTTCTGTGTCATTGGTTCCCCCTGCTGTTCAGTTCTGTATTTAAGCCCTTTTGTTTACTTTGTTCGCCACTGGTTCCTTGTGTTTATTTGTGTTGTGTGCTCGCCTGGTAGCCTGTCTGAGTCCTGCCATGAACATTAAAGACTTGTCTTACCTGCAAACCTCGAGCTTCAGGAGTTCTTCTCTGCACAATGGTCCATCACAAAACCCCATTATGACAAAATGATTCTTAATGGTGTTTAATTAGCTATCACATTTAGTAAAATAACATTTAAGGAATATAATATTATTATTTTCTAGATTGGAAACTAATAACCTTTCTGGACAGTTGATTCTTAATATATTACAAGTCATCACATTAATGGACTACTGAAACGGCGACGAGGACCTGGTGCTGGACTTGATGTCCAGACTACTCCTCTATTCTTGTAAATCTTTTCAGTAAAGAAGTTAATAAATTCACTGCAGGCCTTTTTAGAGTGGAGTTCAGATGTTCAGAAACAAGGCACTAGCATTATTTATTGTTTTTGCTGATGATTTCAGAAAAGAAAGATTCCCTTGCATTTTTCAACTGAAAGCTATATCTGTGAAGTCTTTTTTTATAGATGTCATAGTGAACCTGGAGTCTGGTCTTTTGCCACCTCCATTTGGCTTTGTGACACTCCCTGTTTTCACTTCTTAACATTTCTCCACAGAGTTTTCTTCTTACCAGAGCAACCTTCACCTTGATGTCTGAAACTTTAGGATGGAAGTCATCTACCAGCTCATTTACTGAGTTGTGGGACAGAGAGGTAGTGGAAGAGTAAACTTGGTTAAAGGTTTCAGATACGCTGTCCTTAAATATGTTTTTTCTTATAACATCTCTTTGGCTTATTGAGTCAATGGAAGAGATGCTTTCAAAGATAACTCAAAAGTGGTCAGATAGGGCAACATTGGTTACAAGGACCATGGACTTAATTTACTAAAAATATACTAAAAATTAAGTCCAAAATATGTCCCCTTTTGTTTGTTGGCTGTTTAGTTGCTTTGTCCCTTTGTCTTCAGGGTTGTCATCATGAATGTTGAAGTCTCCCATAATGATTAAACACTCGTAATCAACACATAAATCTGATAGTCATTGAAATAGTTGCAAAAATTGGAGCGGGGAGTCTGGGCTTAATGGGGATTAGGGAGAGGTGGGTGGGGTTTAGGGGGATGGAGGTTTTGGTCCTCTGATGGGACTAAGGGGGGGTCCACTTGTCCTGTTGGAGTCTGGTGAGATTCCATTTGTTGTAGTGATGAAGAAGTCTCTTTCTGTGTCATTTTGTCTCCATGGTTCATCCGTATCTCAGCAGGCTGCAGTTGTCCTTCAGAATGTTGTTCTATCACTTGTTTTGTTCTCCCTTGTCTCCTGTTTGTGGCCGAGGCATCTGAGGCAGCTGGTGTCTGATTCACAGAATAGAAAATGTGAAGAGTTGTACTCCAGACTTCTTAAGACAAAATCCATCTTTCTTGAAAAGATACCTTCTTTCCATGAAGACGTTGAAGTTGTCGATAAATTTCACAGATTTTGCAGCAGATGCTTTTTTAAGCCATTTGTTGAGCATCAGCAGTCCACTGAATCTCTCATCTCCACCTCGAAGTATTGGTAGAGGTCCGCTGAAAGACAATTTGATATTGAGAGCTTGAACTTTGTTCAGAAACTGAATGAAATTCTCTTTCACAATTTGAGATTTTTGCTTTAAAACATCAAGTGCTCCTGAGTGTATGATGAGGTTTTTCACTGTTGGATGGTCTTCCACCGTCATCTATATTTTTGCAAGTGTTTAATCTCATTCACGGCTCTATCACCCACTAATAGGGTTTGTGGCCTGGTGGCCGGCTCTTTCTGAAGCTGTTTAGGAGGAAACAATTTCTCGCTGATGAAAGATGAGAGATTTCTTGTTCTTGTTGTTTCATCTAGGTTCATCTAGAACCTAGCTGTCTTCCCAGATCTGAGGAAGGGTCTGTCCTTTGGCTTTGCGCTGAGAGACTTCCAGGGAGGACTGTTGGTCAGTTTATTCTCATTAACTGAAACATTCTTTCTCTTGGTGGTGCTAGTTAGTCGTCTGTCTGTCAGTCTTTGTTACAGCCGAGAAGGTCACAATATATTTAGAGAGTACACAGATACAGTACTTGGGTTTAAACGTTTAAGTTAATTAATTACTTTTTTCTTCTTTGAGAGCGGTGAGAAAGAGTGAGCGTACCCAAAGCCCAGCCTACTTATAGGCTGACGGAGGCCAGCGTTCCAGCAAATAAATATATATCCCTAAAACTAGCAAAAATACATACCTCATCTACAAATAATATGGTTAAGAAAACCAAACCAAAAAATATTCCAAAAAAATGAAGGAAAAGATTTAACTACAACAACAATTTAGAATCATCAGCAGATTCATTATATTTCCATAGCCAGCATTTACCTCCACATCCATTTCAAGCCAAACAGTTTTCACTCATCACTGTTCTTTTCTGGAGAAGTTTGTCCCACTCATCTATGGAAAAGGGAGGCATTATGTACTGATTAGCTTGTGCTTCCCTCAAAGGTGCAGCTGCTCCTAGCGTCATCTGTTCCTTCTCTCAAACTCGATTAAAATAAAAAATCCTTGAAAAAAATCCTTGAGGATCACTGATTTAAAGTAGTTTAGTTCAATGTTTCCATAGGTTTTGGCTGAGAGATAAGAAGTTAAGAGTAGGAGAATGCAAGGGGAGAAAGCATCTGAGCAAGCAGAGAGGCGGACGTAGGAATCTTCAATCATGATCCACATCTCTGGAGCACAGATGAGAATTGGAGCTTAGCTAGAGCAGTGAAATGAGGGTTGGCTCTCAGCTCAGCTCTTTCTTCATGATAACAGACTGGAGCAAAACCTCTTCCTTCTTTTTCATGTCTTATTTTGCCCAATGGCCCTTATAGCTTTGAAAAAGCATTTTGGCATTTCTGTCACAAGAAAAAACAAAAATAGCTTAAATAAGAATTAAAACTGAGAAATAGTCAAGAAAATCACACCAAGTAAGGCTCATTTGCATGACAGGTATACGCATAATTGCCTGTCGCTGTGTTTCATTACTTCACCTTCAGTTACAGTAAATGAAACCACTGATTAATCCTTTGCAGTTTAACACACCACACGTTTTAGCATTTCGTGAATTTTATTATGTGTGTATATAAATATGGGATGTTAACCTTTCTTAGTAAAATACGATTTGTCAGTCAGCATCCATCTAATGGAACTCAGTTTCTGAAAAACCCCCACAATTCAGCAAAGACTTAGCAGATATTTCACTACAATAAGTTGCTTGAATCCCTACCTAAACCTTTAAATGTTTCTAAGTTCCCTAAATGTCCCATGAGTTGTTAAGAGTTGCTCTGTGTTTCAAGCAAGACCTTTCTGTTGTGAATTAATGCTCGACTTCAGGTGAAGGGTGAACTTTCTACATATCTTGCAGACCAAAATGTCTGCTGGGCGTACGAAGTAACGAGGCACAGTCAAACCATGATGAGACTTATATACAAACCATTCTGTGCAAATGTCTAAAAATGAAAGTGTTAAAGAGGTGTGGCGTTGCACATATGAACTCCGCTTTATTTAGACGGCACTTTCAAAGTGCTTTATGCAAATGCAATAGATTCAAAAATACAATGTATAAAACAAAATGCAATGAAGACACATAGAAGTTTAAATGTTGTAATGTATATGTAACTGACCCAATCACAACTGAGGTAAAGAAATGCTCTTTAAAATGATCCATTTAAAGTTAGGAGGCTGTATTTGGGACATGGGGTTTCAGGCTCTAGTCCGGTGGAATCGGCCCCGAGCCTTTAGTACTAAACCTGGAAATTCTGGGAACAATTGAGACTTTATGCTGGACAAGAGCAGTGCCATTTAAAACTTTACATGTGATAAGAAATGTAAAAGGGCTTGTACGGATTCAGAATCAAGCAAGCAAATAAATGCAACTTGAACCAGTTCAATGCAGTTCCTCCAATCCCAACATGTTCGAGTCTCTGTACAGAGAGATTGTGCTTGATACTATATGTGCAAACTTTATGCAGGTGAGCTAACACTTCCTGCTGCAGGGTCTCCAGTGTGAACTGCACGCACAGGGTCTGTTTGGAAGGTTCTCTGGTGTTTAAAGTGATGCAGTAAGTTATGACTGTGTTTTGGGGTAACACTTCAGGACCAGTAAACCAGCAATTGAAATGAAAAACCGTTTTGGCTCGGAGCCTTTAAGCCTCAGGTTACAATTACGCTCTGCATTGAAAATGTCACCAGAGTGCCTTGCTATATTCATGTAACAGTAGGGCCTGATGCTTTCAGGGAATTCTGGCATCACATTACAGCTGTACTGTTTTCATATTCACACCAATACACACAACTTCCTAGCTGGAGGAAGAAGTAGTTCATGATAGCTTAAAAACCTGTTAGAGGAAACAAGTCTTCTCCATGGAACAAGCTTCGTTTTTCCATTATTACCCAGAGCAAAACGTCCCCCTGGTTATTAAAAGGTGACTGCTCCATTAGGCATTGATTCACCAGCTAGTCCTGTGCTGCAAATGGCGCTGTGTCACTCAGTCAGATGCATCCTGCCCGAATGAGGTTGCGATTTTTGCGCGCTGTCAACAAGTCAAGATTCTCAAGACTCTCTGTGTGCAGTAGGTTCATGAATCTAATGCTCACACTCTGTGAGTCACAAAACACGAAGGTTCCACACCCGACCGCCATGCTCGTACTAAACTTAGAAAGGAAGCAATTAGTAAATAAGGTCATCAACGGGATGCAGCTGGGGTGGTTCTGGCATCCTTCCTGGGTGCCTCGCTGTGTAGGAAACCCTGGGGAGGACTCAGAACCTTCTGGTGGGACTGTACTTCTCTTGTGGCTGGGAAACATTTCTGGATCCTCCAGAATGACCTGGAGAATGTTTCTGGGAAGATGAATTTCTGGGTTTCCCTCCCAGACCTGTTCCCAGATATGAAGGAGATGATGGATGGTTTGACAGATAAATGGACAGACTGACGGATGGACGGCGGCTTCAGCTTTATTTCAACGTTAACTTTTTTTTAACTTTTAACTCTGTTGTGTGGATTTTCTGCAGTTTTACGTGCCACTGGGAGATATGAACATCAGTATTCAGCACAGAGCTGCTGGCCATTGGAAACACAACTGTGTGTGTTTATGGGTGAGTTAGCAGACAGTGTTTCCATCCACCAAGTTGTACATTAGTATTCGACTCCCATCTTCTCATCCAGTGCTCCAGTCAGAGATCTTTTTCTACTGCTTTTTCTTCTGGTGCACAGTCTCTGTTAAGCCCACTGCGTACCTTTCTTCCTTATCAAACCAAAAGTAGTCATCCTCTCACCTGAGTTCTTACTCAGTTGCTGAATTGGTTTCACTCTGTTGTCTCAGTATTAAATGTGAGTTTAAATTAGAGCAACTGAAAGAAAAAAATATGTGGCATTTTCCCCCTGTATTTTATAAGCGCTGAAAAACATTTTTGGATAACTTAAGACATGTTTTGACTTGCTACGTATAGTAATATTTAAAGCCTTAACTTCTCACCTAATGAAAGTGCCATAGGCATCCAAGGGTGCATTTGAACAGAATTTTTTTCTGTTTACATTCTGTTGTTCTCAGTATAAATGACTACACATTATAGCTTCTTATAGATTAATTAATGTAAATGTAATAAATGTTGCCTTTGAAATGCTGAATGGAAAATATAGAAATAAAGGAGACATTTCAAGAGGTCATATCGACAGTGGGACATATTCGTTTGCTCCCGGATCTTTTTCACATTCTCTTATGCTTTTATAATATTCACTTGCTGTGTTTTAATGCGATCTAAAATCATTTTACCTCACACTTTTTAATTGTAGCTTAACATAATATCCTTCCTATGGATCTTACTGTTGGACAACTGAAAAATGGTAAGAGCATACATTGTGTAAAAGGAAAGGCACAACCCTGACTGGGTGTTGTTGTCTTGACAGATTTACAAGCTGACAGATGTTTTCTGCAACACTTCATGAATTAGAGGTGCTTATATTGACTACAACAGCTGTTGTTAAGCCCATCCATCTTTGTAAGTCATATCTATTCTAAAGAGATGCTGCAGTCTTGATCATCCATCTGTCTGGAACGTTTGACCATAAATAGAGTTAGACATTTTAAAATAAATTGTATTTCATACAGTGTCCTGCTGTATGGTCTGTAGTTCAGTACTATAGATTTTCATGATACGCAGACACTTCATACTTAAACATCCTGAATGTATAGTCTAAGAAATGCTTCTGTGTAGACCTCCAGAGGTTAGTGGAGATAATATCCTTCTGTAGGCTTCCTTCACATCTGCTATGTACCCTGCAGAGACCAGCAACATTCTGGCTGATTTTTGGTCTGGTAGATATGGTCTAACCCCACTCTGAAAGGAGGCCTGGGTCCTACTGATCTTGCTGAATTGAGCTGACACTGGAATCTGGTAATCTAGTAGAAACTAAAAAACTATCTTTTGGCATCTCACTATTTTAGTGTTACTATTAATGCTGGCCTTCAGCAAACTGAGCTGCACAGTTGTCATGCAGTAGTGAACCTGTTTATCGGGCTACATTTGAAGGATGCAACCATCTTCTGGATCAAACCTGAAGTTGTCTAGAAATGTAATCATTGCTATTTCCTCTAACACTGTGTCACACAGTCTGCCAGATGAACAGCTATTTCCTGTTCTGTAGAGCCAGACACCCTGAAATTAAAATCAGAATAAGCAGTACAATCTAACAAGTCTAGTTCAGAATCATTCTCTAGTGAAGTAAATATTCCTCACTAAAAGTGTCTCACTTTGTCATGATTTGAGGTTGTTTGGTTTTTGGTTTCGGGTTTTTTCCTTATGTTTTTCACTGTTCAAGTTTTGAATAATGTTTCTGTTTATTTTCCTGGTCATGCTTTTGTTTTGTCGTCTTGTTCATGTTTTGTCAAGTTTGGTTTGCGGATCTGGTTATGCTTTTGCTTAATGTTTTTCTAGTTTGTGTTCAAGAGTCTCTGTTTTGCTCCAGTCACGTTTTGTTCTGTTAATTAAGTTTATTCGGTTCACCTGCTTCAAGTTAATCTGTCTCCTTTCTCCACCTGGTTTTCACGCCATATATTCACACCTGTTCTGTTAGTCGTCGCAGAGATATTTCTCATGCTCATGTCTTGTTTTCAAACCAAGTCTTGTCTTTTTGATCATGCCATGCCTGTCCTGCCTGCCTGTTTGTTTTGTTCCTGCCTCCTGCCGAGTGTGAGTTTTTGTAATTAAACCTTTTTTTCACTTACCATCACGCTGCCTGCTCGTCTGCATTCTGGGGTCCAATATCAAGTAAACTGTGACAGAATGTTTCCGTCAACAACGGACCTCATGGAGGAGCATCAGGCTAGCTCCATTGACCTCCTTCCTTTCCTGTCTCGGGAGGCGGAGAAGTCGTTGCGCCGTTCTGCAAGGCTGTCAGTGCCGCAGTCGGCTTATGATGGATCCAGGTTGGCGATTCCAGTTCCGGGGACAGGTCCCCTTTGTCGCCCTTCTCCGCCTGTTCCCCTGGTTGTGCACTCTGGTCCGGCAGTGAGGCCCACGTCCTCCTCCCGCCACAAGAAACGCTGACGTGCAGGGGTTCCTAGCCGGTCGGCTGGCGAGGAGGTGGTTTCCCAGCCAGCCTACGTGAGGGCTGCAGCAAGTGAGCTCACATCTTCGTCTGCCACAGCACTGTCTGCCAGGCTCGTTACACCTCCGCCCATGCCATCTGCGCTCGCTCCAGTACGGTGTTCTGGGGAAACACCTGCCGAGCTGGAGCAGCGCTTGAGGTTCACTGCACGCCAAATAAAGATCCTCAGGATGACTGGTCTCCTGTATTCCTCTCCTGAACTGATGGAGAGGATAAGGCAGATAGAGATGGATTATGAAACGGCAGTAAGGTTGTTTTACTGCCATCCTCCTACGTCCACACCAAGCCACAGGAGCGCTGCTGCAGAACAGCCCACGTCAGGTCTCCAGAGCGCTGCTGCAGAGCAGCCTGACTCCAGGTCAGACACACCGCAGCCTGGGACGACGCCTGACCCTAAGACAGCCTCAACCCCCTCCACATGGCGCAGAGGATGTCGTAAGAAGGACGCCCCGGCTCAAGTCATTGGGGGCCCCGGTGACACCTCTGCCCATGCCATTGAGGGTCTCGGCGACGCCTCAGCTCCTGCTCACGTCACCGCGGGTCCTGCCGACACCTCAGCTCCTGCTCACGTCACCGAGGATCCCGCTCCTGTTCCTAGTCTGCAGGGGTTCAGTGAGGAGCTGGTCCTTGTTCTGGCTTCTGAACCCTGCGACGAGGGGTTCGAGGAGGAAGCACTGCTGAACCCTGTTCTTGAGGGGTTTAAGGAACGTTTTGTCCTCGTTCTGGCCTTTGAACCCAGAGCTGAGGGTTCGCCAGGCTCTGCTTCAGCCTCTGAGGGTTCGCCAGGCTCTGCTTCAGCTTCCGAGGGTTCGCCAGGCTCTGCTTCAGCTTCCGAGGGTTCGCCAGGCTCTGCTTCAGCTTTCGAGGGTTCGCCAGGCTCTGCTTCAGCTTCCGAGGGTTTGCCAGGCTCTGCTTCAGCCTCCGAGGGTTCACCAGGCTCTGCTTCAGCCTCCGAGGGTTCGCCAGGCTCCACGCCTCCGGAGTTCCACAGAGTTTCTGGGAGGTCCTCTACTCTGCTCAGTCGGCGTATGATCTACCTGCAGTTTCCCGTTGCAGGCCACCGCGGCCTCTACGCTTCTGTCAGCCTCCACGTCTTTGGCCTGAACTCTATGCCTGCTGGGGATGACCTCCTGGTCGCCCGCCTGAACTCTGTCCCTACTGGGGACGACCTCCTGATCTCTGTGCCTGCTGGGGACGACCTCCTGGTTGCCCGCCTGAACTCTGTGCCTGCTCGGGACGAGCTCCTGGTCGCCTGCCAGAACTCTGTTTTTGGCCCTCCTACCAAGGCTCCCACCACCCGCCCTGGTCGGGTTGTTTTTGTTTCTGGCCCTCCTACCGAGACCCCCACTGCCCTCCCTGGTTGGGTTGTTTTTTTTGTTTGGACTGTTGGGGGCGCCTGGTATCCACCCTTAAGGGGGGAGGGGGGGTTCTGTAATTTGTTCCTTATGTTTTTCACTGTTCAAGTTTTGAATCATGTTTCTGTTTATTTTCCTGGTCATGCTGTTGTTCTGTTAATTAAGTTTATTCGGTTCACCTGCTTCAAGTTAATCTGTCTCCTTTCTCCACCTGGTTTTCACGCCATATATTCACACCTGTTCTGTTAGTCGTCGTGGAGACATTTCTCATGCTCATGTCTTGTTTTCCAACCAAGTCTTGTCTTTTTGATCATGCCATGCCTGTCTTGCTTGCCCGTTTGTTTTGTTCCTGCCTCCTGCTGAGTGTGAGTTTTTGTAATTAAACCTTTTTTTCACTTACCATCACGCTGCCTGCTCATCTGCATTCCGGGGTCCAATATCAAGTAAACCGTGACACACTGTAGTGTTGAAGAAGGTATACAGGTTCCCAGTGCAACCAACCAAGACTTAGACCTTTGGACAATAACATCCTTCTCTTCTAAATGAAAAACTAAAGCAAAAGTATCTTGAGAGAAACCAGGGATGGACAATTATAATATTGCTATCATATGAATTTTGTTTTATTGAGACAACACAGAGTTCTTCAGTTTTAGATACTTGGGACTTTTAGGATTTGGCAGTTATGTTTATGCAGAGTGTTGCTCAGTAATGAAGACCCCCGTGATTTAATATGAGAGGAGAACAATTTGTCTGTTTCATTATTTTCTTTAAGACTATTTTGTGCCATTGCCTCCTCACATAATAATAAGGACTGGACTTGGACAACCGTGGCATAAACAATGCAAAGAAGAATAAATAGAGCTTAAAATTACATCTTTATTAATCTTCAGATGTACTGGATGATGTTTACAGAATAGAATAGAAATATGCTTTATTGTCCCACATTGGGGAAATTCAAGTATGTCAGCGGCCAAGCAAAGAGATACAGGTTCACACATCACTAAAAAAACTATTAAAAGACTAAAAACTATAAAAATAAGAATCAAAAACAGGAAGTAAAATTAGAATAGATTGTATAGTAAAAGAAAAACCCACTTCACAAAAGAGAAATACTATGAGGTTATAAGGTGGGAGGTGACTAGTGGGTTGCCGATTCAAATCCCTGGTTCATCAAAATGACAAATGGTAATTATGGACTATGTTGCACAGCTAATTATATAAAATTAGGTGTGCAATACAGTCAGATGACCGGAAAACCACCAAAAGCACATCTCTGGGTGTGCTTGAAAAAAAACAAAAAAACTTACCATTTACTCAAAATGAAGGAAAACTTCACAAGTACCGAGATCTATCCATGCATCCATGCAAGAAAGTACTAAAATCTCACAATTGAATTAAAAGAGTCAATGCTCACATTCTGGAACTGTGAAGACTCCGGAGGCCCATGTGAAGTAAACTTGGTCAGTGGACTCAAAGAGCCTGGTTGTTCCAAATTTCAGGCATCCTGGACGAAACCCTTTTCACCTTCACCTGTTAAGTCCGAGCATACCGGCACCGGTATTAACAGAGAAAAACTTATTTTTTGCTAAAAAGACAAGATGTTTTTTCCTAAATCCCTCACAAGAGCAGACTATAATGTTCACAAAACAATTCCCCGAATAGGTTTTTACACACGAGATGACATTTAAAGGTCTTCTAGATATGGCTGACTCTGAACAAAATGCTGCAGAAAACACCTTTCTTTTTTAAGCAACCCCTGCATGTCCGGTTTCATTAGAAAGTAGAGGAATTCACTTTTCCTACAAGGTACAGCTTGTCTATGTAGACCTTCTCCGGTCACATAATTTCCGTGCATGTCGGATGTGCTATTACTGCATCAATTCACAGGCCTCTGCAGCTAGCTTGCGCTCTGCTGTGTTAGCCCTCATTGTTGTTATTTCTAGACAATCGGTCATTTATAATGGCACAGAAGAGTAAATTACTTGTTTGGAAGGGTAAATACAAGTACATTTAGGCGTGCAAGTTACTCAAAAAGCTTTGGCAAAAGCTTGAGGTTCGCAAAGTAAGTCATCGCACAAACATTTTATTTGATCGCACATACAGACCTAATTTATGTGGCAAGAAGTAAATCACAGGACTTAGTCACAACAAAAATGTATCTTGAAAATTTCCTGGCGGATGTACATTTGTAACTGTCAGCAGTAATAACCGCCATAGTGCTGCAGAATTATTAATGACAGTCAGCAGCTCATATCCCTCAGTACCAGCCTGATCACTGCTGTCAAAGCTTTCATCCAGCTGATGGAGAGCAGTCAAGTAGCTCCCTAAGCTATTCCTCACAGCTTGGTATGTTTTTGTGGAGGTGAGAACAGGTGTCAGCCCTCGTTCCTATGCACAGTTCTCATCATTTCCTTTGGGGAGTCCCAGTCATTTGGCCTCTCTTTCCTCCATAGCCAGTCATTTATTTTGTCTGTCTTTCTCTCTCCGTCTCCCTCTCTCCCCCTCTCTTTGTCTTCAATAGCACTCCCTTCTGTGATCCATTTCTTTCCACTCATCCTTTCTCAGGCTGCAGATCCTTCCCGCTACTCGCCTGCAGTCTCAATGCAGACAATTTGTCTTTATTCCTGCTGCCTCTCCACATTCTCATAGACTCTTATCGAGGCCTATTAGGGCGCTTCGGGCCACACACACATATAAAGACATGCACAAAACGCTTGCATCTTTAGCCAATCAGAGAGTGTGCAATGCCTGAGGGGGGAGTGACTTTGTGTGTCGGAGTGAACAAACAACAATTTACTGCTGATGAGTTTGTGCATAATGTGCATTTATTTGTGAGGGTGTAGGCGTGCTAATTACTGATATGGTTGGGGACTTTTATTATGACTTGCGGTTTGCTGATGAGGAAAGTAAAACTGGATCAAACTCAGAAAGTTTCTCCTCGTGGCAAAGTCAAACACAGAAGGGACATTTTTAATCATACGGTCTCAGCAGCACTTGTATCATATTCACTACTTTGGTCGGGGCTCAGGTGGAGCAGCAGATTGTTCCATTATTACACTGATGGAAGCTCATTCTTCACTTCTACTGCTTGGCCAGAAAATCTAGTCCCAAACAGGAAAACAGCTCTTTCCTATTTTGTTAGTTTCATTATTAAAAACTGTTTCCAGATTTAAATGAGGAGATCTGTAAGTGGTTGCAGTTAATCAAATAAATTTTTTTTCCACAGTTAGTTGTTTGAGGGGCAGCAGAGCCGGCCCCACCCTTTTTGGTTCCCCAAGTGCAATTATGGTTTGGCTGGCATCTCCTACCATCTAAAATGTTAATGAACAACAACTATGTGTTGTAAATGTTAAAGTATACAGAAAAACTATTTCAGCTGTAATACATCGTGTAGAAAACTAGATTAAATATTCAAATCAATTCGATTCAATTCAATTGAGAAACACTTTATTCATCCCAAAGGGAAACTAAATGTTGTTGTAGCTCATATTCTGCAGGTTTCTTCAAAGAGCCGTTGTAGATGCTGATGGCTGTGGGCAGGAAGGATCTCTTGTAGCGCTCCGTCTTACAGCAGATCTGAAGAAGCCTCTGACTGAAGATACTCTGTTGTTGAGCGACATTCTTATAAAGAGGATGCTCACGGTTCTCCATAATGTTCTTCATCTTCTCTGCACAATGATCTCCAGAAGTTCTAGAGGAGTCCCCAGAGCAGAGCCAGCCTTCTTTATTAGCTTGTTGAGCTGTAAATATTAATGGTTGCAGTCTGTGTTTACCTGTGTAAACTGTATTTATCATCAAATATTTTCTATTGAGGGATTCTCGAACCGCTCTTTGTCTGACCCGTCACCTAGAGCCTGTTTGCCATGGGAGACCCTACCAGGGGCATTTAAGTCCCAGACAACATAGCCTCTAGGATCATTCGGGCACTCAAACCCCTCCACCACGTTAAGGTGGCAGTTCAAGGAGACACCCTCATGGGGACTAAAATAACGAGACACGTGACGTCGACCGGTACGGCCTAGCCGGGGTCCCACCCTAGAGCCAGGCCTGGGGTCGGGACCCATCAGAGAGTGCCTGGTGGCTGGGTTGCTCCTCGCGGGACCCGCGAGGATTGGGCAGCGGGCGAAGGTGGAGATCTCGGCGGCCCGATCCCCGGATGCTTAGGCTGGCTCTAGGGACGTGGAATGTCACCGCATTGGGGGGGAAGGAGCCTGAGCTTGTGCGCGAGGTTGAGAGATATCGACTAGAAATAGTCGGGCTTGCCTCCATGCACACCATGGGCTCTAGAATCCATCTCCTCGAGAGGGGCGGGACTCTCTTCTACTCTGGAGTGGCCCACGGAGAGAGGCGGCAGGCTGGGGTGGGTTTGCTTGTTGCCCCCCAGCTCAGCCGTCTTGTGTTGGGGTTTACCCCAGTGGGTGAGAGGGTCGCATCCCTGCGCCTTCAGGTTGGGGAGAGGTCTCTGACTGTCATTTCGGCCTATGGGCCGAGTGGTAGCGCGGAATACCCGGCCTTCTTGGCGTTCCTGTCGGGGTAGCTGGATAGTGCCCCTCTCGGGGACTCCATTATTCTGCTGGGGGACTTCAACGCCCATGTGGGAAACGACAGTGACACCTGGAGAGGCGTGATTGGGAGGAATGGCCTCCCCGATCTGAATCCGAGTGGTGTTTCGTTATTGGACTACTGTGTTAGTCACGGATTGTCCATAATGAACACCATGTTCAAGCATAAGGGTGTCCATCAGTGCACTTAGCACCAGGACTCCCTAGGCAGGAGGTCGATGATCGACTTTGTTGTCTTATCATCAGACCTTCGGCCGCATGTTTTGGACACTCGGATGAAGAGAGGGGCTGAGCTGTCCACTGATCACCACCTGGTGGTGAGTTAGATCCGCTGGAAGAGGAGAAAGCCGGACAGACTTGGCAGGCACAAACGCATAGTGAGAGTCTGCTGGGAACGTCTGGCGGAGCCCTCGGCCAGGGATGTATTCAACTCCCACCTCCGTGAGAGGTTTTACCAGATTCCGGGGGATGTTGGAGACATAGAGTCCGAGTGGACATTGTTCTCCGCATCTATTGTCGATGTTGCTGCCCGTAGCTGCGGCCGTAAGGTCCGCGATGCTTGTCGCGGCGGCAACCCCCGAACCCGGTGGTGGACACCGGCAGTAAGGGACGCTGTCAAGCTGAAGACGGAGTCCTATTGGCTGTGGTTGGCTTGTGGGACTCCTGAGCCGGCTGACAGATACCGTGAGGCCAAGGGTGCTGTGGCCTGGGCTGTGGCAGAGGCAAAAACCCGGGCCTGGGAGGAGTTTGGTGAGGCCATGGAGAAGGACTACCAGTTGGCCTCGAAACGATTCTGGCAAACCATCCGGCGCCTCAGGAGGAGGAAGTAGTGCTTCGCCAACACTGTTTATATTGGAGGTGGGAGGCTGCTGACCTCGACTGGGGACATTTTCAGGTGGTGGAAGGAGTACTTTGAGGATCTCCTCAATCCTGCCAGCATTCCCTGGTGGAAACAGAGGCTGGGGAATCGGGGTTGGATTATTTCATCACCCAGGCTGAAGTCACTGAGGTAGTTAAAAAGCTCCGCAGAGGCAGGGGTTCGGGGGTGGATGAGATCCGCCCTGAGTACCTCAAGTCTCTGGTGTTGTAGGGCTGTCATGGTTGACACGCCTTTTCAACTTTGCGTGGCGGTCGGGGACAGTGCCTTTGGACTGGCAGACTGGGGGAGGAGCGGGAGATCGACAGACGGATTGGTGCAGCTGCCGCAGTAATGAGGGTGCTGTGCCGGTCCGTTGTAGTAAAGAGAGAGCTGAGCCGGAAAGCGAATCTCTCAATTTACCGGTCGGTCTACGTTCCAACCCTCACCTATGGCCATGAACTTTGGGTCATGACCGAAAGAACGAGATCCCGGATACAAGCAGCTGGAATGAGCTTCCTCCGTAGGGTGGCCGGGCACTCCCTTAGAGATAGGGCGAGGAGCTCGGCCATCCGGGAGGAGCTCGGAGTAGAACCGCTACTCCTCCACATCGAGAGGACCCAGTTGAGGTGGCTCGGGCATCTATATCGGATGCCTCATGGAGTCTTCCTCAGGAGGTGTTCCAGGCACGTCCCACTGGGAGGAGGTCCAGGACACTGCGCAGTCCCCGGAGCCCGCTTACCTCCGTCCCACAGCCCAGTGTCGTCAGTGCAGTACGATTCAATTTATTATTTAAACTGTTCAAAAGGTTTTTCTATCTAAGGAAACCCAGCAGATTGCATCCAGTCAGTGATTTGCAGCATTCACTCCTCCTGGATGACGTGTAGAGACAGTGGACAGTGGCTTGCATTGACTTTGCACCCTAGAGATGGTAGTGCGTGATAATCCCAGTAGATCAGCAGTTTCTGAAATACTCAGACCAGCCCGTCTGGCACCAATTATGATGCACGGTTTGAACTGCAGCAGATCTTCTTGACCATGTCTACATGCCTAAAGGCATTGAGTTGCTGCCATGTGATTGGCTGATTGGAAATTTCTTTAAACAAGCAGTTCGACAGGTGTACCTAATAAAGTGGCCGGTGAGTGTATAAAGTGAAGAGAACTGGCCCAAATACTGAATCTTGTGGTACTCCACAATTAAACCTGGAGTTTAAAGATGATTTATCATTTACATGAACAAACTGGAATCTGTCAGACAGATAAGATTTAAACCACCCTAGCGCTGTTCCCCTGATCCCTACAACATATTCCAGCTTTTTTAAGAGAATATTATGATCGACTGGATCAAATGCAGCACTGAGATCTAACAGAACCAGAACAGACACAAGTCCATTATCTGAGGCCATAAGAATATCATTAGTGACTTTCAGCAGAGCTGTTTCAGTGCTATGATGAGCTCTGAAACCTGACTGAAACTCTTCAAACAAGTCATTGCTGTATAAATGTTCACACATTTGATTAGCAACAATTTTCTCAAGAATTTTAGATAAAACAGAAAATTGGATATAGGTCTGTAATTGTTTAAGTCATCTCGATCAAGCGAACGTTTCTTAAGTAAAGGTTTAATTACAGCTAACTTAAAAGTCCGTGGTTCTGATCCATTTAGTAAGGATAGATTAATCAAATCTAAAATGGGGCTGGTAATCAGAGTGAACACTTCCTTAAAAAATTTGGTTGGGATTGGGTCTAACATACAAGTTGAAGGTTTAGATGAAACTAATATTTTTGATCAGGTAGAAAGCTCAACTGGATCAAAACAGTCCAAACATAGATCTGTCATAGTGTTACGTATGGCTCTGATCCATATGCAGAATCACACTCACGGAATATGGGTACAAGTTTAAAAAAGGTTTATTTAAGGAGAATGGATCGGTATGGTGTGCAGGAACAACTGTGAGGAAAAACGACAGGTAAGTGGCACAGTAAACGAAACCGGAACTTAAATGTGAAATGTCTCTTACTAGGAGGGTGTAGGCAATCCGCCAGGAGGAGAGGGATTCGGACTGGAGAAGAAGTCACCGGGGCCATCCTGGGTAACCTCCAGGTAGTCGCCGGTTCAGTTCACTAAGAAGAACAAAGAACAAGTTAAACGTTGTCGAAGGCAAAGTACACATAAACTTAATTAATATAAGGCTGGCTGAGTAGCTACCAAAGAGGCTAATACTCGAGCGACGAGATGCTGGCTGCTTCCTGCTTAAGTACTCCAGGACTCAATCACCGAGATGGAAAACACATGTCTCCACTACTGATGAGCACTAGCACCTACTAGGAGTCAAAAACACAGACAAAAACATACAACAGAAACTCCAGCCCTGACAAGATCAGATTCTACAGTTACCTCTAATGTTGTCTCACTTACTGAGGATGAAGCAATCATGTTCGGGAGTATGCCAATGATTTTATTTTTTAATAGAATCAGGTTTATTTAAGAAGAATCCCATAAATTCATGACTGCTGAGAGCTAAGAGAATGGATGACTCAATAGAGCTATGACTCTGTGGAAGTTTAGTAACTGTACTAAAGAGAAACCTAGGATTATTCTTGTTCTCTTCTATTAATGATGAGAAAGAAGCTGTTCTAGCTTGACAAAGCATGACAAAATAGTCCGCTCTTGTTTTTATATAACAGCAGACTATTTTTCCAGATTAAGTAGGACTACTCAAGGTGTGTAGAGCACCATTTCCTCTCTAGTTTTCTAAGATTGTGCTTTAAAGTATGCAGCTCTGATTTAAACCAAGGAGCCTGCCTCCTATGAATAACTACCTAATTACCAGCTGCAACAGTTAGTTTGGTTTACTCTGAAAACAGTTACTGTCTGACCACACTGGTTAATGCTATAAACATCAAATATCCCATATTATTTAGCACTAATGTACCAGTGGCAGAGAAAAGTCACACTGATAAAACATATTTCATGACTTATATTTTAGCTCTGGTTTTCTAGGAAGCCCCAAGTTGTTTCGGCGATCCTTAGCAGCTTCTAAGTTCACTTATATCTTGGGCTGGTACTGGTTGACAAACAGTGATGTGGTGCATAAATACCATCCTCCATAAAGTAATGTTCATCCATCCTATTATCTTACATTGTATAGGTTGTTAATGTGAGTACCTGATGGCACAAATAGAGGCATTACTTATGAGTCTGTAAATTAGACAAGGTGATTACAAAAGAAGCATTCTTTGAATATTGGTAGCTTTGATTGTATGCAAAGCTTAACAACATTATTCAACGTCCTTCGAGAAAATTGTCCTTCTCCTTTAGGACACAACTGTGAGAGAGAACAATGAGGGGGAAAAGAAGAAGAAGGGGAAAAGGAGAAATACAAACAGAAGAGTGAAAATATTACTGCAAAAGTCATGTTTTGTTAAAGCCATGAAATGAAGAAGGAGAGATGAAATGCTGATGACAAAGACAGACTGAGCTCCATGGAAGAATTAGAGGATGGGACAAGATGAAGCTGAGAGGAAGCCTTTAGAGGAAATGAGGAGTCAGAGAGGGGAGGCATTAGTGTCATGATGGGAGGATCAGTGTGGTGATCCTTTGATGTCAGAGCAAGGATGGAAACACACACACACACACACACACACACACACACACACACAACCTGTGAAAGATGCAACCTGTGGATTCTAAAGCAGCAGGTTGAGAAGACCAGAGAGACACAAACAGGAAGTCAGCCGTCAGAGCGCTCAGCACCAAACTGAGTGGAGGTCGGGGATGGAGACCAGCACCTGTCACATTGTTTTCACCTGCAGCAAACTGATCTCTGATCAGCTGCTAAACTGTCCTGCTTTGAAGAACAAAGAAACCGACATCACCGTGCTCCCTGGTACCGATCAGATTCTAAGTTAAAAAAGGACAAGGCAAAAAAATTACATTACTTTTGAAGAAAACAGATTTATTTACAATCATTTAAGATTACGCAAAATGTTGAAGTTTTATTGACTGAACTTTAGCCTAACAGTTGTGTACTGTGTCTTTAAAATGAAAAGGAATATGTTCTGACGGATTCAGTTGATTATTTTGTTTCTACAATCGGTTGAAGAAACAACGTATTAGTCAAATGCTCCTCTACAGAGCTGCAGATGTTCACTTCGTAAACTGTTTAGGTCTCAAATCTAAAAGCATCTTGATGCAAATCTTGCAACTATTCATTTTAAACACTCTTGTCTTTCTTACAAAAATGTGTCAAGACTTGTTGACTTGTAGGACCAAACTGCAGACAGGACCTTGGCAAGCGTATGGTGGTAGGAGGATTTGATATTGGACAAAATAAGAAACATAGAAACTTGTCATAAGGAATAAGAGAGCACAGAATACTGCTGAGGTGTGATGAGTGACATGGAAACCAGGTGAGTCCAATCAACAGAATGAAAGGCAGCTGAGAGGAGAGATGACTAATAAACACAAGATGAACCCAGGAGGAGCTGAACTAAAACACTCAAGGCTCTACTAACCAAGGAAAAGGACTGACACCAAAATAAGAGCCCAGATTAAAAAGTATGGACTAATAGGGAAACTGGTGGAAGCAGGTGTTTTTCAGAAATCCTAAAGATGGCCAGTCTGCACAGTGACTCAGTTAGTAGCACTGGAGCCTTGCAGCAATAAGATCCTGGGTTTAAATCCGAGCCTGAGGCCTTTCTGCATGAGTTCACATTTTCCCCAGTCATGCATGGGTTCTCTCTGGATACTCCTGCTTCCTCACAGAATCCAACTGCATGACTAATTGACTGGTCAACTGGTCTCTCTAAAGTGCCCTTAGGAGTGAATGTGTGTGTGCATGGTTGTTTGTCCTTTGTGTCTCTGTGTTTCCCTTTGATGGGCTAGCGAAGTGTTCAAGGTGTACCCCACCTCTTGCCTATTGACCGCTGAAGAAAGGCATCAGATCAGCCACCCAAACAAAGAAAAGCAGGTATCAACTACGGATGGATTATTATACAAAGTCAGACTAAGATCAGGTCAAAATCATTGATTAGGCAGACCCTTACCCAAAATAGCAAGGAAGGTCACTATCCTGGAGCCATGTTCAAGGGGAGGGACTGGCTCACAAGTGCCTGGTAGTCGAAGCTCTGCTCCTGGGGCTTAGTTGTGCCTGCAAGGTCGATCGTCCCAAACATCAAGACCCTACTGACGGGTGGTGTTTCTGGCCCCTCCTATCCTGTTCAGGCCCACACTAATATAGGTCCAACCAAGGCCAGGGACCCCCCAGGCCACTGGGAGCCAGAGCAGGCCCCACATCACCCAAGAAACCCAGTCCTGAAGCACCCAGGAGCAGCAGCAGGCCAACAAGAGGGGACAACTGTCTGTGGCATAACCCTGCATCAATGCCAGCAGTACCCCCACCACGACACCTTCATGCCATACCCACCACCTCCACAGGGCAGCACCCAAATGCTCAGTCTGCCTGGGGACAGCACTGAGAAATAAGAAAGGAGTGCTTCCCTGTTGTGATGATGGAGTCATTAAATAAAACTAGGTCTGGCCGACAAAGTTTTTAAAGGAATATTCACTATTTTTAAATAGTGTGACAGACTCACTGAAGGGATACAAATTTACAAACACATCAACACCATAAATGGGCTGACCATTAGCTGCTAACGATGCTAAAAATCAGATACGGAGTTTCTTCTTAATTTTAATCTAAATACAGTTTTTCAGTGACTCTGGACTGCATTTTGAGAGATCTGATGTTTTCCAAATGTAGAGAATCTCTCAGGGACAGAAAAGAGACAAAAACACCATTTATATTCTAGTGAAAAATCTATTTAATCCTTTGTGATACTTTTCTTCTTCTTCTCCCCTTAGGTATAAAACAGTGGATTATCACCCCTCACAGGCTGTAGTGAGAACTGTATAACTCTGAGTGCTCCATGGTTGATAAGCTGAGCTAAAAATAGTATGAGAAGGAGTGGGGGCTTGTCCGTAAGGTCCAATCGTCCCGCGGACACGGAGAGGTATGTCAAGCCTTTAAAGTGCCTAACATGCTTTTCCCTCAAATGGAGGAAATGAAAGAAAACATCTTAATATTGGGGGAATGGGGCAGTAACTGACATGATATTATGATTAAAGACGTGATAAAAGACAATTGTGACACAAAATAGGCATGTTTTGTTATTACATTTTGCAAATCCAAAGTTGCCCAGAAATGACTGCCGGTGGACTGAATGAAGCTAATTATGGGCTGACTGTGGCAGTGTGTGGTAACTAAAACATGAATGAATTAAACAGAAATGCAAGGAAACAATCTAACCAAAGGAAATCTTACAAATGTAACAGAACATAAAATAAAATGCACCATGAACAAAATACAAGAATAAGAAACTGAACCCAAAGAACAAATAAACACCTGGAGAATAGAAACAATCATGAGCAAAATCCAAAACATACTCAAAAACCTACAATACTGACAAAGTGCACTGAGCCGGACTGGATAGTTCTGTATGGTTCTACGGTTATTCATAGAACATGTTAGAAAGGATCACTGGGATACTGTGGTGTGGGTTGCTTAATAGAGAATAATACACATATATTTTTGCAGCACAGCTTATGTAGACGGTGCATAATGTTCTTGATATCGAAATTTAGATCACCATTCAGATATCTACTTCCTTCCATCATCCACGTCCTTTTCCTTCATCTCCACTGGTTCTTTTATTCATTCATTCCCGCATATCGGCTCAGTCTAATTTATACACATTTATCATTCTCAAATGATAAAAGCAGACCTTTGCATTTATATGTTGCCTTTCATGTTATTTCTTTTAACACTTCTTTCATTCCCTCTGGGTATTAAGATGTCCTTTTCTCAGTGGTTTTCTTCTTCAGGCCTCTGCTCCCTCTTTCTCTTCATGTCATCATTGGACAAAAGTCACCTTCCCTGTCAGTTTGTGTGTTACAAAAGCACTTCTTCACCTAAAACACCATTATCGGACTTGTGACAGCTCTTATTTTCTCTCTATCAGTCTGACACACACACACACACACACACACACACACACACACACACACACACACACACACACACACACACACACACACACAGAGATCTGCTGACTGGTGGGAGCTGAGGACAATCCATTGCTGTCTCTTCCTATCAAGCCTTCCATTGATTGGCTGGGCTACAGTGTGTGTTTATGTACAGTACTGTTGTAAGATGGTGCATATTCCTCGCAGAACTTGCTGTGTCAAAGGTGACCCCTAATGCAGACAGAAAATACGATGCTAAACTGCTCTACAGAGTGTATGATTGCATCATTGGCTGCGTTAACATCTAACTCAGTCCCGGCAATGCAAACCAAACTGCTGCTCGCTTGTACAGAGAATGGATAAGTAAGTAAGTAAACTTTATTTACACTGCTCAAAAAATAAAGGGAACACTTGAACAACACAATATAACTTCAAGTAAATCAAACTCCTGTGAAATCAAACTGTCCACTTAGGAAGCAACACTGATTGACAATCAATTTCACAGCTGTTGGTTCGTTCGTTTGTTCGTCGTCTTCCGCTTATCCAGGACCGGGTCGCGGGGACAGCAGACTCAGCAGAGACGCCCAGACGTCCCTCTCTCCAGACACCTCCTCCAGTTCCTCCAGGGGGAGCCCAAGGCGTTCCCAGGCCAGCCGAGAGACATAGTCCCTCCAGCGTGTCCTGGGCCGTCCCCTGGGCCTCCTCCCGGTGGGACGTGCCTGGAACACCTCCCGAGGAAGGCGTCCAGGAGGCATCCGGTATAGATGCCCGAGCCACCTCAACTGGCTCCTCTCGATGTGGAGGAGCAGCGGCTCTACTCCGAGCCCCTCCCGGATGGCCGAGCTCCTCACCCTATCTCTAAGGGAGTGCCTGGCCACCCTACGGAGGAAGCTCATTTCAGCCGCTTGTATCTGTGATCTCGTTCTTTCGGTCATGACCCAAAGTTCATGGCCATAGGTGAG
The DNA here is from genome assembly GCF_021462225.1 of Girardinichthys multiradiatus. NCBI lineage: Eukaryota > Metazoa > Chordata > Actinopteri > Cyprinodontiformes > Goodeidae > Girardinichthys > Girardinichthys multiradiatus. The sequence goes on from NC_061810.1 coordinate 48,239,283, forward strand.
GGTAGGAACGTAGACCGACCAGTAAATTGAGAGCTTTGCTTTTCGGCTCAGTTCTCTCTTCACCACAATGGACCGGCACAGCGCCCCCATTACTGTGGCAGCCGCACCAATCTGTCTGTCGATCTCCCGCTCCATTCTTCCCTCACTCGTGAACAAGACCCCGAGATACTTAAACTCCTCCACTTGAGGCAGGAACTCCCCTCCAACCTGAAGAGGACAAGCCACCCTTTTCCGGTCGAGTACCATGGCCTCGGACTTGGAGGAGCTGATCTTCATCCCAGCCGCTTCACACTCGGCTGCGAACCGCCACAGCGCATGCTGTAGGTCTTGGCTAGAGGGGGCCAGCAGGACCACGTCATCCGCAAAAACAAGAGACGAAATCCACTGGTCCCCAAACCAGACCCCCTCCGGCCCTTGGCTGCGTCTAGAAATCCTGTCCATAAAAGTTATGAACAGGACCGGTGACAAAGGGCAGCCCTGCCGGAGTCCAACATGCACTGGGAACAGGTCCGACTTAGTGCCGGCAATGCGGACCAAATTCCTGCTCCGCTCGTACAGGGACCGGATGGCCCCTAATAAAGGGCCCCCGATTCCATACTCCTGGAGCACCCCCCACAGGGCATCACGAGGGACACAGTCGAATACCTTCTCCAGGTCCACAAAACACATGTGAACCGGTTGTGCAAACTCCCACGAACCCTCGAGCACCCTGTAGAGGGTATAGAGCTGGTCCAGTGTTCCACGGCTGGGACGAAAACCACACTGCTCCTCCTGAAGCCGAGGTTCGACTATCGGTCGGACTCTCCTCTCCAATACCCTGGCGTAGGCCTTACCAGGGAGGCTGAGGAGTGTGATCCCCCTGTAGTTGGAACACACCCTCCGGTCCCCCTTCTTATAAAGGGGGACCACCACCCCAGTCTGCCAGTCCAGAGGCACTGTCCCCGACCGCCATGCAATGTTGAAGAGGCGTGTCAACCATGACAGCCCTACAACATCCAGAGACTTGAGGTACTCAGGGCGGATCTCATCCACCGCGGAGCTTTTTAACCACCTCGGTGACTTCAGCCTGGGTGATGAAAGAGTCCAACCCCGAGTCCCCAGCCTCTGTTTCCACCACGGAATGCGTGATGGCAGGATTGAGGAGATCCTCGAAGTACTCCTTCCACCGCCCGATAATGTCCTCAGTCGAGGTCAGCAGTCTCCCGCCCCCACTGTAAACAGTGTTCGCAAAGCACTGCTTCCCCCTCCTGAGGCGCCGGACGGTTTGCCAGAATCGCTTCGAGGCCAACCGGTAGTCCTTCTCCGTGGCCTCACCGAACTCTTCCCAGGCCCGAGTTTTTGCCTCTGCCACACCCCGGGCCGCAGCACGCTTGGCCTCACAGTACCCGTCAGCCGCCTCAGCAGTCCCACAAGCCAACCACAGCCGATAGGACTCCTTCTTCAGCTTAACGCATCCCTTACTGCCGGTGTCCACCACCGGGTTCTGGGATTGCCGCCACGACAGGCACCGCAGACCTTACGGCCGCAGCTATGGGCAGCAGCATTGACAATAGATGCGGAGAACATGGTCCACTCGGACTCTATGTCTCCAACATCCCCCGGGATCTGGTCGAAGCTCTCCCGGAGGTGGGAGTTGAATACATCCCTGGCCGAGGGCTCCGCCAGGCGTTCCCAGCAGACCCTCACTATGCGTTTGTGCCTGCCAAGTCTGTCCGGCTTTCTCCTCCTCCAGCGGATCCAACTCACCACCAGGTGATGATCAGTGGACAGCTCAGCCCCTCTCTTCACCCGAGTGTCCAAACATGCAGCCGAAGGTCTGATGATATGACAACAAACTCGATCATCGACCTCCTGCCTAGGGTGTCCTGGTGCCAAGTGCACTGATGGACACCCTTATGTTTGAACATGGTGTTCGTTATGGACAATCCGTGACTAGCACAGAAGTCCAATAACAAAACACCACTCGGATTCAGATCGGGGAGGCCATTCCTCCCAATCACGCCTCTCCAGGTGTCACTGTCGTTCCCCACGTGGGCGTTGAAGTCCCCCAGCAGAATAATGGAGTCCCCGGGAGGGGCACTGTCCAGCACCCCCGACAGGGATGCCAAGAAGACCGGGTACTCTGCACTACCACTCGGCCCGTAGGCTGAAATAATAGTCAGAGACCTCTCCCCAACCCGAAGGCGCAGGGATACGACCCTCTCATCCACTGGGGTAAACCCCAACACGAGACGGCTGAGCTGGGGGGCAACAAGCAAACCCACACCAGCCCGCCGCCTGTCCCCGTGGGCCACTCCAGAGTAGAAGAGAGTCCAACCCCTCTCTCGACCTCCCGCACAAGCTCAGGCTCCTTCCCCCCCAGCGAGGTGACATTCCACGTCCCTAGAGCCAGCCTAAGCATCCGGGGATCGGGCCGCTGAGGTCTCCACCTTCGTCCGCCACCCAATCCTCTTTGCACCGGTCCCTCACAGTTCCCCTGCAGGTGGTGGGCCCACTGGGGGATGGCCTCGCGTCTCTCGTTCGGGCTTGGCCCGGCCGGGTCCCGCGAGGAGCAACCCGGCCACCAGGCGCTCTCCGACGAGTCCCGACCCCGGGCCTGGCTCCAGGGTGGGACCCCGGCTCCGCCGTACCGGGCGACGTCACGTGCCTCGATATTTTGTTCTTCATGAGGGGTTCTTGAACCATTCTTTGTCTGACCCATCACCTAGAGCCTGTTTGCCATGGGAGACCCTACCAGGGGCTTTTAGGCCCCAGACAACATAGCCTCTAGGATCATTTGAGCACTCAAACCCCTCCACCACGTTAAGGTGACGGTTCAAGGAGGGCAACACTTGAACAACACAATATAACTTCAAGTAAATCAAACTCCTGTGAAATCAAACTGTCCACTTAGGAAGCAACACTGATTGACAATCAATTTCACAGCTGTTGTGCAAATGGAAAAGACAACAGGGGGAAATCTTTGGTGATTAGCAAGAAACACTCAATAAAGGAGTGGTTCTGCAGGTGGGGACCACAGACCACTTCTCAGTACCGATGCTTTCTGGCTGATGTTTTGGTCACTTTTGAATGTTGGTGGTGCTTTCACACTCGTGGTAGCATGAGATGGACTCTACAACCCACACAAGTGGCTCAGGTAGTGCAGCTCATCCAGGATGGCACATCAATGCAAGCTGTGGCAAGAAGGTTTGCTGTGTCTGTCAGCGTAGTGTCCAGAGCCTGGAGGCGCTACCAGGAGACAGGCCAGTACACCAGGAGATGTGGAGGAGGCCGTAGGAGGGCAACAACCCAGCAGCAGGACCACTACCTCTGCCTTTGTGCAAGGAGGAACAGGAGCAGCACTGCCAGAGCCCTGCAAAATGACCTCCAGCAGGCCACAAATATGCATGTGTCTGCACAAATGGTTAGAAACAGACTCCAAGAGGATGGTATGAGGGCCCGACGTCCACAAATGGGGGTTGTGCTCACGGCCCAACACTGCAGGACGCTTGGCTTTTGCCAGAGAACACCAGGATTGGTAAATTCACCACTGGCACCCTGTGCTCTTCACAGATGAAAGCAGGTTCACACTGAGCACATGTGACAGACGTGACAGAGTCTGGAGACACCGTGGAGAGAGATCTGCTGCCTGCAACATCCTTCAGTATGACTGGTTTGGCAGTGGGTCAGTAACGGTGTGGGGTGGCATTTCTTTGGAGGGCTGCATGGCCCTCCATGTGCTCACCAGAGGTAGCCTGACTGCCATTAGGTACCGAGATGAGATCCTCAGGCCCCTTGTGAGACCATATGCTGGTGCGGTTGGCCCTGGGTTCCTCCTAATGCAGGACAATGCTAGACCTCATGTGGCTGGAGTGTGTCAGCAGTTCCTGCAAGATGAAGACATTGAAGCTATGGACTGGCCCTCCCGTTCCCCAGACCTGAATCCGATTGAGCACATCTATGACATCATGTCTCGCTCCATCCACCAACGTCACGTTGCACCACAGACTGTCCAGGAGTTGGTGGATGCTTTAGTCCAGGTCTGGGAGGAGATCCCTCAGGAGACCATCCGCCGTCTCATCAGGAGCATGCCCAGGCGTTGTAGGGAGGTCATACAGACACGTGGAGGCCACACACAATACTGAGCCTAATTTTGACTTGTTTTAAGGACATTACATCAAAGTTGGATCAGCCTGTAGTGTGTTTTTCCACTTTAATTTTGTGTTTTACTCCAAATCCAGGCCTCCATTGGTTAATAAATTTGATTTCCATTGATGATTTTTGTGTGATTTTGTTGTCAGCACATTCAACTTTGTACAAAACAAAGTATTCAATGAGAATATTTCATTCATTTAGATCTAGGATGTGTTATTTGAGTGTTCGCTTTATTTTTTTGAGCAGTGTATATAGCACCTTTCACAGACATGGAAAGTCACAAAGTGCTTTACAAAAAAAAGGAACATAACAGTAACAAAAACAATATAAAATCAGTTAACAAATTTTAGCTAAAAGCTGGCCTGAATAAATATGTCTTGAGACTTTTTTTTAAAAGAGTCAGTGGAGTCGGAGCAGCGCAGTGATAGAGGGAGAGGATTCCAGAGCCTCGGGGCCACCACCTGAAATGCTCTATCACCACGGGTTTTAAAATAAGGTCTGGGTACCGTCAGCAGCATCTGATTAGAAGACCTCAAAGTCCTAGAAGGACAGAGAGGCTTCAAAAGGTCCACTATATATTTGGGAGCCTCACCATAAAGTACCTTAAAAGTAAAAACCAAAATTTTAAAATGAGTCCTAAATTGGATGGCCCCTAATAAAGGGCCCCCCGACTCAATACTCCTGTAACGCCCCCTACAGGGCACCATGAGGGAAACGTTCGAATGCCTACTCCTGGTCCACAAAACACAAAAACAAGAAGAAGAACAAGAAGAACTAAACATAAGAGAATATATGCAAAACCATAATGGCAAGAAAAATCAACCTAATATGGCAACCCTTTACAATCTAAATAATCAACAAGGAAAATGGCCTCAGAGGGTCCTAGTTTATTCTTTTGTTCTTTGTACATGGAGTTATTTTCTGTTAGATCTCTGTTAGATAATTTCCCCTGGGTTTCCTCGTATTACTCTTTATGCTCTGCTCTGGCCAATTAGTGTCCCTTCTTCAGCTGTCCTGCCTTCTCTCTGCCTCAGCTGCAACCCATTGCTTCTGATGAGCTCACCTGGTTGACCTGTCATTTCCCCTCCCTGCCTCAGTATATAGGATCACTGGTTGTCATTTCGTGGTCCTTCCGTTACGTCTGCTTATCGTGTTCTTTGTCCAAGCTCCACATTCAGTTCTCCTCGTGTCTGTCTGTGCATTCTTGTATTTTTATCATTAACTCATATCAGCTCACCATGCTGCTTCCATTGTCCTGCCTGTGTGTTGGTCCATGTTCTACCCCATAGTTCATGAGAAAACCAACTGCTACTCTGGGTGACTTTTCAAATTGGCCTTTATAACAACACAAGGATTATTACTTCAACAAGTTTCCACACAAATAAACATTATTAGGAGCAATAAGCTGGATTTCTTTCCTCATATCTCTCTAGTTGCTACACATTAGAAATTCAGCCTCAATGAAAATTGCTCAGAGTTCCGCCAGCAGGAAGAATGATCACTGAAAACACAGAACCCAAAATGATCTTCTGAAACATTTAAATTATTTAGAGCACTGAACTCTTCCTCAGTCTCACGTCTCACACTGTCCCATTTATACAACGTCAAATTAGTTTTTCATTTCCACCAAACAGCCACTGTTTCATTGGCTTTACCGACTGACTTACTGGACAGGAAAATAAATTACCCTAATTAATCTGTAATATGAACAATTGAATTAATATTCAAGTTCTTCAGCCTCCCTCTGACCTTTACTGTCTCACACAAACACAGTATCATTATGCATCAGCTATTAGAATATTCTGTTTTGAGTGATGCCCATCAATATGATTTACCATTATGCAAATGTTAGATAACTGTATATTTTAATATTCTTAAATAACGTCTGTGATGAGAAATTATTCAAATATTTTCAGCTGATTTACTAATGTCTTAAATGTTTATGGGTTCTATGTTTTAGGACAAAAACTGGAAAACAACTCTCATATTTACATATTTCTCACACTCATTCCCTGCATACAAACTGATGTGGAAACATTAATTATCTTTTGGCACTAATCCCTGGGAGCTGCAGCAAAAATCCACATGTGCAGTGACCAATTGCACCAAAGTTTGTTGCTGCAGTGCAGAGCGAGACGGTTGTACTGAGACTTTTTAAACACAGTCTAAATCAATCAGCTCCACAACAATCACACATCTCACCTCAATATGCTCTAAAATTGGACTCAGGCCTGGGTGATCTCATGACCCTGCATGTTCAGGGTCCAAAGAAAACTTGTTCTCATTTTATGAGGTTTCATTCACAATCCTCATTTTATTGTGATCTTCTCTAAGAGGTATTACAACTAAACATGGCGAGAAGGATCTGTTACAAATATATAGGTCCGCAGTTGGTAGCACTATATATATATATATATATAAATAGATATATGGACTAAAACTGGGAGCTGGTTCCACAGGAGAGGAGCCTGATAACTAAAGGATCTGCCTCCAATTCTACTTCTAGAGACTCTAGGAACCACCAGTAAACCTGCAGTCTGAGAACGAAGGGTTCTGTTGGGAACATATGGACCAGTCAAATGTCTAATTGTCTAATGTATGATGGAGCCTAAAATGTTTAAAAATGTTGTTAAGTTATAAACTGTCAAACATTCTTAAAAAGTTGCTATAGATGGTGATGATGGTGCAAAGAAAGGATCTCCTGTAGCAGTCTGAATATGTCTCATGGGATGAAAAGTAACTATGAGCATAATATGACTTGATGGTTTCACACAGTGTTTCATAAGACCCGGCTGTTGCTGCTGGCAAAGAAACCACAGCCAGCAAAATGGAAACAACAAATACTTTTCCACTCGGAGCACAGATAAAGCTGTTTTATTGTTTTATTCCAACTATTAATCAATTTCGGGAGTGGAAAAGGTTTGCACAGATGGAAAGGTTACGGATGGCGTGGCACTGCTCCAGTTGCAAACCTCATGTTCAAAATTGATGCAAAAAGTATGTGACCGCAGGGATCGATTTGGCCACAGCCTCAACATCTGCCTGGTGAACCATGTGGCCAAAAACAAAGAGGCTCAAAACAAGTCTGTTTAAAGCATTTAACCATATTTAGCTTTTCAGCTGCTCCTAGCAGCAGCAGGGGTTAAAGAATCATGGATAACCTCTGCTAAAAAAGATATCTATCTATCTATCTATCTATCTATCTATCTATCTATCTATCTATCTATCTATCTATCTATCTATCTATCTATCTATCTATCTATCTATCTATCTATCTATCTATCTATCTATCTATCTATCTATCTATCTATCTATCTATCTATCTATCTATCTATCTATCTATCTATCTATCTATCTATCTATCTATCTATCTATCTATCTATCTATCTATCTATCTATCTATCTATCTATCTATCTATCTATCTATCTATCTATCTATCTATCTATCTATCTATCTATCTATCTATCTATCTATCTATCTATCTATCTATCTATCTATCTATCTATCTATCTATCTATATAAATGCATGTGTGTGTATTCCAGCATGTATTTGTAGCAGTGGGTAGGACTTTTGTAAATCCTTGATTTTCATAATTTAAAACTGAAAGTGAGTGTGTGAAAAAGAAACTGCTTTATATTATTATTGTTGTTTATCTTTTATCTGTTTCTCTTTTAATTCCTGAGCTGAAAACCATCAGTAAGGTGACACCTGTTTAAATCTGACATTAAAACACAGAAAACTGCGAAAATATTTACATTAAAAAGGTTAAAAGTCTTTCACATTTATCATAACCTGAAACCAAAAAAGCAATGCATAATTTTAAAGTGGAAGGAAAATGATACATGCTTGTTTAACGTTTATACAAACTAAATCTGAAAAATGTGGTGTACCTTTGCCTTCAGCCTAGTTTAATCTGATACCCCTAAATAAAATCCAGTTCAACTCCAGCAGTGTGTAATTTAATCCGAGTCTAACAGAAGCTGCTCTGTTTCTGGCCTCAGAGGTTTGTTAGAGAGTGTCAGAGAACAACGAGCATCATGAAGACCAAAGAACCAAACAACTAGGTCTGGAATGGTTTAGAATAAAACATATTCATTTGCTAGAATGACCTAGTCAAAGTCCTGACTGAGAATTTGTGGCAAGACTTAAAACTGATGTTTAAAGATGTTCTGCATCCAATCTGACCTAAGCTTTTAGCAAAGACAAATTGGCAAAAGTTTCAGTCTGTAGATGTTCAAAGCTGGTTGAAACTAATCCCAAGAGACCTGCAGCTGGACCTACAGCCAGAGGTGGTTCTACATCGTACTGATTCAGTAAGGCTGAACACAAATGAACACCTCACTAGACTTTTATCTGTAAAATATATCGCAGTTTCCCTTGCTCTACTCTGTGTTGGTCTGTCACATAAAATCCAGATAAAATACATTGAAGTTTGTGGCTGGAACAGGATGAAATATGGATTCATTGGGCTAAGATTGACTGGTGACTTTTCTAGGGTTTTTATTCTGGCTGGCTGGGTTATGTTTACTTGAAAAACAAAGTTACAGTTAATAAATCAAGGCAGTTTTTATAGATATTGCCAAAACAAGTTAGTACCACAAGTAAATCATAAATGAACCTGACTTCTAGGTCTACTTGGTGACACTCATGGGTCACCAACCATCATTTGTTTTGTGTAATTGTCAGCCAACAATTCCACCAAATTGTCCAAATTGTTTAAAAGCTTCATCATTAATTGGTGTTTAAATGTGAAAAAAAAACCAGCTTTCAGTGTGGACCTTTATCAGTCCAACAACAATGCAGAAAGAGTCCCAGACAGCTGAGTGATAAGGGACTGTGTTTGTGTCAAGTAAAGCACGAGTGAGCATCGGTTTCTGTCAGGTGCATTTTGTGAGGATGATTTCTCTTTCCTCTTATCTGTTCTCCTGTTCTCTGTCAGCCAGCTGTTGCCACGGTGCTGCTTAAACAAAAACCCAACACCAGAAGGCTTACGCTTTGGTTTTACCCTCAAACCTGTTGGGATGCATTTACCATCACACATTTGCAGAATGTTCTACCTGTTGTTTCACATCCTGTATAAAATCATGTTTTACCTGATTTTATTTGGATCTGAAGGGGGGTAAAGCGTACCAGCATTGTTTGCTAAAAAATATTACAGACCCCTAGTAAAGCTGGCCCCTAGAGCCAGCAACTTTTTACTGCAACACTCATGAATATTAAAATGCCCATCAATTCCAACCCGGTCATATTTGAGCAATATTCCAGCTAAAAAGTCAAAGAGTTCAATCATAAAACCTCTGTTTTTTCACAGCACCGCCTGGGAGCAACCCAGCTCAAAAAGAAGCATTTGAAAGCTGGTGAAAAGAGCATCTTCAAAGTACTTGTAAAGTTTGTTCGGAGCATTACCTCACAATGTTAAGCAGACTGTTTAATACAAGTAAACGTCTGAGAGTACTTCATTTCCCTCGACGTTCTTCCATTTCACCAACCAATGGCTTGAAATTAGAATCTGCAGAAAACTCTGGTACCTGTAAACCGTCCAAAGCATGCATTTAGATGAAAGAGCTGCAAAGAAAAAATCTGCCATTTTTATGAATAGCTCCTTAGTCAGGATGTTGAACAGTCATTACCAATCAAGCTAAGTGATGAAATGAAAACATTTCTACCTAGCAGCAAACAATAACGTTCTCCTAAAGAAGGCACAGCTCTTTGAAAACCCAGGGTACATGTAAGCTCTAAGCTGGTATGTCTTAGTGTCCCCTCAAAATGTTTTTTAAATAAGGGGGAGCCAGTGAGTCAGAACCCAGGGAAACAGAGACTGGTACCGATTGGGTTACGCAGCATTTATTCCCAGAGGGACCACAACAGGAGTCAATCGTTTTTGTCTTTTCACATCTAGGAGTACACCATAAAAGTTTCCTTAAAAAAAAATAAAACAACTAAAATTGCTCGAAATGTCCTCTGTCCAGGATGAGATACTTCCGATTTGTTCAGTTAAAGGACTTTGGCGTTCCTGTTTTAGAAATTTGTTCTAATGGTTTTACTGTTCTTACTTAACTTTCCTGTTTTCTTTTATTTACTCTGCAGTTTTTCTGTTCCACATGAGTTCAGCATTTAAAAAAAGGCTTAGTTTTATTTCATCTTTTTCTAACACAGCACCAAATATTTAACATTTTTACAGCACCTTCATATTCATGAATGCTGAATTATGGTGTTTTGGGGGTCTAGAATAGATTATTTGTATTACAATTCATTTCAATAATTCCACATATGAATAATTCCAGTTAATAGCTCAACCATGGAACAAATTAACTTATAAACCACAGGCACCAGCAGGGGCGTTTTTAGGGTCTGAACCATTGGGGTCTTTAGCCCGCGCACTAAAAAGTTTAATTTTCATTAGACGGCAGCCCAGTTTACAGGTGAGAAATGAACACAATGATAGTGTATATATGGAGTGTGGTACAGGTGAAACAAGAAGACTTATTACATGATGCAGGTGGACCGAATGAAGCTGATTGCAGGTTGACAGATGCAGAGTAGAGACTGACATTTTTTCGGGAGTCCCACGGGTCATGGGAATCCCGCGGGACGGGAGACAGCATCGATAAAGATCACGTGACGATACAGCATGAAAAATAAACGGGAGCAGACGGGAGCGGGAGCTAAGCAATAGGAGGGAAAATAAACTAGGATCAATTGTCCTTGGAAATGTAAAACTGAGACTTTGTTATAAACTTTAAGAAAAAAAAACTTGGATCGACGCCGCCATTGTGTAGTTTTTCCCAAGAAGCCTATACTATAATGCGAGTCAAACAAACTACACGACCCACAAGCCAACAGTGCTTCTGATCGATGTTTTCCACCTGCGTTCAGGATGGAGGGAACAAACGCAGGTGGAGAACTGGACGTGGTAAAATTGGATTTGTAACGTAAAGTCAGAAATAAGGACTTATCTATTAAACTCATAGAGCTGACAGGAAAGTCGCAAATATTACAGAACTTCAGGAGAGTTGAATGTAGCGGTTTTAACACGCAGTCTGCTGCTTGTAAAACGTGTTTAGTTGTAATCAAGTTCACCAGTGATTAAGGGACACTTGTAAGACAGATTCTGGATTAAATCAACCCTGCATCTCTTCATTCATCAAACCAAAAGTACCAACATGTGTCAAGTCTCATCTGACCAACAAAATTGCTGCATGTGCACTAAAGATTTAAGAGCTTTTGCCACATTAGAGGGGAAAGGTACGGAAGCCCGTGAGGGGACATGGGGAAATTTATTTATTTTGCGTCTCCACGCAATACGTTTACGTTCGGCATTTTGGAGCAACAGCACAAATGACAAACTGCTCATAAAACAAACACTGATATGTCATTAATATGGTTTATTTGTCATATGCAGGTTAACACGCTGTAAACAGTGCGATAAAATGCTTAGGATAAGAAGAACTGTTCAAATCACGATAAAAACAAAAACACTAATGGCGTACAAAAAAAAGTACACATCATGCAGCAGCAATAAGGAAATAAAGTGTCACAGATGTGGTTTCGTGCAGTTTTATGGTCCAGAGTTCAGTAGTTTGTCTGACAGCTTGTGGATAAAAACTGTCTTTTAGTCTGATTTGAAGATAATTTTATTTAAGGCTGATTTCAAAATAAAACTCCGTAAATCTCAATACGGGTGTAGTGTTTGTTTAATTTTTGCAGTTATCTGGTTTGGAAACTATCCCACAAAGTATTGCGAGATAACACAAAGACTATTGCGTGAGAACGTAAAAAGAGAAAAGATTCCCCATGTCCCCTCGCGGGCTCCGTAGAAAGGCTTCATCACTCGACTATTGAAGATTAAAAGGGAAGATATTAAATATGTTGTGAAATAGAAAAAAAATTGAATGTACCATTAAATGTACAATTTATTTAATACATCATTAAATATTAAGTGTACCACTAATTACGTCATGTCGTCTTTAAAATTATACTTAATTATTCAGTGGCACATTTAATTGCATAATAGTCCATTTCATGATATAATGCTGGCAAATTAAAAGAAAATCAAGAAAAGATTTGCTTGCAGGATTTATTTGTAAATTGAAATGATGATGTTGCTTCATTGGGGGGGTTATATTTACTGAATCAGATTTTTTTTTTGAGGGGGGGGGTGTCATACCCCCCCTAACAACCCTGCAAATTATGCCCTAGCCAGGAGGAAAGGCAACCTCCTCGTTCCACCCCAGTAGTCCCGATTGGCTCGGTTGCACCGCAGATTTGCTGTGATCCATTACAGGCGCCTCACAGTAGTCAATGGGCTCCCTCACGTTCACAGCCCTGTAGATACAAACAAACACTGGCCTGAAGTGCTGTCCATTGGGCCAGCCAATCTCCTCTCAAGGAGGCTGGACCCTGCAGATGTAAGTGGAAAATGACACTCACAGATGCGGGCAGAGTTTCATCTCTGCTCAACTGTCAAACCAACGCGTTTTCCACTGACTGCCGTCTCCGCTCCGGGACAGAACCGCCACATTGCGCTGATCAGCTTGCTTGCGCCTGGCTGCTGCTCCTCCCTTGCAGTCTGGGTCTTACAGCTTTCAGGCTTTCCACCAGCCTTCTGGCAGGTCTGTGAAACATCTAATAGGCGGCTTCCAGGTCCACCCAGAACTTCACAGGTGACAATCTACAGTCCACAGTGGGTTACAAACAATGTTATACAAAACACTAAAAACATGCAATAAAATAAAATAAAAATCATGCACAAAATATATACATAATCACACTATCCACAGGAATTTCCCACTGTGTGACATACACACACCTCTCTACTGTATTTACATGTCCTCCACTGCTGAGCAGAAATCTATATGAAACAGGAGGAGTTTCCACTTCAGCAGCTCTGCGTGAGTCTCATTTGCTTTTCCTTAAAGTAGTCAGCAGAAGTTGCTGGAGGAGAGATGGAGAGAAGATGGACAGAGGGAGATGAGAGGTGGGACAGATTTCAGGCAGGGGCCAAGGGCCCGGCAGGCTGAGATGAATGGGTGAAAGTACAAGAAGAGACTTGTCTTCTAAAGTTCACCACAATGTTCTCGCAGAGTTTGACAACAACTGTTCCACCTTCTGCACATTTGATCTTCTCCCGCTCTTTAACTGTCTTCTCCAATCTGATTCCCTCCTCCTTTCATTGGTTATGTCTTGCAGAACGTTCTGTCTTTTCCACTACCAGATCCAAGCTGAAGAAACAAAGACGATGAAGTTGGATGACGAGGAGTAAAGGCATTCTCAGCTAATGACAGCAAACAGAGGTAATGAGAAAGTTGGATGAGACCATCTGTTGGTATGAAGACTCTGTGCAGCTGAGCATTCACATCTCCTGCTGTCAGGATGGGAATTTTGGCTACAACTAGGGCTGCACAGTGGTCCTGTTGTTGCACTGTTGCAAGAAGGTTGTGGGTTTGGATTATATCATCTCATTTTGAATGTTTCAAGTACCCAAGTACTCCCAAGTACTTGGGTACTTCATGTCTGGCTGCTGACGAGCCTGATGATAATGTTGATGAACTCTTTGCAGGAATTTTTCTCCTAAACACCGACCTTCCTTGGAGCTTGATATATTTTTTATGTTCACCAGATAATCAGCTGATTCTGTCACATCACAACAGTCAAAGACCTCCAGCAAATTGTCAAATATTCACCTGCTCACAGCATTCCAAGTCATTTATTTACTTCCACACTCCACACTTCCACACACTTTCCGGATTTTGCCAGTGAATAAAACCTAACCCTGTTAAATCTGAACTATGTTAACCACGTAGATTAAAATTATATTGCAACAGTAACATGAGCAGACTCTTTGATGGATCATCTGACTGAGGTGTTTGTGTTTATTTGCACGTAGAGTAACATCTCTCTTCCCAAGACAGATTGTAATTCCAGGTGTGCACAGTCGTGTTTAAATATGTGCACTCGTAACTTAGCCAGGATGCCTGTTATTTTGCATTGCATGGTGACATTGTGCTATTAACCTCAGCAACAGCAGCAGAAGGTTTTGTGTTGAAACCTGAAAGGTTCTTATAACTGGTTTCAATAAATTAATGAACATCTGGTGTGGGAGGGTATTTAGTGAAAACAACAGAAGAAGAGCTAGAAGTCCAGCTTGTTCAGCTGTCAATAACTTAAAACATATAAGGAAGTCAGTGACTGGATGCCATCAGCTGGGTTTCCTAAGATAAAACAACTTTTTACTACCTGGAATAATAAACCCTTAACCTGGCTGCTGTGTTTTATAAGTAAGATTAAATTGAATTTCATGAATCTGAATATTATATATATTATTTTGAATTTAAGTCTGTCATAACTGTATGAAATTAATTATGTATTGTTGTAAATTTAAATAAACTAAAATAAATTAGAGTGATGATGAATGCAAGTCTTTCTGCATGGGCTTCTCCCCATACATGCATGGGTTCTCTCTGGGTACTCTCAACAATAGTACTCAGCTAACAGAGAACATAGTGGCTGCAGCGTTTTTCAGCAACCTCTGAGACCCACAGGTTGTAGGCAGATAGTTGTAGTTTAGGTCATCGGATACAAAAACAGGAACTGGAGATAGGTGCCATAAAAGGATATGCAGTATAGTAGATGGATGGATGGATGGATGGAAACAATTTTACACCGCAAATTTAGGAAAAACCATTGAAATCAATAACTTGCAGAATGGATTTTAAAGAAATATGTAACATTTCTGCCATTGAAAATTTCAACAGTCTGTGGGATCAAACTAACGATCTTGAATAAGGAATACTGTTCACATCTCCATCTGGCTCTGTAGAAGTTAGAATATGCAGCTTCCTCCGATCCACGGTGTCCTGCTGTGTTGCTTTGGTGCAAGTGGACAAAGGGACACTCTTGTCCCCTTGTCCTCCTCCTGCTGCTGCCTGCAGTGTCTGGACAGAACTGGCTTTGATCTGCTAATCATCCCGCTGGCACCAAATCGATGCCACAATACCACCGGATTTCCTTCCTCTGGCTTTGAAGGAGCGCTGTGTCAGAAGGGAAACACACAAACAGAGAGACGTGCAGGCTCTACAGAGATCCACACCTTCTTGACATCGACTCTTCCTGCTGTACTCTCCTTTCTTTAGACTAGAAGATGCAGATGGAGTGGCTAAGATCATTGCAACATACGTATGTACACTGGAACACAAGAAGAGGAGCTTGTCTGTAGGATATTACCTGTCTGGTGGTGTCTGAAACTCAGCAGTCACATTGCAGTTACTGCTTATTTATGCATCCCTATAAACATATTACTTCCTCTCCTGTGTTTCAGAGTAGTTCTGCAGTCAGTGAAGCTGCTTTCTAGGTCATCCATAGCCAAATTCTAGACTATTTAACTGAACTCGGTGTTCGGTATTCTGGATGATATTCTGTGCATTTGAACAGAGCCTCTACATCTCAAACAAGGACACCAACATAGTTTCTTCTCTGCTCCCGTTACCTTGCTTTCTGTCCTTTTCCATTGTTTAAAAGTCCATACTTTGAAATTCCAAGTTTTTTTATCATATTATTTTCATCAGATGAACCACTCTGACAGTCGGAGCAAACTCCAAGGACCTCACCCTCTCTGCAGGGGCATTCTGCTACAGAAGGTTACCTTCAGAAGGTCAGAAATCAAAGCTGTAAAGTCTAATGGCAAATATAGAGATAAATGAATTCTGTAAAGTGACATGTCAGTACCCACTGACAAATGCATTATTATTACAGCAGTTTGTTTTTGTATTTTTTTCCTTTTTATGTTTCCTGTGATGTCCTGCAAAGCATTGTGGGTTGCATTCTGAATGAATGGTGCTATGTAAATAAACTTGTCATAATTCTGGTGTGTCTATGTATTTCTGAGGTTCTTTCCTGAGCAGCAGAGCTCCACTAGTGGGCGTAGACCACCCTCTGTAGCTCTCGCTCCTGACTGCTATGGATAAAAGGAGGTGCCTGACAACCCGTCAGTTAGAGTCAAGACTCATCGTGTGTTATTTCGTGCTTCCTCTGTGCCTCCCAGATTAACCTTACCGTTGGCCGTTCGTCCAGTGCTGGATCTCTTAGTCCACTTCCTCCTTATGTCACATCTTAGAAAACCTACCTGCTCCACAGCAGTTATCTGCCTGTCCGCTCTCTAAGGTTCTGCTCTGTACCTCCACATCGCGTCCCGCTGCCAGAGTCATCTCTTCATCCTCCTCAACTCTGTACCAAGGCCATGAAAATAGGAAAAGTAACAGATCTCTCACAAAGTAAGCCAGGTGTGTTGAGCAGGTATGTTGAGGCTCTTTTGATGAAAATTTTAGTGCCTTATTTAAATGCTTTGGTTTGTGGCCTGATAAAAGTATTCAAACCCTTCAGTTTCTCCTTTGTTGCAAAATGGTACTATGGCAAGGGTTAGGACAGATGGTTCTGTTTAGTCTTAGAGAGATGGCTTCTCAGCCTTCTCTAGAACACTTATAAAAGATAACATGTCTCCCACACCTTGTAAAGGTTGAAGTTCTGTTGTCAACATGTACATGAGAGAATTATAATAGGTTTCTCCTCGGTCCCTCTGCAGTCTGGGTCTCATGGGAATTACCTTGAAAGCTGTTGAAGCTGCTAAAAGGAGAACCTTTGCTTTGTCTGGTCAGAACGATTTGGCGGCACTCCTGAGCACATGTCCAATGCTGTAAAATTATTCTCCCCTGCAATATTTTAATAAACTGATTCTGAGTGAAAAATCATCTGTTTCTTTATTGGTAAAAACAAAATTTTCCACAGTCTTATAGGTCCAGAAATTCCTGCAATAAAACTGCTCCCAGCCTAATCTTGTCTATATCTATGCTCAGAGCATTACCTACAGCTGGATCTGTGACAACATTTATCTTCGACCATGCAGAGTGAGGTGATGGTGAGTGATGTTAAAACAGCTCCAAAGTTCACTGTTAGGGAACTACAGCACAGAGTGATATCTCCTGGTAATACGGCCATATTTACAGTCAGACAGCAGAATTGTTTTCAGAGAGGATAAAGAGTGCCTGTGGTCAAGTATGGTGGAGGATGCAGACCAGTTTCTCTTCCAAAGAAAAGGCGGTTTTCTGGTGGACATGACCAGAAAACCAAATATGGGTCATTACTGGGTCATCGGGTAGCATAATAATACAAAACATTTGGTCAAATAATCGCCGAGGTGGTTCAGTAAACACAGAATTAACCTTCATCCATGGCCATCTCAGACCCCAGACTTAAATTGTTGGAAAGGCTGTGGCCTGAGCTAGATAAATGTGGTCATCATAGAGGATCCAGGACTATATGGGTTGGCTGAAGATCCCTGTATTTGTAGCTCCTCTCTAAAAGGGATTGCACAGAGTTGACAGCTGCTGTTGGTGCTGTGCTCTTGGGTCTCAGTTCTTTGGGTCCGTTACTTGATCTGCTGTGATGTAGATGGCTGCTGGCGAGCCCTGCAGCTCCCTGCGACTTCTGCACTGTGGCTGCTGGGCGGTTCCCCTACTCTTCAGGGCCTTAGGTGACAGATCTCCGTGTTTGTCTCGGGTCCTGGGGGGTGGGGCTGTGGCTCCTCACACCTGCTATTGCATATTTTTATGAAGAAACCTTAGATACACAAGCACGCTCACACACACCTACATGTGTTTTGAGGTGTAGAAGCAGACTTCTAGAGTGTTATCTCGTATTCTACTCAGCCTTCTTTATCTCCTATTCTTTTCTCGTCTCCCTTTTTTATTTGTGCCACACCTCTCTCTCTTTCTTGCTTCTTTTTTTCCCCTTTCATTTCTGTAGTAGTTTCTAACAAACTTTTATAAACATCAAGCATTATAGCATTAGCCGTAATGCTCCACTTTTGAAAGTAAATCTGTTGGGCTTGAACAGACCGTAATTTTTATACATTTTGCAACCATGACTCCAGTGCAGTACTGGTCAATGGTTTGTGATTTTCTGTCTCTTTTTTATTCTCCAGCTTAATTCTTTCTATGTTCCAGAATAGAGATGGAGCCAACTATAACTGCAAAAACACACACATCCAACTCTACACCCCACTGTTGGTGTGGAGGTTCTGTTCAGGCTTTGAAGTAAAAATCTTCCTCTGTGGAGAATCTTATTTATTTTCAAGCCAAACACCTTTGTTCCTTCTACATGGCTGTATCTCCCTCCATCTTTCACTGTCTCCATCTGCCTCTTCCATTCCTGAAACTGAATGTTGTCTCCATCACCACTTTCTTCATTGCAGAATTAATCATCTTTCAGCAACATG
Source organism: Girardinichthys multiradiatus (assembly GCF_021462225.1). Taxonomy (NCBI): domain Eukaryota; kingdom Metazoa; phylum Chordata; class Actinopteri; order Cyprinodontiformes; family Goodeidae; genus Girardinichthys; species Girardinichthys multiradiatus. The sequence continues at coordinate 48,257,688 of NC_061810.1, forward strand.
TCCTATTCCTCTTCTCACTCTACTCACCCATCGTCTTTCTCCCTCCACTATTTACTCTCCTTCTGTGCTGCTCCATATAGAATAAATGGCTACAGTATTCTCGCCCACTGTGAAGGGACCAGACTTAATGAATTTTTCATGGCTATGACATTGTCCAGCTATACTTTATGGGTCTATTTCTTCCTCCCAGGCCTGATGCAGTGTAATATAGCTCCAGTAAATTATTGGCAGCAATATTTTTTCTGTGTGGATCTTGCAATCTGTAGTACTGTATGTTGGAGGCATTGATTTTCTTTCCTGAACCATCCTCCACGTCTCTTTGTAGAGGATATAATGCTGCCCTGGGTTGCGTGGTCATTGATGGATCACATTTAAGGACTACCTGGCTCTATTTCCCTAAATATCTCTCCTGCAAGTAGATTACTGTTATCTGGTCCTGTAGGACACCAGTTTGTGTTGTGATGGAACAATAAATGTCTGCTGCTACAGAACAGTCAACAGGAAAACAATAATTACAGAGGTAAACTCCAGCTGAGGGCAGTGTAGTTTACCCAGACAGCTCTTGTCAAGGTGTTCAATGACATCTGTATAAATGCAGACTGTGGAAGAACCACAGTGCTGGTATTATTGGACCTTAGTGCAGCATTCGACACTGTTAATCACGGTATATTACTGGGGTAATAGGAGAACTGGATCAGTGTTTCTGGTACAGCACTTGGCTGGTTTGAGTCTTGCTTGAAGTTCAGGTACTTCTTTATGTCACTAGGATCACATGTCGGGTTCCTCAAGGTTCCTTCCTGGGACCATCCTATTTAATATCTACCTGCTTCTCCTAGCTGAAATCCTAACAAACAAGATGAGTTACCATAACTACGCAGATGACAATCAGCTCTACATCCAAGTCTGCCTAAAATATCCATCAGTCAACTGCAGCTGATCCAGAACGCTGCTGCACATTCTCACTAGAACTAAGAAAGTAGAAGACATCAGCCCAGTTCTAAAGTTCTTCCACTGGCTTCCTGGATCTCAGAGAATAGAGTTTAAAATACTTCTGTAAGTTTATTAGTCACTGGATGGATTAGCACCAAAATACAAGATCTATTGCTGGGGGGGGTGGGGGGGGGTCCACTTAAACATGTTTGTGTGACGATCTGTGCCAGTGGGTGCATACAGTATCCCACAAAATTGAGTACACAAAATTTTTGTAGGTATTTTATTGTATCTTTGCGTGCGACAACACTGAAGTTATGACTCTTTGATATAATGTAAAGTAGTCAGAGTACAGCCAGAGAATATCTGTGGTGAAATAAGTGAGAGGGGTAGAAGACATCTGATCATGTGATCATAACCTGTCAGTATCCAGCATAGTTTCAGTCCAGAAAGCTCTTCTGTTTTACTTTATTACTGCCTTGTTTAAATAATCAAAATCCAGACTGGAGGTGAGGCTTGTTATAAAAACTATGTTCAATTCAAATCAATTCAGTTTATTTATATAGCGCCAATTCACTACACCTGTCGTCTCAAGGCACTTCACAAAAGTCAGGTACAAACATTCCAATTAATGGTAACCATTGAACAGTGCAGTCAGATTCAATTATTTATTCAAATTGGATAAAAAGTTTTTCTGTCTAAGGAAACCCAGCAGATTGCATCCAGTCAGTGACTTGCAGCATTCACTCCTCCTGGATGAGCATGTAGAGACAGTGGACAGTCACTGGTGTTGACTTTGCAGCAATCCCTCATACTGAGCATGTATGTAGCGACAGTGGAGAGGAAAAACTCCCTTTTAACAGGAAGAAACCTCCAGCATAACCAGAACCAGGCTCAGTGTGAGCGGCCATCTGCCACGACCGACTGGGGGTTTGAGAGAACAGAGCAGAGACACAAAGAGAACAAAGAAGCACTGATCCAGAAGTACTTTCTACTGGAAGGAAAAGTAAATGTTAATGGATGTAGCTCCTTTAGTCGTTTCATCTAGAAAGAAAGAACAGATAAACTCTGAGCCAGTTTTCAAGGTTAGAGTCTGAAAGAGAACACATAGAGTTAGTCACAGTAAAAGCTCAGTCAATTTCCATGTCTAGGAGAGAGAAAGGGTTAAACACTAAAAGACAGGGCCATGTGGATCATCTGTAGAAGGTGAGCATTAAGTTGTTGCCAACAGAAGCTTGGATGATGCCCCTCTCCAGAAAGGTGTCACAGGTAGACACAGAGCCAGGCCAGGTGTAGCTTCTAGGAAGAGAACATAGAGAACAAAGTTAAAAGCTGAAATAACAGCAAATAATGCAAAATTGGAGAGTAGTGTGAGAATGTAGCGAAGAGGGTGAAAGTGGTCATTATGTCCTTCAGCAACAGGGAGGGACAGAGAGGGGAAGGCTCCCTCCCTGATAAACTAAGCCACTCTAACTATAAGCTTTATCAAAAAGGAAAGTTTTAAGCCTAGCCTTAAAAGTAGACAGGGTGTCTGCCTCACGGACTAAAACTGGGAGCTGGTTCCACAGGAGAGGAGCCTGATAACTAAAGGATCTGCCTCCCATTCTACTTCTAGAGACTCTAGGAACCACCAGTAAACCTGCAGTGTGAGAACAAAGTGCTCTGTTAGGAACATATGGACCAATTAGATCTCTGATGTATGATGGAGCTAGATCATTAAGGGCTTTATATGTGAGGAGGAGTATTTTAAATTATATTCTGGATTTAACAGGGAGCCAATGAAGGGAAGCTAAAATAGGAGAAATATGATCTCTCTTTTTAATTTTCATCAAAACTCTTGCTGCAGCATTTTGAATCAGCTGAAGGCTTTTAACTGCATTTTGTGGACATCCTGATAGTAACGAATTACAATAGTCCAGCCTTGAAGTAACAAATGCATGGACTAGTTTTTCAGCGTCACTCCTTGACAGGATATTTCTAATTTTGGCAATGTTCCGGAGGTGAAAAAAGGAAATCCTAGAAACCTGTTTAATATGGGATTTAAATGACATGTCCTGGTCAAAAATAACACCAAGGTTTTTTACTTTATTATCGGAGGTCAATTTAATGCCATCCAGGTTAAGTGATTGACTAAGCAGTTTCTTTTTTAAAGACTCCGGTCCAAAGATGACAACTTCTGTCTTGTCTGAATTTAGAAGCAAAAGATTTAAAGTCATCCAAGTTTTTATATCTTCAAGACTTGCTTGTAGTCTATCTAACTGGTTGGGCTCATCAGGATTTATGGATAAGTAAAGCTGAGTATCATCAGCGTAACAGTGAAAATTTATCCCATGCTGCCTGATAATTTGACCTATTGGAAGCATATATATAGTAAAGAGAATTGGTCCAAGTACTGAACCTTGTGGTACTCCACAATTAACCCTGGAGTTTAAAGATGATCATTTACATGAACAAACTGGAATCTGTCAGACAGATAAGATTTAAACCAGCCTAGCGCTGTTCCCCTGATCCCTACAGCATATTCCAGCCTTTCTAAGAGAATATTATGGTCGACTGGATCAAATGCATCACTGAGATCTAACAGAACCAGAACAGACACAAGTCCATTATCTGAGGCCATAAGAATATCATTAGTGACTTTCAGCAGAGCTGTTTCAGTGCTATGATGAGCTCTGAAACCTGACTGAAACTCTTCAAACAGGTCATTGCATTTTCTCAAGAATTTTAGATAAGAATTGAAGATTGGATATAGGTCTGTAATTTTTCAAGTCATCTCGATCAAGAGAAGGTTTCTTAAGTAAAGGTTTAATTACAGCTAACTTAAAAGCCTGTGGTTCTGATCCATTTACTAAAGATAGATTAATCATATCTAGAATGGAGCTGGTAATCAGAGGGAACACTTCCTTAAATAATTTGGTTGGGATTGGATTCTAACATACAAGTTGAAGGTTTAGATGAAGCTAATATTTCTGATAACTCAGGAAGCTCCACAGGATCAAAACAGTCCAAACACAAATCAGGTTCTGCAGTTATTTCCAATGTTGTCTCACTTGCTGAGGATGAAGTAATCATCTTCGGGAGTATGTCAAAGATTTTCTTTTTAATAGAATTCATTTTATTTAAGAAGAATCGCATAAAGTAATGACTGCTAAGAGCTAAGGGAATGGATGGCTCAACAGAGCTATGACTCTGTGTAAGTTTAGCAACTGTACTAAAGAGAAACCTAGGATTATTCTTGTTCTCTTCTATTAATGATGAGAAATAAGCTGTTCTAGCTTGGTGAAGTGTCTTTTTATACAACAGTAGGCTATTTTTCCAGATTAAGTAGGAATCCTCTAGGTGTGTAGAGCGCCATTTTCTCTCCAATTTTCTAACATTGTGCTTTAAAGTGCGCAGCTCTGAATTAAACCAAGGAGCTAGCCTCCTATGAATAATTACCTTCTTGTTAAAGGGGGCTGCATTGTCTAATGCATCACAGAATGATGAAGTGAACACTATGAACAAGAGAATCAATTTGTGAAGGGGCAGAAACAGAATTATTGCCCACCATTGTGCTTTTCAGTGATAATGAGGAAATTAAAAGTGGAACAGATTATTTAAAGGTTGTTACAGCATTGTCTGATAATGATTTACTATAATGAAATATTCTTTCAGGTGTGGAGTACTCGGTTAAATTAAACTCAAAGGTTATTAAGAAATGGTCAGACAGAACAGGGTTATGAGAAAATATTGTTATGTCTTTACACTCAATGCGTCCAGAGAATGAAGACAAAGGTGGGTAGGTTTGTTAATGTTTTGAGCAAAGCCAATTGAGTCTAAGATAGCATTAAACGCTATATTTAGGCTATCACTTTCAGTGTCAACATGAATGTTGAAATCCCCCACTATATAACTTTATCTGTATTTAACACTAAATCAGATAAAAGGTCTGAAAACTGATCTAAAAATTGAGAGTAAGGGCCTGGTGGACGGTACAAAACAACAAACAGAAGTAGTTTCGATGCTTTGCAATTTGGATGAGGAATACTAAGGATTAAATATTCAAAAGAGTTGTAGCTATTGATTGGTCTGGGACTAATCAATAAATCTGACTGAAAGATGGTTGCTACTCCTCTAGTGACCCACTACCGTGTTTAGCTGTAGAAAAAAAACCCTTAAACTATCTTTTTCCAACTTGAAATTTTAAGACTTCTCCTAAAGGGACCCCATCATTAGAAAAAGTGATACTTTGTTTTTGTATATGTTTCCATGTGGGCGGTACACCCCTAGGGTACAAAGATTGTCTGGTGGGTCATTTTTGCACAGAGTAGTAGTAAGAAGAGTTCTGGATATGGAAACGCTGTTCTGTAAAATATAATACTGTTGACTGTATTTCTCAGGATAGTTGTTTGATTTAGAGGGCTATGAAGCATAAAGCTGCTGGTATACTGTGAACCATCATAATACACATCAAATGTATATTTATTGATTACATCATCAGTCAAAATATATTTCCGCTAAAAACTTTGCCTATTGTGTCAAATATTGTCATTTGATAAAAATGTGATTAATCATGATTAGTTACAAAGCTTCTAATTAAGTAAAGCAGTTATTTTAATGTGTCCCACCAACAGCCTGAGAAGATTTTCTGGCTTCCATATTTATAAAAGCCTGATGATTTCTTTTTATCTGTCTTTGATGAATCCTTTTCCTTGGCAGCATGGTTTGATTTTCATCAAACTGTTAAATGGTCATGCAGGATAATCAGTGAGTCACTGCAGAACCAGCATCTATGTACAACAGATATTTACAGCAGGTGGCTAGTTCAAGTTCTCTGGACAATTTACTTTGTGAATTTCAGTTTCTAGTCCCAAAGTGCCAAACAATATGATTTAAAACCATCACTGAGATGAACGAACTTTAGCTTTGGTGTCACTTCCCAAACATTCTACTGTTTCTCCTTTTAATTCTCTCCGTTTATACGTTGCTTATTGATTCGATTGTTGTCTGTTGTTTCTAAAGTTAAACTTCAGCTTATTTACAGTCAGCAAAGCAGATGATAGGAAGATCAGTCCACTTCCACTGAATCCTTTCTTGACTCGTGGTGATCGGTTTGTATAAAGGTGTTGCTCTGACCCAGCTCATATACAATAGGTTTGTTCTGAACGGGTTCAGAGGACTGCTCTTCATAATGAATGTCTGTGTGGAGATGCTTTTGCCATAAGATTTTTTAGCTCCAGTTTTTCAGCTATGTAAAATCCAACAGTTAGAGGGCTCCAGAACCCCTCCCTCACACACACAGAACTGACCCACAGCTTACTCTTGAAGCTGAAATCCTCCCCAGATGACTAATGACTCATTGCTGCAGAACACAGAACCTGTTTGATGTAACGATGTCTCTGTTGCCTCATCTCAGTTGCCTGTGTGACATCCCTGCTAAATGGATCGTTTGAGTTTGAGGAGAACATACGCCTCAGAACCACAGAAAACCGCTGCAATTCTGACAAATTACACCTCTTCTTCTTATAACTGCAATATTATGCTGCTTTGCTAAAGAAGTGAAAATGTGAAACTAGTGAATGAGAGACACTTCAGTGAACAACGCAGCAGTTTGCAGTCTGGTAATAAACTGAAGGTTTCCTGCAGTTCTAATAATGATTTCAACTTTAACAAGGAGTCCATAAGTTCCTAGAATTAATTTAGAACCATAGGTTACAATCAAATGAGTTTTGTATCCTGGGAGAGCTCAGAGTAGAGCTGCTGGTCATCTGCTTTAAAAATAGCCAGTGGAGGTGGTTCAGGCATCTGATCAGGGTGCATCCTGTGTAGCCCCCTGTGGAGGTCCCAGAACTTTCTGGAAGGACTATCTCTTCTGACCTTCTGATCTTCTGATCCATCGTACATGCATAGATGGATGATTGGATAGATGGATGGTTATGGTGTTATTGTGTGCTGGGGTTTTTACACTCCGTGGTTCCAGAAAATCTGTCCTAAGAAACAAAAGTTATTCACAAACGGACAATTTATTTTTATTTAAGTAAATTAAGAAAAAACAACTAAAAGTATTTAGGGAAAACAGAAACTGTGCTCTTCAAATCATATCTGAAAAAGTATATTCTTCTTCTTCATCTGGTAAAACAAGAAATGCAACCTTTGCAAAAACCAAGGTGAACATGAGACCAGCATCAAACAACCATTATCATAATACTGTACATGGATTATTCTGGAATAGAGAGAGTCCGAGGTTGTTATCTTCTTGTCAAATCATCAGGAAACTAAACTCTTCAGTTTTTATTTTACAAGGCAAAGCATATAACATTTCACATCAATGTCTGAGACACCAATTTCTCTTGTATCTGCAGCAGATTAATATCGTTCATGAAAGCTGCTCAGGGTTCTTGTAAAACCTAGGGAAACAAATCATTTCCACTATAAAGCAGAACTACAGCCATCACTTTGCTTTTATTAGATCAAACATCATTTAAATCTTTATTTTAACATTTAGTTTAAACAGGCTGAAATGAGCTGGAGCTCTGGGATTGATGTAAAATTATGTGAGGAGACATAAAACGATTTTACTGGAGTTTAAACGAGAAGACGTGGAAGGGAAGACCGTTCAAAAACAGATTCTTATGAGACTAGTCCACCTAGGTGGATGAAGAAGAATTTATTGGAGCAGACAGACCAAGAAGAAAGCTGCATGTTTTCACAATTTTCCAAACAGTGGAGCCCTGAGGAATATGAAGCTGAGAGAAGGTGATATGTTCTGCTGAGATCTCAGAATCAGAATCAGAATCAGAATCAGAAAAGCTTTATTGCCAAGTACGTTTTTGGACATACAAGGAATTTGTTTTGGCATGGAGAGGTAGTGAAAAAGGAGAAGAGATGAAGAGGACTTTGCTGTCTTCAAACATCAGAACATGATTATTACTTGAAGTAAAGTCTGTGAGTGTATGCCCTTGGAAGCAGGAGAGACTGATGTGTTGCTTGGTAGGGGTGGATGACATGCTAGGATTGTGATGGAGTCAGTCTGTTCTTATAAGTATGGAAATAAGACTGTGTGTTCTTGCATGCGTAGGTTTGTGTTTGTGTGACTCATCTTGGCAGTGGTCTACTAGTTATTGTTACAGGATTGAGCTGTAGCTTCACTGGAAGGTTTCTGTTTGAAACTGGGCCATGCAGTGTGAAGGTTCTGCTGTGCATGTTTGGATGTTCTCCAGATTCTTCAGCTTCCTTCCAGATGCATCGAAGGTCACCAGGTAATTTGTGGCTGTAAGTCAATACATGTGTAGATTGTTTGTGTCCCATCTTTTCTGTCTGTGTCTTTGCAGTGTAGGTATACATAACAACCACCCTCTTCATCAATGTATCAAACTCTTTTTCATCTCCTCATCCTCCTCTTCTCTGTTTACACCCCTTCTTCATCCTATCCATCCCATTCTTTTCTCTTGACCTGTTCTCATCACACTTCTCCTCCTCCTCCATCTTTATCACCCCTTATAATCCCATTCTTAGGATCCATCTGTTCTTGGGACACACATATACATTGCCTGGACGAAGAGCCGACACACAGGGGTTATACAACATGGCTGCCAGTTGTGTAAATCTGCTTCTAAGCTGTGTTACCACCAGATCTTTCAGGAGGTACATCAGAACATAATTAGCATCACAATAACAAGGCACAGATATGAAATTAATGAAACCTGAATAGGACATAAAGATTTTAGTGACGTATTTTGAGGGATCATTTAAACTCCCAACAATTTCTTCCTGTTAACTGATCCTACACATCTTGCTTACACAATATATACCATCACTTTTCCATCGCTGCTTTACACCAGAAAAACACTTGCACTTGCTTTTATTCAACATGCCAAACAGATACTTCCCCTCTGAACTCTTTCTTCGTGGTTTCTTATTTACACACAAACGTTTGACACTTATGGAGGGAAGTGGTGTTAATAGTTACTGAGAACCTCTGCAAAATGATCAAGTGTCAGTAACAGGTGCTTCAGTAGTTTACTAAAACTGCACTGGGATTATTAGCACAGAGCACCTACAGGCTGGGAGTCGGACTAAAAGCTCTTTCTTCCTGCTCTAACTTCCTGAAGCATGGCAGGCGTGGTGCTCATACAATATTATCTTTCAAAGCATGGATCAACATACAATCTGCAGCTAATAAAGTGGGCAGGTTGTGTTCAGGGAACATTTCTTGAGTCTGTAGGGTTCTGAACACAGTAATCAATCAACAGTGTCATCTGCTGGAGGCTTCATCAGATCTGCTGCAACACAGACCTCTACAGGAGATCCTCCCTGCCCACAACTACAACATGAAGAAACCTAAGTAAACAGATTTTCTGCCATGTCTAATTTTCCTTTAGGATTGATAAAGTGTTTTGAATTTCTTCATTCATTGCTTGTTCACTAATCACACAGAAATCGGAGAATAAACTGTAGATCGCCTGAATCTTTCCATACACAGGCACACAGACAACTCTCAAAGTGATCAAGAGCACATCTGGTTGCATGGAGGAAGTCACACATGCAATAATTCATAAAATATGCCTTAAGACAAATTTCAGTTCACACACAATGCACATAAACTGATATACAGGTCCTTCTCAAAATATTAGCATATTGTGATAAAGTTCATTATTTTCCATAATGTCATGATGAAAATGTAACATTCATATATTTTAGATTCATTGCACACTATCTGAAATATTTCAGGTCTTTCATTGTCTTAATACGGATGATTTTGGCATACAGCTCATGAAAACCCAAAATTCCTATCTCACAAAATTAGCATATTTCATCCGACCAATAAAAGAAAAGTGTTTTTAATACAAAAAACGTCAACCTTCAAATAATCATGTACAGTTATGCACTCAATACTTGGTTGGGAATCCTTTTGCAGAAATGACTGCTTCAATGCGGCGTGGCATGGAGGCAATCAGCCTGTGGCACTGCTGAGGTCTTATGGAGGCCCAGGATGCTTCGATAGCGGCCTTTAGCTCATCCAGAGTGTTGGGTCTTGAGTCTCTCAACGTTCTCTTCACAATATCCCACAGATTCTCTATGGGGTTCAGGTCAGGAGAGTTGGCAGGCCAATTGAGCACAGTGATACCATGGTCAGTAAACCATTTACCAGTGGTTTTGGCACTGTGAGCAGGTGCCAGGTCGTGCTGAAAAATGAAATCTTCATCTCCATAAAGCTTTTCAGCAGATGGAAGCATGAAGTGCTCCAAAATCTCCTGATAGCTAGCTGCATTGACCCTGCCCTTGATAAAACACAGTGGACCAACACCAGCAGCTGACACGGCACCCCAGACCATCACTGACTGTGGGTACTTGACACTGGACTTCTGGCATTTTGGCATTTCCTTCTCCCCAGTCTTCTTCCAGACTCTGGCACCTTGATTTCCGAATGACATGCAGAATTTGCTTTCATCCGAAAAAAGTACTTTGGACCACTGAGCAACAGTCCAGTGCTGCTTCTCTGTGGCCCAGGTCAGGCGCTTCTGCCGCTGTTTCTGGTTCAAAAGTGGCTTGACCTGGGGAATGCGGCACCTGTAGCCCATTTCCTGCACACGCCTGTGCACGGTGGCTCTGGATGTTTCTACTCCAGACTCAGTCCACTGCTTCCACAAGTCCCCCAAGGTCTGGAATCGGCCTTTCTCCAGAATATTCCTCAGGGTCCGGTCACCTCTTCTCGTTGTGCAGCGTTTTCTGCCACACTTTTTCCTTCCCACAGACTTCCCACTGAGGTGCCTTGATACAGCACTCTGTGAACAGCCTATTTGTTCAGAAATGTCTTTCTGTGTTTTACCCTCTTGCTTGAGGGTGTCAATAGTGGCCTTCTGGACAGCAGTCAGGTCGGCAGTCTTACCCATGATTGGGGTTTTGAGTGATGAACCAGGCTGGGAGTTTTAAAGGCCTCAGGAATCTTTTGCAGGTGTTTAGAGTTAACTCGTTGATTCAGATGATTAGGTTCATAGCTCGTTTAGAGACCCTTTTAATGATATGCTAATTTTGTGAGATAGAAATTTTGGGTTTTCATGAGCTGTATGCCAAAATCATCCGTATTAAGACAATAAAAGACCTGAAATATTTCAGTTAGTGTGCAATGAATCTAAAATATATGAATGTTAAATTTTCATCATGACATTATGGAAAATAATGAACTTTATCACAATATGCTAATATTTTGAGAAGGACCTGTACAGATGGTAATATGGCACAGAAAATCCGGTCCTGGAGCTTTGCCTTTCAGAATACTTTTAACTGCTTCATGGAGTTCACTTGCTGCTAAAGGTAACTCCAGAATCTGTTTCTGTTCCACATTAACTTTAGGAAGGTGGATTTCTATACGAGGATAAGAGTGGTGAACAGGTGAGAAAAAAAGTTAATTCCTTATCTGATGGTTGACTAGAGCGCCAGGCATCACACAGACCAGACTCTTCCATTTACTGCTTGAGTGTAATACCTGCCTGCGTGTTAGGAAGATCCGGTGATCTGCTGAGGTATAACTCAGTGAGGATGAAATCTCCTCTCACCATCAGTGCCGTTCCAGTCTGAGTTGAAAGGGCAGGAAAGAGACTGTGATAAAGCTTGGAGACATTCACATTTAGACCGTGTACTTTAGCTAGGCACCAGAATTTGTTGTTTATAATTAGGTCAATAATTAAACATCTCTCCTCTGGATTAAAGGTGAGGAAATTCTGATGTATTTAGTGCATGTGGTCCAGATTTTGAAATGTGAAATAAGACAATATCCGCTTCAAGTTTCTAGTTGATCTATGATTTTATGCTTTTTTTGCAGCCTTTTGTTTTTGGTATTTTTCCAAAGTAGGCAGACTGGAAATTTGATGGAGCTGAATCTCTGACATGAAGAAGTAAGACAGTTGTGACGGAAAAGAGGTCTAACCTGGTAGCAGCAAGACATGCCTAATAAAGTGGCCGACGATGTTCTTTTTCACACAGAATCTTTCCAATGACTTCCTTACATTGTGTTTTAATTGTGCTTTTATGTTTTTAATGTATAGTTATTGTGCGCAGGATAAGACTGGGGAAATGAACAGAGCTTTAATACGTCTGTCATCACTCCTACTTCTATATGGAGACTTTCTGCTGAGCAGCTTTTGAATGCTACTGAAGCTTTTGCTCTGGAGGTCTTGTCCTGCTGGCATCCATGGTCATGATGTCAGATGGCATGTTGAACACTTTTCAGAGACAAAATCTTTTCTACCCCATGATAATCCAAACGGCTTGGAAAACGTGTGCGTTGATCTTGAACTGTAGGAAGGGATCACAATTTTACAGTGAAAGAATGCATAAACGTTTGAAATAAAAACATTTTGGAGACTATGTGGATATATCCATCCATCATGTCTTCTAGCAAGAAAAAACAGAACTTTTAAACTGTTTCAGGAACCTAGTAGCTCTTGTAGCTCTTATTACAGTGAGTCAAAGCTACAGGTTTTTAAAAACATCCGACAATATCTGCAGCCCTGACATAGAAAAGAAAAGTAACATCAGAGGGTGACCAGCCAGTGGGACAGAGACATTATTGATTTATTCACCGAAGAGCAATTTCACAGAAGCAGAAATTGAGCCGGGGTTAAAGTATTTTTGCAAAGAGACGCAGAGATGTAGAGATAAAGAGAGATTGTTTTTCATTTGTGTTATTGATGAACTAATCTTGCTGCTTGGCCTAATCTGAACATCATTTCAAAGGCTGTTTGTTCTTGGTGGCTGGAAATCAATTGCTCCTGCTCTGATCACCTGCCTTTCTCACTCTTCTGTGAAAATGATAATCTAATAATAACCACGCTTCAACCTTATGTTTATCACCTGCATGAATTCCCTCTGTCTGAAAAATTCTCTCTCTGTTCCCATTTTTATTTTTACTTTGCTGCAGATTCCTAAACACACATGGAAAATGGCTGTTCATCACATCGTTATCACTTCAATCCTGCTTGAAGCTTCATGAATCAAAGATATTTTATGCTAATCTGATTTTTTTGTGGTTTGGATCTGTTGGCATTAAAAGGATGAATCCTAATTTTGCAGATAATAAAAAGTACATCTGTAGTTAAGCTGTAATGATATATTCTCTTCTTTATAACCAGATAATTAGTTAGATCACTAAGTGTAAAATATCTTATGTTGAAATTATTTGCTATTAAATGTGGTTTCTTTTACTCTTTCATTTTCTAATCATTTTTAAAATAAACAAATGAAATACACTGAATTTGCTCTTGATGTGAAAGTGCCCTATGTAGTGGATCTAACTGAGAAAGTGGTTCTGACCGTAGTTTGATAAAACTGCTAAATATTTTTAATGTTCTGATTCTGCCCAGGGCCCAGAATTTCATCTGGGAAACAACTTCCTCTTTTCATTGTAAATGTGGACAAAAAGCTACAAGCTGCTGGACTGTAGTCTCCCCTGCATCTAAGAAACCTGGGACAGAGGTCAAGTTGAGCCAAATATTTAAATAAAGGTTAAACTAATTTTAACCTATATGTTGAGACAGACTGGGAAACAGTTTCTCCTAAATAAATAGACCCAGAAGTCCCCTTGCTAGATAATATTCAGATCCTGACTCCAGTCTTAAGGTTTTCATCTTTCACGCATTAGACAATCTAAACTTTCGAACATCCTTTAAAAAAGAAAATCTCCCCCACTCTAGTGAGCGTAATACCCAGCTAGCGTATGTAGAATCTCTGAAGTTGGATGACAGGGGGTCAACAGTCGGACCTTTCAGAGTGAGCCGATTAACCACAGCACATACTGGTTAAATCTGACAAGGAACAGTCTTGCTTTCTTTTGTGCTTATTATTGTTATGTGTTTTCCTCAGTTCATTGTTTGTGTTTTATTTTCTAGTGTTATTTATCTGTTAGATCTGTTAGATTTTTCCGCTGGGTTTTCTTGGATTGTGTTCAGCTCCTGCGTTCCTTATTCTCCCCCAGCTCTCAACCTTCATTGGTCTCAGCTGTTCCTCATGCTCGCCTGATTGCTCTCTTCTGCTTGCCATGCCTTTCTCCACTTTTTACTTAGTATGTAAGCTGTTATTCTCATCATTCTCCACTGGATCCTTCTGTTACCATGCCTGTTTTTGTCCTGCCCAGTTTTCTGACTGTGCTTCATGCTCCATGTTTCCTCTTGACATAGAAGATAGTGAATCAGTTAGTCTATAATATACAGGAGATCTGGTAAATTCTTTTTTGGATCACACCAACATATTTTCAGTGGTTGGTCAGTTTTCTTTCATTTTTGCAACAAGCTAGACTTTCATAAATGACCAAACAAGTCTTAGTGATTACTTTGATTTGTTAAAAATGTCCCCTTACCTTAGCAAGTTTTCCTGAGACAGTCCTGTTGTGCTCCGTTATTAATGGCTGGACCATTAATCACACTTACCGCTCTGCTCCTTAGTTTTAATGAGGCTTTCTTTATTAAATCAAATAATTCAATAAACACTGAAAAGAAAAGCACAGCAAAAAGGATGGAGATGAGCTGCATTGAGCACAAGCCCATTCATCATTACAAGAGCACCGCCTAAAAAGTGAACAGCATCCATCAGCTTATCACCAAGCGTCTAATGAGTATCAGGGCACTTCATCAGCTTCAACACAATCTGCCCTCTCATTCATCTCAGAGCTGAAGGCCTGTCTGTTAATGTCAAAGCAAATGTACAACAAACATACTGACAGAGGAGTTGTATTACTTACCCTCCTAACTTAGCAGAAACCCACCAAGCAAATGAAACGTACAGTAGGGGATAAATATGAACCCTAAATAAAAGTAAAGTTTGTTAAAGTGTTCTCTTGAAAAAAACATGCTTATTTATCGGAAATCGTTTGATTTAAAAGCTTGGCTTAAATCCAACACTTTTCTTTTCAATTAACCAATACCTCTGTGAAGCCACTGGGTGTCACACTAGAGCAGTCGAATCTCAATCAAAAATAAATCAGGCGAAACTAAAAGTGAAACACCTGGAAATCCCGGCTGATTTTTCTATCAGCACAAAGTTGTTTAGACTCTAATTCATGAGTTTGTGAGAAAATTGTAGAGAAAAATGTGATTAATTGGGAGCAGAAACATTAAAAAGCTTACAGACGCAACCAGGTTGGAGGGCATAACATAAAGTGAGTTTATTGAAATCAATCAATCAAATCAAATCAAAAATACTTTATTCATCCCAAAGGGAAATTAAATGTTGTTGTAGCTCATATTCTGCAGGTTTCTTCAAAGAGCCGTTGTAGATGCTGATGGCTGTGGTCAGGAAGGATCTCCTGTAGAGGTCTGTCTTACAGCAGATCTGAAGAAGCCTCTGACTGAATGTTACACCCCTGAACATAGGGGGGAAAGAATTTTAATGCAATCAGCTATGAACATAGATTTTTTTACATTTACTGCTCAATGTCACACAGTGGATTAAAAAGCTCATTAATAAACCAAAATAATCATAAACTGCTTGCTATTCACTCTTTAACATGTTTCCTCACAAAATAAATGATAATGAGCACATTCCTAGCTCCTGCCGCTAGCTTAACGGCCATTTCCTAGTACACAGCTAAGACACCGAAACGTTATGTCTGACTTCACCTAAAACTATGATAAAATTCATCTAAGTTTTACAAAACAACAAAGGGTTTTATATAAATGTCTTAACCAATGTACAGGTCCTTCTCAAAATATTAGCATATTGTGATAAAGTTCATTATTTTCCATAATGTCATGATGAAAATCTAACATTCATATATTTTAGATTCATTGCACACTAACTGAAATATTTCAGGTCTTTTATTGTCTTAATACGGATGATTTTGGCATACAGCTCATGAAAACCCAAAATTCCTATCTCACAAAATTAGCATATTTCATCCGACCAATAAAAGAAAAGTGTTTTTAATACAAAAAAACGTCAACCTTCAAATAATCATGTACAGTTATGCACTCAATACTTGGTCGGGAATCCTTTTGCAGAAATGACTGCTTCAATGCGGCGTGGCATGGAGGCAATCAGCCTGTGGCACTGCTGAGGTCTTATGGAGGCCCAGGATGCTTCGATAGCGGCCTTTAGCTCATCCAGAGTGTTGGGTCTTGAGTCTCTCAACGTTCTCTTCACAATATTCCACAGATTCTCTATGGGGTTCAGGTCAGGAGAGTTGGCAGGCTAATTGAGCACAGTGATACCATGGTCAGTAAACCATTTACCAGTGGTTTTGGCACTGTGAGCAAGTGCCAGGTCGTGCTGAAAAATGAAATCTTCATCTCCATAAAGCTTTTCAGCAGATGGAAGCATGAAGTGCTCCACAATCTCCTGATAGCTAGCTGCATTGACCCTGCCCTTGATAAAACACAGTGGACCAACACCAGCAGCTGACACGGCACCCCAGACCATCACTGACTGTGGGTACTTGACACTGGACTTCTGGCATTTTGGCATTTCCTTCTTCCCAGTTTTCCTCCAGACTCTGGCACCTTGATTTCCGAATGACATGCAGAATTTGCTTTCATCCGAAAAAAGTACTTTGGACCACTGAGCAACAGTCCAGTGCTGCTTCTCTGTAGCCCAGGTCAGGCGCTTCTGCTGCTGTTTCTGGTTCAAAAGTGGCTTGACCTGGGGAATGCGGCACCTGTAGCCCATTTCCTGCACACGCCTGTGCACGGTGGCTCTGGATGTTTTTACTCCAGACTCAGTCCACTGCTTCCACAAGTCCCCCAAGGTCTGGAATTGGCCTTTCTCCAGAATCTTCCTCAGGGTCCGGTCATCTCTTCTCGTTGTGCAGCGTTTTCTGCCACACTTTTTCCTTCCCACAGACTTCCCACTGAGGTGCCTTGATACAGCACTCTGGGAACAGCCTATTCGTTCAGAAATTTCTTTCTGTGTCTTACCCTCTTGCTTGAGGGTGTCAATAGTGGCCTTCTGGACAGCAGTCAGGTCGGCAGTCTTACCCATGATTGGGGTTTTGAGTGATGAACCAGGCTGGGAGTTTTAAAGGCCTCAGGAATCTTTTGCAGGTGTTTAGAGTTAACTCGTTGATTCAGATGATTAGGTCCATAGCTCGTTTAGAGACCCTTTTAATGATATACTATTGATATACCCTGTGAGATAGGAATTTTGGGTTTTCATGAGCTGTATGCCAAAATCATCCGTATTAAAACAATAAAAGACCTGAAATATTTCAGTTAGTGTGCATTGAATCTAAAATATATGAATGTTAAATTTTTATCATGACATTATGGAAAATAATGAACTTTATCACAATATGCTAATATTTTGAGAAGGACCTGTACATATTACAAATATATCACATTTTGGCCACCATTACCTGAACATAGGGGGGAAAGAATCACGCGAGTGATTACTTGCTGCTTCTCTCTTGCAGTAGTTAAATGCAATGGAGGAGAGAGCCCCCTAGTGGAGAATGGAGCCATTACCAATCGATCCCAGAGAAGGCTTACTAGCTGATTACTGATGCACACATCGCCATTTCCTTCACAGAAATTACATTAATTCAACATGATACACACATTTTTAACACTTTGTTTTACTGTATTTACATTATTGTTTAGGCTTATGTCTATTAATATGAATTAATATTCATGTAACCCTTTTTACTGTTAACTCTTATAGTATGAAATCAACATATGAGCACAGCTATACAAAATTTTTTAGTACCACATTGGGGGTACAATAGTAGTCTTTCCAACCTATTACATGTAGACACTCTGTTGTTGTAGGACAGTCTGATGAAGAGGATGCTCAGAGTTCTCCATAATGTTCTTCATTTTATGAAGAATCCGTCTTTCCACAATGATCTCCAGAGGTTCCAGAGGAGTCCCCAGAACAGAACCAGCCTTCTTTATCAGCTTGTTGAGCTTTTTTAAGGCCCTGGCTCTGATGCTGCTTCCCCAGCAGATGATGCCAGAAGAGATCAAACTCTCCACAACAGACTTATAGAAGATATGCAGCATCTTGCTGCAAACACCAAAGGACCTAAGCTTCTTCAAGAAGTACAGTCTGCTCTGTCCCTTCTTGTAGATGGCTTCACAGTTGCATCTCCACTCTAGTCTGTTGTCCAGATGAACACCGAGGTATTTATACTCCTCCACCACCTCCACTTCTTCTCCCATGATAGAAATAGTTTTTGACTTATTCCTGTTTCTCTTAAAATCTACAATCATCTCCTTTGTTTTAGTCACGTTCAAAATGAGATGATTGTTTCCACACCATGCCACAAAGTGGTCCACCACCTTCCTGTACTCAGCTTCTTGTCCATCTCTGATCCACCCCACGACTGCAGAATCATCCGAGTATTTCTGCAGATGACAGGAGTCTGTCTTGTACTGGAAGTCTGAGGTGTACAGAGTGAAAAGGAATGGTGAGAGTACAGTCCCCTGTGGTGCTCCTGTGCTGCTGACTACCTGGTTAGACTCATAACCCTTCAGTCTCACAAACTGTGGTCTGTTTGTCAGGTAGTCTTTGATCCAGGAGATTGTTGAGGCCTCCACCTGAGTCTTCTGGAGTTTCTGACAAAGCAAACCAGGTTGAATTGTGTTAAATGTTCTGGAGAAATCAAAGAACATGATCCTCACAAGACTCGTTCATGGTGGGGCAGGGTTCTGCCTGATAGAGTAACCCTAAAACAAGCCAACCCCCCACTTACACAGTGTCCATCTCCGTTCCACCACAGTACGAAATCCACAGTAATTACGCACCTTTTATAGCCAACAAGAGCACTTACACTGCCTCCGCAGGGCGGTGGCGCAAGGCAGTGGCGTGGGCACAATCATCCGGCAAAATCCGCCCCGATTCTATTTTGCCGAATGCTGGAGCCGACATCAAAATAATTCACTAAAAACTGACAAGATTTTCTTTAAGGTCTTGCTATTTTAATAAATATGCATGTACATTTATATATACACTGCTCAAAAAAATAAAGGGAACACTTAAACAACACAATATAACTCCAAGTGAATCAAACTTCTGTGAAATCAAACTGTCCACTTAGGAAGCAACACTGATTGACAATTAATTTCACATCTTGTTGTGCAAATGGAAAAGACATCAGGGGGAAATCTTTGGCGATTAGCAAGACACACTCAATAAAGGAGTGGTTCTGCAGGTGGGGACCACAGACCACTTCTCAGTACCGATGCTTTCTGGCTGATGTTTTGGTCATTTTTGAATGTTGGTGGTGCTTTCACACTCGTGGTAGCATGAGATGGACTCTACAACCCACACAAGTGGCTCAGGTAGTGCAGCTCATCCAGGATGGCACATCAATGCAAGCTGTGGCAAGAAGGTTTGCTGTGTCTGTCAGCGTAGTGTCCAGAGCCTGGAGGCGCTACCAGGAGACAGGCCAGTACACCAGGAGACGTGGAGGAGGCCGTAGGAGGGCAACAACCCAGCAGCAGGACCGCTACCTCCACCTTTGTGCAAGGAGGAACAGGAGGAGCACTGCCAGAGCCCTACAAAATGACCTCCAGCAGGCCACAAATGTGCATGTGTCTGCACAAACGGTTAGAAACCGACTCCATGAGGATGGTATGAGGGCCGGACGTCCACAAATGGGGGTTGTGCTCACAGCCCAACACCGTGCCGGACGCTTGGCATTTGCCAGAGAACACCAGGATTGGCAAATTCGCCACTGGCACCCTGTGGTCTTCACAGATGGAAGCAGGTTCACACTGAGCACATGTGACAGACGTGACAGAGTCTGGAGACACCGTGGAGAGCGATCTGCTGCCTGCAACATCCTTCAGCATGACCGGTGTGGCAGTGAGTCAGTAATGTGCTCACCAGAGGTAGCCTGACTGCCATTAGGTACCGAGATGAGATCCTCAGACCCCTTGTGAGACCATATGCTGGTGCGGTTGGCCCTGGGTTCCTCCTAATGCAGGACAATGCTAGACCTCATGTGGCTGGAGTGTGTCAGCAGTTCCTGCAAGATGAAGACATTGAAGCTATGGACTGGCCCGCCCGTTCCCCAGACCTGAATCTGATTGAGCACATCTGGAACATCATGTCTCGCTCCATCCACCAACGTCACGTTGCTCCACAGACTGTCCAGGAGTTGGCGGATGCTTTAGTCCAGGTCTGGGAGGAGATCCCTCAGGAGACCATCCACCGTCTCATCAGGAGCATCTCCAGGCGTTGTAGGGAGGTCATACAGGAACGTGGAGGTCACACACAATACTGAGCCTCATTTTGACTTGTTTTAAGGTCATTACATCAAAGTTGGATCAGCCTGTAGTGTGTTTTTACACTTTAATTTTGTGTGTGACTCCAAATCCAGGCCTCCATTGGTTAATAAATTTGATTTCCATTGATGATTTTTGTGTGATTTTGTTGTCAGCACATTCAACTTTGCACAGAACAAAGTATTCAATGAGAATATTTCATTCATTCAGATCTAGGATGTGTTATTTGAGTGTTCCCTTTATTTATTTGAGCAGTGTATTTATAAAGACATTAAAGGCACCAAAGTAAACAAACAATATAGCTTTTCTACTCAGTGTACTCACACAAAGTGAAGCAGTTTTAAGTGTTTTAACTTGTGCCCTTAACACCGACAGACTGGTCCAGATGTGATAGTAAAACATTGTGGTCCACTTTGTCAAAAGCAGCAATAAAACGAAGCAAGTTTAAAACAGCTGAATCTCCACAATTAAAAGCAGATTCTTAAAAACTCTGAGTTGGGCTATTTCTGTGCTGTGACACCATTTAAAACCAGACTGAAATATTCTGTAATCCCATGAAGCTGTAGATGTTCCCGACGTTGGAGAAAACCACCACGTAAGTAATATGTTACTTGTCCTGACATGCATCTAAACAGTTTCTGATCACAGTGCATGTTCTGACAATCGATAAAATATGATATCAATTTCATTTAAATTAAAGGTTAGGGCCCTTTCAACAGTCTTGATCAGAGTAACTAAATGTGCAAAAAGTCAAGTTCCTAACTGGCCTCTACTCTCTCTGTCCAGTCTGTGATTAACTTTTCTTGCCTCGCCTCGCAGTCTCCCAGGCATCCATTATTCACCTCTATGGGTCCTCTGGATGCTACAGATGAAGGAGCACCCTTGTTGCCAAGTTGCCTCCTAAATGTCACTTGGCATCTTTAATGCTTGGCTCTCCATTACACATTCATGTGACCCTCCCCGCAGGACCCATTCTTCACAAGACCATCTGGAATCTATGGTAACTTTGGGATTTTTAGGATGTTTGCTGCAAGTTCATTATGATGCTGCAGGTAATGTTGAGAAGCAGTTACTTTGGATGACGCAAACTGTGTTTTATAGCTGGACAACAATTTAGTTTATGTTTTGGTAATAAAGTGTGTGTCTTATAGACCTTATATCTCAGATTTCCAATGACCTGCTACTAGTGAACTCCAGCAAAACGGAGGTTATTATTCTTGGTCCCTAGAAACGTTGTAACTCAGTAACTTTTGTTTTTAACAGATACATTAGTCTACAGAATATCTCAATGTCTCAATGTTTAGGCACACCTTGTCTCAAACTGATGCAGAGACACGTCACATGCATTTGTAACCTGCAGACTCGAGTACGGCAGAGTAATTATAGCCGTGTGTCCAAACAGTTCCATGCAAGTCCTTCAGCTGATCCACAATGCTGCACTGAGGCGTCCTATAAAGCCATAAAAAAGCATCATAGTTCTGCTCTACAATAATCCCTTCAATGGCTTTCTGTAAAATTCAGAATATAATACAAATGTTTCTGATAACCCACAAAGCCTTACTTTGTATTCATTCATTTATCTTGTTGTATTTATTTTATTGAACTGCTGGCTGTCAGTTTCTGTAGAATCTTGTCAGGAAGCAGTTTTAAGGAGGAAATTAAAGTTTGGAGCTGATGGGAGGGGAAGAGAGGCGTGATAGAGAAGATGCAAGGAGTTAGAATGTAGTAACAATCATGTCTTGAAATGGTAAATATTAGTACATTTTCTACTAGTCATAGAATGCTGTAGGTGAGGGCCCATCTAAGAGGATCTTAGCCAGCCAAGGTTGTCAGCTGGCCTGGTCTCCTGAGTTTTATCGAATGTGGGTCAGAAGTTCGCCTTTAAATCATGACAAGAATGCACCAATATTAACATGAATATTAACATTTCTGCTGGATCTCTGCTGTACCCCTCCTACCTCAGTCCAGTCAAGTATTCAACGGGGTAAACACAGATGGTCGGAGCAAAGATGGCGAGGTGGAGGAGATCAGGGCAAAGACGGCCTGACAAATAACTGGCCTGCTGTGCTGCCAGGGGGTCAACAGGGTCATGGTGAGGACCTGGATGAACCAACCCTGCCTGGTGCATCTTTCATGAAGCACAAACAGCCAATTTAGAGTCGCTTCTGTTCATACCTGAAGGTGCTGCTGTAAACTCACTTGTGTAGAAAATTTGGCCGCAGCTAATGTTGATGGCCTAAATGCACCAGATGTGATATTAAACTACCCTCAGCTGTTTTTAAGGTGAAGAATTCAGTCTGTTACATGTAACTCTATAATGATGAAGGTTTTCTTTCACATTAAACCGGCTGAAAATAAAATAAAATGAATTAAATGATGAATAAAGTTGGCAGTTGCTAATGTAACATGTTGCTAATGGAACATGGTTTGAAAAGCCCTGAAACCTGAATATGATCCACCTGCACTGTTTTCTGTTTCATTTCCCTCCGTTAAGAGCAACAATCAAAAGGTCAAAGGTTAGACAGCAATACAGTTTTGAACTGTTCTACTTTCTCTTTAACTGGGCTCTCAGCAAGCATCTGTTTGACATCAGACTGCTGAGTTACATTTTCATTTTCTTCTGCAGACCTTGAAAGCATAAAAATCAAGTTAAATGTTTCTATAGAAACAGGACAGGTTTGGAATTTAGATGCAACATGTTGCTTTGAATGGGTTTCTTTTAGGAACTTAATATTCTGATGCACTGATTTCACCATTAAATATGCCTTTGATGGCTCCTAAAGCCTTGAAATGACCTGAAGATCC
Organism: Girardinichthys multiradiatus; assembly: GCF_021462225.1. Taxonomy (NCBI): domain Eukaryota; kingdom Metazoa; phylum Chordata; class Actinopteri; order Cyprinodontiformes; family Goodeidae; genus Girardinichthys; species Girardinichthys multiradiatus. Next base: position 48,280,619 of record NC_061810.1, read on the forward strand.
TGCTTAAGACTTATAATTTTCAGCTGTCAAGCTCATAGTCTATAAAGCTATTACTTTGACTTTGGTTTTTCCCATTTGAACCTGCAGTGCTAACAAAACTGCCACAAGGTTTCCATCACAGAGTTTTCAAAAGCAGAACCTGAAAAGACTACATTCAGAACTAAAGCATTAAATAGCTGCTACCATCAGCCCCTGTTAGGACAGATGTGATGAACATAACTTCATATTTCGAAATGTCTTTATAATTTATTTCTGTTCTTGTCAGGGAGTGGGTTTGGGTCGGACCAGCTTGCAGGGAGATACTCAGGAGCCAGAAGATAAGGTTTTGATCCATAATTTATTAGAAAGGCTTGAACATCGCAGGATACTCTGCCAGGAGTTCAGGAAGCAGTTAACCAGATATACAGTTGTTACAAGAGCTGAACAGGAACTAGGCTGACGGGGAGCATGACAGGTGAATAGCAGACATCTAGCAGAACGAGGCGACGGGGAACAAATGAAACCGGTAAGCTTGTATACAGGGAAGGTGAATGGTGAAACAATGGGAACGAGAGGAGTAGTTAACCAGATGAATGCTTACAGGTGTGCTGGCCAGGTGAAGGGAACTGAGGTAATGGAGGTGCTATGGTGACTAGAGCTAGGAAACACAGAGACAGGAGTAGAAACTAATACTAAACTAAACTGGAAGGAACAGGGAAAAGAAACCTAAACATAAGCTGACGTGAAAAGTAACTCTAGGAAGAACTAAATCTAATGATGTGAAAGGGACTCCGTAAATAAGCAGACTTACTAAATAACAGAATATAACAAACTGACAGGAACTGAAACATGAGGGATAAACGAAGACAACCATTACTATAAAAACTAACCGAGAGGGAATTTTACAGTAAAGTAAGGCTGGGGAAAGGATAATATTAAGGAGAACAGGTAACTGGGTAAATAATAACACAAAGGAGTCTAAGGCCAGGAGGAAGAACTAACAAAACTAAGCACAACGCAGGAGTAAATAAACCTAAATAAACTGCTAAGTCAAAGCAAACATAAAACCAAAACAAAGTCCAAAATGGCATATCCTGACAGTTCTGAATAATTGCTAATAAACTGTTGATGGACCAATCAGATTCGAAGGAAGATAGTAAAGTCTAAGCAGCTGAAATTGAATTGGTTGATACTGATTGTGTCAGGGCTCCGGCTGTGCAGTCTTGTTTTTCTGCTCTTTCTCCTAGCAGGTTAATTTGGGGTCTGGACCGTGCAGCTGCGCTCTCTCACACCTGGTGTGCAATCAGGCTCATCTGGAAGCTTAAAAGGAAAAAAAACCTCCCCGGATTCCATGTCTCCAAGTCTGAGTCACACTCCGAGCTTCCAAGCCCAAGCCGAAAATCCTGTCCACCCTCCAACGAACCAAACCTCCACCGACAAGCAAAACAAGCCGCCTCCTGGACCTACACCCTCTCGGACCAAAAACTCCATTCTCACCGTAAGCAGCTATTAACTCTCTCAATTCCTCTCTGCTTCTGGTCTCACTACTTCTCTCCCTAGAAGGCAAAGCTGACCCGGTCCTTGAGAGTTCCTGCCATACCGAATATCATTGCTGCACAAAAAGTAAAACCCTTAAAACGATCAGCTGTCTCAAGTTTCTGCATGTTGGTCAAAAGAACTGAAAAAACTATGACAGATAGTCTGTAAAAATAGACTAATTTAAATTAAAATGTAGATGACAAAAACTGCTGAGGTTTTCTCAATTTATTTTGCATTCAGAACATTTGGTTCTGAATGCAACATAAATTGAGGAGATTAGCAGCTAATCTAAATGCACCAAAACTTTTAGCAGAAAATACATCAGAGGACATTCAGGTTGTTATGTTGATGACCCCCAAAACAAGGTTTTAACCTTCAATTCATTTTTATCATTTACTATGGATCATCTTTATTTATTTAATAAAGACTGTGGTTTGTTTGGCTTTATTTACAGAAATTTGGGTGATTAAATGGATTAAGGTCAACAAAAAAATATTAATAGCCTTATGCAAAGTCTTTTAAGGGTGACATATAATGCTTTTAAATCCTCCATTTTCACCCTGAAATCATCCAGTTGAGGTCTATATAAAGTGGTCTGAACTCCTTGTTCTTGTAGCTCCTCTTTTACTGTTCTGATGTGAGTCTGAAATAAACTCCCTTTGGTTCCGTTTCTTTAAATGCTGATGAGGCACTTCATGCCCCGCCTCCCTCCAGGTCAAAGGATGCTCCACTTTAACCCGTTTGGCCATTTTTGTAGTTTGATAACAAAGATACAATTAACTAGCGCCACAGAAACAAGACAAAAACATCAAAAACAATGCTAAACTGTTTATGGAATAATACTGAAAACACGCAGTACGGTTCTGTCCTCAAGGAGCTGAAAGGAGGATAGTTTAATGAACTGTGTGGGTTAATACATCCAACAACTGAACACTTAGACTTATTCACTTGCAACCTCGGCATGCAAGAAGTAAATATGGCAGATATGCGAATTGGTAACCAGAAGTTCATGACCCTATTTAGCTGTTCCACAGCAAATGCGTAACAAAACATTATGATTCTAACAAAACATAAAGATATCTCTGCAGGACCGGGACAGACTAAATACAATTTTTCTGCACTCCTACAAACTGCAAGTACACAACAAAATGTATTTAAAGGCTAAAGAGTGGATTTTGTAGGATATGTCCCTTTTAGGCAACCCTGTCCTGACTGTGTGGGTAGAAAAGCAGATTCATGTGAAGTTGCTGTTTGTGTTGTGACTAAAGTTGCTCTGATTTAATGTGAGCAATTAATACGAGGGGAAGGTGATAACGGAGGAGATGTGAGGTGAGAGATGCAACCGGTGGCGTCACAGCCGCTAATGAGCTCTGACACACTGCAGCTGCATGAGAACGCGCCATCATCCCTGTTCAGCAGAACAGCAGAACTGAAAGGCAAAGCAAACTGAAACACAGCGTGGCAGACTGGCAGCAGTACACACAGTTTTGAGGATCAGTATTTGATCCCCGGTGACCTTTAGTTTAGCTCCAAGTTGTCTCTCCTCTCTGATAATCCCACCACATCAATCTGTTCCCTTCAGTTTTTTACCGTTTCTTTTCGAGCGTGTGATTCACGGCAGATTCATTTTAGGACGCGTCATCCAGGAGAATTAACTGCACAGCTTTATTTGGTAGGCATGCAGACAGGTAACTGGTGAGAGATGAAGCTCAGGCTGTTACTGCTTGAAACAGAGGAGCTACAAGCATTAATCATCAGATATAAATGTCTCTAACAGCTCTGACATGAAACAACATCGTCGGGATGTGTTTTTAGTAAACACTTAATTAGCATAATTCTGTTTGTCATGGCAACCCACATCTATTGCAGTGTTACAGATAGCATATGGAGAATATAGTTCTATCTGCTTTTTGCAACAAACAAATCAAACAAGAACAACTCAAATAGCTCCTCTCAACTAATGTCACAAGTGGTTTCTCCACGTTCATCACTATATTAACTTCTAATGACTGCAGAGTCTTAAAATCCTTCACATGCTACAGGTTTCCAGGCCCAGAGAAAGCAAAGACCCCAGATATTGTTCTCCCTCCTTCAGACCCGCTGAGCCATCAGCCCGAATGTTACAGTGTTGATTCATCGCTACAAGCACCAAAATCCCAAAACCTCTTTAGCCTTTTTCTATAGCTCCAAGGGTGCTTTTTGGTCAGCAGTGGTTAACAAATTCTGAAGTTTGGAGTCCTTCAGCGTTTTGTTTGACCCTTTCTGTGGAAACTGAAACTTCAGTCCCTGTTAACACCAAGTCCTGCTGCAGGTCATTCCAGTCAGTTGATGCTTTTTGACCACCTGCCTACTGAAGAATCTGGTGGCAACCACTGATGGCTTCCTCTCTGTGCCAACAGGGGGCGTAGCCATTCCGGGGGCCATTTGCAGGTCCTGGACTGATCCTGTGCAGCCTTCCGACTCTACACCCAGCACAGGTTTTTAATGCAAACTTTTATTTTTGTGCTGCACAGTGGCGCAGTTGGTAGCACTGTTGCCTTGCAGCAAGAAGGTCCTGGGTTCAATTCCCAGCCTGGGGTCTTTCTGCATGGAGTTTGCATGTTCTCCCTGTGCATGTGTGGGTTCTCACTGGGTACTCCAGCTTCCTCCCACAGTCCAAAAACATGCCTGTTAGGTTAATTGGTAACTCTAAATTGCCCTTAGGTGTATGAATGAGTATGTGCATGGTTATATGTGTGTTGCCCTGCGATGGGCTGGCGGCCTGTCCAGGGTGTACCCTGCCTCTCGCCTGTAGACTGCTGGAGATGGGCACCAGCTCCCCTGCGACCCACTGTGGAATAAGCGGTAGAAAATGACTGACTGACTTTTAATTTGGGAAAGATTATAACAGACAAATAAAATCTTCTTGCAATGTTAGGTTCAACACAAAGTATTTTTAAATAACCACATTTTTTGCAGCATCTTTAATTTCAGAGCAACTAGAATCTGTCGGATGACTTCTGTACACACATATCTACTTGAAATTAAGTTATGAAACTTTGCTAAAGACCCAAAGAATGGACAATATTGATTAATTTTTTTTCAATCGAGCCCAAAATAATTTTTCAAACTGGATTCCCTGTATATGTTCTGGATCTAAAATGATTAACCCATCTCTCTTCTATAAAACATATGACAATTTTTATAATTAAAATAGTGCATGTTTGCATATTGATCAGCAGGTAAATAAACATCAAAGTTTTTTTTATTTATTTTAATGTTAAAATTATGTTAGATTATTTTTAATCCGTCTCAGATTTAATCTTTGAAAAACAAACTGCTTAGTTAATTACTTAATCTGGATGGCATTAAAGTAAAAAAACTTGGTGTCATCTTTGACTAGGACATGTCATTAAAATCCCATATTAACGCTGCTCCTTAAGTAGGTGGTGGTTCTCTCCAAACTGGTTCTGTCTCTGGAGAATCTGGTGAACCCAGGGATGTCGACGCCCGCGGTGTTGTTCGGCTTTCCATAAATAGAGCACCGTGACTCGCTCCATGTAGAGTTGAAACCAGCAAGCAGCAGATATAAGCTCCTCCTATTTAATGATGTGGTGGAGCGAGTGGAGCATTGTTGCGCCTTGACCATATGAATTGCTGGCAAAAAGTCAGGCGAACGACAGCACCCGAATGAGGTGAAAAATCCTATTAGATCACTATTAGACTACTGGAGGACATAATGACCACGTTCACTTTCTCTGCTACATTCTCATACTACTCTTCAATTCTGCATTATTTGCTGTTATTTCAGCCTTTAAACTTATGTTCTCTCTCTGTTTTTTTCTCTTACTAGAAGCTACACCTGGCCTGGCTCTGTTTAGCTGTGACAAGTGTTCCCAAGTCCTCTCATTATGAGCAACTTTGGGGTTGTTTTTTCCTATAGTTGCTTGCAAATCGTGTGAGTTGCGGTTTGTGGTTTATTGGTCTTGTTTTTAAATGTGAAGTTGCTTAGTTGGGCTTGGGTTTCTTTATGAGTGAAACCCCATGATAATCTCCCGGCTCCCTTAATAAAGCAAAACCCGAGTGGTAGGTGGTTTGTCTGTTTCCAAGTTGACTCGGCATTTCCTAAACACACTGAAGCCGGATTTTTTTAGGATTTAATGAATGTTTTTTGTTGACTATGTTCACTGTCACTTTACTGTTACGTATGCAAAATGCACTTTTCTTTTGATTAGAGTTTCAAAGTTATTCAAAGAATTGAAGTTTTTCCATTGGTATGGTGAAAGTGATTTGCATCATTTTGCTGTTGCTTATGTATAATTGCCATAACAAATGTATACATTTACAGGTCCTTCTCAAAATATTAGCATATTGTGATAAAGTTCATTATTTTTCATAATGTCATGATGAAAATTTAACATTCATATATTTTAGATTCATTGCACACTAACTGAAATATTTCAGGTCTTTTATTGTCTTAATACGGATGATTTTGGCATACAGCTCATGAAAACCCAAAATTCCTATCTCACAAAATTAGCATATCATTAAAAGGGTCTCTAAACGAGCTATGAACCTAATCATCTGAATCAACGAGTTAACTCTAAAGACCTGCAAAAGATTCCTGAGGCCTTTAAAACTCCCAGCCTGGTTCATCACTCAAAACCCCAATCATGGGTAAGACTGCCGACCTGACTGCTGTCCAGAAGGCCACTATTGACACCCTCAAGCAAGAGGGTAAGACACAGAAAGACATTTCTGAACAAATAGGCTGTTCCCAGAGTGCTGTATCAAGGCACCTCAGTGGGAAGTCTGTGGGAAGGAAAAAGTGTGGCAGAAAACGCTGCACAACGAGAAGAGGTGACCGGACCCTGAGGAAGATTGTGGAGAAGGGCCGATTCCAGACCTTGGGGGACCTGCGGAAGCAGTGGACTGAGTCTGGAGTAGAAACATCCAGAGCCACCGTGCACAGGCGTGTGCAGGAAATGGGCTACAGGTGCCGCATTCCCCAGGTCAAGCCACTTTTGAACCAGAAACAGCGGCAGAAGCGCCTGACCTGGGCTACAGAGAAGCAGCACTGGACTGTTGCTCAGTGGTCCAAAGTACTTTTTTCGGATGAAAGCAAATTCTGCATGTCATTCGGAAATCAAGGTGCCAGAGTCTGGAGGAAGACTGGGGAGAAGGAAATGCCAAAATGCCAGAAGTCCAGTGTCAAGTACCCACAGTCAGTGATGGTCTGGGGTGCCGTGTCAGCTGCTGGTGTTGGTCCACTGTGTTTTATCAAGGGCAGGGTCAATGCAGCTAGCTATCAGGAGATTTTGGAGCACTTCATGCTTCCATCTGCTGAAAAGCTTTATGGAGATGAAGATTTCATTTTTCAGCACGACCTGGCACCTGCTCACAGTGCCAAAACCACTGGTAAATGGTTTACTGACCATGGTATCACTGTGCTCAATTGGCCTGCCAACTCTCCTGACCTGAACCCCACTGAGAATCTGTGGGATATTGTGAAGAGAACGTTGAGAGACTCAAGACCCAACACTCTGGATGAGCTAAAGGCCGCTATCGAAGCATCCTGGGCCTCCATAAGACCTCAGCAGTGCCACAGGCTGATTGCCTCCATGCCACGCCGCATTGAAGCAGTCATTTCTCCAAAAGGATTCCCGACCAAGTATTGAGTGCATAACTGTACATGATTATTTGAAGGTTGACGTTTTTTGTATTAAAAACACTTTTCTTTTATTGGTCGGATGAAATATGCTAATTTTGTGAGATAGAAATTTTGGGTTTTCATGAGCTGTATGCCAAAATCATCCGTATTAAGACAATAAAAGACCTGAAATATTTCAGTTAGTGTGCAATAAATCTAAAATATATGAATGTAAAATTTTCATCATGACATTATGGAAAATAATGAACTTTATCACAATATGCTAATATTTTGAGAAGGACCTGTATATGTGACTCTTCAGTCGCACTAAGCTTTGAGCAGATATCGAACCTTGAGGAACTCTGAAAGCTGTATGAACCAAAGTCCAAACTGGTTTGCTGAGTGGACCCTTAAATTAGACACTCTCTTGTCCAGTTCTTTAGATTTGGACTGAGAAAACTGACTGTCCAAGCAGCGGTCCTACAACTATAAATATCTCCAACGTTTGTTGTAGTAGAACTACAAAATATGAACATAAAGCTCTTCTTTAAACTAATGAGAAAGCAGCAAACTTCAATGAATGTTAAAGATTAATCAGCTTTGTTGACAATGTGAACGGTGATTTCTTATTCAGGAGAGTAAATTAATGCTCCTCCCCAGCAGACTCTGGGAATGGAGCCCAGGTGGGACGTAGAATGTGTGGAAGTATAGAATCTGCCTGAGCAAAAAAGAGAATTGAGAAACACTGAATGCCTGAAATGTAGCTGAAGGTTGAGAAAGGAATGAAAAAAGAAATGGAGTGATGCATCTCACCTAGAGACAAGATAGGCCGGGCGTTAGAGAGGTGAACACCGGTGGGAGGGGCCGAGGAGCGGGCTGGGCGCCGGTAGAGCGAAAAGAGGAAGCTGAAGTAGCCAAGTTGGAGGCGAACTCCGGAGATGTTGAGTGAGATGAATGGAGCGCTGGAGAGAATCTATGGACGATATGAATGAATCGGAGAAGATTGAGGGATGACTGGAGTAGAAGAAGACGTCGAAGCTTGAGGTGCGGGAGGATCGGTTTGAGAGACGAAAATCAGATGAGAAGCTGCATGCAGAAGACAGGCAGGAATGTGAAGCGGAAGCCAGGGTGGAGGAGATCAACCTCGGCGACACTTGGCTGGAGGACTTTAGGGCGCTTCCGGACGAGGTAGAAGAGAATCATGCTGCGGCAAGAGCGCGGATAGCTGAGCGAGGTGGAATAAATCCAGATCGGAGTCAGGAGACATGCAGCACGGTCTGGACTGGGAATGACTGAAAATCGATGCCAAAGCGGGAGGCCAGGCGAATGGTTCTGCAAGTAAGGAGGAAGGAGGGGAAAGATCCGTTGTGAACAAAAAAAATAGATAATGACAGTAATATGAAAATGCCCAGCGCAACTCTGGTTAGGCAACAGTGTCTGATTCATCATTCACCACCACGGCAATGCAAAAAAGCTCCAAATAAAACTAAAGTTTGCTGATGTACAAGTGATGTGCTGCTTAGCAAGGACAACTAATCTTCATGAGGACTCTGACCCTTGGCTGTTTGCAGATGGATCACAGACATCCAGCTCCACCTCATGTCTTGTTGCCCAGTATCTCCAGCATCACCAGCATCACCATTTCACTGGAAGAGTCATTTCTTTCACCTCTGCTTGTTGGTAACAATACGACTTCATACTTGGGGAGCAATTTGTTCCCATAATTACCATTTTCACCATCTGCTTGGTGGCTGAGAGGATTCAGCAGAGAACTGTGCTGTGGGTGTGTGTTGGTGAGTGTGTGTGAATGGGAGGCCACGATAACCTAAATAAAGCCTGTCTCTGTCTTTGTTGTCTTTGTCTTTCCACCGTTCACCTCTCAGTCTCTTTGAACTTCCACAGACACAATGTGGTCCTCTGTGATACGAACACCCACACAGATGGCCTCTCATGTTCTCTGCTGCTCCCTAAAACACTCTGAGATAAACACCATTTCTTTGTCCTCCTGTTTGTCTCCCTATTTTGTTTATGCAGAAATGAAATCATTATATTTTGCGATAGTTTTAGATCTGTTTGGGAAAAGAGAGGTTTTGATTCAAAATGTTCTGCTCTAATTTTCAGATAAACTCATAGAAAGGGGTGTCCATAAGTCAAAACAGTGGATATTTGAATGCAGCTTGTTTTTTTTCTGCAGATGACTCTATAGGGCTGATGAAATAACAGTTCCGTATTCTGAGAAAAGGTTCAATTTGCAAAGAGAAATACTGAAACAGGCAAACTGATTCAGGGACGAATGGATGCATCCAGGCAGAGCTGGACACACGTGGCACTAAAATTCCTCCTGTTAACAAATCAACTGTCAAAAAACACTGGATTCGTTCTCTTACAGTTTATTTGAAATCTCTTAGAAGATGTTGTCCGGTTTCTCAGAAATTGTGCAGCCTTTAGATAAATGAGAACATTTGTAGTTTTAGGAGAACATGTTGTAAAGCGGAGAGGCCGTGGAGAACAACACATCATGAGTTTCACGGGCTGAACTTTAAGGACCTTTTAAAGTCTTTCAATGAGATGATGGAGAACTTCAGAACTGCTTGCTTCTCAATTTTGAAACTCAAACAAAAGCAACTTCAGCTTGATACAGTAAAAAGGATGTTTCTCCTAAAACCCGTATCATACCTGGGTTTTCAAAGTCTGAAAACCTTCAAATCAAGGACATCAGAACTACCTGTTCACCTCCATCCATTCCATTCTCTCCTGTTAATATGTCAATCTTCTCAGTCATGGTTGTCCGTCACACATGTCTATCATTCTAAAAGAGAGTCCTTCTTCAAGCTCTGAAGATATCTTCCCAACCTAGTTATTGACCTGACTGTCCCCCTGTTTAGTGGACATCATTAATATGTCCCTCAAAACCAGCTCTGGCGCCGCCTCTTTTAAGCATGATGTCATCAAACCGCTTCAGAAACTGTTTTGTTTAAAGTGACATCATGATGGCTGCAAACACTGAGATTTAACCGTCTAAATCTTGCGAGACTCTTCAAGGTCACTAAAACCAAATGGTTCTTATCATTTGAGAAAAATCTCCAAACTAAGAAGGTTGGTGTCAAAGGTTTTTCAGCCAGCAATCGACCCAAACGCTGAAGAAATACTGGAAGGTGTGTGGTGATGTAATAATACAAAACCGTCACAAGGACAACAGGACATGGAGCCGGGTTGAGTGGATCAGAAGAAACCAGCAGAGAACAACGAGAACCAAGGAGCTGAAATACTGAAGGGGAGTGGAGAGTGAAACCAGGTGAGTCTAATCAGAAGGACAGAGAACAGCTGGGGAGAGAACAGGAAGCAGAGGGAAGGAGACTAATTAACAAGGAGAACTGAACTAAATACAAAGGATCTACAAGCTTAAAGGGGCAAAGCCAAACAATAAGCTAAGAATATGAACCAAAATGCACAGAGAACAAAACACAAGGAACCAGAAAGGAACTCAACACAGAGAAATGAACTTAATATAGAAAGACCCACAAGATGACTGCCACCACCATGCTTCACAGTTAGGATGGTGTTCTCAGGCATTCAAGCCTCTCCTTTTGTTCTCCAAATGTAATGATGGACATTATAGTCATACACTTCAGTAGGACTTAGCTTCATCAGATCACAGAAATGAAGGTCTTTGTCCCTGAGGATATTTACAAACTGTAATCTGGCTGGTTATGCTGCTTTTGGAGTGATGGCCTCTTCCTCTCTGAGTGGCCTTTCAGCCCATGCTGGTTCAGGACTGCTTTCACTGTGGATAATGACTCTCTTATCACCTTCAGCAGCATCTTCACAAGGTCTTTAGGTTTTGTTTTGGGGTTCCTTGACATATTTTAGACTAGAACCCATTCATCTCTGAAGAACACGTCTCCTTCCTGAATGCTGTGAAGGCTAGACATCCCCAGGGTGTTTCTACCTCCGCATAATTGTTTGAATAGTTGAATGTGGAACCTTCAGGTACCTGGAAATTGAAGCCAAGGTTGAACCAGACTGGTGGAGGTCCATAGTTCTCCTGATGTCTTCATTTAACCTAACCTTGTGAATTAACTTATCTGAACCTTACGGATAATGACCTCATCATTCAGGTGTCCAAAATCGTTTAGACTGTGAATGAAAACATCTGATAATTCACATTCTCTGAAAATGTATCTCTCCTTATTGAGTCTGAGGTAAAACAGGAAGGTTTAGTCTGATTTCATGTCAGTCATTTTCAGACAGTCAGAACCTGCCTTCAGCTGCAGAAAGCTAAACAGTTTTCAGCATTTTTCTACAAAGAAAAAAAAGGAAAGTGTTGCTTGAGCATAAGTTTTCTATTGATTTTATAGAGGTTGAGTGCAGCACAGGACCAGATCTTTACTGAAATATAACAAATACTTTTAAGTTTTAACACCTACACGGGTGGAAAACATGGATCTTTGGGCCACTGACATTTTACAGTACAGTAACTCCAGCTAACAGAGGCCCAAAAACAATCAAATCAACCCTCTCTTTACAGTAAAATGATCTCCTGGTGTTCACTGATCTACTATTATCCCGACCAAGCAATTAACGAGAAGTTTAGTTAAATGTTTACATGAAAAACTAATTGATGGACGTATCCTTTCATAGTTCTACTGTTGTATTTTCCCTGAATTAGTGGTTATTACTTTCCTTTTCTGAATGTCAGCTTTAAATTTGCTTTAAATCTAATTATTTTGTGTGTTTTTACAGACATGCAAAACAAGCATGATTTTATGACCCAGCCCTGTTTTTCAGTCTGATTTGATGTCACTAAGTGATGAGCTGCTAACAAGCTCCCTGAATAAATTCACTTATTGCTTTGAGTCTGTGCGCTGCTGATTGTTTCCTTCAGTTTTCAACAGATTTTTTTTTCTTTGCCATTGAGCAGGAGCATGTATGAATTTATGTTCACCAGTTAGAATAGCTGTCCTCGTGTTAGAGCTCAACATCACGTCTGCAATAAACCAAGGGCTTCCTCTATGGGCTCACATACGTCATCATAAAGTCTGCAGGCCCAAATCTGTACGAGCAGCTTGACTCTGTGGCAGGAAGGTAAACATGAGAGGGGGAAAGGGTTCTTCTGTAGTGCAGTGAATTTACATGTTGTTTGCTGGACGTGAAGATAGTGTTGCTTCCATTGATCTCCTGTGGGTGGACTCTGCTGGTTCCAGTGATACCACTGCAGACTTACACAGACAATTTGTTTCCCTCAGGCTATGAAGCACTTTAAAAACGTCCCTCTTCTGAAAATTTACCTGCTGGTAAGAAATGTGAGATCTCATTTTCAGTAACTCCCACTGCAATAAAGGGAAATCCTCCGTGGCTCAGAAGGTACCAGCTAGAAGGCTGGATACTTCTTTTGGCTTGCATGTCCATCTGGTGCCATCTGGCTTAAGGTCTGGCTTCTATATTTAGGTCTGGTGTTCACACGCTGCCTCCATACTGCAGGCTGGTGTTTACCTCCTACATGATCAGGATGGGAGGTGAGCTGCGAAGTCTCCTGCAGATGGGAGATGTCGTAGACTATCTTTGGGAGCTCTTTGTCATCGTAGAACACCCTGTTTGCTTTCAGTTTGCTTCTTATTTTGTGTGTGGATAAATTGATGCAGTGAGGACAGAATGTCTCTCTGGGTTCATAAAATGTGTTTACACACACCAGAGTATCTCAACCAATGAAAGATGACATGACACTGTGGTGCATTTTGATCTGAACCAATCTAAAAGGAGCATTAACAGAATGTGCCTTTGAGTTCTGCTCTGGGATTCATCTCTCAGACTGAATACCAACCAGAGAAGATAGCAGGAGAGGAATCCTTGAAACCAGATTAAACCAAGCCTGTGTTCACATTACGCTATAAAAAAGACAAGTAACCTTCTGTTTTCACTCCGTAAATTAGAACAAACTTTTCCTGTTGAGCTCAGTTAGGATTTCCCAACATTATTTTTATTTGCTGGATTCCAGAAAAAGGAGAAATAATGAAGAATCTTGGAGACTTCCCATCAGTTGCTTCAGAGTCAGAAGTTTACAAACATTTTGCAATGCTATTGAACTGGACGGCCATATGGTGATGTCATTGCTTTATAAGCTTCTGATAGGTCCATTCCTAACATTTAAGTTGACTGGAGGAACATCTGTGGATGTATTTTAAGGCAGCAACTCAAACATTGCTTATTATGTGACCTAATAGGAAAACCTCAAGAAACCAGGAAGAAACCTGTGAAGAGCCACAAGTCTGGTTCACCCTTGGGTCCAGTTTCCAGATACCCGAAGGTACCACGCTCATCTGTTCAAATGCATGGATATGTGGAGCCACCATACCATTCAGATTCAAATCAGACTGTCTCTGAAGACCTTGCATGTAGTTTTCACATGTTGCATATGTAAGATCATGTGATGGGTCACCATTCAACCTCCTGATCCACAGGAGGAGACACAGAACTAAAGTGGCCACGATATTTAAGGATGAATCTAATAAAAGACTGAAGTGATGCTCTGCATGTATTTGAAGCCCTTAAGGCATTTGGACAGTCGAACGGAGGAGATCAACCAAATATGTATTTGTTGTCTAATAAAGCCCACAATTATTCATACGCCTGCCAGTTTTAAATTTTTAAATATTCTTATTAAACCATGAGGTTTATTTCTGAAATGAGACTATCATCTCCCAAAATAATAATGAAACAACATAGGAGCATCACCTGCTCTCGGTTTCTTTTGCTCTCGGTGGAAGACACACGCATTTTCTCTCCCTTCCTCCCTGCTGATTCCTGCTTCTGCTTTTGTCTGTGTTTTTCTCAGAGCCTCGCTTTGCATATCCTCCAAACTTGTAAATTATGGATTTGATCAGCTGGACTCTCAACGTAATTGGTCAAATTGTTGTTTTTTTTCCACGGGAAGACAGAGTAAAGGAGACCCTCTTATCCAGGCGGGACGTTCTTCTCTGGAAACACAATGGATTCTTGGCAGCAGTGGAAGATTGTGTGCCTGAATACGATGTCGGTCGCAGACGTAGAAAATGTGTACATATTTGGAGTTTTGAGAACAGGATTTCTGCTTTTTGGAGTTGGTGGTTACCTGGCTTATCGAGTGATTTGCAAAACGTGGGCGGCTGTTCAAAGCTTTCCAAAGCGTTCTGCGTTGTTAGATGGAGTCTGTAGAACGATCAACACTCAGACTGAAATGTTAAGAGAGCAGAATCACAAGCTGGACACGATTCTTGAACAGAATCGCAGCCTGGCAGCGGTTGGACTCAGAGGTTAAAGGATATAATCTTGGAGAAGTTGTACGCTCCAGATCTGCGGAAAATACCAGAAATTTGGCTATTTGGATTAGCAATTGAGACATACCAGTAAAACTGTTAAGGTGGTTGGAAATTCACAACTACCTGAACCACAACATTTATTGTTTTTCTAAATATGGCTCCCCAATGTGGCCTTGGCAACTTCTGCTAACTGGCTATCGATAAAATATCTCCTGGATGTTATATAAACACGAAGCTCTTCCCCAGCACTCCCCTACCAGCTGTGTGCTGATAGGACTATGCAGCCGATTGATAAAACTTCCACCTTTCTTCTCAAGGACAATGGTGCTTCTATCAGTGTTGACAGTCTAATTCTTGCAAACACACTCAGTCTTATATATTCACACCCTCCAGACTCCACCGTACCCTTGATAACTCTTTACTTATGTGTGTGTTGCTTACCCCTGCTGAGGTTTTTTGTACTATTTCAGACTATTCTGCTAATAATAGAGTCTGAAATATGAATTTTTTTTCTCCTATCTTACTTTACCTAAATGTGTGATTTCATTACTTTTCAGAGATTTTACCAGCAAAAACCAAACATTATCAGTAACTTGGACTTTAGTTGCTCTTACACCAATGACCCAGCTTTCTTAATTAGATTACTTAGTTCAACTTCAGCACCAGTAAAAGCAATATATTATTAGCACCTGAAAATGTGGATTAAAGCTGTTTTGTACCAGTGACTCAGCTTCACTAGTTAGAATTCAGTGGAATGATGAGACTTCTTAGCACAAGATGCTTTCCCCTACATAGAGGACTTAATGATATAATTACCTCTTTAGAAAGATTGGTTTAGAACCAGCTCTTACCAGTAAAACCCAAAGGATTATTAATGTTATCTGTATCATTGTAATATTGACCAGAGATTTTTAGATTTCTTAGCATTTGATTTGTTTTTCTGTGTTCTTTGTGATTGTATTGTAATTGTATGTACAGCGGTTTGAGTGTCTCGTTACTGAAAAGCACTATATAAATAAACTTACTACTTACCTTACCTGTTTATTATTTATAATTTATTAAAAATATGCATGTCAAAAACTATTTATACCCTTCTCTATATCGGAAAAAATCTTTATTGGCATGCAGCAGTTGTTCAGAGCCAGGTTTTAACTTCTCAAAATGCCCTAGCCATCATATTAAACATGTAAAACATAATTTGCAATAGTGTCTGTCCTTTCTCATTGATCCTGCATCAACAGAGGAGCTGGAAGGATTTGTGTTTCGGTACTTTGGGTTGAAGAAGGAGCTGGGCTGAAATGTAAGGCTCATTCAAGAGCTATCCAACCGCCACTTGTGGCCCTCAGGTGTCAGGACTGAAAGAAGGAGGACCTAGACACCTGGAAGTGAGGACTGTTTGTTGTAAAGCGAGGACATTTTTATGGTCCTCACTTGCTGTTTTACTAAGGGTTAGGTTTAGGAATAAGGTGTGAATTGAGTTTAGGTTAGGCTCAGGCTTACGCCATAGAAAGGGTTGAAAAAGAATGGAAATCAATAAAAGTCAAAAGTCAAAGACAGTCAATGCATGGTCCTCACAACATATAGTAAGACAAGAGATGTGTGTGTGAGTGGTAGCCAAAATGTTTCTACTATAAGGTTCAGTCTTAAAAAACAACAATCATTTGGTAACTGCTCCCAACCACATTTGAATGAATTGCTTCCAAGAGCCTGAAGGACCTTTGTTGACATATTCTTCTGTATTCTGGACAAAGGATGATTTTTATGTAAAAGATGGAGGAAGATGCTTCCTCTCACACATTAAGGACTCAAAAGATGCAAACAGTGGGATATTTTAAAGGTTAGGAACTGGAACAATCAGTTCAGACAACAAACTGCGATCTTTGCATGGTGTGTTTAACCAATGAAACACCTGAGTGATCTTCACCTAATGAAGGCGCCTGGCTGCCTGTAGAAGCAACATCAGAGATCAGTGTCTGCTACAGGTAGCATGGAGCCAAACATAAAACAAGGTTAAAATAATTGGGTTTCCTACACTGCTCATTTAGTTGTCACAGTTCTGCAGACCCAACACTGATGGTTCTTACCAGTCATGGTCAGTAGATGGGCAGAACAGCAACAGTCCTGCAGTAAATAACTGCTTTAGTCCCATCTCTAAATGTCTTATTTTTTTGTTTTATCATTGTATATATGGAGAATTATGTTCTGAGGTTATATATCATTTTAGACAATCATGGATTTAATAAATTCAATCAATTGATGTGTATATATATATATATATATATATATATATATTTCTGATAATCTATAACATTAGTTTGGGTTATGCATCACTTTCAGAGTAAATATCCAGTCAATGAACTTGTACAAATGCTCTCATGCTGCTTTTCTCGGTGGTGGAGATGGTTGCAGCATCTCTGCACGCGTTGATGGTCCAGTCACAATCCTAACTTCTTTATTGTCAACATGTCCCTAAACATTTCCGATTTAATCAAGAAATGTCAATTAAATATTGAAGTTTTAATGTTTTTAGGCCCAAATTTGTTTAGTGCCAAGATGTTCTGAAACCATACTCCAGGACCCATGTTTGTGTCACAGCAGGATCTGATGTTCTTCATCCTCACACAGACTTTGGAAAGTCCAATAAACCTGTCATGATTTTCTACATAAACAGGTGGATGTGCTGTAGCATTGCACCAAAACATTGACACTGAATCCTGTCATCAGAACCACTTTAAATACCATCATTAGACCCTCTGCTGTGTACTGTGCACATTGTTGCTTTACAGAGGGACTCTGTGAAAACATTAACATTGCATGACCCAGATTTATGAAACTAATATATTCCTAGAAAAACGTTACTATCGCAGCCTCTCTTGATAATCCAGTGGACATCACAATGGATCTTGAAAAAGGAAGTTGTGTTTAATTGGGGTCTGAATATCAGTAATATGCAAAGCTTCAGACATTTGATATAAGCTAACAATCCTATAATTTATTTGTTTTCCCACTATTTTAAAAAAGGCCTCATTGGATAACAATTCATTTTTGACACAAAGCACCCCACAGTTCTAGTTCATTTTCAGAATCAGAATCAGAAAAGCTTTATTGCCAAGTACGTTTTTGGACATACAAGGAATTTGTTTTGGCGTAGTCGGTGCAATACAGTACAAATTAAACAGTATAAACATATCTACAATATAATATAAATATATGTGCACAGTTTTAAGTGAGTGAGAGTAAATATAGAGCAGTATAAGATGCAAGAGCAATACAACAGTGCAGGTGATCAGTGTGCAAGTAAAGCAGGAGTCCAAGCTGAGCGTTAATGTAACTCATAGAGTTACAAGTTACAAGTGTCCTGTCAGCAAAAAAAGGGGGGGTGTGGGGGAAAGGGAGAGTGTCAGGGTGGTTTCCGGGCTTTGTTAACCAGGCTGGTGGCAGATGGGAAAAAACTGTTCTTGTGGCGTGAGGTTTTGGTCCGGATGGACCGCAGACTCAAAGAGTCTGTGACCGGGGTGGGAGGGATCAGCCAGAATCTTCCCTGCCCGCTTCAGGGTCCTGGAGGTGTACAGTTCCTGGAGCGACAGTAGACTGCAGCCAATCACCTTCTCAGCAGACCGAATGACACGCTGCAGCCTGCCCTTATCCTTGGCTGTAGCAGCGGCGTACCAGATGGTGATGGAGGAGGTGAGGATGGACTCAATGATGGCTGTGTAGAAGTGCACCATCATAGTCTTTGGCAGGTTGAATTTCTTCAGCTGCCGCAGGAAGAACATCCTCTGCTGGGCTTTCTTGATGAGGGAGCTGATGTTTGGCTCCCACTTGAGATCCTGGGAGATGATGGTTCCCAGGAAGCGGAAAGATTCCGCAGTGTCAATTGTGGAGTCACAGAGGGTGATGGGGGCAGGTGGGGCTGGGTTCTGCCTGAAGTCCACAACCATCTCCACTGTCTTTAGAGCGTTGAGCTCAAGGTTGTTCTGGCTGCACCAGTCCAACAGATGGTCCACCTCCCATCTGTACGCGGACTCGTCACCATCAGAGATGAGTCCGATCAGGGTGGTGTCGTCCGCAAACTTCAGAAGCTTGACAGACTGGTGACTGGAGGTGCAGCTGTTGGTGTACAGGGAGAAGAGCAGAGGAGAGAGAACACAGCCTTGGGGGGAACCGGTGCTGATGGTCAGGGAGTCAGAGACGTGCTTCCCCAGCCTCACGCGCTGCTTCCTGTCAGACAGGAAGTCAGTGATCCACCTGTAGGTGGAGTTGGGCACACTCAGCTGGGAGAGCTTCTCCTGTAGCAGAACTGGGACGATGGTGTTGAAGGCAGAGCTGAAATCCACAAACAGGATCCTGGCGTAGGTTCCTGTGGAGTCCAGGTGCCGGAGGATGAAGTGAAGGGCTAGGTTGACTGCATCATCTACAGACCTGTTGGCTCTGTAGGCAAACTGCAGGGGGTCAAGGAGGGGGTCGGTGATGTCTTTTAGGTGTGAGAGCACAAGGCGCTCAAAGGACTTCATCACCACAGAGGTCAGGGCGACGGGTCTGAAGTCATTAAGCCCTGTGGTCCTTGGCTTCTTGGGAACAGGGACGATGGTGGAGGACTTGAAGCAGGCTGGCACATGACATGTCTCCAGTGAGGTGTTAAAAATGTCTGTGAAGACTGGAGACAGCTGATCAGCGCAGTGCTTCAGGCTGGCTGGTGAGACTGAATCCGGACCAGCAGCTTTCCGGGGGTTCTGTCTCCTGAAGAGTTTGTTGACGTCCCTCTCCTGGATGGAAAGAGCCGTCCTCGGCGTGGGTAGGGGGCTGGTGGGGGGGAACTTCAGGGTGGGGGTTGGAGGTGCCAAGACCCCTCTTGAGGTTGGAGAGATGGGGGTGGTGGATTGTGGCTGCAGCTGTTGGGGGGCGTCGTGGGAGATGGTTGCAGGACTGTCCCTTTGTCTTTCAAAGCGGCAGTAGAACTTGTTCAGGTCGTTGGCGAGGCGTCGGTCGTTGATGGAGTGGGGGGCTTTCGGCTTGTAGTTGGTGATTTGCTTGAGCCCTTTCCAGACAGACGCAGAGTCGTTGGCTGAGAACTGGTTTTGGAGCTTCTCAGAGTACAGTCGTTTGTCCTCTTTCACTGCCTTGCCAAACTTGTACTTTGCCTCTCTGTATATGTCTTTGTCCCCACTCTTGAAGGCCTTTTCCTTATCCAGTCTTAACCTTCTGAGTTTAGCTGTGAACCAGGGTTTGTCGTTGTTGTAACTCACCCTGGTGTATGATGGTACACAGCTGTCCTCACAGAAGCTGATGTAGGAAGTCACAGCCTCTGTGTACTCGTCCAGACTGTTGGTAGTAGTCCTGAACACATCCCAGTCTGTACAGCCTAAACACGCCTGGAGATTCTCCACAGCCTCACTGCTCCACTTCCTTGTCGTCCTCACAACAGGTTTGCAGAGCTTTAGTTTCTGCCTGTATGCAGGAATCAGGTGGACCATGATGTGGTCGGATTGGCCCAGTGCAGCACGTGGGACGGCGTGATAAGCGTCTCTGATGGTGGTGTAACAGTGATCCAGAATGTTGTCCTCTCTGGTCGGACATTTTATAAACTGTCTGTATTCATAGACAGTTATATGTTCAGCTATATGTTCCCATAGCTGATGTCTCAATAAGACATCAGCTTAATCCCTAAATAAAAATACTCCAAGGACAATCTGAATACCCATTTATCTCATTTGATTTCATCCACACAGATTGTTCTTGCAAGCAGGTTGTTATTTCTAAATAAGTTTCCCATTTAAGCAGTGATTCAGTAGGGCTGTGGCAGAAGTCTTGTTTTTATGCCTTTCAGAATGCATTCTCCATCACACTGAGGCTTGTAACTCTCATCTGAGCTGGTAATGAAAGCCATTTGTGCCTTTGGTTAGAGTTGAAACAAAGGCTGAAAAAATGTGTGGTTTTAAAATGAGCAGATGGGGCTTTCTTCAGCAACAGAATATTCTGAATTTATGTTTGGACACAACAGGAAGGGACAAGAAATTCAGCTGATAGTCTCTCCGTTGCAGGGCCAATGTGACTGAATGTTAACCCTTAGAAGCAGCGAGGCCCGGTCCTCCATGATTCAGGATTGATCGTCCAACCATTGGTAAAAAATGATCTAAAGCCTCACAGCAGGCTGCCTCCGCCTAACTCCCTGCTGCACACAAACATGATACATTAAGTGACTCAGGTCCACCTAAAACAGGATTTATCCTCATGCTGGGTAGGATCAGCTGAACGTGTGCAACCTTTAACCCTTATTTTAGCCAAAAAGCATTTTACTCTACTTTTAAATTCACACAAGAAAAAGTAATAAATGAGGTCGATTTACCTTCTTTTAATCCAGAGCACTTTTAGGGGATGAAGAAACATCTGATGGACCATCTGCTGAGAATGTGTAAGGACATCAGCTTTGATGAACATGTTCTTGCTTTTCACCAATTAAAGTTTAAGACGTTTTTGTCAGAAATAAAAAACTTAAAACCAGAAATCTGCAAAAGTCAAAGTTATACAGAAACTAATTATTGAACAAAAATACAGATGTTCTTACATTTCAATTGACATTTATTTGATTCAACAAGTTTAAATTCTAGTTGTCTAATGCTTCATCATCTTCATCCCTCCACCTATCTGTTGTCTTCTGATCATCTAAGGTTGGATCTCAAAGGTACAGTCCAGCAGAAAACCCCAGGTTTGGACCAGGTTTCCAGGTCAGAAGAGATATTTGAACTGATTAGCCATAACATTATGACCATCTGACTAATAGTGTGTCTGTCCCACTTTCACTGCGAGCCCGGCTCATCGAGTAGTGGACTCCATCAGACCCCCCTAAGGTGGAGCCTTCATGGATCTGATTTGGTTATCCTGAACTTCCCACAGGTCAGAGCCAGTTATTGGCATAGGACAAAATAAATAAAAAAATGTGCAGCCCTTTTCTCATGCTCTGTGTTAAAAATAAATGTTTCCAGATATTCCAGTGATTCCAGTGTATTCATTGTTCCCAGTGATTCCAGTGATCCCAGTGTTCACATTGTTCCCAATATTTCCAGTCTTCCTAATGTTTGCAGTGATCCCAGTGTTTCCATTGTTCCCAGTGTTCAAGTGATCCCAATGTTTCCAGTTATTCCAGTAATTCCAGTGTATTCATTGTTCCCGGTGATTCCACTGATCCCAGTGTTTTCATTGTTTTTAAAATGTCCATTGTTTCCAGTGTTCCTACTGACTTTGACAGAGAAACTAAGCAGGCACTCACATTCTTTTCATACTTCTTTTCACACTGTAAAATCCACATGAATTAACAGAAAACATCTTTGGCTCAACATCAAGGAATGTAAAATATGAATAATAGAGGGGATGATATGGAGGAAAACATAATTATGTTTTTATGTTTTAGTTATATTTCTTTCTGACCTAGTATGGCCTCTCCTTGGCCTGTTCACAGATTAAATCCAGTCCAGCAGGTACACTCATATAAAGCTGTTTTAGCATCAGATCACAGCTGTTTCAGGTGAAAAACACAAACAGTAAAACAGATCAGTCCAGATCATATGCTAACCTGACCTCAGCGCAACAACAGAAACGCCTGCTAATGGTATTTACTTCAATTGTAACTTCAGGAACATGCTAGAAAGAAAGTTAGCATTCACTCTGAGACACTGCAAACTATAATTATAAAATCCTCTGAGGAGAAAAAGTGAATTCATTGAAACATTTACTACATTTATCTACATTACATTTATCTACTTACATTGGATCAGCTGATCAGCTAGTGGCGCATTGGTAGGTAGGTTTAGTTTTCTGCACATTGATATCAGTGGGAGGTCCACAATAAGATAATAACATGGGGCAGGGGGTGGGGCTGTTGTTCATATTGGGATCACTGGAACACTGGGAACAATGGAAACACTGGGATCACTGGAAACATTAGGAAGACTGGAAACATTGGGAACAATGTGAACACTGGGATCACTGGAATCACCGGGAACAATGAATACACTAGAATCACTGGAATATCTGGAAACATTGGGATCACTGGAACACTGGGAACTATGGAAACACTGGGATCACTGGAAACATTAGGAAGACTGGAAACATTGGGAACAATGCGAACACTGGGATCACTGGAATCACTGGGATTGTAGCTAAACCTTTGTTTTATGATCCACTAATCTGAACTAGATGGAATTTGAACACATACAGTAGTCTCTCTGCTTCTACTGTTCAGCAACAGAAAACCCCTTCTACATCTCTCCCGAACAGATGCACTGAGGACATATTTGACACATCTGTCCACACATGGAGGCTCTAAACGTCTATCTATTCCTAGCCAATGAAATGGCAAAACCTTTAACTTTTCCTTTGCAGGAACATTCTGAGATTCAAACCTGGGAATGGCAGAAAGCTTAATGGCCTGGAAGGTTGACACAACAGCAATAGATTTTAATGCATTTTGGTGCCATTCAGTGACTTAGAAACTAACAAAAGTCAATTAAAGGCTCTTCTCTAATATCCAGGGAACCATTGGAAGGACTTAAGAAATGGGGAGATTTTCTCTACTTTCTTAGTTCTAGTGAGGATTCAGGCAGCAGCGTTCTGGATCAGCTGCAGCTGTCTGATGGTCTTTTTAGGCAGACCTGTGAAGACACTGTAGCAGTAATCAGTTCCACTAATGATAAACACATGGATGAGTTTTTCCAGATCCGGGAGGAGCATGTCAGTAGTATATAGGAGGGGTTTGAGGATGGAACCTTGAGGAATCCCACATGTGAATTTTTGTCAACTCTAATGTAAGTTATGTAGCTCCCCAGCTGGCTTGCTTTTTTCCTAAAGATGACAGGGGGTAAGTCTACATAAAGCAGCCGCTTTATGGGGACTGGAGTAGTCTGGGAAAACCCAGGCCAGCCAAGTGAATTGAGCCCACTGCCAACAGCCCTAGACCTAGAGTCCCACCCAACCAGCCAGGGCTCCAGGCAGCAGTAGGCCATGGTAGTAGCAACCAGCCCCCAAATACCCACTGTCTACCCAGGCAGACTCATTCAGCCTGTTAGCATATTGATGCCCAGGTACCTGATGTTTCCAATCTGTAAAGGAATGGTTGGACAGAGATGAATATTAGAGGAGGAGGGAAGGGCCTTTGACTTGCTTCAGTTGATAATCTAAAATAGGTGGAAACCTTTTTACTTGGGTTATTGTCTCTCTTAGGGATGGGGTTGCCTTTTCAAGAAAGAGTAACATATCATCAGCATATAAATACATATTGTGGACTCTATTATGTTTGGTTTCCAGAAATGTTTGTTTTGTAGGTGATACAGACGATGCTTCATTAATCTGCCTCAAACATTACCTTCACTGAAACTCTTCCATTCATGTAGAGGGGTGATGTAGAGGCTAACGTCAGCTCAGACACGACAGCAGCAGAGTCTCGAGAAACAGAGTACCCAAATAAACTGTCTACTAATTCTCATTTGTGTGGTTCTAATACTGGGTTCTGGATGTGTGTCATCCCGGACAGCTACATGTATGTGGCATGTTCACAGGATACAAATCTTCACAGATCATAAAACACAAAACATTCAACACAATTACACATAGTGTGCACTGTAAAAGCCACCTGCATTTTTTATTTCTATGTCAGAATAGCACAAACCAACCACCATGTATCCTGCCAAACTGTCCCTGAGGAAAAACAGTAAAATTATAATTATTTATGCATTTACAGAAATGTGCTCAGTCCCCTTGCTGAGGACATGAGTATGTTGATGAGCAAAGCTGGGGACACACATCCAACAGTTGTGTTTAAGGCTGCTGCAGCTGAAGCTTTCAGGACCTCTGAGGCTGTAAACAACACAATTAATCTTTAATACCTCAATCACTTCTTTAGGAAATAACCCTGCAATAAAGCAACACTGAGATGCAGCAGACGGCCATGCATATCAAGTCAGAGAAGATGAAATTAGGGGAGATGAGAAAATAATGAAACAGGAAGGGAAGGACGAGGGTGAGTCCAATGAAAATGGTGGGATGAGAGTGAAAAAAGAAGGGGAACAAATACCAGGGATTCTTGCAAACAGTTTTTTATTGTCAACCGACATAATCTGTTCTTTCAATTAAATATAGAAATTGTTTAGCCTGACCATTTATTTGTCAACACTGTCACACACAACACAAAGCCAAATATTCTTTTTTTTTATTACTATATACAGCTTTTACATAATTGTCTTTTCACCTTATGTACGTATATATGCTGGTATATTTTAAATGTTTACTTTCATTCATTTTTCATAGAATAAAATGTAAAATTAATTAAAAACTCTTTGGCTGCCAATGTTACCCCCTTAAAAAAGTACAAAAAAATGACCACTGCTTCTCCATTCACTTGTGTGTATTGAACACATCAACAAACTAAATACAGAACACAGGAACATCTCTTTTCACATCATTTTGCAATAACCTTTTTAAATGTAAATTATTTAAAGAACGTTTTTATACCAAAGTCAAAACTAATTTTTAAAGCATGAAATAGAAACATTTCACAGTCAAAATAATTAAGCAAACACATTTGTACTGACATCATAAAAATCATAAGCAAGGCAGTGCATTATTCTTATTTAACGGGACACAGGCTTTCTGCCACTAGCATCGGTGTTAGCAATAGTGTTGAACTAGTTAGCTGAATACCCCTCAAGCTGCAGATATGCAACAAACACACAACTCTGCGGTGCAAAGCAACCCAAACAGATACAAATATGTACAGGGCTATTATATATCCACACACCGTTCTCTTAAAAGATTTATCCCATTAATTACCTTAAAAGAAGGGAAAAAGTACAAGAAAATGATCACGGGAGATCGTATCACTGCTTTGCCATTCACTCGTGTATATTGAGTGCGGGAAAAAAGCATGCAAGTCCCCCTAGTGGATCCTATAGGTCATGACGTTAAAAGGACCCCTTTCCCAAACAAAGAAACTTAAATGCTTTATCTTTTGCACATTTTTAAACCAAATTAGGAAAACATACAAATGAAAATAATCAAAATAAATGAACATGATATTAATAAAGTTAAATTACCCAGGATTATACCCTGCAACACCAATATGGTCCGCTTTAAACGGACCAGAGTTCATTTCCCCCCTTGGTCCAGACTGAGAAACAACCAGACCCAGACCCACTTTTTGAGGCAATCTTGGTCCAGTTCCAAATGGACTCTGGTGCGGTTCTCTTCCAGTGTGAATACGAACCAGCCTTCATCCGGCCTAACTACAAGAAACATATGCCTTTTTGGACTTATTGAGGTGCCGTAGTGAATAGTGTGAATAGTGAATGCATTAAAGTCATACCTGATCCGCTGTCTGTTGCTTAGCAACCCTGCTACCAGAATGCTGTAGGTCAGGACATGCAGAGCCCGTCGTCTCCTCCAGCTTGCAACACACATTCGCCGACGTCAGTTCCAAAATTAGAAACGTCAAACCTGCATTGAATGAGCTGCTCTTGATCCTCAGTGATCATGCAGCTGTAATAACAGCACAAATATGCAGAAATGCAGCGAGTAGGACTTTCATGATAGTTTTCCTCCATTTCCTGGTCCGTCCTCTGTCCCACCTCCATCATTTCTGACCAATGGGAGCAACAAACATCACACACATGGCTTTTATTTTACAAATCACTGTTCAATGTGAAAGAGAACCACTCCAAATGGAAAAAATAAATCTGCTTTTTTCCTGGACCAAACAAGCGGACTAAAGGACTTTCCTGGTGTGTACACACCCCAACAGAATGCAATGTGTATAATTAGCATCTAATATACAATATAATAATTAAGGATATAAAATGAAAAAATAAAATATTACAGCACTAGTGGCCTTTTTTTGTTATTAGGTAGGTAAGCAGAAAGTGGGGTGAAAAGAGGGGACCCAAACCATGGAGGACTGAAGCCTCCGTATACGGGTCGCACTCTTCCGCTACGTCACGCGCCGCTCCCGCCATTAGCGTGTTTTGCAAAACTAATACTTTTGGTGAAGGTCTCTTTGCTTTTATCACACTTTCCTAAGGAGAAACCTTTGAATAGGCCATGAGTTAATATGAAACCAGCTGATACTGATTTGTAGAGAGCAGTAGTAAAGAATTTCTAAATACGGACAGATTTGAGCTACATTCTTGGTTTTCTGGGACTTTTTGCACATCCTGTTTTCTTATAAATAAAAAATGTAAGTCAAGTTTATGTTATGATTCTGGCACGTCTGCTCTACCCTGTCTCCCTGGCTGCAATCAGCAGATTAAATGCACTTGGTGGGTGCTGCAGTGTAGTTCAATCTGTAGAATGCCCTGTGTCTTCCCTGATATATACTGACTCTGACAAGCAGACGGTGCCAGATTTTTGAAAGCCATTGTGTGAGTAGATATCCAGCGTTCCTTCCTGTCTGATCAATGTTCTTGACCTAGCCTTGCCTTTTGGATTTATGCCTCTACCTGCTCCCTGTCGGACTATTTGGATTTTGGTTGTCGACCTTGTTTCCTGCATCTGGTTTATGCCTCTGCCTGTCCTTTGCCTGACGCCTCTTGTTCCGATCGTTGACCCTGTTTCTGTCCTTGGATTATTGAGCCTGGAGTCACTTCTTACCTGTGCTGTGGAGATCACCGCCTGCCGCCCACTGAGGTTTCCCCTCTGGGTTTCAAGTTCCACTCAAGATAAAAGCAGGTTAGTGACTTTTCTGATCCCTGCAAAATCTGGAGAGACTACAAGTCACTAATCCTTCTTTCTGCCTCAGTGATTCCTGGAAGCTGTGAGGAGTGTTATCTGTGTGACGTTTTCCTGTGGCTGAATAAACCTTTTAAACTTTCAGTACTGTGTCTGGCTGAATCTTGGGTCTGCCTTTTTCTGATTCATAGCAGAAAAATCTGGCCAAAAATGGACCCATCGCCAGCACAACAGTGGCGTACCCACGTTGATGAGACCCTTTCCTGGTTGGGTTCCGGCATGGAGGAAATAATTTCCACATTACGTTCTGGCAATCTTGTCTTCGAGCCGCCACCGTCACAAAGAAACCACACCCAAGTAACACGGACAACAGCAGAGGTAAGGGAGCCACGCCTCTCTCCGCCTGAGATGTTCAGGGGAGACTCAGACCAATGTCAAGCTTTTCTAACTCAGTGTGAAATTCATTTTGAGCTTCAGCCGTCATCCTTTCCCACTGAACGTTCCAAGGTGGCGTTTGTTATATCTCTGCCTGCAGGAAAGGCAAAACAGTGGGGGACTGCTGAATGGCATAACAGGTCTGCATCTTGTAATCTTTATGAAACTTTTTCCAAGGAACTCATTCGAGTTTTTGACCCGGTCATTCCAAGTCGTGAGGCTGCAAGAGGATTATTGTCCCTCAAACAGGGTGATCAGCCTGTCTCGACCTATATAATTGACTTTCATTTGTTGGCTGCAGAGAGCCGTTGGAATGAGGCAGCACAAATGGACGCATTCATGAAGGGATTAAACGAAGACATCAAGGATGAGCTAGCGACTCGTGACTATCCTTCTTCCCTGAAACAACTCGAGGATTTGGCTGCTCGCATTGATATTCGGCTGGCAGAGCGAAGGAGGGAGAAGCGACGTGAGAAGGTTCGCTCATCATTAACTCAGGTTTCTGCACACCGGTATGAGAGAAGGAGTCGGTCACCTCTCACTGAGGAAAATTATAATTGTGAGCCCATGCTATGGGGCAGAACCAAGATTACCCCTGAGGAGAAAGATCGTCGGAGAAGATTCAAGCTCTGCTTTTATATTGGATAGAAGGGACATTTAGCACTCAGGTGTCCATTAAAAGGACAGGCTCAGAAGAGGAAGGGAGGTCTCTACTGAGCCGAAGTCAACTAACTGCCTCCTCCTTCTTGTTTCCTGCTTGTTTTCAAACCTCTTCCATGTCTCTCCAGGGGGCCGTGTTTATTGATTCAGGAGCAGACACTGAATTCATGGACGAAACATTCGCAAATAAGAACGGCATAAAACTTATTCCGTCAGCTGACACAAGAAACGTGCTAGCTTTGGATGGTCACAGCATGAACAATTCACATCTCAGGACGGAGGAGATTACCTTAACAGTTGGAGGTAATCATCAAGAAAAAGTAACTTTTATGATCATTAATTCACCTAAGCTTCCTGTAGTCCTAGGGGCCTCCTGGTTGCAGAAACACAACCCTCACATCGACTGGAAGAAAAAATAAGTTCTGGGTTGGTCTGAGTCATGTTCCGCTGACTGTCTTTTGTCTGCTGCTACGGAGGTCAGTGTGGAGAATGAGGTTGAGGAGACCTATCCGGATTTATCCAAGGTACCGCAAGAATACCATGATTTAAAGGAAGTATTTAATAAAATCAAGGCCACAGCTCTGCCACCCCACAGACCGTATGATAGTGCTATTGATTTGCTTCCTGGCACATCGCCCCCTAAAGGCAGAACCTATTCATTGTCTGGTCCATAGCACAGGGCCATGAAGAATTATGTTGATTAGGCATTAAAGGCAGGGCACATTCAACCCTCTTCCTCTCCTGCAGGTGCTGGTTTCTTTTTTGTTGGGAAGAAGGATGGTTCATTGAGACCATGCATTGATTATAGAGGCCTTAATGAGATAACAGTTAAAAATAGATACCCCTTACCACTCATGAACACAGCTTTTGATCAGATCCAGGGAGCCAAGATATTTTCTAAGCTGGATCTAAGGAATGCATATCATCTGGTCCGAATCAAGCGATCCTTCCTGTCTGATCATTGTTCTCGACCTTGCCTTGCCTTTTGGATTCATGCCTCTTCCTGCTCCCTGTCGGACTATTTGGATTTTGGATGTCGACCTTGTTTCCTGCATCTGGTTTATGCCTCTGCCTGGCCCTTGCCTGACGCCTCTTGTTCCGATCATTGACCCTGTTTCTGTCCTTGGATTATTGAGCCTGGAGTCACTTCTTACCTGTGCTGTGGAGATCACCGCCAGCCGCCCACTGAGGTTTCCCCTCTGGGTTTCAAGTTCCACTCAAGACAAAAGCAGGTTAGTGACTTTTCTGATCCCTGCAAAATCTGAAGAGACTACAAGTCACTAATCCCTCTTTCTGCCTCAGTGATTCCTGGAAGCTGTGAGGAGTGTTACCTGTGTGACGTTTTCCTGTGGCTGAATAAACCTTTGAAACTTTCAGTACTGTGTCTGGCTGATTCTTGGGTCCGCCTTTTTCTGATTCATAGCAGTTTATTTATTTAGTGCTTTTCAGCAACAAGGCACTCAAGGTGCTGTACATAAGGAAAAACATTACAGTGATACAGAAAATCAAACAACAGAGGTAATTAAAAAATAAAATAAAGAGAATAGAATAGAATAGAATAGAATAGAATGATGGATAAGAAAATGAAAGGAAAATTGGACTGAAAACTTCACTAATGAAGTTTAGATGGCACAGTCAAAGGCCACTCTAAACAAATAACTTTTTAATCTTGATTTAAAGCAACTTAGGGTTTCGGTGCTTTTACAGTTTTCTGGGAGTTTATTCCAGGGGGGTCTGCCGGTTGGTTTATTCTCATTGTTCTGATTGCCGGCTGAGTTGTTGAGCTGGCTGTCACTGTTTGGGATCACAGGCAGAGTTGAATCATCGTTGTACCTCATATTCACCTCCACATTCACTTCTAGTCCGTGGATTTTCATCTCCAAAACAGCCAATTTCTGTAAAGGTTTGTCAAAGTCATCTATGGTGAAGGAAGGCATCTTGTGCTGATTAGCTGGTGTCAACTTGTCCTTCTTTCAAGTTCGATTATAAAAACATCAAAATCCTTTAGAATAAAATAATAATAATCCTTGGGAGTTGCTGGTAAGAAGTAGTTTTAGTCCAATATTTCCGTAATTTTGGCTAAGAGATAAAAAGTTAGGAGTAAATGTTATGATTTGAGGTTGTTTGGTTTTTGGTTTCGGGTTTTTTCTTATGTTTTTCACAGTTAAGGTTTTGAATTGTTCTTTTGTGTATTATTATTATTTATTATTCTTCTTCTTAGATTTTGAATCATGCTTCTGTTTATTATTTTTCTGGTCATGTTTTAGTCTTGTTCATGTTTTGTCAAGTTTGGTTTTGTTTGTATATTAGAGTCTCTGTTTTTGCCGCAGCCACATTTTGTTCTGTCTGTTAATTAAGTTTATTTGGTTCACCTGCTCCAAGTTAATCTGTCTCCTTGCTCCACCTGGTTTTCACTCCATATATACACACCTGTTCAGTTAGTCATCGCGGAAACATTTCTCATATCATGTCTTGTTCTCAAATCATGCTCTCGTCTTGCTTTGTGGTTCATGCCAAGGCTGTCCTGCCTGTCCGTTTGTTTTGTTCCTGGCTCTTCTGAGAGTGAGTTTTTGTTTTTTATTAAATCGTTTTTGCACTTACCATCACGCTGCCTGCTCGTCTGTATTCTGGGGTCCTATATCTCATAAACCATAACAGTAAAAGAATGCAAGCAAGCAGGGAGCTTAGGAGAATAGCGTCTGAGCAGGCAGAGAGGTGGAAACAGGAAGCATTTAAACAAATGTTGACATGTTCAATAGATTCAAGTTCAAAGTGTCAGGCCTGTGTGCTAAAGAGTGATAACAGTGTGTGTGTGCTGGAGGAGAGGATGTGTGTGTTTCAAACATCAGAGTCAAGTCCTTATTATGATGAAGAGACGAGGATGAAAAACCAATCACAGCTTCCTCTCTCCCAACTCGGTGGAGAAGAGAGAAATTGCTATACCCTCAAGGAACATCAATTGACTTGGTCCAAACGCACACATACACACCTGCACACACACTCACACATGCAGACAATGCTCATTCGGATGGAACACACCTTTACATGATGGCAGAGAAGCTTTACAATCAGAAAGTTTCTTCCAGCTCTGCTCAAAGAACCATGGTTTTCAGTAATTGCACTCCGAAACTGCTGCAACAGCACGCTAAGAAAAAAACCCATCCCCACAGTCGGCCACTTCTCAAGTGTTTGTCTGGAGCTCAGCAGTTTCATTTATGCCTGTTTATGTCTGTGGTTACAGAGCTGTGCGCATAAATTGACCGCTGGGTAGTGTTGTTTTTATGACTTCATAAAGAGCTGCAGCCTCCCACAGGATTTATATGTCGGTATGTTTGTGTGTTTTGTCGCAGGCCACGGGTCAGCCGAGCTGCTGCAGTTCCTATTTACTGTGCACTGCATGCACAGATGTGGACTATCTCTCTGTGTGGGTTTACAGTTTTCGAAGCGTTATGTTTTATCTTTCAAGTGAAGTCCCAGTGCTGCTCAGAGCACCGCAGCATTGACTTTGATTTTGTGGCTCAATTCTAACAGCTTCCTTCAGGGAAAACCAGAGCAGTGACTAACAGTAAGAGTGAGATCCACCCTATACAGCATTCATAGAAGAGGTTAAAGTAATATTCCTGTAAAATCACCATTATGATATAAAAGAATTTTCATATAATGTTTTACCTAATAATAGTTGAAGCTACTTTTATGCAATTTCAGCATTTTTATTTTCAAACTGTAATTTTTTAAAAGTCAGCTTTTATTTCAAAAAGCCAGCTTTTCTTTTATAAAGGTGATTTTTCCCCATGGCCATTTATTTCATAATGTCGCTTTACAACTGAATGACTGTGGGCCAATCAGCGTTAACAAGCTGGACCTGCATCCTCATTGGCTGATCCTTACATAGAGATTGGTTTCCTGGGTACCTGCTCCCTGAGCAGCTACTGCGCCTGCTCAAGGTTTAGGAAAGATGGTGGAGTTTCTTTAACGTCATTCAGCTCTGGTTACCTTAGCAGACCAAATTGAGGGTAATAATGTATCATATGATGCCATGGGGAATATTATATGTATAATAAAATAATAATTCTTCATGTCATTGTCTTCAGGTAAAGATGACAGATTAATAAAAAGCATCATTTTCACTTACAAAAGTTTGTCATGTCAGTTTTGTCATGATAAGTAGAAATTATTTCAAAATCTTAATAAATCCTTCCCAGAAGAGTCACTGATGAACACATCACTGCCCTCCAGTTCTAGTCACAGGTTTCCATGCATCCATCATGGGCAGCATGATCTGTCTCAAAATGCTGCTGATGGTTCTCGATCGTCTCCTAACAGGACAAGGCCATGGCCATTTGGTTGCTAGTGAGTGGTTATGACTGAGTACAGCTGCTAGTTTCTCCTTGCAGCATTGTTTAACGGCAGCCATTCAATTGACATTAGGACGGTCCACAGAACACATAGAATATCGAAGAGGGAGAATGCCATGACTCCATCACAGCAGATTCCAGGATCGTCAGTTCAAACTGCTGTGCATAAGTTCATGTTATTCAGAGGTGTCACCACTCTGCCAAGGTCTTGTGAAGACCCTAACTGTCCATGCTAGATAAAAGGAAATTTCAACCAGGGCACAAGCCAGCCACGATCTGGAAACTGCTGGAACATCAGTGTTGATGTCCACAGTTTGAAGAATGTTTGGATTTCTCCTGATTCTTAAATAGGTTTTCAGATGATGTTATAAAGCCTCATCTGAAGAGAATCAACCTTAATGCTGAATAATGTCTTACCTTCTTTGCTTCTGTCCTACAGCACACGAAGCCCCCCTAGTCTTCTGGAAAGGACCTTCTGTTGTTACTGTTTTCTCAACATACTGTAACTTTAATGTTGAAATCAGGTCTGTTGCTCTCTGGAATGCTCCTCATGAAAATGTTGGGAAGCAATGTACTCTTCCGATCTATAGTGATTAATTTTTAAATAGAAACAGTGAATGTCTTTGGTCAGAGTTACAGAGAACCAGGGACTGAGGACCTTCATGTGATTAAAGATTGACTCATGTCTAAATCAGCTCTACCTGCAGTCTGATATAATTGGTTTGACAATAGGAAACATGTAATGGTGACAAAAAAGCAAAACCATCATTGTAGAGAAGCTGATCTTCATTCTTTAAAGCAGGATGAAACGCAGAGTAAAATATCTCATGTATAAAGATTTTACTTGACTTTATGGCATTGCATGTGCCTCATTTTGGTCAATGCCTCGCTGCTATAGGCGAGCGCTTTGATTTACTGCCGCTGAATGAGCCGTGCTACGAGTCGGAGAGCTGATGTGTCATTGAGATAGTTTTTGTCTATTGTACTGCTGATAAGGTGGCTGTGTCACTGCACTTTGCAGCATTATTCCTGTGATAAGAAAGCAGCGAGGGGAGACATTTTCCTCAAAAGAAGACAGCAATGCTATCAGTGGGTGGGGAGAACATTAGGGGAAGAGAACAGGAGGTGTGGTTGGAATACATTGGACAGGAGTGCATGTCTTAACACTGTGGCTGTGGTGGAGAAGATGAAGGAGGTGAATAGGTCAGAGCCAGACTAATCAGTGATAACCCTGAGTTTTATGTGTTTGCCAGGAGAGTCTTAGTCACACATCAATTCAACCACACAGATGTTTGGTTGGATATATTAGCTCCTTTCAACAATTAGTTTGCTGAACCTTATTCAAGGTTGTTTAGGGTTATTTATTGGTGAATTACAACTGATTAATAGAGAAGGTACTGCATGTAACAAACATCAACTTTGAAGAAAGTGGAAAATTCTTCAGAAGCAAACAGTCATTTTAGCCAAAGTTAAAAGGTTCAGTCAGATCTGGATCCAGCTTCACCACAGTGCCACTGTGAAAATGATCAGAAGTGGAAATGAAAGTGAGAGACGTGCAGAGAGCAGGGATGTGTTATACAGCTGGAAGTACTGTGTGCAACAGAGAAAAAGAAATATCCGGATGCACCTCCCACAGAGCGCTCCTTTTAGATCGAAGGACTCTGCCCTCCACAGTTCTCTGAAGTGGAAATGAGTTTGTTAGATGACCACAGTGGTCCCTTGTTGTATCAGCCTGAGCCATTGCCTCTGCTTGCTGTCAGACACTAAGTGGGAGCTGAAGTAAGTGAAGGTGTAAGTAAGGTGACCCCACTTCCTGGGGAAAATATACAGTTCGGTGATGCTTCTTCTTGTTATTTTTCTTCTTTGTGTATCTTGGCACGGTTCTGTGCTCACGCACCAGGCAAGTTTTTATTGATACACACTTTCTGTTTGGTGTAAAATATGAAAATCTTTCAAGTTAAATTGTTTAAGTTGAAGTTAAATCATGAGTCATTGGTGTGAAGGTCCAAGTCAGAATCTGAGCCATTTGTCATTTTATCAAATTGAGTCTTTAGTCATTCAATTTGTGACTCAGAACTGATTTGATTCCAAGTCAAATGACTCAGGTCCACACCATTACCTGATTATTTCTACTTCCCAGTATAATGAACAATAACAAGACCAGTGTATCAGAAAAATGAGTTGTTTGGGCAACATTGAAGGTTTCATTTGGAGCAATGCCATCGTGTTCAGATCTCATTTATATGAAATTTGAATCCAACAAATGCTGCTTTAGAGGAACAAAGTATGGATCTTTAGGAGGATCTTGAAAGAAATTATAATATTCAGAAAGAGAATGAAATAAAAGCAAAACAAGTTGAGTTAGATCCTTTAGAAGAGCAGAATGTATGATCCATATAACCCAATGAAAATATCATGTCGGGAGCAGGAGACAAAGTTACAGCAGAAAGCCAAGAGATCAATATTAGCCTTTAGATGTACAAAACGTTAAGTAGTCATCTCAACAAACAAAAAAACAGATAATAAGGATAATATAAACAGCAGCAGACAAGAAGCACATTTTCTTCAGGTGAGAACATCTCTAAATTCTTTACAGGTTTTGACCAATGCAAAAACTTCCACTGGCCAATGAAAAAATTTAAGTTTGGAAGCCATTTTAAAGGAATGCTTCAAAAATCATATGTTAACATTCAGCAGGAAGTTGCCTGGGAGGAAGAATATCAGACAAAAACCTATATAGAAATGGGTACATGGTCAGGAAATCCGTAGTCACTTCGAATTCTTCATGTATCACTTGAACTTGTTAGTTAATCTATTATAAGTCGCTCCTAAATTGAGCCGAAGCCACAGTGGGTCATCCTGTCATTCAATGGTGGAGAGTATGGAGGACACACTGATTTACATGCAAACTCTTGGTTCCTGCATCTTTAGGATCCATCTCTGCTTAAACTCACCTGACTCAAATAATTAGCTCATTAGCAGGTCTCTGTAGAACATGACTGCATTCCAAGGATGCAATTTAGCCATTTGATGCTGGTGTGCAGGAATAGAGATGCACCTAAAAGTTGCAGAAGACTGGCCCTTGAGGGCTAGTTGGAGTTTTAGCCCCCTGCTAAAACGTTAACCTAGATGTGATTGTTTTCCAACACCTGGAATAAATCTTGTTTACATATCTGGGTTTAGGATCTTTACTTCTATTACTTAAGTGGCTGAAACTAATTATTCTTCTGTGTTTTAGAAAATAAAGGATGATATGAGATGATGGCAACCCTTGCCAACGTCAGTCCCAGCTCGATAATCTTTTGTAAACATGAATATCTTGCTTGTACCATATTTATCAGTTCTATGATTGCCCTCGAAACCCCTGCAGAACACTGTAAGAGACTTGATTCAGTGCTGCAGGCCAGTATTTGGAATAATAAATGCCTCTAAAAAGTTGGTTAGTCCTCCAGTTGGGCTTGGCCAATTTTAGGTCATATAAGCAGAATTGTGTATTGAGGAGGCATGAGCAATAGGTGCCTAATTCTAACATTAACGAAGGACTATTTATAGCACTTATCTTCACAGATCTCCTCATGCCTGACAGATCTGGTCAGAAATGTGAATTATACTATGACTCAAATGTAACCTATATGCTGCATGTTTTCAGACCTGTAGCCAACTAATCACATTTTATTGGTATTTAGTGTAGAACCTCTGAGGTATGGACCAATAACCACCAGTTATCAGGGAAACCTGGGTAAATGAAGGCATCACAATTCAACAGGATATGAACGGTATTTCTCAGTATCCAAGATGTTTTTACACTGATAAAGTTGAATCAGGTCATTCATTTCACCTTCTTCATATGACCCGTTTGTCTCTGTAACCTGCTAAGCTGTCCTCACTCAGCGTGTCTCACCTACATACCTGAAGAAGTTAGTCTGATGTGATCATAGTCTTGACCAATCTCTGAACACACTTTTCACTCTAAATGCCTGAAGAACCCTGTGATCCTTGTTCTTCTGGGTTTAACTTCCACCTTTGATACTGTTGGCCAAAGTATTCTCATCTCTCATCTCGAATGGTGCATTGGGGCCAAAGGTGCTGAATTGGATTTGCTTCAACCATACCTGAGTAACAGACGTTTCTGTGTGAATGTAGAGTTTTCATTTTATTTCCACTTTTTATTTATTTGGTGTCCCTCAGGGGTCAAACGTAGGGTCTTTTCCCTTTTGCTGTATCAGCTTCCATTGCTATGCTGATAACTGCTAGGTTTACATGTAACTAACTCCTCTCCTACTGCCTTGGTGACTTTAACGTGTGGATGGCTCTAATTGTTTCTAATTTCAGTAAAAAGTAAAAATAGAGGTTTTTCTCTTCAGTTTTAACAGCATTTTTGACAAATCCGCAATCAACTTGGATTCTCTCCAACCGGGCTTTCAACAATCAGTAACTAATTTGGGTATCATCATGGACTCAGGTCTTAAATATTACAAAATAATTAGCTCTGTTATGCAAAAAAATGTCTTCCATTTGAGCCACCTTGCTAAATGGAAGCCAGAGTTGGTTATGCAAGAACTTGAGAAATGATCATGCATTTATTGCTGCCCATTTTAGGAAAGGCAAGTTTATTTGTGTTGCACATTTTAGCAACGAGACAATTCAAAGTGCTTTACATAATGACAAAAAACATTTAAGAAGTACTATTAACTATATATTGTTAATGTACTTTCAACTGGACTCAGTCATGAATGTCCTACATCTCCAATATCTGTCTGAAGATCTTCAGCCTCAAGTTGCCTCAAAGGTGCTAATATGACCAGCAGCTTTTTGCCCCAGGGAGCAGGTTCAGGTCCTCAGTATGTCAGACTCTTCACTACTAAACCGACCCTCCTCTTCCTCTGACTTGCTCAATTCCTAAATATTCCACCTAATCTCCTGAGACCATAACAAATGAACCAGTAAATATGGACTAAACCTGTCCCTCATTGGTTTAAAACCGAACAGGCAGGTTGTCAAACAAGGGTCTGTTCTCACAGGATTCTTTATAATAACTAAAGTAGACTGCGTGTTTTGCCATACACTAAGTGTATGATGACTTTCTAATTAACATTGGAGACTACATCTATTTCAGTAAAAACTAGAACTTTGCCAGCCCAGTGGGCTCTGCCTAACCATTTACAAGAACTGGGCTTTTATTTTTCATTCTAGTCTTTAGTTTCCTGCTGATATAAAAAGACAGCTGGAGCTGTGATTTACTGTTAAGCTTTTCTGATTCAACAGAGCATGATTCTGTGATACGTTCTTCTTCCCTCAGAGCTCTTTGAATTTCAAACCGAGTGATGAAATCATGACTCAACACAGTTCCAGCAGCTTTACAAACTATTTCTATGAGGATAAAATAAACATTGCTGACTCCGTCGCCCAGCAAGCATTTGTTGGCTCCCACCTCCTGCAGCAATATTTTAAAGATAGAATCCAGAGCTGAATTCTTGGTTTTAGTTCATTTGACAAACACAAATAAAGGCTTCATTAGCAGACCTGCAACAGACAAAGCTAATTGTGTATTCTCTCATGGTTTTGTGTTACCTAAAGAAGAAATGTCAATTTTTGGCCTTTTTTTGCAAGCGGTGAACAGCTGTGTCCTGATCTTACACTGTTTGTGTCTCAAGTAATTTTCCACATGTTAGCATGGAACAGTTCAGGGAACGCTTAGCCCGGCCATAAGAGCTCAGTTTCAATGTTTTTACTTTGGTTTCACACTGTTTATCATGAAATATGACAGAAAATAAAAACATGAACACATGATACAAGCAACAGTACCAACATGACAGCAGGAGAAATTATGATAAATGATGATTTGTCTTCTTTGTCATGTGAAACCTTCACAGAAACCGTCAAAGTGCTTAATGTTTAAAGCTGTAAATAACACGGTTGAACAAAGACCTTATAGAGAATGTTTTGTTAGTTAAAAGACTTTAGGCTCTAAAACGAAAGTTATATTTACTTAATATTTCAGTAAATGACATAAAACAATCAGAGGGAGGTGGTTAAAAACCAAATTCACTCAGTAAAATAAAAATTAGATTTATTTGGGTTAGAGAAATTAGCAATTGGCAAAAACATTTGCAACCTATGACAGTTACTGATCCAAGCACAGAGAATTAAATGTGATTTTCTTATCTGAACAGAAAAGATGGATAAAGGTCTACAGATCCAAACATATATAGAGACAGCTGACTCTCCTGCATCTAGAAACATTACAGAAGAGGTCAGAGAGACCGTTTTCTTTCCAGGAAGTAAAGGTTTCTGTGCACATTTATCTACAGTCGGATTTCTGCACGACGCACTGCTCATCTGCTCCAACAAGAGACTGTGGTCCGAATGCATCACATAACTTCCTGTTTGCTTGATGTTTCTGGTGGGATGTCTCAATCCTGCTAATTCTGTTATGATTTGGGGTTGTTTGGTTTTTGTTTTTTTTTCTTATATGTTTCTCACAGTTTTTGAATCATGCTTCTGTTTATTATTTTCCAGGTCAAACTTTAGGTTTTGTCTTCTAGTTCGTGTTTTGACAAGTTTGGTTTTTGGATCTGGTTATGCTTTAGTTTCATGTTTTTCTAGTTTCTGTTAGTTTGTATTCAAGAGTCTGTTTTGCTCCAGTCACGTTTTGTTCTCTCCTGTCTGTTAATTAACTTTATTCGGTTCACCTGCTTCGAGCTAATCTGTCTCCTTGCTTCACGTGCCCTATATACACCTCTGTTCTGTTTATTCCTTGCGTAAACATTTTCTGGATCATGCTCATGTCTTGTTTTTTGGATCATGCCATGCCTGTCTTGCATGCTCATTTATTGTTTTGTTCCTGCCTCTTTCTATGAGTGAGTTTTTTGTTTATTTAATCCTTTTTTCACTTACTGTCATGCTGCCTGCTAGTCTGCATTCCGGGGTCCTCCATTTTGCAGGTCCTAACAAATTTGCTCAGCTTAATCTACTTTCTCTTTACTGTAAGTAACTTAAGTTAATTTCTATAGCATCAAATAAAAATCAAAAGGTTCTTCACATATAATCATAAAAACATGAATTCATTAAAACATAAAGAAAACAGAGAGCAAATTAAAATATTCAAGAAGTAAAAACAAATGCAATAATATTTAAAAAGGTCTTAATAAGAACCACTTTTTCCTCAGCGGAGTCCAGACTGAAGATGAAACAAAGAAAGCTCAATTCACAGTCGAGGTCCAACAGTCAAACATCAAAAATCAACAGGAAAAATGATACATATACTTTATTGAACCTGAGATCTCTCACTTAAAACTTAAAAAACTGCAAAAATCTTGTGATTTATGACAATCAGACAAAATTATTTTGTCCCAGCAAAACATGGCTGCAGCAGCTCCTTCTAGTTACTTTAGTTACTTGTAGTTTAACAAGGCCTACAGCCTCTAAATGATCTGGTTGCAAATGATTTATTTAAACAAGCACAAAAAAGAAGAGTTTACTCTAAAACGCTGCAGGTGAGACTAAGAGGAATTTTAGCCATAATCCCAACCAACTCACACATCTTTCAACCATACATATATACATTATTTTTAAGTCGCCAGCTTGTGAAAACAGTTTTGTCTTTCTTTCTATTTTGTCCATCAATGGCTCAGTTTGTGTGGATAACACATGTCAAAGGTTAGTTGGGCGAAATATCTGCATTAGTGTCGACAAGGCCTTAGATTATTAACCTGAAGATTATACCTTGAGATAATTTCTGTGGAAGCTCAGATATTTGGAAACATTAGAAAGCACAGCTCAACAAATCTGAGATGAACTGATAATAACTGAGAGCAGGCAGCAAAGCTATTGATGAGGAAGCTCTAAGCTGGTGATGAAAGGTGAAGGAGGCATGGAGCAAAACGTTAGTGTCCCAGAAGGACATGTTGCCTTCTGTTGATACACAACATCTAATATATTATCCATCATCCACACAAACTGCATAAACTACGGTGTCCACACACTGACAAAAAGCAACTTAGCACCATGATAGCATGGTTACAATGAAACTTAATGTACTTTTTAAAGTTATGAGGCTGTATTGCAACGCATTGTGACGGTTTCAGATGAAATACATAAACTAGCGGCAGAATAGGTACACTGCTGGACCCGTTATGATGGACCCACTGAAAGAAGACATAGAAGGGACATGTTTCCTCACTTATTAAGCAACTTCCCTTATTAAGGCAAGAAGTTTAGTATATTTTGCTTAAGGCAGAAATGGAGCAGAGATTTGAACTGTTGACCTACTAATCATGACTCCACCTCTCTTAAGACCTTCGACTTAGACTAACCTTAAACCCCTGATGATTAATGTAGGAGAATAAAATGAAGAAACTGAGATTATCCTTCCTGTTTGTCTCACTGTGTCTGTTTGTCTGACCCACAAGGTTCCATTTTACAGATGCTGACTAAGCACAGTGCCTGCTAAGAAATGTTAAAAATTCATTCTAGCTAACAACTTTATTTGGACTTATATCAATATTTCTTTGTGTTAGTGTTATCCCTAATGGGTCGTTATCACTGAGTCCTGAAATGAAACCATCTGGGTGCATCTTAGTTAAACTAAATCAGTTCCTGGCAGATTCCTCTGGTTTGGCTGGTGGTGGAGAAACCAGCAGTCATGTTGCAAAGCTGGTCGTTGATGTGACAACATGTGAAATATGCTCTGTTTTTTAAATGCAACTAGACTTTAGTTCAGTGTTGTAAACTCGTTGGTCCGTTTACTTGGTAAAAGACAATATTCAAGTGAAGGATTTGAGATCCCAGCAAAAGTAAGGCTTGCTCTTATTGTTAAAACAAATCCATTTATTAGTTACATTAGCTATAAAAGCAGCAGGTCATTGCTGAACGATGATAAAGTTACAAATAAAACCTCAAGCTCAGACATCAATGTGGAATCCAGACGCCACTTCAGAAGAAAGCAGGAACAGAGAAGTCTTCAACTTAAATGTCAGGTCAAACCACAATGCTTCTTACGGTGATTTGGTTCTGATTAGTCTGTTTACAAATGTTCACAAAGTAAAGCATGAGGAAATAAAACCTGTATTCAGGTAATTAATGAGCTGCCGTTTATTCTTCCAGTTGAGTTAATGATATCAGCCTTTCTGCACAGTGAACAAATAATGTTGAAAAAGCAAGCTCTGCTGACAGGTGATAGCTCGTACCTCAGTGTTCATGATGGGCCATCTTTTCCTGTTCCTCCACTGATTCTTCACAGATATCTTCAGATAAATTCACATATTTTTTGCTGTGGGGAAGCAACCCATCCATGAACATGAAAACATGTTTATATGAGGCCGGGTGGCCTGTTGGGTTTGGAGTGAGACCCAGTAACATGGTTTTGGAAAGCTCTTCTGAAATCAATTTGTTCCCATTTGCCTCTGAGACTTCAGTCTTCAGCTGATACAGAACTATGTTTTATTCATGGTCAAGATGGGATTTAAAACAGAAGATGGAAACACGGTTCTGCACACTAAAGTCATTTATTTGATCTATTCCAAAGTACTGGTTCTGATTCTTGCCACTCTCACAGCAGATTCTGTGATTATTTACAGTAATTTGTTAAAAAACCCCTGGGATTAAAGCCTTTCAGTTTCCAAAGACGCAATGAAAATAAAAATCCTCTTTGTATATTCATGACTGCTGTCGGGTCCAGAGAAGTCATTTTTTGTGCAGATATCCATTTTACTAATTAATTGGTTAATTGTGGCGCAGTTAGTAGCACTGTGTCCTTGCAGCAAAAAAGGTCCTGGGTTCAACTCCAGGCCTTTCTGCATGGAGTTTGCATGTTCTCTCCGTGCATGCGTGTGTTCTTTCCTGGTACTCTGGCTTCCTCCCACAGTCCACAGACATGCCTGTTAGGTTAATTGGTCTCTAAATTGCCCATAGGTGTGTGAATGAGTGTGTGCATGGTTGTTTGTGTGTTGCCCTGCGATGGACTGGCGACCTGTCCAAGGTGTACCCCGCATCTCGCCCTTTGACTGCTGGAGATAGGCACCAGCTTCCCCGCGACCCGCTGTGGAATAAGCGGTAGAAAATGACTGACGTTCAACATGTTTTGTCCCTCATGTCGGAAAGTGGACTCCTGGCAGAAGTGGAGGATTGTGTGTCTGTCGATGATGTCAGTCGAGGATGTGGAAGATCTGTATATAATTGGATGTTTGATATCAGGATTTCTGCTTTTTGGAGTTTTTGGAGAAATTTGGAGAATGTCAGCAGCTGTTCTGGCCATTGTGAGGCTGCCTGGCATGTGTGATGGGATCTTCAGGGCGATCAGCACTCAGACTGAGATGTTATGTGAGCTGAATCGCAGACTGGATGTGATCCTTACACAGGATCGCAGGCAGGTTGCGGTTCCTGGACTCAGGGGTGAAATGGGATAAATCTTGGAGAAAGTTGTTCGCTCGGATCTGGCGAAAGACCAGGAATTTGGCTGTTTGGATTTGCCTTTGAGAAGCACCAGCGAGACTCTCAAGGCTGATGGAAAATTAAGAGTCAGCCTAACCCAAATAATTATTGTTTTTCTGAATCTGGCTCCCCTGCACGGCCTTGATGGCTGGCTATCTTCAACTTCTCCTGGAAGTTATGTAAATATGACGCTCTGCTCCCTCCCTTCCCTGAGGACATCTGTGGACCTGCTCAGAACTTTGTGGCTGGTTGATGAACTTTCCAACGTACCATCAAGGACAATGGCCTCTGTGACAGAGCTTCATGGACTTACTCGCACACACACACATGCTCAGGATAAACATATGCACCCCTCACACCACCTTCACCGTTCCCGGCATGATGTTGTTTTGTCAACTTGTTGCTTCTTTGGTTTGAGGTTTTTTAATCTCAAACTGTATCCTGCTAAGGATAAAGTGTGAAATATGATTTTTTTACCTCTACTTACCTAATGTGGCCTGTTTTCTCATCTAGCAAGGGCAGCGCCTGTGAGTGGGCAGCAAAGCCTCGGTGACCCGTCCCCCCTTGTCTTGTGTCATGATGTATGTTTGGATGGGTTGTAC
Organism: Girardinichthys multiradiatus; assembly: GCF_021462225.1. Classification (NCBI taxonomy): domain Eukaryota; kingdom Metazoa; phylum Chordata; class Actinopteri; order Cyprinodontiformes; family Goodeidae; genus Girardinichthys; species Girardinichthys multiradiatus. The sequence continues at coordinate 48,324,255 of NC_061810.1, forward strand.
TGGAATTCTAATTTCCCCTCAGGGATCAATAAAGTATCTTTGAATTGAATTAAATTGAATATAGATTCATTACACATAGAGTGAAATATCTCAAGCCTTTATTTCTTGTAACTTTGTTGATTCTGGTTTACAGAGAATGAAAACCCAAAATTCAGAGTCTCAGAACATCAGAACATTACATCAGATCAATAAAAATGGTATTATGTGTGTTCATTCTATGCACTCAGTAACTGCTCTGGGCTCGCTTTGTATGAATTACTGCATCAGTGCAGCGTGGCATGGAGGAGATCAGTCTGTGGTTCTGCTGAGGTGTTCAGGAAGCCCAGATTGGTTTAATAGCCGCCTTTAGATCATCTGCATTATTGGATCTGGGGTCTCTCATCTTCCTCTTCATCTTCCCGTTCTCTTCTACAGAACTCCATAGATTGTCTATGGGGTTCAGGTGAACCCAGTTTGCTGGTCAATCGAGCCCAGTAACACGGTTATTGGACCAGCCTCTGATACCTTTGGCACTGTACCATGTCCTGCTGGAAATGAAATCAGCATCTCCATAAAGCTTGTCAGCAGAAGTGAGCATGAAGAGCTCCAATATGGTCTGGTAGATGGCAGCATTGACTGTGGACTTCAGAAAACCCAGTGGACCAGAACCAGCAGATGACACGGCATCCCAGATCATGACTAATTGTGGAAGCTTCACACTGGGCGACATGGATTCCGGCCCTTTTTTGAGATAGGTTTCATGAATATTTAAAAATGTAGTGTTGGAAAATATGCAAAATAATTAAAAAATATAAAATAAATGTTTTCTGAATTTTACAGTTGTGTGAGAACAGCTGGATTTAGGGACACTGTGATCCTGCAAGGATTACGTGGCTATAGATGATGGATGAATAGACTTCAATTGGCTAATTTTAATAATTTAGGACAAAGTGATTCTCAAGGTTCTCTGCTTCATATGGGGCAGCATTGCATCTCCATCCCAATCCGTCTCTGAGACAATTTCCTTCGTTTGATTGGGTTTCATGAAGCAAGGCTTTGCTGGCTGACCCCACTTGAGTGAAGTGTGACTTAATCCTTCCTTGTTGGTCAGATAGACTGTAAGAATATAAAGCTACAGTGCTGGTTGGAAGGGCCAGGTCGGTGTTCTCTTGATGTTTTCTGAGGAACTGAAGTGACTGCCTGTAGGTTCTTGATGACTTCTGCATGCACAAATCCAAAGCTGTTATTAATGTTTTATTTGCTGCCTCTTGGCTTGTTTGATTTGCGTTATCTCATATTCTTTTGCATTTAATTTCTGGAAGCTCTGTCAAACCAATGTTCATTCTGAAACACCTGGAGATGTTCCGTATAACATAAACTGCTTTTTGCCTACTCTTCTGTGATTGACATTTTTTTTAGGGCTGAAGCTGTCATCAATTTGAATGTTACTATTTTTCGTTTCATCTGAACATTTATCAAAATAAGCAGATGTTTCTCTTGTCCAGATGAGTTAAAAAAGGAGGAGTTTAAGACAGATTTCTTCCAGTCTGGAAGACTTTGGTCTTCATCATCCCTCAGTAAAGATGGTGTCCACAGAGGGAAGTGGACCTCTGACTCTCAGTTATTCTCACCACATGCTGCAGAGTTGGAGTTGTATTAATCAAGCTGTCACCCTGACCTCCTGCTGTGGAGGAAACTAACTGAGATAATTGGAACTGGCAGCTCCTCGAATTTGCATAAACAAATGAACTAAATGTTTCTCAATCCAAACATGTGACTTGGATTTACTTGTTTTAATAAAGTACCATTAAATTAGTGACCAACACTACTAAATGTACACAGTTTTCTTACAATGATTGAAATTGACTGAATTGTTTTACTAAAACCATTTTAATGGTGTTTGATCATCACCAGAATTTAAAGTATAAATTTAAAGAGTCAGTCAGTCAGTCATTTTCTACCGCTTATTCCATAGTGGGTCGCGGGGGAGCTGGTGCCTATCTCCAGCAGTCTACAGGCGAGAGGCAGGGTACACCCTGGACAGGTCGCCAGTCCATCGCAGGGCAACACACAGACAACTATACACACACTCGTTCATACACCTAAGGGCAATTTAGAGTTAACAATTAACCTAACAGGCATGTTTTTTGGATTTAAATTTAAAGATAATAACTAAATATTATTAGACAATTCAGAGCAGTCTGAACCAATAACCAACCAACACATGACCAAGAGAAAGTCAAAACATCTCTCCTAGACATTTCCATATCTCCACAGGTATATCATCAGGACCAGCTGCCTTCCCACTCTTCATCTTTTTCAATCTCTTCTTTCATCATTACTGATCTTTGCTACTTCCCTTCGTTTGGCATTAGGTACCTCTACCTTCACTTTATGCTGAGTCTCCCTGTACTCCTGGTGACTGTCTTCAGTCCTCACAGTGTTCTACTTCTTCTCAGCTGATTGTTTTTTGCCTACACACTCCTGTACTTCCTCATTCCACCACCAAGTCTCCTTATCACTGTTCCTTCCAGAAGACGTTACAGAAGAAGTACTCTCCCACCTGTCTCCTTGATAGCATTAACTATAGTTGTCCAGTCATCTGAAAGCACCTCCTAGCCACCTAGGAGCCTGTCTCATCTCCTCCCTGAAAGCCATACAACCTTCTTCTCTTTTGCGCTTCCAGCACTTTGTCCTCTTAATCTTCCTCACCATCAGTCATTCTACACACCACCATCCTGTGCTTTCTAGCAACAATCCCACCCACCACTACCTTGCAGTCACTTTGTTCCTTCAGATAACATCTTCAACACAAGGTGCAATTCATCTGTGTGCACCTACCTCAGCTCCTGTTGGTCATCCTGTGTTCCTGCCTCTTCTAGAAGAAAGTATTCACTACAGCTGTTTTCATCCTCTTGGCAAGGTCTGCTACCATCTGTCCTTCTGCATTCCTGTTCTGGACACCAAACCTGCCCATCACTTCCTCACCACCTCTGTTCTCTGTTCCAAAGTGTCCATTAAGATCAAAGCACCAATGGCAGTTGTTGTTATCCCGGGCCTCGACCGACCCGGTATGGAGATCATGCTCTTGACCCGCATGGTTGATGTGGCCAAAGTTTTACTCCAGATGTCCCTCCTGACACAACCATCTGCATTTATCCTGGCTTGGGACCGGCACAAACAAGACACGGGACGCTGTCCATAAAACAAATATCGCTTCTCAGGATAAGAACCCTGCCACAGAGATCCTTGGCTGCAACAGGATCTGATCAGTTCACCATTATAGAATCCTAAATGCTTGTGAAAAATATGGAACCATCTTAAATAAAAAAACTGAAGCAGAACAAGAACTGGACTCTTCAACATGACAATGATTAAAGGCACACCAGTAAAACCTGGCTGAGATTTAGGAAATGGGAGTTCAGGACCTTTGTCAAAGCCCAGATATTGATCTTATTGAGATGCTGTTGCTTGACTCAAAAGGAGCTGAACATGCAAAAACCCCTGAAACATCTGAGAGCTGAAAGTGAGGAGCTTTTTTCAATATTTAATAGGCTGTCCTAATTTTTCCACATGACTGTATATGATTGAACACTCATGTCATTCTTCACTTTTATTGCCAAGAAAACAATGAATAATTTGTGGACATTTTGCTGCATCAGAGACTCATAACTGTGTGGACAAATTCCAGCTTATGCTCTCACTGAGCTTCTCTTCCCTTCTCTTCCTACTGTTGTAGAAAAGGAAAATCACTGCAGGGAAGGTGTAAGATCTCTCTCAGCATGAAATTAAACGGCTGTTGCAGGATGCACAGAGGGCCCAGCAGAGCCTGTTCTTTTTAGTTCTGCTCTATTACTCTCAATTTAATGAAACTTAAAGAGTCAACTCTCTTCCTTTGCCACATCCTGGTTGTTATTTTCAAGTCACTGCACAAAGTCTAGGCCTTAGATGCCCCACAGTACACATTGTCCTATGTGCTGCTCATGCTTTTTGTTACTGTGATCATTAATTTGACAGTTAAAAGCCCCTTTAAAAGTACATGTAGAAACATTTGGATTAGCTACAATAGTAATGTTTGCTATAGTTTTGTGTGTTTTATTCTAAGCACACTTTAAATTCCAGACTGTGTCAGGAAAACATGCATTGTCGGTATATTCAGTGAAAGGTGCCTTGAAAAGTATTCAACCTTTATCACATTTTGTCACATTATATCCAAAAACTTCAGCGTATTCGATTTTTTTTCATGCACAAATTGTGAAGTGGAAGGCCAGTTGCATGTTTCTATGAACTAAAGATCTGAAAATTATGGCATGTATTTGTAAGCCTCACAGTGATGTATATGGTCTAAACTGAGTCAAGCTGTATGCAAAGTTCTGTGTGATGAGAAACTAACTGGAACATCGCCCTAATCACTCCATACCCACAGTGAAATATTTTAGGACAAAGTGATACTTATGGTGGTGGTAGCATCATGCTGAGATGCTTTTCTGAATCAGGAACAGAGAAGCTGGTCAGAGTTGATGGGAAGATGAATGGAGGTAAATCCAGGACAATCCTGAAAGAAAACCTGTTAGAGGCTGCAGAAGACTGGAGACTGGGGTGGAGGTTCACCTTCCAGCAGGACAACCACCCTAAAAATACAGCCAGAGATACAATGGAATGGTTTAGATTACAGCATTTTCATGTCTTAGAATGGCCTAGTCAAAGTCCAGACCTAAATTAAACTAAAAATCTGTGGCAAGACATAAAACTGATGTTCTCAGATGTTCTAATCAGATTGAGCTTGAGGTCTTCTTACAGAGAAGATAGGACAAAATCTTCGGTCTGTGGATGTTCAAAGCGGGTAAGATGAACCCTAAAAGACCTGCAGCTGGACCCGCAGGTCCTAAGATGGTTCAACAAAATTGTGAGTCAGGGGGTCCAAATACAAATGTAAACCATGCTTTTCAGATATTTAACTATAAACTGTGAAAATCATGATTCATTTTCCTTTCACTTCACAGTTATGCACTATTTGTGTAGTGTTAGCCTTCAATAGTTGGAGTATAGTCTGTGGTCCTCTGTCTTGCAGACTGGCTTCACAGATCTCCACTTGCACTGTCCCTGCCCCCCATGAAACAGTAAAAAGAAAATAAGCCAAAACTGTGTCACAAAGTCCAGAGCAACGGATCTCATCCAACCCACGGCACACATCCTCTGGTGAGAGTTGTTACAACCACCACGATCTCTTCTATGGTAATGTAGTCTCTTTTCTGAAGTCGTTAGGCCCTACCTCCTCAATGAAGTACCTGAAGGTCCCCAACCCAGCCAAATAATTACAGTCTTAGCTGGTCCCAGACGGTCTCCAGAAATTCTTTGAGGGCAACTGTCTCTCCATAGCCAGTCCAAATTCCTCTCATTGTTAGGACCACTGGGTGCTTGTTATGATTCTGGCCCGTCTGCCTGCTCTGCTCTCACTCATGCAATCAACTCATCTGCTTCACCTGTCTGTTGCTGCGCAGCTGCACAATCACCGTCATGCCACACGCCTGTGGAGCTGCAGTTATATACAGCCCTCTGACAGGCAGATGGTGCCAGATTTTTTAAAACTCTGTTTGTAACCCTGGATTTACGCCTCAGCCAAGCCACTAGTTTATTCAGCCTGAGCCCACCTGGCTCTCTAGTCCGCCTGGAATTATTGTCAAGAGGACAATCGCTGCTCTCTGTGTTCCTGTCACAGCTTCTGCTGATTACCCTGAGGATTTGAATCAGTCTGTTGGATTCTTCCTCATTAACTGTGTGGATCACATCCTCTTCTGGATTCTGCACCTCATTCCCAGACTGAGAAGGTTTTAAAGTGGCTTTATCTAACTCTTTGGAAGTCCTGAGTTTTATTCAGCCACTAACTAGTCTCTCTGTTCTCAGTCGTTCCTGGAAGCTGACTGCTGCTCTCCTGCTTTCTGATCCTGAGTTTCTGAATAAACCTTTTAACTTTTCACTTTGTATTTGGCTGAAATTGGGTTCTCTGTCTCAGGCCTTGATAGTGTTAGGTTTCGCATTTGACTTGTGCTCATGTTCTCATCATGTTGCTGTTTATTCTGTAGATTATGCTGTATCCTGTTAATTTCCCTTTGTTCATTATAGTCTCTAGGTTGTAGGCATATTAGTTCTTCCTTTGTGCTTTTAGATTTGTGGGTTATTCCGGTGTTCTGTTTCCTGTGTATTCCAGTTTATTTCCCTTAGGTTATTATTTGTCTTTTTCCCTTGATTTAGTGTTTCTTTGCATCTCTGATCAGCTCTATCTGTGTTAATTAGTCTCTCCCCCTCAGCTTCCCTACATTCCTTCTAACACAGTTGCTCCAAATCTCTGATTGCTCCTTTTGTTTGCATGTCATTTCTCCACTCATCCGTCAGTATTTAGGCTCACCTGTTGTCATTGTTCTCTGCTGGATCCTCCCATTAAACTCCACATTTCCATGCCCATATTTCCTGTGACTCTCCCCATAGTTGTGCCTTTTACTCTGCTGTGTTCCTTGTCCTGTTTTTCTCTTGCTTTTCTATAAATTACTTATTAAAAGATTTCATCATGATCATCCCACAGTGATGGTCGTTCATCTAATCCCCACCCTTTGACACCCACACTCAAGTTTTTTCTTCTGCAACCGCAAGAAATGCCGTCCTGGACATATGATACCTTCCAGTTGTTTCAGAAGTCTACAGAGCCAATCAAGCCCTAAAGGCTTCCTTCTTCAGCCTGACATCTTTCATTACTGTAGATTTCCACCATCAGGTCATATGGTGCTGGGGTGACAGGTACCAATGACCTTCAGGCCCTAGCTCCTGGTAGCTTCATCTGCTGTAGAAGTCCTGAACATGGCCTATTTACATTCCATGTCCTAATCTTCTCTCAGAAGATGAAAGAAAGTCTCCCTGAGGCATGTGTTGAAGATCTTTTAACAGACATCTCAGTTCACCCTCACTACTTGCTTGGGTTTCCCATGTCTGTCTGGCACCTTCTCCCACCAGTGGATTCAGCTTACCACCGAGTGGTGATCCCTTGACCTTGTCTGAGCTCTGTCCCTAAATTCAGCCGAGCGACCAAGAGTCACGCAGCAGGTCTGATGATACAATTACAAAATCGATCATCCACCTTTGGCCCAAGGTGGCCTGGTACCAAGTACATGTGCATAAGCACAAACAACAGTCAGAACATTCCCTCTTGCAACTCAAAGATGCCCAGTGGTAGCATGTCCAGGTACCTTACCTCTGCTCTTTTCCCCACAGAGGATGGGCCCACATCATTTCCATGTGTTTCTTAAATGCAACATCTGCATTTAAGAAACACATGGCGACTTTTGCCCCTAACTACATAAGTGGGCATCTAAATTTTGCATGGAGAATGTATATGTCTCTCTCCTCTGTGATGTAGTGGCCTTACATCCTGCAGCTTCTGCAGGTAGATTGGCTGCTTCACTCTGGGAGAGGACAACGTGTCAACTGCTTTGTGCCTTTTCTTACTGAGCCGTCAACTTGGAAAACTCCACAGCAGTATCTGAATCCATGTTGGTTCATCTGGGACAATCTAAAGGTATTTTAAGAGAAATCTAGAAATCTTCTTATGAAACATGTTCTTGTTTTAAGGTCATATTTTATTTTCTTCTTTAATTTGAGTTGAATGTTTTAATTATTTGTATTGTTACTGTGTTTTTTTTTTCTTCCAAAAGGTCTCTCTTGTAAATGAGACAACCTTTCTCATTGAGAAGGTCAAATTAAGAAACAATTGAATCACTGTATTGCTGTTAAACCCAATAACGCAGCAGTGACCTGTAACCCCAGAATCTGATGGTAACCAGTCCAGCTCAAAAACAAAGGTTAGGCTGCAGTTTGGGTGGTCAATAAAAAAAACAGAAGCTTAGTCTGAAGAAGGTTCATGCAAAATACATCCAATACCTAAGGGAAACACAAACTTCAGGAAATTCATGAAACAATCAACTTTTAAGGGAATCAGAGTCATCTGAGTCACAATGATATTAATGATAATTATTAATGGTATTAATGATTCTGTCTGTTAATAATGTCCTCTTTATAAACCCGAAGAGCAAACCTGTTTGTCTGCTCCTGGTGGACAACATGCTCGGTATGAAGCCTCAGGGTGGAGCAGCCTGCTGAGTTTCAGACATTATCAACCAGAAAGGAACTTTCAGAAAGCCTGAGCCAATTTGATGGTAATGAGCTGAACTCTCTCTGTCATCCAGGATGACTCAGCACAATGGTTAACAGCACAATTAAAGCAGGTTTCTTATTTTAACATATCTGACTGAATATGCAGTATCTCCTGCAGGCTGTTTGAATTGTTCTGAAGCCACCATGATGTTTCCGCTCACCTTAAACACTTAGCAGGCTTCCAGACAGGAAGAGGGAGGGCGAGTGAATGATGCCGGCAGAAGCGTTTGGAGAAAAGAAAACAAATTAGATGAAGACAGCTAAAGGTTACTATTCAATGTTGGCAAATTCAGACATCTCAAGAAATACTGAATGTATCGTTATTTCACCCAGCCTTGTTGCAGATTTCAAGCCATGACCTTAGGTAGGCACTGGAGCTGTTTACAGCTGAGTCAGGATAAGAGTCAGCTTCTCTTAATCTGGAAGACCAAACTGAGAAAGGAGACTCCCTCTGGATCCCACTGGTAGGATGGAGCAGGAGATACATAGATGAGGGCTTTACATGCAGTGAACAGGGCATGGCACCAGTATTTTGTGTTGAAAAATGGGTTAATCTGAAAGGTGGAGCTCCGGATTTACTGAATTCCAAACGTGTCTTTTAGTTATGAGGTGTGGATCATGACTGAAACACCTGGAGCCCGGATGCATGATACAGAAGATCCATAATCCAGGAAAGGTTTGAGGTAAGGTTGTACTTCCTAGGTCTTAAAGTATTCATTAAGGTAGTTCTGGCATTTGTTTAGGATGCCTCTTGGGTATCTTTCTTTTGGGGTGTTTCAGGCACTTGGCACTGGAAGGAAACCTGGGGTAGAGCCAGAACTGGCAATAAATCCATTCTGGACTGGGAAGGCCTCCCCAGTGAGTGGCTGAAAACAGACGGACGGACGTATAAAAGAGAAGATCCTGAAATTAAAGGTAAAATGTTTTGTTGATAATTCATCACATGAAACATCTGGAGAACATTTCCCGTAGCAGTTCCTGTGTCTGTGCACAGCAAGGTTCTGCCTCCAAAGCTGACAGAACTGATACTACTGACACAAAAATCTACATGGCCTCCAAACTGAAACAGTTTCAATGACTGTTCATATCACATCCTGCTGCCCTGTTGGAGAATCAGAGACTAATCAAAAAACACAAATCATGGTAGATAGGGAGAACCATTATGGCAAAATGGTGGAAGAAGATAGTGTAACAGTGGCTAGATTAGAAGAGTTTCTCCCGTCGGACATAATGACCTGTCCTTCTCCTCCTCACTTTCCTTATCGACAGACTATTCAGAAGGAGATAGAGAAGCTTCAGAAAGGGATTTAGGCTTCCTACTCCCCCTCTCCGCTACTTAGCTCCAATTTCAGCTCAGAACCTGAATGAAAAGAGGAAGGTACGATGAAGAAGTAAAAGGAGAAGGTGGAGGGAGAGAAGATGAGGAAGGCTGATCGAGATAAGGAGTTAAAGGGAAAAGAGTCTGAGGCAGAAGCTGCAGGATGGTGTCATGACAAGAAGTAATTAATATGAATCAAATCTAACGAAACCTAAAGAGGTCAAAGTGTAACCAACATTTGGACAGTTTTACAGCAAACCAGCAACCCTGGAAACCGTTTGAAAGAGATAAATGAGTGTAAGAAAGAAGGTCCAGAAACATTTAGGGATGCAGAATCAGTTCCATCAAACTTTCACTGCAAAAAAGGTCTGGTGGAGCTTTATCATTTTGAAATGAGCACCAGGCTGTAATTGTGGTGTAACTCTTCATGATGTCTGTTATATTTAAACTGCCTCCTGTTCCAGGAGTTCAGGAATATTTTGGTCCCTTTAATTGTTCATGTCCCTAACCCCATGTTGATTTGTAGTTACTGCTTATATTAGTAGACAAACATCTGGATGTGTCTGTTTATTTTCAGGAAACTCATAGAAACCAAAAAAGGAGGCATGACTGCCATGAAGGTTTCCTTTTTTAGAGAATGAACCTGTTTTAGACATGCACATGGTTGTTTTAAGTCAAGGTTGCAATGTTGGACCAACATCTCTGTTGATTTTAACCACTCTCTAGAGGTGGTTCATGAACATTTCATGAAAGTCATGGATGTGCATCTGGGTTGCATATAAAGGATGGGCTCAACATTTCTCAGTGATATCATCTTTTTTTCTGTAATACGATGCACCGGTGCCAGATATGGATATTTTAACCCATAATGATGATCTAAGCAGATTCCCTTTGCTTTTAGGACTGACAGCTCTGTCACCTTCCAGAGTTGTTAAACATTCATGGATTATTGAAATACCAAACCCATAGAAATAAGCTCCTTCTAACAGCTGTTTAATGATAGAGACCTTTTAAAACAGTGCTACAAGATTAGGAATGGTCAAAGTGCTTTAATTTTTCATGGACATTTTATTTTATAGGCTTTATGATAGATCATTTTAATATAACTTATATCATTCTGACCTGTGTGTATCATCAGCATACATGTGGTAGGAGACGCTGTAGAACTCTAGAATCTGGGCTAAGAGAGTCATATAGATGTTAAATAAAAGGGCCAAGTAATGGACTCTTGTGGAGTCCAACAATTCATTTCTGTTCACCCAGATTTATAATTACACAAAGTAATCCCTGTCCCAGTAATCCCAGTTTAGCACGGAACCAGACAATCCCACCCACCCAATCGGTTTGTGCTGATCAGCTGAGTCAAACACAGCACTGAGATCCAGTAACACCAAGACAGAAGTTCTAGACCTCTGACTGCTAACATGTATTTTGTTTAGAACCTTCATCAATGCAGTCTCAGTGCTTTGGTCTAAAACCTGACTGGAAACACATAAAGAGATTTTTCTTTATCATAAATGAGAATATTTGTTCATTAACTGTTTCTCAATGGCCTTTGCCAGAACTGTCAGATTGGAAATGGGCCTGTAATTATTTCTTATTGATCAATCTAGATTTGGTTTCTCTAAAAGAGGTTTGATCTCTACAATTTTCAGGTCCTGTGAAAAATGACCTGATTGAAGGGAAATATTTACTATTTGCAATTTTTCAGGAGCAACCCTGATAAAAACCTGGTGGGCAACAAATCAAGGCACCAAGTTGTGGATTTTACGTTGTGAAGTGGTTCCATCAAAGACCCATAATTTAGTTTGTTAAACTCAGAAACAGGTCTGAAACAGGTCTGCCTGTCAATAATAGGAAATAAAGTCATTATTTGTGTTTTTGTTGATAATATCAGAAGAAATAAAACTGCCTCGGTCTGTTTATCTCCAGACTATAGATGTTCTGTCCCCTTTGACAGTTTCTACCAGGACATTCTTCCACTTCCTATTTGAGGCATTTTTTTTAATCAGGTGACAGGAAGTACATTCCCTTTGTTCCTGTACCCTGGTTAGTGGTAGCTTCTGAGTGAAGGCTGTCAGTTCTTCTAACCTTGGCCAAAGCACTGTCTGTAAGTATGATTCTTACAAGAAAAGTTTGCCCCTAAATATTTATTCTTTCAGTGTAATGTTGAATCGAAGTTTTATGTTCAGTATTTACTAATATGCCTTAACTTCATGCTTACTTTCATAAAGGTGATTCCCTTATTCTGGAGTTTCTTTGGCAGTGCTTACCTGGTACATAGCTAGCAGCTTTAGGAAAGGAGGCAACATAACTGATGTGAAGGCTTTCTTTATCAATGTGAACCTGAAGCTTTGTTTTACTCAGCAGTCATTCACTGTAGGACTACTCCTCCATGGCAACCTTTTCTTTTCTGGTCTGCATGAGACCCCTGACCCCAGAAAAAGCTCAGGGGTCTCATTCAAAACCACAGTATTATTTATGCTTGCATTGCTGAGCCATAACTATACATTAGGACCTTTCACATAAATAAAAAAGGCCTATACACCAGCTTAAATATTAAATAAAAGTCCACACATCTCATCAGAGTTTTCTCCCCATCACATTCCTCTCCCCGATGATCACCATGGTGATGTGGACCACAGATTAACACAGAAACTGTGACAAGATGTGAAGCAATAACACTGACTGCTGTAAACATTTAAATACCACGGAGACACCGTGTGTAAAGCTGCAGGATGGATGCACTGGAGCTGGAAGCTATTTTTGCAAGGTTGCTGCTAGAACGTTTCCTGCGATCACAGTTCTGCTCCACGGCTTTCTACTGTTGTGGATTTTCTAATCAAAGTGGGAGAGAAGACAACTTATTAACAAGAGAAAGACCGGACTTTGTCTTTATAAGTTTATTCAAAGGCATACAGCGTTTGCAGACCTTGTCACTGAGCGAATCAGCGAAGCAGAGCCCCGTACAGAACTTACAGACAGTATTTATACCAGTATGTGGGTGTTATCTCAACTTAAAAGAGTTTGGATATATAGCCCCTAGACCCCTCCCCGGTTCAGAGGTAACAAAGTTATTTATGAGGGCACCCATCTACCATCCCTTGAGATACAACACTTCAGGGAGTGTTGACCACAAACTCCTGATAATGAATTTAGAGTCCATCTCCTCTAAGTTACCAAACACAGAGGTCATAGGTGAGAGGGGTAAAAAGAAGGTCAGAGCATTAAAATAATTTTCCACAACACTCCTTTCTTCTGATTACAAGATAATCACATAACTAAAGAAAAATTCTACAAAACCATCACCCAAGATTATAATCAAAGTAAAACTAAGAAAAGAATATACAACAAATACATGTTATTTCCATGGTCTTTCCCTAAGATCTAATGTTCTCAAATTACTAGCAAAACAAAGGCTGAAATAATAAGGATAACAACCCTTTAAAAGAATAAATCTCCAAATCTCTATTTATACCACTAGAATGCTGAACTTCAGTATTAACTCCCCAAACAGTTTAGAGTTATTGCATCATTATAGCATCTTAGGCAATATAAAATCCATCCTTATCCATAGCGTCTGTTATCTCAAATGCAGAATCACCATAGTCATTACAAACAGAAATTAAGTCTACATCCATATCAACTTTCAGCATGGACACATTAATCAGTCTCATTAGCATTCCTTTAACCATTGGAATAATGCAACATGAAAGAAACATCAAAATAAAAAATAAAAATAAAAGAATTACTCCAATCTTTATTAACCGGGATGTCCAACCACCAGTAATGAACCAGGACCAAGGATTCCAAGAGGAACCCATATTTTCTTTCTGTTGAGTCGTCAGCAACTCCTGTAATTTATCATGGATACTTGTCATGTTGTTAGACACATCAGAAATAAAAGTGCAACATTGTTCTCCAATTAAATGACAAACACCAACGCTCTCAATCCAAAAACATTCTATTTTGCAAACTCATCGTTCTAATAGCCTGCTGCTCCTTGGTCAGAACAGTGCAACTTTCCTCACTTAAAGGAGTAAGATTTTCTAACTCAACTGACAACTCATTAATCCTATGGGCTGCGTTAGCAGCACCATAACTAGGAATAAATGTACCCAAAATCCCTTTCCAATGTGGAATCCTAGCTCTCTTTTACCATTTGAGCATTGTCTTCCTTTCTAATAATGGGGTGATTGAATCATAAGTAGTGACTGTAGGTAGTAAATGAGGTAAATAACATACTCCAGACCAATTAGCAGGCAGATACAGATATCAGAGAATCAGAATCAGAATCAGAAAAGCTTTATTGCCAAGTACGTTTTTGGACATACAAGGAATTTGTTTTGGCGTAGTCGGTGCAATACAGTACAAATTAAACAGTATAAACATATCTACAATATAATATAAATATATGTGCACAGTTTTAAGTGAGTGAGAGTAAATATAGAGCAGTATAAGATGCAAGAGCAATACAACAGTGCAGGTGATCATTGTGCAAGTAAAGCAGGAGTCCAAGCTGAGCGTTAATGTAACACATAGAGTTACAAGTTACAGGTGTCCTGTCAGCAAAAAAAGGGGGGGTGTGGGGGAAAGGGACAGTGTCAGTGTGGTTTCCGGGCTTTGTTAACCAGGCTGGTGGCAGATGGGAAAAAACTGTTCTTGTGGCGTGAGGTTTTGGTCCGGATGGACCGCAGCCTCCTGCCAGAGGGGAGAGTCTCAAAGAGTCTGTGACCAGGGTGGGAGGGATCAGCCAGAATCTTCCCTGCCCGCTTCAGGGTCCTGGAGGTGTACAGTTCCTGGAGCGACAGTAGACTGCAGCCAATCACCTTCTCAGCAGACCGAATGACACGCTGCAGCCTGCCCTTATCCTTGGCTGTAGCAGCGGCGTACCAGATGGTGATGGAGGAGGTGAGGATGGACTCAATGATGGCTGTGTAGAAGTGCACCATCATAGTCTTTGGCAGGTTGAATTTCTTCAGCTGCCGCAGGAAGAACATCCTCTGCTGGGCTTTCTTGATGAGGGAGCTGATGTTTGGCTCCCACTTGAGATCCTGGGAGATGATGGTTCCCAGGAAGCTGAAAGATTCCACAGTGTCAATTGTGGAGTCACAGAGGGTGATGGGGGCAGGTGGGGCTGGGTTCTGCCTGAAGTTCACAACCATCTCCACTGTCTTTAGAGCGTTGAGCTCAAGGTTGTTCTGGCTGCACCAGTCCAACAGATGGTCCACCTCCCATCTGTACGCAGACTCATCACCATCAGAGATGAGTCCGATCAGGGTGGTGTCGTCCGCAAACTTCAGAAGCTTGACAGACTGGTGACTGGAGGTGCAGCTGTTGGTGTACAAGGAGAAGAGCAGAGGAGAGAGAACACAGCCTTGGGGGGAACCGGTGCTGATGGTCAGGGAGTCAGAGACGTGCTTCCCCAGCCTCACGCGCTGCTTCCTGTCAGACAGGAAGTCAGTGATCCACCTGCAGGTGGAGTCGGGCACACTCAGCTGGGAGAGCTTCTCCTGTAGCAGAACTGGGACGATGGTGTTGAAGGCAGAGCTGAAATCCACAAACAGGATCCTGGCGTAGGTTCCTGTGGAGTCCAGGTGCCGGAGGATGAAGTGAAGGGCTAGGTTGACTGCATCATCTACAGACCTGTTGGCTCTGTAGGCAAACTGCAGGGGGTCAAGGAGGGGGTCGGTGATGTCTTTTAGGTGTGAGAGCACAAGGCGCTCAAAGGACTTCATCACCACAGAGGTCAGGGCGACGGGTCTGAAGTCATTAAGCCCTGTGGTCCTTGGCTTCTTGGGAACAGGGACGATGGTGGAGGACTTGAAGCAGGCTGGCACATGACATGTCTCCAGTGAGGTGTTAAAAATGTCTGTGAAGACTGGAGACAGCTGATCAGCGCAGTGCTTCAGGCTGGCTGGTGAGACAGAATCCGGACCAGCAGCTTTCCGGGGGTTCTGTCTCCTGAAGAGTTTGTTTACGTCCCTCTCCTGGATGGAAAGAGCCGTCCTCGGCGTGGGTAGGGGGCTGGTGGGGGGGAACTTCAGGGTGGGGGTTGGAGGTGCCAAGGCCCCTCTTGAGGTTGGAGAGATGGGGGTGGTGGATTGTGGCTGCAGCTGTTGGGGGGCGTCGTGGGAGATGGTTGCAGGACTGTCCCTTTGTCTTTCAAAGCGGCAGTAGAACTCGTTCAGGTCGTTGGCGAGGCGTCGGTCGTTGATGGAGTGGGGGGCTTTCGGCTTGTAGTTGGTGATTTGCTTGAGCCCTTTCCAGACAGACGCAGAGTCGTTGGCTGAGAACTGGTTTTGGAGCTTCTCAGAGTACAGTCGTTTGGCCTCTTTCACTGCCTTGCCAAACTTGTACTTGTACTAGATATGATCTATTTCCACACATCCAAACCATGTTCTTTGGACACAAGTACCCATCTCTACTAGGAAAAGTAACAAGAACCCTGGTTAATTTACCTGCCTGGTCATACAATTTACTTCCATTCGGTAAGGCTGTAAGATTAAGAGTTAACACAAAGGGATCTGGGACCGAAGATCCTGAAATGGTATAAGGATCAATTCTGATAGGACATGGCTCAGATTTATTTCTGTTGGTTAAAGCACATGAAACAGGTATAGTAGTTTTGCAACCCTCTCTCTTTCCAAGGAAATAAGGTGCGTTTTCCTCCTGTGCAAAACAAATATCTGGATCTTTAATTGGATTTCTATTACCCCGAAATCTATAAAGAGTTCCTGCAGAAGCACACGTTAAATTAGTCTCACTAGAGATTTTACCAACATTTCTGCTTTGCCTTACAAAATAATTCCTCACCCAAGGAAAAATAACCTCAACCAGCCGGTTATCAGGAAAGAAAGTAGCTAGAGTATAAGCAGTATCAATAGGAACTGGTACCAGAAATGGTTGATTATTAATAACACGTGGAATCAAACAACAAACATAGCAACTCATTTCTTATCTTCCTCACAGTTTGATGCATCAGTTGCCACCAGATATTATCAGTATGATCATGGTAGTCAGAAAAGTGATTAATCTCTCTTCAAATCCGCTGAGGAGTATTATTGGTTTAATTACTCAGATTAGTCACAAATTGTCTTGCTGTACCTTTTCCCAAATGAACACAAGAGTAATAAAAATACTTGCAATACCAATCATTAGCATCAGAACAGACCATCTTCCATATAGCTGCATCGTGACCTTTCTTCTGGTACTGAAAGCAAACAGATCTTTTTTCCTTTTTTCCAGAGAAAACAAATCATAAACAAAATTTAAAAATCCTGCTGCCTCTCCTGAGTGGCTTCTGCGCTTCAAGCTGCCCTGTTACCAAGCTGGTACAGGTGGGTGGTCGTTGGAAGCTCCTCTAGGCAGGTGGTTCTGAACCAGGATGCTGCTCAGGTGTTGTTCCGGTGAACACCTTGCAGTGTGTAGCATGGATCCAGGTGTCCCATCCCTGGACCTTCACGGCAGTGTGAGTCACCAGCAGAATTTGAAACGGACCTCTCCACCGTTTGCCTCTCCAGTGACGTCTCCTGGTGTCTCTAATCAGCACCCACTGTCCTGGCTGGAACTGGTGCAGGGGTCTGTCAGCTACTGGGGATAAGGCAGAGAGAGAGAGAACGTGACAGAACCTTACAATATTCCAACATGGATTGTTCAAAATGAGCAGTTGTTAATGTACTTAGGTTAGTACTCGGTCTTCCCCCTGTATTTGCAGGTATCCCAAAAAGGATTTCAAAAGGACTCAAATTAGCTCTGGATCTATTTCTCATCCGCATATACATAAGAACCAGAGGGAGAGCTTTTGGCCAGGACAAACCTGTTTCTTCACAACATTTAGCCAACTTATTCTTTATTGTTCCATTTTCTCGTTCTACTGCTCCACCTGATTGTGGGTGGTAAGCACAATGTGTCTTTAACTGGAAACCTAGAAGCTTACTAATTTCCTGCAAAGCTTTGTTAACAAAATGTGTCCCGTTATCACTGGAAATCACCTCTGGGACCCCCCAACGGGGAAGAATCTCTGTCAACAAAGATTTCGCAACAGCACTGCTGTGCTTTGTTGGAAACGCTTATTATTTAGAAATATTTAGAAGACATGTCCATGACCACCAAACAATATTTCTTCCCTGCAGCAGGTGTCAAATCAATGAAATCCATCATCAAATGTTGAAATGGGAACTGTGGAGGCGAATATGCTGCTTGTGATTGTGCAGGAACCCTGGAGGGGTTGTGAGAAGCACAGATCAAACATCTTTTACAATAATTTTCAACTACCACTGAAAACCCATTTGTATACCAATATTTATAATAATATTTATTAATAATTAATAATTAATATTAATAATGTTTATTATTCCAATCTTTGGCAAGGAGACAACACCTAACAAAATACCTCACATCCTTCCATTCCATATTTTCAGATTTGGCCAATGATACATGCGGCGCCGAACCAGAAACTTGAAAGAAATGCAGCTGTTCAGAGGTTAAAGTCACAGATAAAGCTGCTGTGTGATCATTCCAGTACATGTCAGAGAGGTACACTCTCTCATTTGTAATTTTGTACCAACTGTCCTCATAGTCAAAATCAGGTCCATCAGATACATGTGAAGTACAATGCAGATCATCTGCAGCCATTATATCACTGCCAGGTGTCAGCATTTACTGCCAATGTGACAAAATGTTGAGGTGCAGGACCAACTGGAAGCTTCCACTCATGCATATAAGGGTTGATTTGGAGCCCAATGTACTGCAGTGTAGTCATAGTCAAAGTCTTTCTGAGTGTGAACTGTCAGTCCATCAGGGTTTGAAGTAATAGCAATATTCAATCTGCACATCAAATCTCTACACATCAAATTTAAAGGACACAAAGGAGACACCAAAAAAGAATGTTTTCACTGCACTCCCTGCAGAGTGCAACACTTTAGAGGAACAGAAAAACTTTCCCTAACTGTTTCACCTGAAGCAGAGACAGAATGAACATAGCGACCACTCAGTTTTGGCTCAGAGTGTGTCGCTCCTGAATCTACAAGAAAAGAAACTTCTTCAACCATCACCATCATAGAAAACATAGGCATTCTTTTAAAAGCAGGGTTCTGTGTATGTCAGTTTCACATGGTCCTCCTGAATCTATCCAGTGGTTATCATTGGTGTCAATGCAACCCTCCCTGTTAGTCTGCTGTCAGTGGATTGAAGGACGAACACACTCCATGTAACTTCATCTGGATTATCCAGTCACTGTTACAGAAAACACAGAGTGGTTGGTGATGGTTATCAGAGGAAGCTCCATTTTTATTTAGAAAATAAAAAATAATAGCTGTGGAATTTTAATACCTGGAAATTAAAAGAATGGGAAAAGGCAGAAAGCAAGTAGAGTAGATAAATACAACTGAGATGAGCAGCAGCATTTCAGTACAACTAAACAGTAATTGATAAATAAAAGCAAAAGTTCAAATGATGAAAGGGAAGATTTGCTCTTTCCTTCATTCCGACAGAGTTGCAGATTTGCAGCTTAATAAATTCAGGTGTGTTATTCTTGAAGCAGGTAGCATCTGAGATTGTATGTATAGGATGAGGCGCATGTTGCATGAAATTGTGTGTGCCACATCTCACTCCTCAGAGCAGACACATTGGACCAGTGCATGTTTCCTGAAAACGACTACCTGCTGGTTCGTGAAAGTCACAGATGTGTTATACTGCAGAGCTTTGCTTCATTACAAAAAGAGGTCAGACTTAAAATGAGAGCAGTGCTTAGTGAAAATTAACGATGCTGAAAAACAATTAGAATTGTGCCTTTATAGATGAGACCGCTCCAAATGTTAATGAAACATTAACGGATCTGGTTAAGGAACGTCCAACTCCTGAACAAGCTGGACTGATGACTCCAGCATGCTTCATCTCCTGTCACTTACATAGATTTAAGAAGCATGCCAGAAGGTCTCAGTCCCCTGAGGATTATATGTTGTTAACATCCTGTAAAATATTTCATGAGTTTAAAATTCTATAAATTCTGGCTTTCTAAACATAAAGAATAGCAAAATCTGCCAGATTTTTTATGAATACATCGTGTAGACCTGGTGTTGAGCATCTGGAGTCCAGATTATGTTGTGTAGGAAAGACCTAATCCCTCAAACCTCACACAGGTGAAGACTGCTGTTAGTAAAGCTACCACTGCTATATAAGCAGGCTAAATGGTGGATATGATCTTGCTTCACAGAAAGGCTTGAAATTTTCTATATGATTTTCTATGAATGGCTTTTAACAGCATTTGTGACAAACTTATCCATCCATCCATTTTTCCAGTGAGGTTTTGTGGCGGGAAAATCCTGACATTCTCCGCACTGGTGACACTCTCCAGCTTGTTCTGTGGTATTTGAACGTGTTTCCAGACCAGAAGGGATCATTTAGAGCCTCCTGTAGTTTCTGGGTGTGCCCTGGCGTTCTTCCTAGCCATGTTAACTGTGTTGACCTTTATTTCATGACGAAAACACAACGATAACTAAAGAAGTACATGACAAGGATAAAAACAATGACAAAATGAGTTTGTCAACAAATCAAAACGAGAGCTTACATCCAATCAGAACTGATCTCACTTTGTGGAAAAATTAAATTATCTCTGCAGCAGAATGTTTAAAGATATCAAATAAGAGATTAAAAATAAAATGATACAAGGAAAAACGTCTATTGTTTTTCTTCCATTCAGTTTGAAACTGCAGAAGACTTCAGATGACAATACACAGCTAGTAATGAACTATGCATATATTTTCAGGCCAACTGGTTTCATTATTTTGTTGTCACAAAAAAAAAGAAGATGTTTGAAAAATATCTTTGTGTTTATTTCATATTCACACCTTAATATTCACACATTATGACATAATCATAACTGATTAAAAATATGATTCATTTTGGGGAAATAATTCAAGGGAGTTGATGAATAAGTGCTTAACATTTATTTTAGTTGAATAAATTCATATATAATTATTAGTCAAGTAACACTAGACCAAAACAACTAATGACTAAAATTAAATGACATTTTAGTCAAAAGACTAAGACTAAAACTAAATAACAATTTGCTGTCAAAATTAACTCTGTTTCCTAGTTCTCCTAAAATCCTGGACACTCACTGGAGGAGGAGTTTGATTATTCCCATGAGCCTGGACCCTATAGTCTCAGGGTTTGGTCCACGGGATCCCATGGTCCATTTCCATGGGATCAACTCTGGCCGGCTCCACTCCGCCATTTGCAACCTTTTCCATTCCTGGCTTTTTCGGCCTGGTACTGGCTTTCTTGGAACCGATCAGGGTCCAATCACAGCTAAGCAGGGCCAAAATGTGCCATGAACAGATTGCTGTTCTTATTACAAAACATGATATAACGAACATTTTCTCACACATACAGTCCATCTCAGCTCTGGTTAATTACTCGCAGGTCGGCAAGTAAAGATCCAGGAACCGTTTGTGACCCACTGAGTTATGTAAGCCGTGCAGGGCTGCAGATGTGTTGCCAAGCAGTCACAAGTCCAGATTTGAAACATCTGGTCCCTTTTCTGTTCATGCATGCTTGAATCCTGAGATGACAGGAGTGTATCACTGCTGGTGGCTTCATACAAAATTAGGATCTGCTGTCAGGAACCATCAGAACCCGTCCAGAGTAATCCGGAAAGCCGTTTTTCTCCTCCGCTTCATTAGTTTGTTTTCTAGGACTGAAAAAGACAGGAATGAAATAATGAACCACAGAGCTCAGCGAGAACAAGCATTCCTGGTGCCAACCAGATATGTTTTTGTTGCAAAGTTGAAGCATTTTTAGAGACAAACTCATGAGCTTCCACTAGTCATTCTGTTCGAAATAGTTCTGACCCACATACAGAGAACACTCAGGAGGAGGAAGTAAAATAAAGATTGTTTATTGAAGATACAGTCAGGAACGGAACGGAGGAAATATCTCACTGTAAGGAGAGAAGTGAAGAGAATGGATGAGTACGGATAACGGAGGGAAAAACGAAACTAAGAACAAATAGTTATTTTGATTCTGAGATCAGCTTATTGAGTTATGATGGTCAGGTCGCCAGGGGGAATGTGATTCAGGATCCAGGTCTTAAGCAGGTAGATCCGTAGAGAGTTCACTTGGTGCTGTTCTGTGGAGCTCAGGTTACCGTAAACAAGTTCGATGTGCGGTGATTTACGTTGGAGGGTGGACAGGGTACGCTTGTGGCTTGGCTCAGGAGACTAAGAGGACAGGAAGCTGCCAGCTTGATGCGAATCCAAACGAAGGTAGATCACAGGATAGGAATCCTCAGAACGAAGACAAGCTTGATCATCTAGACTAACTTTCAGAAACGTAGTCCAGAAAACTCACACATAGATCCAAAGCTTAGGCTTTCAAAACCTCTGTGGCAAAACACTCTCACATCAAAGTGCTGGCAGCCTCCTGCTTAAATACTCCTCCTGGTAACCAGTGGAATAAGTTGCACCTGTCATCCAGCACACCTGAGAGTTCCAGAACCACCTGAGAATGAGCACATGTAGCAAGCACAAAAACACAAACCCAGATCCTGACACCACTCTGCTCCTGTCCAACAGCCTGAATGCGTGTTGATTATTTTTCTCTTCAGCTTGCACCCAATGTTCCCTAACCACTATACTTGTCTGTGCTCTTCTGTGCATGCATAATAGTTATACGTTTCCATAATTCATGAGTTGCTTAAATAAGATTTTCATGAACTCCGGCTCTTAAATGAAGCAGCTCTTAAATTTTGAGACCAGCAGCTCGACCTGAATCACATCATCCTCGCCCTGTTACCCACAAAGACAGTTGTACTCTGCTGTCATGTGAGGACCTGAAAGAAGAAAAGCCCTGAGACTTGGTGTGTTTTAGCCCTCATCCCTTTTTTATACTACATTGGTCTAAATGTTTTAAATAAATCATTTAGCTCAGGGTTTCTCAGCCCTGGTCTTCGGGGCCCACTGTCCTGCACATTCCCCTGGTGTCACACATCTGACTTACATGGATGGAGAATGAACAGGTTTCTGCTGCATTTAAGGTCCTGCTGAGGTGCTGATGCAATTTTCGGGATCAGATGTGCTGGAGCAGAGACACATCTAAATTATGAAGGACAGTGGGCCTTGGGGCCAGGGTTGAGAACCACCAATTTAGTCAACGTGGGTTAATGTTGCACCTGGGTGAATGACTTCAAGTTATTGTGGACATTCTCAGAATATGACCTGAGTAATAAATCATTGTAACATGACAGTCACTGTTCTCAGAAATCTCCTCTACATCTTAAGCAGAGTGTTGAGAGTGGTGCAAATCTGTGCTCAGGCATAATTACTGCTTCCCCAACCCAAACAATCCTCTAAAAGGTGCTTTCATGTCTGCAGGAACCAAATCAATTCAATTCAATTCAATTCCAATTCACAACTCATCATCTCAAAGCATTTTCTAAAGTCAATTCAATTGCATCATAGTTGCTTGTGGTTTTTAGTATAAAATTGGGCACCAGTGGGCTCTACATGGATAAACTTTATCGGTTTATTATTTTACTTACTACCCTACACATACCCCATTCTAAAATGTCTAAACTCTAACACTCAGTAGTTTAATCTAACTTCTCCAACAACCCTACACCATTCCTATCGCTTTGTGAAGAACCTTGAGATGACATGTGTTGTAAATTGGTGCTATATAGATAAAACTGAATTGAATTGAATTGAATTGAATCATAGTCAACCGATGGGGCGATCGGGGTAGGGGTTTGTCCTGTAACCTGTGGGTTGCCGGTTTGAACCCCCACTCTTGGGCAAGACACTTCACCCTCCTTGCTTGCTGTTTGTGGTCCGAGGGCCCAGTGGCACCGATTGTATGGCAGCATCACTCCTGTCAGTCTGCCCCAGGGCAGCTGTGCCTACAATGTGGCCTACCACTATAAGTGTGTGAATGGGTGGGGACTGATTGTAGGGTGAAGCTCTTTGGGGTTTTTGAGGACTTGCTTTTGTTTTGTTGTTGTTGCTGTTCAGCTATCTATGGTGTCTCAGAGTTATGACATTCATGTCTCAGATGTCCATGAAATCTGTGGCGGCCTGGCTTACTCCGGTGATCAAATGGGCCATACTACAGTATCAGATAAATATTTGTTGAATTTTACGTAAAACTGTGCATCTTTCTGTACCATGCTGGGCAGGAAGGGAGTGGCTTCAAGTATAATATTAAGAAGATTCATTTTATTAAGGTTCCACAGAGCAGACACTAAATATCTGCTCAGTACTAAACCATTCACTTCAGATCGAGGAGGAGGGGTAGCAAACATTTTTTATTGAATCATATTAATTGATGAATCCCAGTCTACTTATTAGCTACAGTTTTGAATATATAATTTGTACTTTTTCTCATCCACATTGCAAGGCCCTAAAACCACTTCTGTTTGTCCACCAGGCCCTCATACTAACTTTGCAGATCTTTTTTCAGATTTCTTAGCTTGCTTTGTGTTAGTCAGTCAGTCATTTTCTACTGCTTATTCCATAGTGGGTCACGGGGGAGCTGGTGCCTATCTCTGGGCAGGGTACTCCCTGGACAGGTTGCCAGTCCATCGCAGGGCAACACACAAACAACCAAGCACACACTCATTCATACACCTAAGAGCAATTTAGAGTTACCAATTAACCTACCAGGCATGTCTTTGGACTGTTGGAGGAAGCCGGAGTACCCGGTGAGAACCCACGCATGCACAGGGAGAACATGCAAACTCCATGCAGAAAGACCCCAGGCCGGGAATCAAACCCAAGACCTTCTTCCTGCAAGGCAACAGTGCTACCAACTGCACCGCCTTGCTTTGTGTTAAATGCTGAAAATGTTGTAACAAACACAGGGCCTGATCTACAAAAGGTTTGCGTGCACAAAACCGTACGCAAACCTCTTTGCGTCAGCAAAGCTGATCTACAAATGAGGTGGTAACAGTTTGCGGTGCAATTTTTGCATGTTGATTTAGCAAGTTTGATATGCAGGTGTTAACTGGGACGCAAAAATGTCTGCTGTCACTGTGGCCTGAAGGAGGCATAGACAGAATGACAGATGACAGAGAGAGAGAATCTTCTGTGCATGTGTCAACAGATTTGGGTCGTCAAAAATAAAAATATTAAAAATAGATGAGAATAGAGGATTCTATGTATGATTTTCTAAGCTCTGATTTGTAGCCAATCACAAACAGAAGCAATGATATTTGTCCTGTGGTAAAACTCCTTGCAATACTTTATTCAACATCATTCCAGCGTAACATCGCTGTCAGTGATCATCTGCTGAACGCGCACAAACCTGATCATGGGAAAATGCGCACATAACTGATCCAGCACGCACATCATGCAAAGATTTGATGTTGATAATTTAATTAATAGGAAAGAAGTAAAGACATTATAAGGCAGATTAAATCCTTCATTTGCAAACTGGATGCTAAAATCATTTCTTAACAGGTGAAAAATCACTATATTTGTCAGTCTGCTTGTCACCTTGCCTGCTGCTAACATTTTCCACCACTAGGGGCCGCGGGAGCTGGAGGACCGAGGGTGTGACAGGTGCACATCATTGCCTCATCAGTTCGGAGGACTATATGAGGGCGGCTCGCCAGCACTTCTTCGCCTGAGTGTTTTTGCCCTCCGTGGTAGTACTACCTGGCCATCTACTTTGAAACCTTGAAGAATTGTTTTGAAAGATATCCTGACTAACAGCTTGTTTTACCTTGTCTTAGGCACCCAGCCTCGCTCCTCGTTGGAGATTTTTGAAGAATACCTTAGACCACAGTCTGGACTCTGGATCATTCCCCGGCTGGCCCTGGAGATTCAGCTGTCTGGTGAAGCGAACCCTGCCCACCCTCCAACGGTCCCTCCAGGATCACCTGAAAAGCCCCAACGGATTCAGCACGGCTTCACTGTTCCCAGACTCGCAACCCTCTCCCCCTGGTGGATCGCCCCACCCGAATAGTAAGCCCAACTGTCTAATCAGTTGTTTAGTTCCACAATCTGAACTCACCTTGTTGTTTTCCCCTTTGTCAGGATGTGTCACCTTTTGGACTCTGTGGTGGCTTTGTGTTATTTTGAGTGTTTGGTTGTGTTTCTCCACCCCTTGTTCATAGCTCCTTTTTAGTTCTTGTTGTTTTTCTTATGACTTAGTATGGTTTTCTTTGTTGTCATTGTTGCCATTATGATTATTCTGATTATTACTGTGCTCTGTTTTTCTTGGGTTCTTTAGTTAGTTCCCCATCTGGTATCTTTGTGTTTTTATTTGTGGTTAGGTTTTTGTTCTCCCCCTTACACTCGTCTGCTTATTAGTTTCTTTTTCTGTTACTCTTTAGTTATACTGTATTCAGTCTTTGTTTCCTAGTCCTCCCAGTTTGGTTCCCTTTATTTTAATTTTCCAGTCCCTCCTTCTATAGGTTAGCTTTTGTTATTGTTTACTTTTATTTTTGTCCTCGCTTCCTCTGCCTCATTCACAGTTTGTTCTTTCAGTATTGGTTTATAGTTTCTTTTACGTCTGCTCAATATCTTGTGATTAGTCCTTTTCCTTATTTAGTTCTATTAGGTTCACCTGCTCCCTCTGCCTCCTTGTCTCACCTGTTCTTAGTTCCTTTGATTACCTGCCTTTGTTCTCCCTCAGTATATTAGTTGGTTTTGTTTCTTTGCCCTTTGCTGGTTCCTCCAATCACATTACCTGATTTTGCTCAGTGTTTGCTACGTTCCTGCAGTAAGTTTCGATTGTACTCATGCTTTGCACCTGCGGTGAGTTCTGCTTTGTTTTCTTTGCTCATGACTTGTGAATAAAGCTGAAGATCATGATGAAAATGCTGCAGCCTCAGTCCACCCCAAAACCCCACTGTGACACCCTTTCAGTCTGACGGCCTGCCTGGTTCCCATGCTCCACGTACATTCCTGAATTATAAATAAATTGTTGAAACGTTTCTCCGTTTTGAATGTTACAGTATCTGCATGTGGGTCAAGTCGGCCTTAAAAACTATGACAATTTTAAGGCTGCTTTTCCATGTGGTGACAAAGACGGTGTATGCTTTAACCTTGTCACTAAAAACACAATGCATTATTGACAGCAATGTTATGTCATTGTAGAGCAATCGGAGCTGGATCAGTTTGATTACCTTGTTTAAATGTGAACATATGCCAGGGGAGGGTTTTGTTTATGCAGTAAAAAATTATTCTGTCACCAAAAAACCATTTAAACAATCAAAAGACGTATATCGCTAAAATATTGGCAAAACAAACAAAACGTATTTAGTAAAATCATTGGAAATTCATTTTTAAGTACATGTTTTAACTTTTTTGCAGGACAGTTATGTGACGCTATGTTTTAAAATTAGCAAAGCTATAACGTACAGATTGTCATAACAATCTTATTTTGCTAATATTACCTTCAGATTTAATATTGTGACTGTTTATGATAAACTCCGAACTCTTCTTGATTGGACGATTTGTTGCGCGTTACGTTGAGCAAGATAAGAGAAATAATCTCGTCAGGGCAGATGACAAACCTGCTGTGAGTAGCTCAACAAACGTTAACTAACTGCAACAGTTCAGAAAAGCAAGGGGCGAATGGAACAGAAGGAAAAAATCAACTACTTGATCATTTGTAATGATGCAGCATAACAATCTCTGATATGTCTAGAAACACAGCAGAGGATCTGTTTGCTTTTCCTCTTGTTCCAGCCAGTACCACACACAATCTTCCAATTTAAATAGGGCGGTCTGCACCTGCGCAATTTATTTATAGTACCGTATTTTCCGCACTATAAGGCGCACCGGATTATAAGGCGCACCTTCAATGAATGGCCTATTTTAGAACTTTTTTCATATATAGGGCGCACCGGATTATAAGGCGCATAGAATAGAAGCTACTGCAGTCAAACGTTTGACTGGGGTTGCGTTATACATCCACTAGATGGAGCTGTGCTAAAGAGAATGTCAACAGATAAGTCAGTCTGTCAAACTTTATTAATACACTACAAACCAGCGTTCTGATAACTCCATTCACTCTCATGGTAAGGTCTCCTCTACATAGAATTCTATTGAATAGAGCCAACCGCACGTTAGGAATGCATTGGAGTCTATGAAGTTGAAATCAAACGTTAGTTAAAACGTGAAAGGGAACTTTTCCCTGATTCAGTAAACACGTAAAAGAAACAGTTTGATGCACTAAATCAAACGTTAGTACTGTTAACCTTTCCTGTTTCTGTCCCCTGACCGTAGTCTGATGACACAGGGGAGACGCTTTCTCCAGGGCCGAAGTTACTAGTTTCCTCGGGGTTAACTCCCTCACTCATACGTTGCTGAGTTGAGCATGAAGAAACAGCATCAAAACACTGAGTTGTTGACGAGATTCGGGGTTCTTTTTAATGACTTTGCAGCACGTAAAAACACAGGGCTTACAGACTCATACACCGCTGCTCCGGTCGCCGTCTCTACCCACCCCACACACACAATAATACCGACGTCACTCCTTCACTCTTGATTCTCAGCTACGGCAGCACACAGCGCCACCTCTGTCCGGAGGAGTACTGTCAACATCTTCCATACACACACACGAAACATACACCCCACACACTGTGCTTCTAATCACATATAGTTCAGGCAATTCCTGCAACAGTACATTCAAACGTTATACACACACAAGTGGTGTTGGACTAGGAGTAAGCACAGTACAGGTGTTTACCGCTATTACTTCGGCGACACCCCTGACTACGGTAGCCGTAATGCTGCAAGTGGTGCGGCTTTGTAGTTTACCAGTCGTACTGAAACATTTTGACAGAGCGCCGTGTACAACCAGTATGGATCAACCAATTAACCAATTGATCCATATATAAGGCGCTCTGGATTACAAGGCGCACTGTCATTTTTTGAAAAAATTAAAGGTTTTTAAGTGCGCCTTATAGTGCGGAAAATACGGTACACGCAAATTAGCACCTGCTATTTGCGATCTTTGAAGATCAGGCCCATAGTCCATTTAGCATCCCAGGAAGGAACAAAGAGGCAGCTTACAGCTTTCGAGACCGGGCCCTATATAAGCAGGCCAGGAAACAACTGACCAAGGGCATCAGGGCAGCTCAGAGAAGCTAAAAAAACGGTTTCTCAACAAATGACCCAACATCTTCACCAACTACAGAAACCCATCAACCACTCTGAATCCTCCTCTGGCAGACGACCTTAACAACTTTTACTACAGGTTTGAAAAGCAGCCGTTCACACCTCCCTCCAACTCATCCACATCTAACTATGACACAAAAACCCCCGATGCACCAACCACCCTCCTTCCCTGACACATCCTGCCTGGATTCAAGATCTCTGAGGAAGATGTAAATGAACTTTTTCAGCATTAGAAGAGCAGGAAAGCATCAGGATGTTTCCCCCTCATGTCTGAGAGCCTGCACTGACGAAGTGGCTCCCATCTTCACTCAGATCTTCTACAAGTCTCTGGAGGTGCCCTGCTCCCCAATAAATGCACCATCATGGGGTTAAATGACTACAGGGCTGTCGCCCTGACGTCTGTGGTCATGAAATACTTTGAGCGACTGGTTCTGAAGCACCTGAAGGACACCACAGGCCTCCTGCTGTTTGCCTACCTGGCAAACAGGTCTGCAGATGATGATCCTGGTGTATGATGAGGGACATACACCAGGATCCTGTTTGTGGACTTCAGCTCTTCCTTCAACACCATCAACCCAGACATCTTGCACCAGAAGCTCACCCAGGTCACAGTACCAGCCTCCACCTTGCATTGGATCACTAACTTCCAGTGACTTCTGAAGTTTGCAGATGACACTATCATTATTGTACTGATCCAGGACAGTGATGAGTCTGCATAGAGACCGGAGGTAGGTTAGGTGGTCCACTGATGCGGTCAGAACCACCTGGAGCTAAACTCGCTCAAGACTGTGGAGATGACAGTGGCCTTCCGGAGAACACCCCCCACACAACCTCCCCTCACCATCCTCAACAATGCTGTTTATGCTGTGGATAAAGATGACTTTATACATTACAGACCTATATCTAATCTTCCATTCTTATCTACATGTCTTGAGAAAATAGTAATCAAATGTGTGAGCATTTCCACAGCAATGATCTGTTTGAAGAGTTTCAGTCAGGTTTCAGAGCTCATCATTGTCATGGTATGACATCCTTGGACTTGGTTTGTGTTTTTGTATTAACCGTTCTTAGGTCTATGGTTTCCTTTATTGTTAATTTGTTCTCCTTGCCACACCTGTTCTTAGTTCCTGTGATTACCTGCCTTTGTTTTCTCCTTGTATATCAGTTGGTCTGTGTTCTTTGTTCCCCGCTGGTTCCTCCGTCACTATTCCTCGTTCACTACCCTTGTTTATGCTCAGTTTTGCTATGTTACAGAACTATGTACACATGTAAGTTTTTGGCTCGACTCATGTTTGTACTTGTTGGATTATGTTACGTTTTGGAGACCTTTAATTAAAGAAAAGTCTTCCTCTCATCATGCGGCTGCCAAGCTCTTATCTGCACTTTGGTCCGATCCAAACCAAGAACGTGATATTAGGAACCAGCCAAAAACAGGACCAAGTAGACAGAGCTAAAGAACTTAGTGTGTGGATAAAGCAGCAAGAGGAGACGTTACAAGCTATGTATGGAGAGGGGGTTGAGATTTTACCTTCGCCTTTGTTGCTGGAGGAGATGGAGTGTCTCGGTGTATCTGACCGGGTCCCCATGGATCTATTACCGGATCGGAATCATACCTCTCCAGCTTGTTCCTCCTCCAGGCAACGTCGCCCTCGCCGCAAGCGCTCCACCCCAGCTGCAGCAGCTCCGGCTGAGCTCAACCTGCTCACAACTGCTTTGCCGGAGTCATCCTCGTCTGCAGCAGCACCTACTGTGGCCGAATTCCCCGCTGGTTTCGGCTCCCGCCCTGGACTACGTCGTCGCTGCGGAACAGTCGCCATTGGGGAGGTTCAGATGGGCGCCTCCAACCCTTCTACGGAGGTCCGCCATGGCCTCCTTGCAGCTGCTTTCCCCAGAGTTGGTGGGTGGTCACCCAGCGCCCTCTGCAGGTCACCAGTCGCCGGTGCAGCCTCCAGCCCGGAATTGGGTTCAAGCCAGGCTGGAGAAAATGAAAAAGGATTTCATGAAGGGACGTTGCTGTGATTTTGTGCTCCATCTAATGGATCATCCAGAGGATCTGAATCTGGTGCACTCTGTTCTACAGGCCGAATTCATTGCGGAGGGATGGCTCGACGCTCCAGCTCCTCTTTCTGCTGGAGGTCCTTTCGACCCTCTTCTTGTGGCCGTTAGAGCAGCACAGAGCTCCAAGGATTATGAGCCACAGCCGTCTGCCGTCAAGCTTCATGAGTCACAGCGTGCAGCCAAGCCTCTGGACTCACAGCATGCAGCCGGGTCTACAGAGCCTCAGATCCTCGTTCCTGAGTTTCCTGAGGGGTCTGAGGACGGACCGCCTCTCATCCTAGTTCCTGAGTTTCCTGAGGGGTCTGAGGACGGACCGCCTCTGATCTTGGCTCTAGGACCCACTGACTGTGCTCCTGGGCAGTCTGACACCACAACTGACTCAGGGCCAGACACACCAGAGCCTGACCCAGAATCAGACATGCCACAGCTAGACACACCAGAGCCTGACTCTTTGCCTGACACACCAGAGCCTGACTCTTTGCCTGACACACCAGAGCCTGACTCTTTGCCTGACACACCAGAGCCTGACAATGCACCTGACACACCAGAGCCTGACAATGCACCTGACACACCAGAGCCTGACAATGCACCTGACACACCAGAGCCTGACAATGCACCTGACACACCAGAGCCTGACAATGCACCTGACGACTCTAAGCCTGGGTCCACGCCGGACGCCAGGTTCAAGTCTTCAGGGTTTCTGCCTGGGTCCAAACCGGACGCCAGGTTCAAGTCTTCAGGGTTTCTGCCTGGGTCCAAACCGGACGCCAGGTTCAAGCCTCTGAGGATCTCGCCACGTCACAGACCGCCTGACTCCTCGCTTCGTGGGCTTCCCGGGCATCTCTGCTGCCGGCCTCCAGGCAGCTTGCATCCTCGCCGTAGACATCTGAAGACCTCACTTCTTGGGTTCCTCTGGCCACGTCGCCGAACTCCTGACCTTCAGCTTCTTCGTTGCTGGCTTCTCCGCCGCTGGCCTCCGGATCATCGGCTTCTTCGCTGGCTACGTCGCTGCAGGCCTCCAGAACACCGGTTTCTTCGCCGCTGGCGACCTCCTGGTCGCCCCCAAAAATAAAAACACTACAATCAACCTTAGCAAAATAAAGTTGTAGTGCACTTGTTTTATGGTAATCTGTAAACTCTGTTTGGCCAACGGTTCTGCAGCCCAGCCTGTGAAGGTCAGAGGGGGCAGATCCTCACTCAGTCAGTTCTGTCTGCTAATAAGGCTTCTATTATCTTTCATACAGGTACATCAAAAAAAATCTGAAAATTGTCAAAAAGTTAAAAATATTTGACTTATTTCACAAAGTGAAACTCATTATAGATTCATTCCATACAGAGGGAAACAGTTCTAGCTAACAGAACAAAAACACAAAATTTAGATTCTCAGAACATGAGAATATTACATCAGATCAATGGAAATTATATTTTAAACAGGAATATTAGGTTTCTGAAAAGCATGTTCATTTCTGTGCAATCAGTACTTGGTCTGTGCTCCTTTTGAATGAATTACTGCATCAATGCGGCCTAGCATGGAGGAGATTAGCCTGTGCTTCTGCTGAGGTGTTCAGGAAGCCCAGGTTGCTTTAATAGCTGCCTTCAGGTAATCTGCGTTGTTGGTTTGGTGTCTCTCATCTTTCTCTTGACAACAGCCCATAGAAATCTATAGATTATCTATAAGGTTATGGTCAATCCAGTTTGCTTGTCTATCGAGCACAGTAACACCAAGGTTATTGGACCAGCTTTTGGTACCATTGGCAGTGTGGGCCAGTACCGAGTGCGGCTGGAAAATGAAATCAGCATTTCCATAAAGCTGGTCAGCTGAAGAAAGCATCAAATGCTCTAAAATATCCTGGTAGATGACTGCATTGACTATGGACTTCAGAAAACGCAGTGGACCAGAACCAGCAGATAACATGGCACCCCAAATCATCACTGACTATGAAAACTTCACTGGACTTCAAGCAATGTAGATTCTGTTTCTCTCCACTCTTCCTCCAGACTCTGGGACCTTCAATTTGAAATAAAATGCCTGAAAAGAGAAGACTGGCCCACTGAGCAACAGTCTGGTTCTGTTTCACCTCAGCCCAGGTAAGATGCTTGTCTTTTTTTTTTTTTTTGCATGATAATCCTCTCAAGGCTGCAGTTATCCCTGTTGCTGGTGCATCATCTCCTATCACACTTTTTTCTTCCACTCAACCTTCTATGAATATGCTTGATTACAATATTCTTTGAATCGGCTTCTTTAGCAATGACCTTCTGTGGCTTTCCCTCCTTGTGGGCGTGTCCATTAATTCAGTTGTTTTATTTATTTATATATATATTACTTTACTATACTATACTCGTCTAGACTTCTGTCCAGCCACAAGTCTTATGCTATATGTCTTCTATTATGTGAGTAGAAGTGGTATCAGGTCCCTTGATTACCAGAAGTCAACAATATTTATAAACAGATTGCTAATTTTCCTGCTTAATAAAATCTGCTCCTGAGTGTTTGACCCATGGGGAATATTTACCTGGGAATACATCTGCACTCTAAGTGCATGTTTATACTCATACGGTTTCAGTGAAATGTATGAAGAAATGTCATCTCAGCTCATGTAATCGCTTTCGACTGTTGGCCTTAAACACGTTAGGCACTTCTTAATCAACTTTTTGCTTCCAACTGGTTTAAATACTTTAGTTAGATGCATTACTGGGACAAATAGGCACTAAGACACCTCCGCTTACCTACAATGGCTCCTTGTCTGTGTTCATTTGACAGTCCTGCCATATGTTCCCCAGATCTCTCTCTTCAAACTTTAGCAAATGCCTTGGTAAGTATTGTGTTATAAACAAAGATTAATAGTTCCTCTGTGTTCACAGGTTCAGGTATAAAGGACACAAATTGACTTCTAACAGAAAGTTAAACATTTAACACAGAAGACTATTGCTGACAGGCTTGTCATTCCTACCAGTTGAGTCCTAGTATGCCACCTATAGGCTACTATGTAAACAGCAGCAGGCCCGGTCCCTTGTTTATACAACACTGGGTCAACAATGTCTAGGAATGGATTCTTAGATGCAATAATGTTAAGAAATCTATCCCTGAAGGTTTTGTTTTTGTATGTGTTTGTTGTTGCTGACTGATTTAACTGTTTGAAAGAAAATGAGGCCATTTTCTTTTAGCAGCTCTTGATTTTACCATTTCAATGTGTGCCTCCCAGGCACCCAGCCTGATTACTGTTTTTGATGGGATGCTCTAGCTGATGAGATTCCTGCAGATGGAGCTCATCTTTGCTGCAGCAGCACCTGTTGTTGCCTGACCAGAACCGCATAAGTGGCTTCTAATTGTGACCCTGTACTCCTAAAGAATGAAGGAATCCTGTGAACTACTGCGAAACACAGCAGGTCATCCATGTGTTGCTCAGTTTACAATATGTCATTTCAGGAAATGTATTACAGCTGAAAATAGTTTCTGAGATTAAAGCTGGTCAGGCAAGATAGGTCTAAAAGGATTTCTGTGTGTGTGTGTGTGTGTGTGTAGGAGGTTGCCCATTGCTCAGCCTGTCCCACTATATCAAAAAGAAAATGCATCTGCAATCTGTTATGTTAATCTATGCATTTGCACATGTCTGCATGTAGATCAGAGATTAAACTTTGCTTTGTTGAGTAAAAAAATCAAAGCTGAAAGGCTAAAGGGACCTTTGGATGGTTTGAAGTAAATATTACTGACATCTACAGCCAAGATACCCTCACCATTCTGATTCTTTGTTTAGAGAGAGTCAGAACATATTAATGAACATTAGTATGTAAATATTCAAGAGTTTAGCCATGGCTAATTTCCATCTTTAGTCCCTTGACCATCACCAATTCCAGTCACATAAAATACAATACCATAAAACAAAGAGAACAACGAATACTTACAACCAAGTAATGATCAGTTCCAATTTAAAATAAGAATTGAAACAGTTAAATAAAATAATGATTGTGGGGAGAATCAGATGAATAAGTTCTGATTGTGAGAACAGTTTAGAGTATTGAGTAATAAATGACTGGAGGGTGGGCAGATCACATGGAGGTTAACCCCAACCCCACCATAAGAGAGCACTTGCAGTCCAACAGCACGTCTTCTGTATGAAATCACACAGACGCCTCTGAAACCTGCTCTTGTGGACCCGTTAGAACTCTTTACGCCATGCTGAGGTTTCCTAAATGAATTTCTTAATACATTTCCAGTGAATGTGTGTAGAGGTTCCTAGATCTAATGTCCTTCTTAACACAAAGGCCCAAATGCTCCATCATGCCTTTTCATTTGTATCTCACTGCCATATCATCTATCACTCCCTTGGGGCATCAATATTGGTGTTTGCTGAGAAGATGCAAAGCACGTTTCCTCTAACACAGAGCGGCATAATTAAGCATTCATCCCACGTGTGGAGCTCTCCAAGTGTTGCTGATTCTAATTCACAAGCACAGCGGTTAAAAGCAGCCACCAAGCCCAGCTTTCCATCACCACCTCCTTGCTTTAACACTTTCATTTTTAGTCTGTCACTTCTGTGTGTCACTCTCCGTAAACAGGACCTGACACAGATGTTAGCTGGTTAGAGCTAAAAGTACCTCTGCATTTTTAGTCAGAATCCACACTCTGTCTCCCAGGACCTCCACTGTGAAGGTCACGATGATGATAAATACTGATTGTGGAAGTAAACCTGCAGCATACAGTTTGACTGAAAAATGTTCACTCATCAGCAGGAATGTCCTCTAAATGTGGACTCCATTTCGATTTACCTCAACTGTTACTTTTCAACTTCCTACAACACGAAACTGCAATGAGGGGGGTCAAGTCTGAATTTATTATGGATTGATTAATCCAATCAGACTCAAAATGATACATGCAGCTGCTGTAAAGTAGTTGTTTTCCTGACAGGGACCCATACATTTTAACAAGGTTGACAAGTAAGGCTGCTTTATCCATTAAAATTGGTTTTGGTTTGTGTTTTACAGGTTTTAGATCACTGGGCATTGGTAGGGGCTTAACCAATAAAGTAGCTCCTGATCTACAATCAATAACTTCAAACTGAACTGAAATCTGTCCACTTGGAGCAGCCAAATGCCTTCTGGAGGAAAGGTTGATGGCTGAATATTGTAGTGTCTTCATGCTTCTGAGAGAAGACAAAGTCTCTAACCATAACACTAGCTCCTAACGCTGCCTAGACACTGCTGAAGGTTTGAATAAGCAGTTAACCTCTTAAACCCTAGGCCTCTTTCTGAGAAATCCCCTGGAAAATGACATGCCCAAAATGAATTGGATATTTTTCAGAAACTACAAGGTTATTTGAATCATTCTGGTACCAAAACAAAGGTAAGACCAGAGAATACTCCAGAGGCCTAAAAATCAGCTCTTGTGTTACTGAGTCAGAGAAATGAACATGGAACGCAGCAGAAAATTAGAAGAAAATGATTTTTGCCTAACAAAATTCAGTTTGTGATTTGGAAATCCCTCTGAAAGTATGTAGCTGCAACCCAAAACATCTAGCAAACCATAGTACAGGATCTGCCCATGAGCTGCTCCAAAATTCATGCAAAAATGTGAAGCATATAATTTTAGAAATCAAAGTCCAGGTGAACCTTCTAAATTAGCTATTTTGGTGCCATTTGAAATTTCTCAGGCCGTTTTCCCCACGTATATCTCACCATAGAAAGTCATTCCACTTAATAACTTGTTTACAGATTCTTTTAGAAGAGACCTCAAACATATATTTACCCATTCAAAGGAAACAAATCATACAGACGAAATAATATTTGACTCCTAATGAACACAAGTAGAAAGAGACAAAGTCTGGATGAGGCTGCAGGAGGTGCAGATGAAGGTGGCCCTGCTTGGGACTGACTGGAGGAAGCCGTCTAGATGAAGGTGGTTGATCATCATCCTCATCATAATCAATACAATCACTGTAAAATCACATTAGGAGAAGGGATCTGAAATAAATAAATAAATACAATAATATAAAAAGACAATATAAACAGAAACCAGACATGCCTGTGTAAACAGCTGTGTGCTCTGAAACTATTCAAACAGTTTGGCATACTTTATTTACAACTTTAGCAAATAAATCCATTATTTAACACAAAGTCCAATAACAGAATTGATTACATATCCTTCTGATTATTGGATTTATATAAGGTGATCAGATTTCTGAAACAAAATCCGGGGACATTTGCAGCTCCGAGATTACAATAATTAAATTTTTTCAAGATATAATGAAAACACTGGTACAGTTACATTAATTTAAAATATGTATTCATAATTAAACAATCAAAATCAACTGTAATAGCAGGAAGGTGTCTATCCACACTGTTGTTAGCATTTCCAACGAGTGATAAAATGACTAAAGTAATAGCAGTAATAATGTCTTTCTTCTTTCCTCTCCTCCTTTTTCTGTCTAACACTCTTTCTTTCCCTCCTTTTAGCTTTACTCTTCTATCAGTCTATTTTCCTCCTCTCTCTTTAACCCTTCCCATTTTCCTTTGCCCTTTCACTTTTTCTTTGTCTTTCTGCTTTCCTCCTCTCTGCTCTTCTATCAGTCTTTTACTGTTCGAAAACAGAGGCATAATATAATCACAATCCCCTCCAAAAAC
Source organism: Girardinichthys multiradiatus (assembly GCF_021462225.1). NCBI lineage: Eukaryota > Metazoa > Chordata > Actinopteri > Cyprinodontiformes > Goodeidae > Girardinichthys > Girardinichthys multiradiatus. Next base: position 48,361,560 of record NC_061810.1, read on the forward strand.
ATTAGTACATACTGAAAAATCAAAATTTAACAAATAAAATAAGATTTGTGTTTCGGATACCCTTTGGAGGTTGATGATTTTTAGATGAGGAACTAGGGTAATCCCAATATAAGCTTATGAATATTTATATTTATAAGTTATATAGTTTCTTTAATTTCTATAATTATTTGACCCGTTTCCTTAGTTGATCAAACGCCAACATTTTTATATCTAGCAAAGAAAGCAACTATTTTTACTTGGAGCTACAAGCTAATGCAACAGAAGAAATGCATATTTAACCAGGTGATTCTCTCCCTCCTCATCATTCTCAGTTCATGCAGTTATTGCCTCATTCAGTTTCTCTGTTATGACTGCTTTGTTTTTTTGTGAGGAACTTTCATATGTCCAAACTGAGTGGACAAACATGCCTCAGCCAGAAAGTCTGTGTTCACATATCACAACAATAAATACACAAAACAACTTATAACTAGCTCTTTCGGAGTCGTCATGGTTTCGGCATATTTGTTGGACTGGGCCACATGCTGGAGATCTTTGAATACTCCAGATATGTTCTGCCGGTGCCATTGTCCCAGTGGTCCATTCCAGGCTCTCCTGCTATTTCGTTACAATAAAAATGCTGGAAAGAGCAGATTCTGGGCCTTAAGGTGAAAGGTTGCTGGTGTAGTTTGGATCAGTGCTGTGTGTGTTTCCTGGTGCGTCTTTAGCACCTTTCAAATTATTTTCAGTTATCTGCTTAGTGTTGGAATTGGGTCTAGTGAAGGTAGAACATGTTTCTATCATTTGGATGAGCCTTGCCCCGTTAAGTGGATATACAACATGCATGTGTTGGTTGATGTATGGCTTGTGTTTGGATTGATCTTGCTTGTGGTGCTGCTGCTGCTGCTCCCAGTACCGGGGGCCCTGCCCACCTGGAGCAGCTAAATGCCTTCTGGAGGAAAGGTATATGGCTAATAATCATGGTGTCTTCATGTGTTGGAGGTTTGAGAGAAACCTAAATCTCTAACCTTAACACTAACACCGAGTAGACACTGTTAATGGCATTAAAAAGCAGATGAAGACCTTCATTTCTCAATGGGTAGTTTATTTAGGTAGGCTTCTACTGTCTACTGTTTACATTCCTTTGTTTTTTATTTGTTTTAACTGTTAATTTGTTAGCTTCTGTGTTTTACGTCATTTATATACAGGTCCTTCTCAAAATATTAGCATATTGTGATAAAGTTCATTATTTTCCATAATGTCATGATGAAAATTTAACATTCATATATTTTAGATTCATTGCACACTAACTGAAATATTTCAGGTCTTTTATTGTCTTAATACGGATGATTTTGGCATACAGCTCATGAAAACCCAAAATTCCTATCTCACAAAATTAGCATATCATTAAAAGGGTCTCTAAACGAGCTATGAACCTAATCATCTGAATCAACGAGTTAACTCTAAACACCTGCAAAAGATTCCTGAGGCCTTTAAAACTCCCAGCCTGGTTCATCACTCAAAACCCCAATCATGGGTAAGACTGCCGACCTGACTGCTGTCCAGAAGGCCACTATTGACACCCTCAAGCAAGAGGGTAAGACACAGAAAGAAATTTACGAACAAATAGGCTGTTCCCAGAGTGCTGTATCAAGGCACCTCAGTGGGAAGTCTGTGGGAAGGAAAAAGTGTGGCAGAAAACGCTGCACAACGAGAAGAGGTGACCGGACCCTGAGGAAGATTGTGGAGAAGGGCCGATTCCAGACCTTGGGGGACCTGCGGAAGCAGTGGACTGAGTCTGGAGTAGAAACATCCAGAGCCACCGTGCACAGGCGTGTGCAGGAAATGGGCTACAGGTGCCGCATTCCCCAGGTCAAGCCACTTTTGAACCAGAAACAGCGGCAGAAGCGTCTGACCTGGGCTACAGAGAAGCAGCACTGGACTGTTGCTCAGTGGTCCAAAGTACTTTTTTCGGATGAAAGCAAATTCTGCATGTCATTCGGAAATCAAGGTGCCAGAGTCTGGAGGAAGACTGGGGAGAAGGAAATGCCAAAATGCCAGAAGTCCAGTGTCAAGTACCCACAGTCAGTGATGGTCTGGGGTGCCGTGTCAGCTGCTGGTGTTGGTCCACTGTGTTTTATCAAGGGCAGGGTGAATGCAGCTAGCTATCAGGAGATTTTGGAGCACTTCATGCTTCCATCTGCTGAAAAGCTTTATGGAGATGAAGATTTCATTTTTCAGCACGACCTGGCACCTGCTCACAGTGCCAAAACCACTGGTAAATGGTTTACTGACCATGGTATCACTGTGCTCAATTGGCCTGCCAACTCTCCTGACCTGAACCCCATAGAGAATCTGTGGGATATTGTGAAGAGAACGTTGAGAGACTCAAGACCCAACACTCTGGATGAGCTAAAGGCCGCTATCGAAGCATCCTGGGCCTCCATAAGACCTCAGCAGTGCCACAGGCTGATTGCCTCCATGCCACGCCGCATTGAAGCAGTCATTTCTGCCAAAGGATTCCTGACCAAGTATTGAGTGCATAACTGTACATGATTATTTGAAGGTTGACGTTTTTTGTATTAAAAACATTTTATTTTATTGGTCAGAAGACCTGAGACTGGGGTGCTGGTTCACCTTCCAAAGCTACAGTGCCATAGTTTAGATCAAAGCAGATTCATGTGCTTGAATGGCCTAGTAAAAATCCAGTCCTAATTTCAGCCGAAAGTTTGTGGAAAGCTGATATTAATGAATTTCCTTCTTCCAGTCTCACAGAGCCTAAACAGTTTTACAGAGAAGAAGGGGAAAATGTCATAGATGTTGAATAAAAATGCGCACCATGCTTCAAAAATGTGGCCAACCATCCTTCTCTTCCCCCTCAGTTGTGTATGTGTATAGTTCAAGTCCAAGTCCAAGTCCAAGAGCCTGTTTATCATTATTAAGCATTTATTTGTACAGCGGTGCAGTCTGTTAGACTGCAGGTTTCTCTGCATCTTTCATGGAGGTGATGAATCTCCCTCCTCACATAGAGGTACAGATGGATGGATAAAATGGGTGTGTCTTCTTTCCTCCGACGCCCTCGCTCGTCCTCCTGCGCCCACAGCCGCCTCCATCCGGCGGAAAGAACGCGCAGGATTACGTGGCTGAATTTCAAACTTTGAATGTCTGTGGAAAAAGAACCCTGTGGGAAGAAGGTTGGATTTTTCTACATGAATGATGGGAATCTGTCCGGGAATGTGACACCTCGGCGCTTGGAGCAGGATTATCCCGGTCTGTGACAATGCGCAGCGGTCCTGCGTGTCTCCACCAACCCGACACTAGATTTCTGTCAGCGCCGTGAAAGTTGGGCTTGTGCTGCAGCAGCTAGCTTCATTTCCCTCGGTTGTGCATTTTATTGCATTGCTGTGGATTAACAGTAACTGTGTGAATAATTAAATCTGTGGTGCAGATAACAGGGGAGGGAGCTGGACACCGCCCGAACCGGTTTTACCGCCATTCCGGAGGAGGATTTTACCTCTTTCCGTCCCTGTGGAGCAGGAATAACAGCAAGCATCCGGTCCTGCGGCCGCACGCATTAACCGGGAGGTTCTGAATCTGCTGCGTTTCCTTGTCAAACGGGTCATATCAGTGGGGAAAAACTGCGGTTTATGCACGGAGCAGAGCCTCAGAAAGGACACCTGAGGAAAAAGAGCGTTTCTGGCTCAAGGACACCCTTTCTACCGGCGGCTGCTTATTGACGTCTGTTGGGCTTTGCGCACGGATTTGTGCGGGCACTTGACATGGACCTTATCAGGATTAGAGCTGTTTAGCCCCCCGGCTCCACTTTTTTTTTTTTTTTTGCCTCATCTGGCTGTGGATCTGCCCCTGGGGACTCTTTCCGAGTGAAGGAGGGCTCACGCCGATGGACCGGGCTCTACTGGAGTGGCGCTAATTGGGGAGAACGGGACGCTTATTGGAATTTTCCACGCATTCTTTCTCCTTGGATTTCTGGAGGTGGGAATGCCTTCATTGGCTTCGCATGGTCACAGCACCTGCACCTGATCTCCGGGTTTCCTCTTTTATTCGTGCACGCTGTTCCAGCTTCTCACAAACGCGCACACGCTCCTGCTTTTCCATCCCCAGAAAACAGGCAAGATATCTCCTCTCCTCTGTGCTTGGGGAGAGGGGGTCGGGAGTTAGGATACGCTGCTGAGCTTTGACGCCTCCCGGGGGCTCCTCGTTGTGATTTAACACCCATTAGTTCATCCAACAAGAAGAGGAGGGAGATATTTGGGAGAGAGGGGAGACAAGAGGAGAGGAGCTCGAGATAATTGACGGTAAGGCTGAATGATCGGCTGTTAATAATGCTGTGTGTGTGTGATGGCGGAGGATGCTCGCTGGGACCGAGCTGTGGACCCCAGGCCAGCATCGGTGCCAACAGGAGTTTTATTCTTAGTTTCCAGGAAATGAATCATCGTTGTAATCTGATTAGGCTGTGCCATAACCTCTCAGTGTGTGACTGTGCTTTTCTGCGCCTGTGCTCGCTCTCATGGTGCACATGGCTCCTCTTCTGCAGATGCCAACAATTCATTGCGGTTTGGGGCTTAACTGACATTTCTCGGCACTTTTCTTCTGCGTTCTGATTGGTTGAGCAAGGTGCAGGTAGTGGCGGTGGTGGAAGTGTGGTGGTCGTGGGGGACCGTGTCCGTGCAGAGTGCGTGTGCGCATGCACAGATGGTCCGTTCACAAGCGAGTGGCAGACCGCAGCGTCAGAAGCAATTTCAGGCAGGGAGCTTTCTCTCTGCATCTGTCTCTCTGTCTGTTTCTCCAGCTGCCTCATCATGCCGTCCGCTGAGCTGACTGGCGTTACAGCCGCATCTATAATGCAGGAGGCCAGAAGATGAGAACAGTGGAGCAGAGGAGAGGAGGAATGCTAGAGGTTCAACAGAGGACAAGTAGGAGGAGAAATAACTTAATGAAGGATGCAGAACAGCAGACCAGAGGAACTTCCAGCAGAAATGACAAAGAATTGTTGAGAAATAGACATGCATTGGAGGATGAGAATACAAAACAGACAAGTCTGATGACTTTTGGAAATAAACCCAGAAATAAATTCTGCATACATACCTCCAAATGTGTGTGGCTTTGTTTGGAAAGCCACATCTCCTCTGTCAGTCATTATTAATTGGAGCTGCATAATATATTGGATCAATCCTCATCACACACATCATTATAACTGTGAGCAATCTGCAATAAAAAACAACTGCTTTGATGCAATATTATGTTTTAACTGTGACTCATACACACTCTGCATGCCAGTAAACAACTGATCACTTGGATGGACCTTAACTGCCCACATCTGATGCAGGATTTAGTGGCTGAGATGCCAAACCTCAGGGAGAGTGGGGCAAAACAACGAGAAGGGGGGAGGAAGATGTGACTTAATCATAACCACCGTCTTATTTTCCACAATATTCAACAATAATGTGGTAATTGTATGTTTTCCTAATATTGTACAGCTTGTAATTAGGAATCTAGTTTGCAAACAACTTGTAAGTGGAACCAGAAGCAAACAGAAATAAACTGTAGCCCCATCACCTTTTTAAAAGGCTGGATCAGGTTCTAATTTAGGACATAAAGGAAAACAGCACAGAGGTCGTGAAGGCAGTTTAATAACAGCAGCCTGTGAAGATCCAAGAAGCTTGAGAGCTTCCATGTCACAATAAAATCTAAAGGACTGCTCCAAAAATATCTCTGCAGACATTAGAGAAGCTGCTGGTGGTTTTCAGGGTGGTTCTGGTCAGCAGATGGGCTGCTCAATATCAGATGTGGAGAAATGGACTCCAATGCTGGGTTCTGATGTCATTTCAGCTCATGCAGCAGTGAGCTCGGTCATATTTTGAATGACCCAAAGCATCAGCACCAAGGACAGCTCAGAGTCAGCAGGTTTCAGCCAGCCAATCACTAACCAGCTTCAATCTGTCAGGTCTTCTCTCACCATGTGTCCACACAATCTTCAGGCTCTTCAGCAGGTGTTCGTGTTGCTTGGTGGACAGATGTCCAACATGTCCTCACAGAAACAATATGAGATACAGCTGCTTAAGAAATGTGAACAGAGTGCTCAGAGTTGATGGGAAAATAGATGGATTTAAATCCAGGACAACCCTGGAAAAACCCTCTTAGAAGCTGCAGAGAACCTGAGGCTGGGTGGAGTTTCACCTTCCAGCAGAACAACCACCCTAAACATACAGCCTGAGATACAATGCAATGGTGTGGATCAAAGCAGATTCATGTCTTAGAATGGCCTAGTCAAAGTCCAGACCTAAATCTGTGAATCTGTGGCAAGACTTGAAAACTGATGTTCACAGATGTTCTCGATCCAATATGACTGAGCTTGGGATGTTTTCACAGGAGAATGAGCAGAAACTTGAGTCTGAAGATGTTCAAAGCTGGTGGAGATGAACCCCAAAAGAGCTGTAGCTGACTATAAAGAGACTAACATATAAAGTTGGATTGATTTAGACAGACTTGAATTTTCACTTAGAGATGAACAAAATTGATCATTTAGTTCAGATTAGGAATGTAACCTGTGGGGAAGATAAAGTCTAAGATGCTTGAGACAAAAACAAAGTTCCTATATAAATCTAAAAGTTAGAAAAGTATTCAATTTAAGTGCTTTCCAAGTCTGGATAAATATGGAAAATATGTTTATTTCTACACGTTATTCATGGTCCCATTTAAATGATTTTCATCTTAAATGTAAAAAGTATATATTTTTGGACAGTTTGGGCCTAATTACCACTCTGAGTGGGTTGTTCTTTCAGCAAATGGCATGTTTCAGAGTCTGTATACTCCGGTGTTTGATTATTTGATTACTAAATTAATTTGTATTAAATGTTGTTTTAGGAAATGAGTTTCCCAGACAAAGGCATTAACTGAAGTAACGTCTCTGTTTGGTTGTTTGAACAAAGACTCTCAGCAGGAAGTCATCTAATATACAGTATTTATCTAATTCTTCTTCTATGGATGCAGAAATCAATATATCCTTATTGAAGGAATGTTGTCTTCCCGGCACACGGACCGTGGACTATTTTCTGCTAAGTGTGTTTCTACTCACATGTCCTGTGCTGAATATTTTGTTCTAGTTAATATTAGAATAAGGTGAACTGATTAACCCTGGTGTGGAGCCTGAATTCAGGGTAACATTTGAAAGAATCTGCAGAGTTCTGGCTGAGCAGGTAAAAGTTATTCTGCAAAGCATTGTTAAGGAGAGATAAGGTGAGAGATGACAGGATGAGGCAGGATGGGTCATGAGTCCATGTCAGGGGTCAACAGGCAGTCCGATGAAACAAGCTGGGACCTAGTCAGACCAAAACAAGTGCTTCACAACAAAAATATGCTCCATATCTGGCCTGTTGACTTTGTAGAGAACATTAGAGAACAAACCAGCATCAAGAAGACCAAAGACCCCAGCAGACAGGTTAGGGAGGAAGTTGTGGAGAAGTTTAAAGCAGGGTTAGGTTCTAAAACAATATCCCAAGCTCTGAACATCTCACAGAGCTCTGTTCAATCCATCATTTGAACATGGAGAGAGGATGGACCAACTGCAGACCTACCAAAGCATGGATGTCCACCTAGACCGACAGGCTGGACAAGGAGAGCATTAATCAGAGAAGCAGCCAAGAGGTCTATGGTACCTCTGGAGGAGCTGCAGAGATCCATAGCTCAGGTTGGATGATCTTTCCACAGGACAACTATCAGTCATGTGCTCCACAACTCTGGCCTCAAGGTAGGAGTGGTGAGAAGAAAGCCAGAAGAAGTTCTGCTTGCAGTTTGTCACAAGGAGACACAACAAAAATGTAGAAGGTGATCTGGTCAGAGGAGACCATCACAGAAACTTTTGCCCTGCATGCAGGAACACTTTGCATCACCCCTGTGTATAGCTCGGCGGTGGCAGTATCATGCTGTGATGATGCTTTTGTTCTGCAGTAAATGTATCACACTCTAATTAGATCTGTTTTTAATCAGTTTTTCATTTCGACGGTTCTGCAGCTCTTTGTGTTGGTCTCTCTCTGAAGTATTTTTAAATAATTGGACCTGGAAATATGCTGAATATGTTTCATGAGTAATGCATCTCGGCATATATTTCAATCATCTATATTTTTATTTTCAGTGATTATGAGTTAAATTATTCACCAAGCATAAGTGGGTATATGTTTGCAAGGAAATAATGTAAAAACAGATCAGCTGTAAGTCTGTGATTAATTTCTCATCTGCCTATAGATTTAAATCGTGAAACAGGAAATGTTCATATCATTTGGCCTGTGTCTCATGCAGCTTTTAGTTTTCAATTCTAATCTAGGCCAGTTTGGTTTTCTGAAGCTGAGATTCAAGCAGCAACTGAGAAATGCTGAGATAACAAGGAGCCACTGGCTGAAAACCAAGAGGCCGTCAGAAATGTTCCGATTTATATTGTAGTAGAAATTCTGCATCCTGCCTCTAAGAAGAATTAATCTGCTTTTTAATCTCCCAGCCTGGAGTTATATCCCCAATCCTTCATCTACAGTACTCACCCATCTGTGTCCTCATCCATCTGTCCATCCAACCGGGCCTCCCACTTGCTTTGCCTGACCTCACTAAGTAGTTTTTCTTTCTTTCCCGGTCTTATAATGGTGCTGCAGCTGCAGGTTTATACCTCAAACATCACATTGAAGTTAACGCTGTGATGGCTTCACTCTGCAACACCCAGAAGCTCTTCCTCATCTGTGAATCTCATTTCCTCTTTACTCTCACTTGCTTCAGAAGCACATGTGGTGTTTAGTGCTTTTTATCCATTCAGAGGTGTTGCACCAACACAGCAGGAGCAGAAACAGCAGGTTCAATCACCATACCGTAGAGAAATATCTCCTGACACACTGAGCTGTTTGTGGTCGGCCTGTCCCACCTCCAATATTTAGCTTTCACTTATTAGACACAAGTGAGATGAAGCCAAGCTTGAAGTGGGGCGATGGGGGGGGGTACATGTCAGAAATAATACTTTAGCTGGGGTTGCTTGCATCTTCTCAACTGGGCAAAACGTTTACAGGTCTTTATTTTTAATGCTGTTCTTACCAAAAATCTTCGAGGCATTGCTGTAAATTATCAGAGTTAATATCTCGGAGTTCAAAGTTCATGTCTTGGAGTTCAGAGCTCATGTCTCGGAGTTCGGAGTTCATGTCTCGGAGTTTGGAGTTCATTTCTTGGAGTTCAGAGTTCATGTCTCGGAGTTCATGACTCAGAGTTCATGTCTCAGAGTTCATGTCTCACAGTTCATGTCTCGGAGTTCATGTCACAGAGTTCATGTTTCAGAGTCAGAGTTCATATCTCAGAGTTCACAGTTCATGTCTCGGAGTTTGGAGTTCATTTCTTGGAGTTCAGAGTTCATGTCTCGGAGTTCATGACTCAGAGTTCATGTCTCGGAGTTCATGTCTCAGAGTTCATATCTCAGAGTTCACAGTTCATGTCTCGGAGTTTGGAGTTCATTTCTTGGAGTTCAGAGTTCATGTCTCGGAGTTCATGACTCAGAGTTCATGTCTCGGAGTTCATGACTCAGAGTTCATGTCTCGGAGTTCATGACTCAGAGTTCATGTCTCAGAGTTCATGTCTCGGAGTTCATGACTCAGAGTTCATGTCTCAGAGTTCATGTCTCAGAGTTTATATCTCAGAGTTCACAGTTCATGTCTCGGAGTTCATGTCACAGAGTTCATGTCTCAGAGTTCATGTCTCACAGTTCATGTCTCGGAGTTCATATCTCAGAGTTCACAGTTCATGTCTCGGAGTTCATGTCACAGAGTTCATGTCTCAGAGTTCAGAGTTCGTATCTAAGACTTTACAGGTTTTTATTTTTAATGCTGTTCTTACCAAAAATCTTCGAGGCATTGTTGTAAATTATCAGAGTTCATATCTCGGAGTTTGGAGTTCTTGTCTCAGAGTTCAGAGTTCATGTCTCTGAGTTCATATCTCGGAGTTCATGTCTTGTAGTTCATGTCTCAGAGTCAGAGTCAGAGTTCATGTCTCAGAGTCAGAGGTCATGTCTCAGAGTTCATATCTCAGAGTTTATGTCTCGTAGTTCATGTCTCAGAGTCAGAGTTCAGAGTTCTTGTCTCAGAGTTCAGAGTTTATGTCTCACAGTTCCGAGTTCACATCTCAGAGTTCAGAGTTCATGTCTCAAAGTTCATATCTCAGAGTTAAGTGTTCATGTCTCAGAGTTCAAAGTTCGTATCTAAGAGTTTACAGGTTTTGATTTTTAATGCTGTTCTTACCAAAAATCTTCGAGGCATTGTTGTAAATTATCAGAGTTCATATCTCGGAGTTTGGAGTTCTTGTCTCACAGTTCAGAGTTCACGTCTCAGAGTTCATGTCTCAGAGTTCAGAGTTCATCTCTCAGAGTTCATGACTTGGAGTTCATGTCTCGAAGTTCACAGTTCATGTCTCGGAGTTCATGTCTCGGAGTGCATGTCTCAGAGTTCAGAGTTCATCTCTCAGAGTTCATGTCTCGGAGTTCATGTTTCGGAGTTCATGTCTCAGAGTTCAAAGGTTATGTCCGAGTTCATATTTCATAGTTCAGAGTTTACATCTCGGAGTTCAGAGTTCATGTCTCAGAGTTCATGTCTCGGAGTTCAGAGTTCATGTCTCTGAGTTCACAGTTCATGTTTCTGAGTTCACATCTCGGAGTTCAGAGTTCGTGTCTCAGAGTTTATGTCATTGAGTTCGTGTCTCAGAGTTCATGTCTCAGAGTTCAGAGTTCATGTCTAGGAGTTCAGAGTTCATATCTCAGAGTTCATGTCTCAGAGTTCAGAGTTCATCTCTCAGAGTTCATCTCTCAGAGTTCATCTCTCGGAGTTCATCTCTCGGAGTTCATCTCTCGGAGTTCATGTCTCGGAGTTCATGTCTCAGAGTTCAAAGGTTATGTCCGAGTTCATATTTCATAGTTCAGAGTTTACATCTCAGAGTTCAGAGTTCATGTCTCTGAGTTCACAGTTCATGTTTCTGAGTTCACATCTCGGAGTTCAGAGTTCGTGTCTCAGAGTTCATGTCATCGAGTTCATGTCTCAGAGTTCATATCTCGGAGTTCAAAGTTCATGTCTTGGAGTTCAGAGCTCATGTCTCAGAGTTCGGAGTTCATTTCTTGGAGTTCAGAGTTCATGTCTCGGAGTTCATGTCTCAGAGTTCATGTCTCAGAGTTCATGTCTCAGAGTTCATGTCTCAGAGTTCAGAGTTCGTATCTAAGACTTTACAGGTTTTTATTTTTAATGCTGTTCTTACCAAAAATCTTCGAGGCATTGTTGTAAATTATCAGAGTTCATATCTCGGAGTTTGGAGTTCTTGTCTCAGAGTTCAGAGTTCATGTCTCTGAGTTCATATCTCGGAGTTCATGTCTTGTAGTTCATGTCTCAGAGTCAGAGTCAGAGTTCATGTCTCAGAGTCAGAGGTCATGTCTCAGAGTTCAGAGTTTATGTCTCACAGTTCCGAGTTCACATCTCAGAGTTCAGAGTTCATGTCTAAAAGTTCATATCTCAGAGTTAAGTGTTCATGTCTCAGAGTTCAAAGTTCGTATCTAAGAGTTTACAGGTTTTGATTTTTAATGCTGTTCTTACCAAAAATCTTCGAGGCATTGTTGTAAATTATCAGAGTTCATATCTCGGAGTTTGGAGTTCTTGTCTCAGAGTTCAGAGTTCATGTCTCAGAGTCAGAGTTCATGTCTCAGAGTTCATGTCTCGGAGTTCATGTCTCGGAGTTCAGAGTTCGTGTCTCAGAGTTCATGTCATTGAGTTCGTGTCTCAGAGTTCATGTCTCGGAGTTCAGAGTTCATGTCTAGGAGTTCAGAGTTCACATCTCGGAGTTCAGAGTTCATGTCTCTGAGTTCAAAGGTTATGTCCGAGTTCATATTTCATAGTTCAGAGTTTACATCTCGGAGTTCAGAGTTCATGTCTCAGAGTTCATGTCTCGGAGTTCAGAGTTCATGTCTCTGAGTTCACAGTTCATGTTTCTGAGTTCACATCTCGGAGTTCAGAGTTTGTGTCTCAGAGTTCATGTCATTGAGTTCGTGTCTCAGAGTTCATGTCTCGGAGTTCAGAGTTCATGTCTAGGAGTTCAGAGTTCATATCTCAGAGTTCATGTCTCAGAGTTCACAAGTTATGTCCAAGTTCACATTTCAGAGTTCAGAGTTTACATCTCGGAGTTCAGAGTTTATGTCTCAGAGTTCACAGTTTATTTGTCAGAGTTTGGAGTTCATGTCTCTGAGTTCAGAGTTTTTGTCTCAGAGTTCATGTATCAGAGTTCATTTTTTGTTTTGACATCATTACATCAGAGCTTTACACGAAGGTCCGTCCTTTCTGCTGAATTAAGTGTTTATGGGAATGAGCCAGGCATGCATTCTCATCTTCTAACCTTCCGTCATCATCTGTTCCTGCTTGAAGAGGGGAATGCAGTCTTCCTGAAACAGGTCTCAAGAACCTCTGACTTTCTGTTGTTTCAGTCTGAATAAACCCCTGAAAAACCTCCTTTTTGAAAGCTTCTTGTGGTGTTTTCCTTCGTCTGGTTTAATCTTCAGCTCAGTGCTGCTGAAAACTGGAAACTCTGCCTTCTACGCTGGTTACCAACCTTCAGCCTGAGTGTCGCTCTCAGGGTGACCTGTTAGCATATAGGCGAGGTACGTTCACTGACCAGAAAGGAAGATCAGATTTCTTGGTTTCTTATTGGCCAGTCACCAACCTGGGTAAAATCATCAGCGACTTCAGCTGCTCCCCCAAAAAGTAACAGTGATGTCAGTAAAGGTCTCATACTGAGAGCTTCAAGGGTTCTACTGGATTCTTTGAAGTCAGGTTCTATGAAGTTGTTATTGGTAATAATATCTTTACCTGTCGTAGAAAGCTTTACTGTGAGCTTGGTAGAAAGTAAGTACATCCTCAGGGTGGTGGAAGCTAACAGCTAGTCAGAAGTGCGCTGTATCAATCTGCTTCATCAGCTGATGTTAGGAACATTTTTTGGAAGATCTGAAACAGACCATGTTCAGCGCTGCTGCACATCTGACCCAAGTTTCCTGTTTTCTGGGTCGCAGGACGTAGCTGGACACAGAACACAAATGTTCTGTTCAACAAGCAGCAGCAACAGTAACAGGGTCTGCTGTGAAATGATAGACTGTTAATAATATAGTGTTTTATGTTTGGACTATGTTTGAGATATTTTACTCTAAAGTCAGCTGTTAGCGTCCAGCAGCTACACAGCACCCTAGTATGACATGTTTCTACTCCAGGTAGGAGAACTAGTACTCAACACTACAGACTGACCCGTTAATATAGACCCCCTTATATAATACATCTTTGTGAATGCTGCATGTTCTTAAAAAGTCCAGTTCCTACAGTAATGCATGTTTTCCAGTACTCCTGTCTGGACAGAACCAGGCTGCAGTCTGCATTTCAAACTGAAGCCAAGGTAGAAAGAAAAGCTTCACTGTAATGTTGGACTCAGAACCCGTGTTGGATCTGGCTCCTATGTTTTTCACCCAGTCTGTAATTTCCTCAAAGTCTCACTCACAGCTCACAAATACTGTGATGATGTGCTAATTAATTCTCCTAGTCGTGATTTGTCTCAAGTTTATTTTTGCACATTTTTTCCTCTAAAGATTTTGAGTTTGAAGCTTTTCCAACAAACATTAGACCTGCAGTTCTACCCCAGGAAACAGAATCCAGATCCTGCTCTTCATTGTTGGGAAAACTGATTGGGCCAAATCCTCCAGAGACTTCCAGAGCTTAGTGGAGCTGCAGAGTGTGGTATTTGTTGGAGAACACAGAGGCCATTTGAACTGCTCGGGTAGGGCTAGATAGAAGCCCTCAGAGAACCCGCCTGCACTGATTTGCTGAAATCGACTGAAATGACTCAAGCGCCTGTTGGCTGCTGCATTAAAATGATTGTTTAAAATGCCAGTGGCAGCTCTCTGCTTAAACTCAATAAAAGCTGCTTTAAAATGATTGATGTAAATGATCAGTTATGCTAGAGTCATATTTATATTTACAGAGACTCACTGAAGGCTGCAGTGAGAAACTAACAGTGTTAAAGCAAACACAACCAGCTGTGAGCTGAACGCTCTTCTCACATCACAGCTTCTGTTCTCCAGAAATATGTTCTTCCTCTGAGCGCATATGGAAAAATCCAGAAATGATTGGGCAGCTGTGACAAACCTGAAGCAGAGGAAAGTTTCTAAGCTGCCGAGAGACAGAAAGAAAAGCTTTCTGAAGCTGTTTCTCCATCATCTCCAACCACATGAGCTTCTTCTTTGCTCACTGTGTTAAACCAGTCAGCGGCAGCACAAAGAAGGGGTCAGGGGAGCAACCACCACCCCTAAAAATGGTTCCTGTCTTACATGCAGAACATTTTATTGGATCTTCTGTCTTCTGCAAAGAAAGGTTAAGTGTTCATCAGCTGCCAAAGTTAGGTATTCTAATCTGCTTTCCTGATTTGTCCTTAATGGTCTTCCTTGTATGGAGATGATAGAAGACCTGACATCCAGATGGATTTATTTATATATATATATATATATATATATATATATAAATATATATAAATATATATATATATATATATATATATATATATATATATATATATATATATATAATATATATATATATATATATATATATATATATATATATATATAATATATATATATATATATATATATATATATATATATATATATATATAATATATATATGCATATTTTTAAGGGGGAATCACCTCTAAGTACCAGGCTTTATATTCTTGAGTTTAATTGAATTGAAACCCATTTATCTATGAAGCAACGATGAACCTACCTGATTCAGTCGCATCCAAGCAGCTCACATTGTTCAAGATGATCATGTTTCCTCTGCTTCTCCATCAGAATAAGTTTTCTCAAGTGACAACCAGAAGATACAGAAGGAACAGACTCTGTCAGGTTTGAATCAGAATCAGAATCAGAAAAGCTTTATTGCCAAGTACGTTTTTGGACATACAAGGAATTTGTTCTGGCGTAGTCGGTGCAATACAATACAAATTAAACAGTATAAACATATCTACAATATAATATAAATATATGTGCACAGTTTTAAGTGAGTGAGAGTAAATATAGAGCAGTATAAGATGCAAGAGCAATACAACAGTGCAGGTGATCATTGTGCAAGTAAAGCAGGAGTCCAAGCTGAGCGTTAATGTAACGCATAATCAGATATTAGTGTCACAGAGCAGCAGAAACCCAGCAGGGGGACGTCACATGGCGAGCTCCACTTCAGAGAAAACAAGATGGCCGCCAGTGTCCTGATCTCAGCATCACTGATCACATCTTTCTCAGTTTGCCTCCACTCTCCTGTCATTCTAACTGTCTCTGCCTTTTCTCTCGTCCTGCTCATTGTTGTGTGGTTCTGTGACGTATTCCTGGTTCATTCCGTCCTCCTCCCTAAGCTGAAGGTCAGAGGTGACAGCTCGCTGATGGATGGAGCAGCAGGATTTAGGAGAAATGTGTTGGTGGAGTAACACCTCATAGGAACAGGAGAATAAAGGATGAGATAATTTAAGATTAATCAGGCAAATTCAGTCAAAAACAACACTTACAAAGAATATTGATGAAGTATTCTGATCCTGGGACATCAAGGTTTACAGGCTTCCTCAGTCAGATCACTGCAGAGAACTCCAGGTCCTGATGTAAGCCTGGTGTGTGTGTTGTTTTTTCCTCCATCTCTTAACTTGGGATGGTCCTGGAGGTCTCCATGTGTCCAGATTCTGGCTCCAAGACTGAGTTTAGGATTACTGTGGGTTCCATGCAGCATCCTCACAGGTGTGACGCATAATAAACTACAATCCCTATCAGACCTGCAGAAGGATGTTTATGAACGGATGGCAGTTAGCTGTACTATTGGTCAGGAAAGTGGATGGATATTCTAGCATTAAAATAGCAGAACGTTGTGAGTTAAAGTGGGCTCCAGTGAGCCATGGGACATCTTCAGCTGCACAGCAGTGATCTCATGTCAGGAGAATTTATTTCCTCCAATTAGCTTCATGACCACCAAGAACATTTTAGTTTAGCATCCAGTAGTTTGTCTGCATGAAGATTCTTGGCTGCTTCTTAATTAGCTGCTCCTGAGGCCCTGTAGTTACTCACATGCAGGAGGAAGGTCTGGAGATGAAGTCGCTGCTATCATCAAGCTGATGCCAGCTCTGTCTGAGACGAAGCTACACAGACTTACTTCTGGACTGATGTTCGGCAACCAACTTCAAAGCCTTGCTGGTAGATGTCATTGTTTAAATGGTTGGAAACCAGAGAAGATTGAGGTTTATTATGCATAGAAATATGAAATATGGTTCAAACAACACATCTGACATGAGCAACTCTTCAGGGTCATACATTTAAACTCGTGTCTACGGACCTCTTGATGGCCATGTTGCTGTGATGAAAATCAAACAGAACCGGACTCTATCGCGGAGCAGCCCTGTTTCAAGGATTTCAACGGAACTGTTTGCATTAATAACTACCATAATAACTCAATAACTACCAGCCCTGACCTCATTCAGGCAAATCTAAAGCGTTTTCTACCAGAATGTTAAATTAGTAAATTACATTTCGATTAATGTGCCTCTTATTTTACTTCTATATTATCTGCTGACAGGTTTGTGTTTAAAGCCTTAAACTTGTTCCTCATTTATTGCCTCTTTTTCTTTATGTCTCATTAGTCAGTTTATGACTACATGACTCTGATGAAATTAGGTTTGTTCATCTCCTCCCTTAACTCTGAGATGTCATCAAGACAGACAGCTTTTCAGATCCAACAGGTTCTGGAACAGATCGGCCTTCCCGTTATCTGTTGAAGCTGGGTCCGGGTCAGAGTGTCTCTCTGGTGTCTCCTGAAGTCTGCTCTGGTTCAGAGCACCTTTCTGGTATCTGCTGAAGTCCGCTGTAAGGATTATGATTATTGATTAATTAATATTCATCAAGAATTATAATTTAAATCATGATTTGAAAAAAATTAATTTCTTAACCATAAATCATCACTTACAAATAGAAATCAGAGATGTCCTCTGGTGTTGTGATTATGGGCTCAAAGCTCTTTAATAATTACAAATTATTAACCAAACCACAAACTGTCAGTTTATTCAACCAGTTCACCGAAGGTGGGGGAACTTTGACCTTGTTTTGACAGATAAATAACTCTTGCACGAAATAAACACAAACGCTTCTCTTAATTATATATATGAAGATTTATTGAAGCCAAATAATATTGATATACTATTATTCTCGTCCAAAACCATCACCTAACTAACAAGCACTATTCTACACAAAGGGAATAAAAATGACTACCTAACAATGATAATAAAAGAAAAATATATATGCATTTAGTGTCTATGAAGATCAAACTAGTAGTTTTATGGACAAACTGTGTAATTTGGGTTAAATGGAAAGAGATCCTCCTGGTGTTGATGTCTCGATTGCAGCGATCAGCTGATAAACGGTGGGGCCACGCCCCTTTAGCCACAACCAGCTGATTGCCCCAAATCTCGAACAAAGATTCATAAAACTCTGCATCTCAGCCGGTTTATGCTCCCAGTGACGTCAGAGCTGCGACGTCTGTTGAGCTGCGTGTGTCAAAATGTGCGACCAATATGGATGGCCCCAACACCGCTCCGGGTCAGAGCAGCTTTCTGGTATCTGCTGAAGTCCACTCTGGTTCAGAGCAGCTTTCTGGTATCTGCTGAAGTCCACTCTGGTTCAGAGCAGCTTTCTGGTATCTACTGAAGTCCGCTTTGGTTCAGAGCGTCTTTCTGGTATCTGCTGAAGTCCACTCTGGTTCAGAGCGTCTTTCTGGTATCTGCTGAAGTCCACTCTGGTTCAGAGCAGCTTTCTGGTATCTACTGAAGTCCGCTTTGGTTCAGAGCAGCTTTCTGGTATCTACTGAAGTCCGCTTTGGTTCAGAGCGTCTTTCTGGTATCTGCTGAAGTCCACTCTGGTTCAGAGCAGCTTTCTGGTATCTACTGAAGTCCGCTTTGGTTCAGAGCGTCTTTCTGGTATCTGCTGAAGTCCACTCTGGTTCAGAGCAGCTTTCTGGTATCTACTGAAGTCCGCTTTGGTTCAGAGCAGCTTTCTGGTATCTACTGAAGTCCGCTTTGGTTCAGAGCGTCTTTCTGGTATCTGCTGAAGTCCACTCTGGTTCAGAGCAGCTTTCTGGTATCTACTGAAGTCCGCTTTGGTTCAGAGCGTCTTTCTGGTATCTGCTGAAGTCCGCTTTGGTTCAGAGCGTCTTTCTGGTATCTACTGAAGTCCGCTCTGGTTCAGAGCAGCTTTCTGGTATCTACTGAAGTCCGCTTTGGTTCAGAGCGTCTTTCTGGTATCTGCTGAAGTCCGCTTTGGTTCAGAGCAGCTTTCTGGTATCTACTGAAGTCCGCTCTGGTTCAGAGCAGCTTTCTGGTATCTACTGAAGTCCGCTTTGGTTCAGAGCGTCTTTCTGGTATCTGCTGAAGTCCGCTTTGGTTCAGAGCGTCTTTCTGGTATCTACTGAAGTCCGCTTTGGTTCAGAGCAGCTTTCTGGTATCTACTGAAGTCCGCTTTGGTTCAGAGCAGCTTTCTGGTATCTACTGAAGTCCGCTCTGGTTCAGAGCAGCTTTCTGGTATCTCCTGAAGTCCGCTTTGGTTCAGAGCGTCTTTCTGGTATCTGCTGAAGTCCGCTTTGGTTCAGAGCAGCTTTCTGGTATCTGCTGGAGTCCACTCTGGTTCAGAGCAGCTTTCTGGTATCTGCTGAAGTCCGCTTTGGTTCAGAGCGTCTTTCTGGTATCTGCTGAAGTCCACTCTGGTTCAGAGCAGCTTTCTGGTATCTGCTGAAGTCCACTCTGGTTCAGAGCAGCTTTCTGGTATCTGCTGAAGTCCACTCTGGTTCAGAGCAGCTTTCTGGTATCTGCTGAAGTCCACTCTGGTTCAGAGCGTCTTTCTGGTATCTGCTGAAGTCCGCTTTGGTTCAGAGCGTCTTTCTGGTATCTGCTGAAGTCCACTCTGGTTCAGAGCAGCTTTCTGGTATCTGCTGAAGTCCGCTTTGGTTCAGAGCAGCTTTCTGGTATCTACTGAAGTCCGCTCTGGTTCAGAGCAGCTTTCTGGTATCTACTGAAGTCCGCTTTGGTTCAGAGCGTCTTTCTGGTATCTGCTGAAGTCCGCTCTGGTTCAGAGCAGCTTTCTGGTATCTGCTGAAGTCCACTCTGGTTCAGAGCATCTTTCTGGTATCTGCTGAAGTCCACTCTGGTTCAGAGCAGCTTTCTGGTATCTGCTGAAGTCCACTCTGGTTCAGAGCGTCTTTCTGGTATCTGCTGAAGTCCGCTTTGGTTCAGAGCGTCTTTCTGGTATCTGCTGAAGTCCACTCTGGTTCAGAGCGTCTTTCTGGTATCTGCTGAAGTCCACTCTGGGTCAGAGCATCTCTTACTGCTTGGAAAAAGATAGTGAATATCTGAATACCCGGTCTCCCTTCCAGGCTGGTCCAGCTGAATTCTGGGTCATGAACTGATTTCTCAGTGCGTATCTATGTAAGCATGATGATAGCAAGGAATCCATCATGCTATCATCGGTAAAGAGGTTTCCGTTTAATTCCCTGTAAATAAATGTAACTCTGCCACCTGCTGCTGTAAACTGGTACTTCTGGTGAAATGTGGAGCAGCCTCTCTGTGGTAGCTAAACCCTGGTCTGATGCTCTTCACACAGCAGCTGTTCTTCTCAGTGTTTCACACAGAATGTGTTCCTCCCTCATCTCTTCACCACTGCAGCAGGTGTTAAATACCAGATCTGATGTGGGACCTGAAATTCCTCCTCTTTTTAAGCTTCTCCGTCTTCCTTTCAGAGACTCTTGTAGTTCCATCTCCTCCTCTTCTTCCTAGTTTATACACATCATCCCAAATCCCCTCAGTGTTTGGCCTCGGTGCAAACAAGATGTGACTCAATTCAGGCCTTCCGCTGTGCCAGAAAATAGAAGCTCAGCTTTAGAGCTGCACGCGCAATTCGCCGGGGTTACAACAAAGTATGGAGGGAGTGATATTAGAGCAACGGCGAGGGAGAGGAGGGCAGAACAATAAGAGACACACAGCAAAAGGCAGAGAGAGAAGAGAGATGGAGGCAATTACAGGGCTCGTCTTAGTGTGAACAGTGGGACAAGGTGGTGTCAGCAGAGAGATAAAAATAGGTCCAAACCGTTGGGTGGTGTTGTGTGAGAGACGGGATGCATGTGGTTCCTTCATCTGTTAATTTTTCATATAAACATGAAGATTTTCTCTCTTTGCTCTGTTTGCTGTTAATTAACTGTGGAAGATTAGTGGGTTTATGTCTGTTTATGTCTGTGTGTTTGTGTGAACATTGCTTGTTTGACACACACACACACACATCCGTGTTTTACTATCTTTATGAGGACTTTTCGGTTACTTCCATTGACTTCCATTCATTTTCCTTGATTTTTAGTGCCTAACCCTGACCCTAACACTAACCCTAACCCTAACAATAACTCAATTTATACCCTAGTCCTAAACCTAACCCCTGTCCCAAGAACAGAATTTGAAAAAGTGAGGAACAGAAAAATGTCCTCACTTTGTCAAAATGTCCTCACTTTGCGATAAAAATACGAAAAATGGTTCTCACTCAGCAACAAGTACAAGAACACACACACACACACACACACACACACACACAGCTGTGCAGCTGGTGATCATTCTTTTTTCATTTCAAGGAAACCAGTTAATCAGAGTTTCCTACAATCTAGAAAAGCACATCCCAGTGAACTCCATCATGAACCAGAAGAAGACCATTCAACGTGCCACTCACACAGATACACATGTACACACACACACTGCATGCTCTGAATGTCATGTTTGATATAATGAGCTTCATGGGTGAGTGTCTGTGTTAGGCCGGGTCATTAAATGGTAATGGTGAGATAAGAGCTAATCCGTCACACACTGACAGCAGTGATTGCTCAGAAAGCTCCGGACTTAGAGAATGGAAATATTTAGGAGAGCCCTTCCTTTTCTTTCCCCGTTTTTCTCTATGATGAAGAGTCAGGGAAGCACATAGAAAGCAAGCAAATGACGGGATCACAGGACGCAGACTGCTGCCTTAAATACAAACACATTAAAGTCTAATTTTATTCTAAACTGCCTGATAAATTATTAAAAGTCTGTGGATGAAGCTTCCTTGTGCTCACAATCTTCCATCCGTTGTCCACACCCACTCATCGGGGCGGGTGGTCTCCAGCAGTCATTAGGCGAGAGGCGGGGACACCACCATGCCACTTAACCTGGCAGTCATGTTACTGTGGAAGGAAGCCGGAGTACCCAGAGAGGAACCATGCATGCACGAGGACAACATGCAAACTCCATGCAGAAAGAGCCCAGGCTGGGATTCGAACCCTGGACCTTTGTTGCTAACATCCTGGTGCGAAATACCACAGCACACCTTCAGGGCTTTGGCGGAGTTCATGCCTTGACTGGTCTGGGCTGCTTTGGCATCAAAACTGGGACTAACAGCCTATGAAGCAGGTGGCCATAATGTTATTCCTGGTCAGTGCATAAGTGTCCTGCTAAATGTGCGTTTCCTTTGGGAAATGCTTGTTAAAATCTGTTTAATCATTTATTAGAAGATAGGCTTCCATCCAGGCTCCTCAGGCTGAGCGTTTCATATAGAAGCTTTTAAACTGGGATTTAAAGCCTGACTTTTTTTTTCTGTTTAATTTCACGGATGTTTGGAAAAATGGATATTAAAATTCAAATTACAGTCAAAACGGCTGTCAGAAAATCCAGCTTTTATGAAGGAAGCGTAATTTCTTCTAAAACTGAGTCGCTGTAAAGGACTTTTCCTTGGTGCTAAGTGGAATTTGAAAATCCATTTGGCCTAAATGACTGCTTTTCCAAAGTGCTTCAGGATAGATGGCTGCACTCTCAGGCCTGTAATGGAGCTGCATTTGAATGTTGCTTTTCCACTGCAGGATGGCTGTTGGTTCGCTGATGAGCTGTTTTTGGTATGCTGATGCTGTGTCTGCCTCCATCTACACATTCACACCTTGCACAGGATACTTTCAAGGTATGGTAGAAAGTGTTACAATGAAATTTGAAGATAGTCCTTAAACTGCATCACATGTACAGGTACATCTCAAAAATTAGAATATGTAAAATGGAGTATTTTTTGCCAGTCATTTTAGAAAGTGAAATGTTTATTTTATAGAGATCCATTCCACTTAGAATAAAAAATGTCAAGCTTTTATTTCTTATATTTTGATGATTATGGCTTACAGGTAAATAAAACCCAAAATTCAGTGTGTCATAAAAGTAGAATATCACATTAGACCAATCCAAAAAAAAATTTTTCAATCACAAATTCTATCTATTCTATCCATTTCTGTGCGGTTAATACTTGATTGGACCTCCTCTTGCATGAATTACTGCATCAATGCGCCGTGGCATAGAGGGGTCTCAGCCTGTGGCACTGCGTAACTGCTTTGATAGCTGCCTTCATGTCATCTTCATTGTTGGTTCTGGTGTCTCTCATCTTCCTCTTGACAACAGTCCATAGATCTTCTATGGGGTTCAGTCAGGGGAGTTTGCTGGTCATTCAAAAGCAGAACACCATGATCATTGAACCAGCTTTTGGTACCTTTGGCAGTGTTGGCCAGTACCAAGTCCTGTTGGAAAATAAAATCAGCATCTCCATACATCTTCTCAGCAAAGGGAAGCGTGAAGAATTTGTTGGTAGATGGTTTCCTTGACTGTGGACTTCAGAAAACCCAGTGGACCAGAACCAACAGATGACATGGTACCCCAAACAATCACTGACTGTTGAAACTTCACATTGGACTTCAAGCAACATGAATTCTGTGCCTCTCCACTCTTCCTCCAGACTCTGGAACCTTGATTTCCAAATAAAATGGAAACTTTACTTTCATCTGAAAACAGGACTTTGGACCACTCAGCAATAGTTCAGTTCCTTTTCTCCTTAGCCCAGGTAAGACGCCTCTGACATTGTCTCTGGTTCAGGAGTGTCTTCACATGAGGAATGTGACATTTGTAGCCCATGTCTTGTATTCGTCTCTGTGTGGTGGCTCTTCATGCACCGACTCCAGTCTCAGTCCACTCCTTGTGAAGCTCCCCCAAATCCTTCAATGGATTTCGCTTAAAAATCCTCTCAACGCTGCGGTTCTCCCTGTTGTATCTTTTCCTATCACACTTCTTCCTTCCACTCAATTTCTGTTAATATTCTTGAATACAGAACTCTGTGAACAACCAGCTTCTTCAGCAATGACCTTTCGTGTCTTCCCCTCCCTGTGAAGGGTCTCGATGACTGTCTTCTGGACAGATGTCCAGAAAACAGTCTTCTCCATGATTGTGTAACCTATGACCCAGAGTGAGAGACCGTTTAAAGGCTCAGGAAACCTTTGCAAGTGTTTTGAGTTAATTTGCTGTTTAGGCTGTTACACCATTAGTGTCCAGTAATGAACATTTTCTGGGACACTGAATATTGGGTTTTCTTTACCTGAAAGCCATAATCATCAAAATGACAAGAAACAAAGTCTTGAAATATTTAACTCTATGTATAATGATTCTACATAATATGAGTTTCACTTTCTGAGACGACTGGCAAAAAATTGCACTTTTACACAATATTCAAATTTTTTGAGATGTACCTTAGATCCACCTTAGACTGAACAAAGTGACTGTGTGGGTTTTCTTACACCTTTCCCCCAGGCCCACATGATCTTCTCAGCCCACATTCTGAAGGATACGTCCATTAGGGCCATTGTCTCCATTGTGCACCAGTTCTCTTTGAGCGTCTCTGCCTTTAGTCTTTCAGCATGAAGTTATGCTTCAGCTGTCAGACTCCACCTTTTTGCAGAGTTCTGCTGACTGTGTTCCTGCAGGCAGCAACAGAGCAGCACACAAGCTGGGCTGAAAATAACTGTTGTAATGAAGCTCATATTCTAGCCCGGGCGCTTTGCTGCAGATTTCTTCTGCTTCTCTTTGACTCTGTTAAAAACCACAAACACACCTAAAAGTATCTGGTCACACTATATATTTTCATTTATATTAATAAATTAATCTAGTTGTTATTTAAAAGTATTTTAGGTTTAAAACAAACAAAGTTTTACCTAAACAGAAGAGCAGTTCTCTTGCTTGAAATGAAAAAGAAATGACTTGGAAGGATTTTGCTGAAAAATTTGAAATATGACTGTTTGGCTTTCCATAGACCACCCAGACCACCAGACCACCAGACCACCCACACCACCAGACCACCCACACCACCAGACCACTCGGACCACTCAGACCACTCAGACCACCCAGACCACTCAGACCACCAGACCAACCAGACCACTCGGACCACTCAAACCACCAGACCACCCAGACCACTCAGACCACCAGACCACCCAGACCAACCAGACCACCAGACCAACCAGACCACTCGGACCACTCAGACCACCAGACCACCCAGACCACTCAGACCACCCAGACCAACCAGACCACCAGACCACTCAGACCACCCAGACCAACCAGACCACCAGACCAACCAGACCACCAGACCAACCAGACCACTCGGACCACTCAGACCATCAGACCACCCAGACCAACCAGACCACCAGACAACTCGGACCACTCAGACCACCAGACCACCCAGACCACCCAGACCACTCAGACCCATTGTTGGATCATTTGACACTTAAATCCCTCCTTGTCATTTTGTGCTTCTCATAGAAAACAACTTGGCAGGTTCTAATCTCCTGTGTGTCATTACCAGCCAGTCCCGCACTGCTTTGGTGCGGAGTGCCTTATATAGTATATTCTACTACTCATTTAATCTTGTAGCCCCTAATGGGAATCATTAAACTAAAATGTGCATGGTCCTCTGGATGTAGGTGGTCCTTGTCTCTGACTAGCATGTGCCTGGTCTGATTGCATCCAGGGGGCTGGAATGTCTTCCTTCTGACATAACAGGATGGATGCATCATTCGTGGGTTTGGATATCTGTTCGACTTTCCAGAGTTGTACATCTTAGCAATATGGAAGTTTTTGTCTGTTTTGTTTTATTAAAAATCTTCAAAATCATAATTTTCTGAGTCCTTGGTTTTCTGTAGCCAGCAGGTGAAACTGGAAGCTTTGTTCTCAGAGGGCTGCAGCTCAGCAAGCAGAAGATTAATTTCCCACTGGAAGCATTCACAAAACGTATTCAGTGAAGAAAGTGCAGCATGCTACTGATGTGGACACCCATTAAATGCTATATGAATTCCCTGCTATATTAGGTGTCATTATGCTTTTTCAACGGGGAGAATCGGAGGCATTTAACTGCTGTTTAAGGTTGATTTAGTCACACAGGCAGGCAAATTACAGATCTGCCCTGAAGTGTGAAGATCCATAAATTCACTGCTCCTTAAAATCAAGGCTAATATTTGCATGACACTGTAGCTTTGTGTGTCTTTCTGAAGCTCTGTTGAAGAGGACCATCCAGAGTTCTTATGACATTTGTCTTAATGGAGCCTTTAAACTTTAATGACTCACCTTTCTGTGCGTCACTGACCACCTGAAACCCCTCAGTTACAGTAAAACTCCTCTTGCTTGAGGGTGAGACATTTACTCATACCACCTGAACATCTTCACATCATCTAAGTTATAGTCATCATTTGTGATGATGATGAAGGAAAATGCTCTGCCTGCACAGCCTTAGCTTCAAAATATAATACCTTGATGTTGTTCAGAAGTAATAAATGTTTCCTGAAGCAACATCAGAACTTCAGCAGATTCAGAATGCAGCAACACTGGTGGCTGAAGCAGGTAAGAAAGAGTGATTATCCACAGTAGCAGCATGGGCTGAAAGGTACTCCAAACGTATAATTAAAAGTAAATTCACTCGGGGACAAAGATCTTCGTATTTGAAGAGATCTTCTGATCTGATGAAATTGTTTGACATAATGACCATCTGAAACTAGGCGAGGTTTGGAAGCCTTCCTAACTGAGGTGCGGTGGTGGCAGCATCATGCATGGGAGTTGTTTTGTTGCAGGAGGAGCCTTGTGGATCTTGGAGTCCATCAGTAGAAGAACATGGAGGTCTTCATGTTCTTACAAAAACTGTCATCAATGAGTTGTTGATTCCTCTTCCAGAAGCCAGAAGAAAAGAGCTGAAGTTGTTGAAGTTGCATTAATAGTAGAACTGAAACCAGGATCATCTTCCTCCCATGTTCATTTAAAAACTAAACCAAGTTGGCAGGGGAAAATACGAAGGCCAGGCGTATGAATGAAATATTTGAAAGTCTTCTTGTCATGCTGGGCTCCCTTCAGGAGACAGAATATGGTTGATTTTGTAGAGCTGCATTTGCTTTTGGACAGAAGGTTCTGGATGAGTGAGCTGTTTGGCTGTGTAACCCCGCCCAGCCATTAAAAACAAGAGCTGTGGAATTAGAAGTCAGATATTGATTGTTGGATCTTTTCTCATCTTCCTCAGCTTCTCCTCTGTCTGCCCTCGGAAGGCTGAAGGATTCCTCCGGCGTTCTGCACACATTTATTCCAAGCTTTGGGAAAATGATCTGTTTACCAGGAGAGAGCTAATTCTGTTTTAATGTATTTTGTTATGATAACATTTCAGGGGGTTTGTCTTCCAAGTTAAATTAAGTTGTGGGTTCAAAGACCAACCATGGTCAGCACCTTTGTTGGAGATGTGATGAAACTCTTGTGGTTTGAGTCAAGTTAAAGCATAAAGATTTCTTTTTTATAGAAATTGTTTTCTTTCCTCTGAAAATATTAAACAGGATGATCCATTAGCACCTGAAGGTAACATCACATCCACATTTCAACCTCAGTGAGAAGCAAACAGCATTTCTTGGCAGTTCTGCTTCATTAGCATCTGCAGACAGAACCAAATCAATTCAATTCAGTTTATTTATATAGCGCCAATTCACCACACTTGTTGTCTCACAAAAGTCAGGTACAAACATTCCAATTAATCCTAACCATTGAACAGTGCAGTCAGATTCAGTTATTTATTCAAATTGGATAGAACGTTTTTCTATCTAAGGAAACCCAGCAGATTGCATCCAGTCAGTGACTTGCAGCATTCCCTCCTCCTGGACTCCTGGATGAGCATGTAGAGACAGTGGACAGTCACTGGCGTTGACTTTGCAGCAATCCCTCATACTGAGCATGCATGTAGCGACAGTGGAGAGGAAAAACTCCCTTTTAACAGGAAGAAACCTCCAGCAGAACCAGAACCAGGCTCAGTGTGAGCGGCCATCTGCCACGACCGACTGGGGGTTTGAGAGAACAGAGCAGAGACACAAAGAGAACAAAGAAGCACTGAGCCAGGAGTACTTTCTATGGGAAGGAAAAGTAAATGTTAATGGATGTAGCTCCTTTAGTCGTTTCATCTAGAAAGAAAGAACAGATAAACTCTGAGCCAGTTTTCAAGGTTAGAGTCTGAAAGAGAGCACATATAATTAGTCACAGTAGAAGCTCAGTCAATCGCCATGTCTAGGAGAGAGAAAGGGTTAAACACTGAAAGACAGGGCCACGTGGATCATCTGTAGAAGGTGAGCCTTAAGTTGTTGCCAGCAGAAGCTCGGACGATGCTCCTCTCCAGAAAGGTGTCACAGGTAGACACAGAGTCAGGCCAGGTGTAGCTTCTAGGAAGAGAAAAGAGAGAACAAAGTTAAAAGCTGAAATCACAGCAAATAATGCAAAATTGGAGAGTAGTGTGAGAATGTAGCAAAGAGGGTGAAAGTGGTCATTATGTCCTCCAGCAGCCTAAGCCTATAGCAGCATAACTACAGAGATAGTTTCAGTTCAGTTTATTTATTTATGTAGCGCTTATTTAAAACAATGTCGTCTCCTTCAGGAAGGAACCACAGGGTGCTCTCAGAAAGGTCTCAGGAGGCTTCACTGCTTTTTGGATAGCCACATGTTTGTTGCTCATTTCTTCCTGCAGCCAAACCTTCTTTTCCCAGATTTCTTATCAATCTTGGTCACAGTAAGCACAAAACACGATGAAAAAGTAGCTCCATGCATCTTCCCAACATCTCTGACCAGCATCCCTGTTCCTCTGAACAATAGCATCCCAACAGCATGATGGTGCCACCACCATGTTTCAGTGTGTTATGGTATGTTCAGGATGTGCAGTGTTAGTTTTCCTCCACACAGAGTGGTTTTTAGGTTCAGTTACAGTCTGCTCTTAGATTGTCCCACCTGAGCTGTGGATCTCTGTAGTTCTTCCAAACCTTCAGTTTAACCTGATGGGTCCCCGGCAGACCTGAGACATCAGACATACGCACAGATGAGCAGTTCTTGGAGATATGCACCAGCATTCTGAAGGGGTCAGCTCTGACCTCATTACTCCCTCCTACCAGAATGATCAGACAGCTTGGTGGAGTCCATGAACCTAAAGAGGCTAGCCATTTTTACCCACACCACGATGGATGAGAGATTACGAGTCCATCAGCAAAAACACAGCAGAGCCCAGCAAGGATTAACGCAAACAAAGGCAGAGAAAGGGAGCCATTACCAACACAGATTAGAGCCACACAAAGCCAGGGGTCACATGCTGCCTGCAGCAAATACCATCGCACAACTTCAAGCATGAAGATTATAACCAAACATGTGATGAGGACATCTGCAGCAGCAATGAGATCTTTAACCTCTGCTGTAATGACCGTCATGAGGGCTGAGAGGTGGTGATGAGAGGAAGGTACAATGGATGCAGAAGTGATACATTGATGGTGCACCTGAGGTCACGTTGAGAGACGAGGGAGACAAAAACCAATGAAGAGATGGAATGGGAGGTGACAAAGAGGTCAGGGTGAGAGAGGAGATATTAAAGGCATTAAACTGAGGTGGACCACTGATGTGAGCGGGAAAGAGTCGGATAAAGGAGAAGACAAAACGCAGCGGAAAAAAAGAAGGTGCTAAGGAAGAGGTGGAGAACAACATGGACAGATTAGCTTGAGATGAGAAGAAGATGAGAGCAGAAATACTGTTTGGAAGCAAAGATTTCAGGAAATCATGAATTATATTATTAGTTCAGGTGAATAAATCCCGTTGTTCTAATCCTCCAAATACGTTAGTCAAATATTTAATGTTCAATGATGCATGAAGCATCATTAAACATTGTAGACATCAACTCAAAGGGTTCCCATGTATCCCAATGTGATTAAAGGCGTTTTAAATGGATTATTTCTTTGTTCCAGAGCCTTGGAAAAGTATTCACACTCCCAAACGTTTCCATCTTTGTCAAACCACAAACTGAAAGTAGCTTTACCGGGATGTTGTGTTATCGACCAGAACAAAGTCTTATGATTATCCTTATGATGCAAGAGATGGAGGTAACAGGATTTCCACGTCTTCTAGGATTAAAATGGTCGTGAACCCCAATAATCAGACATTTAATGCAAAAGTGACAAGAAGAAAACCTGAAGAAGTCCTGGTGGCCGTTTGTCAGAAGCATTGTAGGAGATACAGCAAACACATGGAAGAAGATGCTCTGATCACAGGAGACCAGGGGTCTCATTGATAAAACATTACGTAGGATCTATACTAAAAGTGTTCATACAACCTAAAGCTAAATATGGCGTATGCCAAAGAAAATCCAGCCTCATAAAACCATGCACCCGCACACCAGCAAGCAGTTCCCCCTTTCTAAATGACAGCTGCTCCTCAATGTTCTCTACAAGGTTCCTCTGATGTTCTGCCCTCTACACGCTCACAATCATGTTGGTCCTAAAAGTGGCTTCAGAAAGAGAGTTCATTAACTGTTGATGATGTTAAATACAAAGCTGTCTTCTAATTGGTGCTGGTTAGAGCCAGTTGCCAGGAACCCCAGAGTGGTTAACACCTTTAACTGAACAGGGATGGTGTGGTTCCGCTGGATGGATCTCTTCAATACTGGGCCCAGTTCAGCACATAGATCCTCCACGGTATTAAATGCTTACAGCAGTTAGTGTTATTGCCTCAGACCTCGTCACAGTTTCTGTGTTAATCTGTGGAGGTATGTGATGGGGAGAAAACTGATGAGATGTTGTGTGGACTTTGATTTCAAGCCGATCTTATCCACTGATCTTATCTACTTGTCTAACCATTTTTTTAAATGTGAAAAATGAAAGACTAAAGGAACTCCAGTGCTCCAAACATTTCATTTATATTTGAGAACACTGCCTCGTGCAGTTAAAACAAGTTTGTATTGTTTCACAGATATTATTCAATGTTTTTAAATAAAAATAAACTACTACTAATAGTAATATAAAATATTGATACTTTAGAGGTGTATTATGACCTTACAACATCTGATAATGTCAGTTAACAAAAAAAATTGGTTTCAAGCTTTTTAAAGATTGTTAATCGGTGATCGGCCAGAAAACTGCAATTGGTGCACCCCCTAGTCCTTTTGTATAGTTTTGCCTCTCCGGCGCCAGCGTAAATAAGACTCTAGTTCTGAATGCGTATGATGACGTTCATCTATGATCAGAGTTATGGAGTAAAACTGAAGGTCTCAGAGGAATTATGATGCAGTGAGGCTTTAGTTTCCCACCTCTCCATCTGCCAGCCTGTTTCCCCAGTCTCCAAAACGAGTGTAATAATGGATCAGAGTTCGCCAGAGGGGCCACACATTCTCCATGCCACATTTAGAAATGAGACTCCAGAACTAAACTCTTTCTTTATACCTTCATGCAGAACATTATGGACCTCAGTTATCCAACATGCATATGATGGAAAAATTAATGTGTGGCCATTACCACACTGATGATTTATTAATTTAGACTCTAGTGTAGAATGCATTCGAGTCCCTACCAGGTCATAGGTCATCACAGTCATCACCTCTTTATGCTTTATGGCGAGGCCCTAAAACTAGTATATATATATATGTATATATATATACATATATATATATACATATAGGGCCCTATATATATATATAGGGCTGCACGGTGGCGCAGTTGGTAGCACTGTTGCCTTGCAGCAAGGAGGTCCTGGGTTTGATTCCCGGCCGGGGGTCTTTCTGCATGGAGTTTGCATGTTCTCCCCGTGCATGCGTGGGTTCTCACCGGGTACTCTGGCTTCCTCCCACAGTCCAAAGACATGCCTGTTAGGTTAATTGGTCTCTCTAAATTGCTCTTAGGTGTATGAATGAGTGCGTGGTTGTTTGTGTGTTGCCCTGTGATGGACTGGCGACCTGTCCAGGGTGTACCCCGCCTCTCGCCCATAGACTGCTGGAGATACGCACCAGCTCCCCTGTGACCCACTATGGAATAAGCGGTAGAAAATGACTGACTGACTATATATATATACAGGTCCTTCTCAAAAAATTAGCATATTGTGATGAAGTTCATTATTTTCCATAATGTCATGATGAAAATTTAACATTCATATATTTTAGATTCATTGCACACTAACTGAAATATTTCAGGTCTTTTATTGTCTTAATACGGATGATTTTGGCATACAGCTCATGAAAACCCAAAATTCCTATCTCACAAAATTAGCATATTTCATCCGACCAATAAAAGAAAAGTGTTTTTAATACAAAAAACGTCAACCTTCAAATAATCATGTACAGTTATGCACTCAATACTTGGTCGGGAATCATTTTGCAGAAATGACTGCTTCAATGCGGCGTGGCATGGAGGCAATCAGCCTGTAGCACTGCTGAGGTCTTATGGAGGCCCAGGATGCTTCGATAGCGGCCTTTAGCTCATCCAGAGTGTTGGGTCTTGAGTCTCTCAACGTTCTCTTCACAATATCCCACAGATTCTCTATGGGGTTCAGGTCAGGAGAGTTGGCAGGCCAATTGAGCACAGTGATACCATGGTCAGTAAACCATTTACCAGTGGTTTTGGCACTGTGAGCAGGTGCCAGGTCGTGCTGAAAAATGAAATCTTCATCTCCATAAAGCTTTTCAGCAGATGGAAGCATGAAGTGCTCCAAAATCTCCTGATAGCTAGCTGCATTGACCCTGCCCTTGATAAAACACAGTGGACCAACACCAGCAGCTGACACGGCACCCCAGACCATCACTGACTGTGGGTACTTGACACTGGACGTCTGGCATTTTGGCATTTCCTTCTCCCCAGTCTTCCTCCAGACTCTGGCACCTTGATTTCCGAATGACATGCAGAATTTGCTTTCATCCGAAAAAAGTACTTTGGACCACTGAGCAACAGTCCAGTGCTGCTTCTCTGTAGCCCAGGTCTGGGGATTGCGGCACCTGTAGCCCATTTCCTGCACACGCCTGTGCACGGTGGCTCTGGATGTTTCTACTCCAGACTCAGTCCACTGCTTCCGCAGGTCCCCCAAGGTCTGGAATCGGCCCTTCTCCACAATCTTCCTCAGGGTCTGGTCACCTCTTCTCGTTGTGCAGCGTTTTCTGCCACACTTTTTCCTTCCCACAGACTTCCCACTGAGGTGCCTTGATACAGCACTCTGGGAACAGCCTATTCGTTCAGAAATGTCTTTCTGTGTCTTACCCTCTTGCTTGAGGGTGTCAATAGTGGCCTTCTGGACAGCAGTCAGGTCGGCAGTCTTACCCATGATTGGGGTTTTGAGTGATGAACCAGGCTGGGAGTTTTAAAGGCCTCAGGAATCTTTTGCAGGTGTTTAGAGTTAACTCGTTGATTCAGATGATTAGGTTCATAGCTCGTTTAGAGACCCTTTTAATGATATGCTAATTTTGTGAGATAGGAATTTTGGGTTTTCATGAGCTGTATGCCAAAATCATCCGTATTAAGACAATAAAAGACCTGAAATATTTCAGTTAGTGTGCAATGAATCTAAAATATATGAATGTTAAATTTTCATCATGACATTATGGAAAATAATGAACTTCATCACAATATGCTAATTTTTTGAGAAGGACCTGTATATATATATGTGTGTGTGTGTATAATTTCTGTTTCTGGAGTCTTCCTCTTCTCATCATAATTTCTTCATCAAAGTGTATTATTTTCCAGAAGAACAGACAGAAGACCAACAGGATGAGCTGCTGACATCACAAACTCCTTCGGAGCAATATTGTGCCATCCATTTAACCAAGATTGAACGCTTATGTAAGCTTTCATCACGCTGGATAAATTCTCTCGGCTGAATCCCCATCTGCTCGACTTCCATGAAAGAACAGAACACTTCCTGCTGAATCTGACTGGGCCACTTCCTCTGCTGAAGCTTCTCTGTAGGACTTTGTGAAGTAGATGATTAATGATGATTCCCTGGTTGGAGGAAAGAAAGGAGCATTGATATGGGTTGTATGAATGTTCCCTCCAGTAGCAGGAGGCCTGGTTCTGTTTGTACTTTCCCACACTGGTACAGCAATTTTCACTGGTAGTTCTGATGAGGATGCATACAGACCACATGGATGCATGAAGGATACCCACAGGTTGACCATGTGACCTTGTGTTTACTGATACAAGCCAATGGACTTCATCACTTTAGAGATGATGTCAACAAACCCAAACACGATGCATTCATCTGGTGCTCAAAGCTTCGTCCTGATGGAGGAACAAGCCCCTGATGATGACATTTGTGCAGAAAGCAGCATCATAAAAATGCTAATGCTGTTTCTGATGGCAGGAGAGGTTGGTGGGAGTATCAGCTAGAGTGGTGCTCATGTGATTAGAGACAACATTGTCATTACAGTCATTGGCGGAGAGCTGCTGTTAGATGCAGACTTGCTTTCTGCAATGAGGCTTCGCTCGTAAAACTTCTATTAACAATAGATCTAGTGTCACTTTAACTCGATTACAGGGAGTTCAGACCAGAGTTTAAAGGGAAAATAACTCTTAATATTGGGGACATTACTATGCAGATGAACTCTGATGATGATTTAGATGATATAGTTGCAGGAAAAGGCTGCATCAATGAGGAGGGTTTCCACAGCTTAGAGGTCCTGGCTGTTTGTGGATTAGAAATGCTCTGCTAATCTTATTAGATTAAGTCCACAAGGCTTTAATTCATTTTATTCAGTCCGCTCAATAAGTGGATAAAGATTTTCTGTAAAGTGTTGGAAACTTTTCTCCAAAATGCTGCTTTTTTAGAATAAAGGATTTGGAAAAGTGTTTTCATGGAACCAATTCAGCTTTTCAAACCAAGATCATGAGTTTAAATTTAAATGTTGATTGTAGGAGCCTAAACTATGTGTTATGCAGGGTGTTAGTTAGTTATGAGGCTGGTAAGATGCTTAATTTGGTCAGATGATGTGGGTGGTGCTTAGGGGAAAGAAGGAAGGTCGAGGTGGAAGACGGAAAAGATGGGGAGTGAAGCCTAACAGTTTTTTGACCTCCCTCCCTCCTTTTTGTTTAACTAACAACATGTGGATAAGTCGCTTTTCCTTATTTTTCTCTTTTGTTGTACATGTTCGGTTCATTAAGTAAACATTTTGAATGTAAGACATCTCTGAGAATTTATTTTTTATTTATTTATTACATTTTTTTTTTTGTTGGGATGAGAGACATGCAGGAGGTAATGGGAGCGTCAGGCTCAAGTTTCATTTAATGAGGATCCACATTGATGTTTTCCAGATCAGATCAGTTTAATGACTGAACAGTTATTTAACTGAATAATAAAAATGTTCTATAATACTTAGAGATTATAGCAGCGCCCTCACAGCTGGCTTAAGGAGTGAGACGTATACACACACACACACACTACACAAAGGACCGCCTGCACATCATGAAGCCTGAGCTGCATACTCTCCGGTAAACATAAAGATGTTCTGTTTACACCCACTCACTCTTGATCTTCTTCACCCCTCCTCTGCCTACTTTGCTCCGGTCGATGAAACCTTCCATCGCCTTTTTCTGTGTTGCCTTCACTCCATCTCTGACAGTGGAGTAAAAGATAAACCAGTGATGTTTGTTCACATCTCAAACAGGAAGTTGAGCTCCGGTAGCTTCCTGTTCTCTCTGAGTCTTCTGTCCCCCACGTGGACATGGTGTGTGTTTACAGTGATTTATTTCCTCCAGATCTGCTAGAAACATCTACTGGATTCATGGCAAGGAGGTCCAGGTGACAAGTGTTTGATGTCCCATGAAGGTGACTGGTGGGCGAGTTAAAGCGTTGCTAACAACCCTTCCCTCCATTTATCAGGATCATTCTAGTAGCTGTCGCAGTTTTACGTATTTTTATTTTCAGTAAATTGAGTGAATTGAAAACTGTCCTGATATCTTCTCCCTCAGCTGCGTGGAGCAGCAGCTAGTAGCACTGCTGCCCTGCAGCAAGACAGTCACAGCTGTTTATGTGAAATATTAATGGCTATATAGAAAAAAAAAATACTTTCTATGCAGTTTTTTTCTGTTCACATAATTATAATATGAAATTAATCATCTTCTACATGAATTAAATGCATCCCATGAAGCGTTGTTGGCATCATGGTGGAAAAAAGAGTTTGTCAGTGAATCAGTTCAGAACATTAGAGACATACTGCAGATATGGCCTTTTAGAGTAGTATTTAGTAGTTATTAGTAGTCAGTATGTTACCTGTAGTTGGATGAGCAGTGGGTTTCCAGACAGAAGCTAACGTCTGCTCAGGATGAAACCTGGACGTCTGAACTATGTTCAGCTCAGATTCCTCCTTCCTCCTCCTTCGTGTCAGTCTGTTTCTATAAGAGGGATATTATGACATATTCAAATGTAGCAGAGTTAGCCAACGAGCTAGTTTTCAGTTCCTGACTTAGACAGGCATCATGAATGTAGATTCAAATATCAGCACAGTAATTACAAATGATATAAAACATCTACACACCCCATTATTGGGAGCATTTTATTTTATTGGAAAAATATTTCCACCTTAATTGTGATATTTATCGTGGAGAAAAATGAACCTTTAAGTAGAAAAATATATTTAAAAACATACTTTGTTGAAGTATCTTTTGATTCAAGCTGTCCAGATCTCCCTGACTGTCAGGACATCTGCTGTCCAGGTTCAGAGGACGTCTCTACTCCACAGCCCTCATCAGGTGGCCCCACAGGTTTTCTGTCAGATTTTGTTCTGGATTCTGACTCATCATCCCAAAACGTCTTGTTTCTATCCTGGAGTTAATCACTTGCTAATTTGCATGTCTACTAATAAAAGCAGCTTTCTCCTCCTGCTTTATAGCAGACAACTGAAGGTTTTTGGTCAAAACTTACTGGGATTTAGAGCTGGTTGAACTAGCTGGTAGAAGTTGTTTTATCTGAAGAATGGTAACTGCCC
This sequence comes from Girardinichthys multiradiatus, assembly GCF_021462225.1. Classification (NCBI taxonomy): domain Eukaryota; kingdom Metazoa; phylum Chordata; class Actinopteri; order Cyprinodontiformes; family Goodeidae; genus Girardinichthys; species Girardinichthys multiradiatus. The sequence continues at coordinate 48,397,747 of NC_061810.1, forward strand.
AGCATGATGCGGTCATCACCATATTCAACTATAGGTAGGATGTTCTTTTGTAATGTTAAATGAGAGACACCATGATGTCCCCGAGGCTTCAGACAGTTCTGAGCTTAATGGACATTTTGCAGCGAAAACCTTTTAAATCTCCTGCTGATAAAATATTTACTTTTAATTGAGATTGTTGCAAAGTAAGCAAATGTTTATATCCTTCAATTAGGTTATAGAGGCTTTTTAGCTCTCAGCAACAGGTTTTCAGTGCTGGGAAAGTATGAGTGCTCATCCATCAGCCTGATCAATACCAGCTTTTATTCCTCTGCAGACAAACAAACATCCGTCAGCTGGGTGTTAGTAAAATATCCTAACTGTTAGCTGCACACTGACATCCCTAATATACATCAGCTGGGTTGTTTGCCAAGTTAGTGGATCAATTCCACCCTTTTCCCCTTTGGCTGCTGGTCATGTTCATCTACCTGGGCTGAGCTACGTCCTGATGTCTTCACTCTGTTCTGCTAATGCCTTCGAGATGGAAGCATTTCATTTTTTCTACCACTTATTCCATAGTGGGTCCAGCAGTCTACGGGCGAGAGGCAGGGTACACCCTGGACAGGTCGCCAGTCTATCGCAGGGCAACACACAAACAACCATGCACACACTCATTCACACCTAAGGGCAATTTAGAGTTACCAATTAACCTAACAGGCATGTCTTTGGATTGTGGGAGGAAGCCAGTGAGAACCCACTCATGCACAGGGAGAACATGCAAACTCCATGCAGAAAGACCCCAGGCTGGGAATCGAACCCAGGACCTTCTTGCGACAAGGCAACAGTGCTACCAACTGTGCCACCGTGCAGCCCTGAGATGGAAGCATCGGGGCTAATTTTCCTTCGACAGAGGGGGCGAAATCTTCCTCCCAGTTTGGAAACTTGTCCAGAGGACCTTTATTCAACATGCACATCGATGGGGAAAACACATGATTGAATTAAAATCCTTCATTTTGAAATATGCAAAGAAAGAAACCCATTAAGAAAATAATGTAACGCTTCATTTGATCAGGCTATTTCAGCTTCAGAGTTTAATCATTGTTCAACATTTTCTCTGACACAGGTCAAACAACCATGGGCATGCTCAGACCTGAGGACAATTTAGAGACCAGTTAGCCTAGCTGTTTTCACTGTGTAAATTAATTCAGTTTAATTCAATTCAGTTCAATTCAGTTTAATTAAATTAAAGTGAATTTAGTTTAATTCAATTCACACAAAACTTGTCTCAGGGCGTTTTATCAAACAAACAGACTGAGATTTTATACAGAAACATGCAGTCAGCTTAATGAAATCAGTCAGTTACATCCAAACGGATACTAATTATCAAACAATTCAGTCAGATTCAGTTTATTACTCAAATTGGTTAAAAAAGTTTTTCTATCTAAGGAAACCCAGCAGATTGCATCCAGTCAGTGACTTGCAGCATTCACTCCTCCTGGATGAGCATGTAGAGACAGTGTAGAGGAAACCTCCCCTTCAACAGGAAGAAACCTCCAGCAGGACCAAAACCAGGCAAGGTGTGAGCAGCCATGTTGTGGACATCCTGCTAGTAAAGAATTACAATAGTCCAGCCTTGAAGGAACAAATGTATGGACTCATTTTTCAGTGTCACTCCTGGACAGGATATTTCCAATTTAGGGAATATTCTGGAGGTGAAAGAAGGAAATCCTAGAAACCTGTTTAATATGGGAATTTAATGACATGTCCTAGTCAAAGTTAACACCAAGATTCTTTACTTTATTACAATACAATACAATTCAATTCAAAGATACTTTATTGATCCCCGAGGGGAAATTAGAATTTCAGTACAACCCATTCAAACATACATCATGACACAAGACAAGGGGGGACGGGTCACTGAGGCTTTGCTGCCCACTCACAGGCGCTGCCCTTGTTAGATGAGAAAAGAGGCCACATTAGGTAAGTAGAGGGAAAAAAATCATATTTCACACTTTATCCTTAGCAGGATACAGTTTGAGATTAAAAAACCTCAGAACAAAGAAGCAACAAGTTGACAAAACAACATCATGCTGGGAACGGTGAAGGTGGTGTGAGGGATGCATATGTTTATCCTGAGCATGTGTGTGTGCAAGTGAGTGTGTGCGAGTAAGTCCATGAAGCACTGTCACTGGAGGCCAATTTAACTTAAGTGACTGACTCAGCAGTTTGTTTAGCAGAGGTTCTGGTCTAAAGACAACAACTTCTGTCTTGTCTGAATTTAACTACCAGTTATAAAACTACAGACCTGGGTGGGTTTCCTGTGTCATCTAATGGTACCGAGCGGAACATCAGCCTGAACTCTGACATGGCTGCTAACTCTCTGCAGCAAGTCAAGCCAAGTTTATTTATATAGCGCTTTACAGCAACAAGGCACTCAAATGTCCATTATCTTTTGCTGTTTGTGTCCATAAATCAGATAAAATATACTTTTATAAAGTAGGTTTTTCATTCACTTAACCTAGCTGTAAAAATAATAGCCAAATAGTGATGAATCGCTTAGGTGATTTCTTCAAAGCTCAGAGAAGCAGCATGAATCTGTACTGTGATGACGGCATTGTGCTGACTGACAGGAAAATAGGCAACATCTACCAAACGGCTTCTGACACGTTTACAGTTTAATACCAGGATGGATGCTGGAATGAGTGCCTGGGAGAGGAGGAGGACAATCATTTTGTAGACATCAGAAATGGATTTTCTGTCACTTTGTTTACTAGTTGATTTTAGATCATTCTCCTTCAGCACCAGTGGAGATGCATTAGGAGATCAGACAGAAGGACGTTTGTTTCACTATTTCATTTCAAAAGGTAAAACTCATGTGTTACATTATGTACAAGGTATACGATTAAAGCATGTATTTCAGTAATTATTTAATATAGATCATTCTGGCTTACATCAGATGAAAGTTTCCTAGAATACTAGAACATAACATCATAGCAACAAAATTATTCATTATAGAAATGTGATCATACTGAAAAATTAATGTTCTGCCCAGACCAATATTTGGTCTTTTGCATGAATTACTGCATCAATGCAGCGTGGCATGGAAGCAGTCAGCTTCTGGGTCAAAAAGCCCAGTTTGCTTTAGTAGTGACCTTTAGCTCGTCTGCATTGTTGGTTCTGGTATCTCTCATCTTCCTCTGGACAACAGCCCATACATTTGTCTTCCTGTCTACAGAAGCTACACTTGGCCTTGCTTCTGTTTGGCTGTGACACTTTCCTGGAGGGGGGCATCCATTAAGCTATTGCTGCCAACAACTTCATGTTCTCCTTCTCTGGATGATACACCTCTCTCTCTTTCTTAGACAACTGGAGGAACTATTTCTTCAACTAGCTCTGCTATGTGCTCTGTTTTTCCTCACAAAGATGTTCCTCCTGCCTCAGAGCTTATCTGCTTGGCTGTGTTTCTCCCCTAGATGAAGCCACTAAAGGAGCTACTGCTGCCTTTAACATCATAGAAAGTACTCCTGGATCAGTGCTTCTGTGTTTTCTTTGTGTCTCTGCTCTGTTCTCTCTGAGCCCCAGTCGGTCGTGGCAGATGGCCGCTCACACTGAGCCTGTTCTGGTTCTGCTGGAGGTTTCTTCCTGTTAAAAGGGTTTTCCTGTTTGTCCTGTAATGGGTGGGTTGCCAGTTCAAACCCCTACTGTGTCCGTTGTTGTTCCTTGGGCAAGACGCCTCACCATCCTTGCCTGCTTTCGGTGGTCAGATGGCCCTGATGGCGGCGTCTGTATGGCAGCCTCATTGTCAATCTGCTCCAGGTCTCTGGGGACTTGATAAAGGGCTATACAAGTTCAGGCCATTTACCATCACTGACTTCCTCCAGACTCTGGGACCTTTCCAAAAGAAATGTAAACTTTACTTTGATCTGAAAAGAGGACTTTGAACCAATGAGTGACAGTCCATTTCTTTTTCCTCCTCAGCACAGGTGAGACGGTTCTGATGTTGTCTCTAGTTCAGGAGTGGCTGAACACCTGGAATGTGACAGCTGTAGTCCATGTCCTGGATCAGCAGCCTTCCCCATCACTATGTTGACCATAACAGATATTCCTGTATTGTAAATAATTTTTTGGGCTGAAGAAATATTCACATTTTCTGAGAACCTGAATTCTGGGTTTTCATTCACTGGACGCCAGAATTAGAATGAGTGCGAATAAATGGTTTAATTAAGCCAGACCATCCCGGTACCGGTATGAAAAAAGCAACTCCCATTTTCACCCTAAAACTAGGTCAAACGCCGCCAGTTTTTCCCTTTGTCGATGTTCACAAAACATTTCTCCCAATGAGTTTTGCACAAATACTTTTAGTTTTACAGCAACTTAAACACACGCGATGACATTTAAAGGTCCCTTAGATATGGTTGACTGTGAATAAAACAGTGCAGAAAGCACCTTTCATTTTGCAGCACCCCCACTCCCATGTCCGACATCATTACAAAGTAGAGACATTCACCTTTCTAACCAGGCATAACTCGTCTTTCTAGTACCTCCTCCGGTGTCACCGAAGAGGATATTTACCAGTTTGGAACTTTTGGATGTCGTTTAGTGGACCAGTGACATGAAAATTGAACATTCTTCAGACAGACACCTACATTGAATAGGATGAGGATGATGATGATGAAGATTAGGCTCAGGAAGGAGGGGGCTGGCTGCTTCGTGAGGAAGTTACATTTTTTCTTCTCATTTTCAGCACATTTATGTTTGCAATTTCAACATTTTTTACTTTATGCGTGTATTCACTGTTGTGTAGGAAATCTGTGAACTACAATCATCCCCCCTGCTCCAGAAGTTCTGGACCAGAACAAAGATGCTGCATGTTTGTGTGGGACTGATTCAAGGCTTGTTTTTTCTCAGGTTGATTCAGAATCAGAGTCACTATCATCTTTATTGACCAAGTCTGTGTCACAAACAGAGAATCTGACTTCCACAACATGTAAAAACATTTAGAGGAATTAAAATAAGCACAATGAGCAATGTGGACAAGGGTGTGTGAAAGGGGGAGTCTGGGTGGTGCAGCTGTCAACAATCTTGAGCATTTATAAGCATATTTGTTTCATAGTATATTTTTTTGCACATTGGTTTACATAATTTATCATGGATTATTCTTTTTTTTAATAAAATTCCCCCAGCTGGAGCTAAAAGACAAAATTCAGTTCTATTTCTTTTCATTATATTTATTTTATGCCGTGCATGATGGCACATTTTGATGATATACAGGTCAAATGTCATGACCAAATGCTATGTCATATGCAGAAGGAGTCCTACAATGGAAATCATCTTTTTCATTTGACCAGATTCCTTTTTATGAGGTGACATAAAAGTTTGGCACAGTTTCGATTAAATTGTGCCGAAATCCCAGCTCCGCCTGGCACATTGGCCACTAAAACTATTGTGGAACATAAATGCTTCAACTGATTCAGTCCAAATGTGCTGCAGTTATAGTCAAGATGTTGATGAATACGACCTGGGGCTTCTCCTAGGACTTCAAAAAGATTTTCATGGTGTTTTGCAATGTTTTTTTAGTGAAAAACGTTTGGCGAGGCTCAAAAAATTCAATTTTTGTATTTGTTTATTCTCAAATTAATCAGACATAGTAACAGTTGCAACAGTGGCTCCACTAGAAAAATATTCTTTAATGTCTTACCTTTATACAGGTACCAAACGTTAGCATTTAGTCTTTATAACTGTAGAGTTATATTTGGCTTATTTAAGTTATGTAATGTCAGGCGGAAATTGGTCCAAACCCCTTTGGGTTTCACAGGTTTAATTTATCACACAGCGTGGAACTTAAACAATACATGAGATTCACGTTTCAAACTGAATTAGTAACAGGAACAAACCTTTGGGTGATCTCCTAGTTGACATGAACATGTGTATCATATTCTCCAGGGACCTTCCTTCAGGCTCCATCGTTGCTCTGCATCAGCAGAGAAACACACATCACCAGATCATTAGAACCTGCATGTGGTTCTTGTTCCATCTTGTTCTGTACTCTATGATAAAAACACACAGTAAGTAGGTCGGTGCTTATTGAACAGCAGACACAATCCGATCAGAGAGATGAGATTCCTTTTCTGGAGTCTTTGGGGATGAATGTTTAATCAGCTGAGTGGGAGTGATTGACACCTGGGAATCCTGAAGATGATATGAAATACAGGAATTACACTGGCTGCGGTGGGAAAAACAGAGCAGAAGGTGAAGGAACACAGAGAAAATTGGATCCTGGGATGAAGTTGATAAATGGACGCCATAATGGAACAGGGGACTGAGACGGTGGAAAGACCAAAATAATTTAAGGAGAATATGGAAACAGAAGAAAAGATGATAGTCAGGAACCTGGAGAAGAGTGAAAGCAGGCAGGAGCCCTGTACTCACTGACTGTCTTTGTCTTGTTTTCATATTTGGACATGTTTACCTGTGTGGCTGGTCTTTCTCCAGCCTGAGTAGATAATCTGATGAGGTTCATTCAGACCTGGTTGTAGTGGAAGTAGTGGAAAATGACCTGCAGCCAGAGGCTCTGATTATTCCAGGATGGTGTGAGCTGCTGCTGTGTTTGTGGTGGAGAATGGAGGATGTGTTCAGGTCCAAGCCAAGGTCAGAATGGGTGTTTAATGCTTCTGATTACAGTTAGGATGCAGGAGCCAGGCAGGAACACCACCACACAGCGAGATGATGGGCACATTTCTGTTTTTACCAGCTGGAAGTACAGATTAAATTAAAAATACATTATATGTTAGTGATGTGATTTAGCAGGTTTGGTCTTCATGTACCAGATGGTTTTCAGGCACAGCATGGAAGAAGCTGCAGATGGCAACACAGTGGTAAGACATGAGTTACAGTTTGGTCTGGGGGTGAAGTCTCATGCATGAAGGTGGAGAAGGTTCTCTAATGAGGCTCAAGATTTATTGACCAATCAGGATCAGCCATGAGCTGCACACCTGAAGACAGGAGCAACTATGAGGTTGTGTTCGGTAAAGATATGACAGCCATCTTCTGACTGGAAGTAGATTCATGTTTTAGAGAGGTCTGATGGAGAATCTGTGGAATGAGATAAAAATTAGGGTGATGGTAAGGAGGCATGCGGACCAAATTATTCTTTTTGATGATTCTCCTGCGTTCTTTTGATATTTTTGGAAAACCGCCTGCCCGCTTCCCAGTCGGAAACAAACCTCCTGGTGGAATGAATAAGGAAGGAGGAAGTATAAATCTGACAGGATCTGAATCATTTAGGGTTTTACTGTAAGCTAGGGCAACATTAGAGATATTTTAGATGTTTCTCAGCTGAAAATCTGTCAGCTTGTGTCACGGGGTATATAGAGTACAGGAGGCTAATGAGACGTTAGGATTATGATGTGCTCCCATCTTACCAGCTTGGTCTCCATCTCTGCACCCTCAGTGTGGTTGTTTTTCTCCAACCTGACTTTAGTTTTCATCTCTTCTTCCTCTCATGTCCTCTCCTCTTCTTCAGTGCTTTGAATGCAGCACCAGCAGCCATTTTTCACCCTGAAACCTTCTGTTTTTTTTTCTGCTTTTTGAACTTTCACCTGCATCTCTCATCTGGCTTTCCCAGTTTGGTTTCCTGCCTCGTCAGGGTCTTTAGCTCTCGGCTCAAGTCTGTTCATGCTGTGCAGGCTGAAGCTGTGTGTCTGTGTTCAATGAAGCACCTAAATAACAAAACACTGAAATCCATCCTGCAACAGCTAAAGTCACAGCCAGTTATTTAACTGGGCTTCAACAGCTTTCAGGTCCCGGCTGACACTGAACAATGTGTTGAAAAAGTCCCATTTTAAACACAGAATAGAAGAAGTGAAATATTCCCTGCCTTTACCTAAAGCAGCACTTTTCATGTTTAAAATGTTGATATGAATGACATTTAGGACTTTTTTGTTGATGTCTTTTCAAACTTATGAAACAGGAGGAAGATCCTACCGTACACAGCTGACTGACAGCTCACAGCTCCTTGTGGGGAGTCTCCTTGGTCGGTTTTCCTGCTTTAAACCTGAGCCTTGATTTTATATGGTTTAGTTAAAGGTCCGAAGCAGAAGAATACTTTTAATCAACTACAGGTTCTCACATAGAGAACAAGCATGTTGCAGCCTTCTGGCCTGAAGAAGTCTTTCAGGTACTGCTGCCAGAAGAAGCTAAAGTCAGTCCTAATACTCTCTCAGGCTCTGCTCTCACCTGTACAAACAAACAGTTGTTTTTGCTGCATTTGGATGCGTCAGAATAACAGATAATCCTGATGACCGCTTTCCATGGATTTTCTTCTAAACTCTGCGTAGATCTGAATGGATCTGAGTGTTTCTGGTGAACACAAATGTGTGTGTGGAGGTCAGAGCGGACGTTCACGTTGACTGCTTTTTTTTACTGAACTAGAAGCCAGAGGAATGCTGCTACTCTTCATATCTTTAATGCATCATAGTTTGCTAAAAAAATTCATTGTTTACTGAAATTATTTCAAATAAAAATAAGTAGTTTAGATTTTTTTGCTCCCATTCAACAGTAACTACTCTGGAAGCATCACCATTCCCAACAAGGGGAGACCGTCACTGAGCAAGAGGCAGGACCATGTTTAGTCAGATGGGGCATCAGTTACTGTAGAATAATTCAATACACTGAAGAATATTTATTTAAATTGTAAAAAACCTCTGATGTTGGTTAAAAACCAACCAGTCATGTTCTCATACATTATCCGCCTGTTCCTGGGGGAAATTTTAGCTCGTTACACACTGGATTGGATTCCTGTTTATGTTTGCATGATGTGTCCAACTGGAAAATAATGTGGAAGTACTGTTCCTGTTGTACCACTGGCTGTAGGACTATGGATGTCATTTAGCAGCAGAGCTAACAGCTGCATATTTACACTGATGCTAAAGTCTGACATCACTAACTAAACTAAACTAAGTCTTACTGCAGTCACTGTGTCACTGTAGAACATCACATTCAGTGATGGTTAAAACATGACCAGTCTGTCCAGTATAGCTAGACACAGGCGGGGGACCAAATCAAACCCAATAAGCACGAGAAGAAATAAACAATATTAATCCGATCTAATCCTTGGGGCAGACAGTGAATCCTGAGTCAGGTTGAAAATGAAGCGGAGAAGTAGGAAATGAGAATGTGGCTGCAGAGTTTTAATGACATGTTCAGTAACAGCAGCATCAGGGATTACAGCTTCTACATTACAGCAGTACGACTTGATCTGCATCTCTGCAGCATTCTGAGGGACAGTGTCTCATTTTTCATTTCCTCTTGTTGGTCAAACACTCAAAAGGTGTGTTTTCAGTTGATTTTACTCCTCTGTAGGTCTGGATACATCATCGACGTCCTCTCCTGTCTTCACCTGCTGTGGAATCCTGGACTCTACTGACCCTGTTCATTTTAGGAAAACCCACATGATTTAGTTTAGGAACTTTTCTTCTGCAGTGGTCCGTCACCTTCTTAAAACGCCTTGATCCTTCGGTCTTCTCATGCTTTAGACCCATTTCCCATCTCTTTAGACCCATCTCTTTTTTTCTGCTCTCGGTGGAGGAGGACGCTTTTCTCTGTCTCTCGCAGCCCTCCCATATCTGCCCTCCTTCAGCTCTGTGTCTTGTCTTTTTTGGAGCCTCTTTTTGCATATCTTCCATATTCTTCCAAAATATGGATTTGGTCAGCTGGTCTCTCAATGCAATTGGTCAAATTTTCTCGACGAGAAGACTGGGGTCGGGAGAGCCCACTTGCCCGGACAGGACATTTTTCTCTGGATACACGATGGACTCCTGGCAGAAGTGGAGGATTGTGTGTCTGTCGATAATGTCAGTCGAGGATGTGGAAGATGTGTATATAATTGGATGTTTGATATCAGGATTTCTGCTTTTTGGAGTCAGCGGTTACCTGGCATATCGAGAAATTCGGAGAATGTCAGCAGCTGTTCTGGTTATTGTAAGGCTGCCTGGCATGTGTGATGGAATCTTCAGGGCGATCAGCACTCAGACTGAGATGTTACGTGAGCTGAATTGCAGACTGGATGTGATCCTTACACAGGATCGCAGGCAGGTTGCGGTTCCTGGACTCAGGGATGAAATGGGACAAATCTTGGAGAAAGTTGTTCGCTCGGATCTGGCGAAAGACCAGGAATTTGGCTGTTTGGATTTGCCTTTGAGAAGCACCAGCGAGACTCTCAAGGCTGACGGAAAATTAAGAGTCAGCCTAACCCAAATAATTATTGTTTTTCTAAATCTGGCTTCCCTGCACGGCCTTGATGGCTGGTTATCTTCAACCTCTCCTGGAAGTTATGTAAACATGACGCTCTGCTTCCTCTGCCCCCTCCCTTCCCTGAGGACATCTGTGGACCTGCTCAGAACTTTGTGGCCGGTTGATGAACATTCCAACGAACCATCAAGGACAATGGCCTCTGTGACAGTGCTTCATGGACTTACTTGCACACACTCACTTACACACACACACACATGCTCAAGATAAACATATGCATCCCCCACACCACCTTCAACGTTCCCGGCATGATGTTGTTTTGTCAACTTGTTGCTTCTTTGTTCTGAGGTTTTTTACAATCTCAAACTGTATCCTGTTAAGAATAAAGTGTGAAATATGATTTTTTCCCTCTACTTTCCTAATGTGGCCTCTTTTCTCATCTAACAAGGGCAGCGCCTGTGAGTGGGCAGCAAAGCCTCAGTGACCCGTCTTCCTTGTCTTGTGTCATGATGTATGTTTGGATGGGTTGTACTGGAATTCTAATTTCCCCTCGGGGATCAATAAAGTATCTTTGAATTGAATTGAATTGAATTTCCAATCTGAACTTTCTCTCCATAGTTTTAGATAAAAAACATTTTTTGCAAATTCAAGTATTTTTTAGAATAAAATTCTGCTTCAGTAAGGTAGAACCCATCTGGATTAAGAGCCGGACATGGTACTGACTCTGCTTTACTACAGTTTTATTACATTGTTCAGTCAGTTAAGTGAACTGTGTCTCCAGTGCTCCTGGACCTTAAAGCGACTTTCGATACTGTGGACCACCCTGTCCTCCTGTCTCGGTTACATGGCTATGGTGGTATTTGTAGTCCAGTTCTAAAGTGGTTCACCGCTTACCTGACTGACAGAACCTTTTCCGTCATGTTTAATGGCCTCTCCTCCTCTACTGCTCCTCTTTCCCGTGGGGTGCCACAAGGTTTTATTTTAGCCCCCCTGCTCTTTTCCTTGTGTATGTTGCCACTTGGATCAGTCATAACTCACCTTATTGGCAGAATGTCAAATTCCATTGCTATGCATTTGATTTTCAGATTTATCTGCCATTAAGGCCAGGATGTTCTCTCTTTGGCTGCATATCTGCAATCAAACGTTTTGATTCTAAATGAACAACAAACACAATGAATTTTATTTGTCGACCAAGCTGCTACTGATTCTGGAATTCTGACTGCTAAATTCAGTGACTGGGTCAAAAACCTGGGGGTCGTATTCAATAAGCATTTAAAATTTGACAAACAAATCACCTCTGTTGTCCTGTCTGGCTTTAATGACTTTTACCTTCTAAATAAGGTCAAGTCTTTTTAAACCTCTGTGACCTGGAGAAGGCTGTTCATGTTTTAATCAGTTCCAGAATCTGGCATGAGGAGCGGTGCCTCATGCCGGTGTCGGCCAGTCGTCCCTTAGAGCCCAGCGGCTCAGCTACTAACTCACACTCCTAATTGAGAAGACATAATGCCTGTTTTATCTTCACTACATTGGCTTCCTGTCTGTTTCAGAAAAGGTTTTAAACTTGGTTTTTAAAGGTCTTATCAGCCTTGTCGCCCCTTATTTATCGGTTATTGAGCTTTTCTGTTGGCACTAGGTTCTTGTCAGGTAATTTACTCACGGTTCTGCGGACAAAGTAGAGACGTTGGGGTGACGGAGCTTTTCCAGCAGCTGCACCTTGACTCTGGAACCAGCTCCTACAAGGTCTTCTATCTGCAGCTGAACTGAAAACTTTTTATTCAGGCTTTTAAGCTGATTTTTAATGTTTTCTTTTATCTCTGTGAGTTTTTTGAATGCTGATTTTGTTGAGATTGTTGGCCTCCAACATAGTAGATGTGGAAAGGACGAAATGATTGAAAATTACCGTTTTTAAAGGATGATTCAGTTTCTTTCCCCTTTGAGTAGTTTAGCCTTCTTTTGTGAGGCTTGGTCCAGATCCCTCTTAGCCTTTTCTGCTTGACCTTTGTTGCTCTGCAGGAACCCGGTGCCTCTCCATGGTTTCAGGCTGCCAGAACAAATGAGCCTTATCTGTTGTTTGTCTTTACAGACTTGGACAGACGAGCAGCAAAAATCTATACATTTGAGCAGATAAGTTCTATGTTTAGTTGTCAGGGTTTGACCTCCAGACGTGGAACATCCTTAATTTAATGCTGAATCCATCATAATAAAACAGCAAAATCTGAATTCATAAGAGGCAAATAAACATACAGGATGTTTGGTGAGTTCAAACACTGTTGGATCATCAGATGAAGGTTTCATCAGCTGGTTCAGTCATTCAAGAGCCATTTTACAGGTATGTTTTTGATGTAAAGGTGTTCAGTTTGAGGTTCAACTGAGGTCAGCTGGTGACCTTCATGTGCTGATGATTGTCAGCAATTACATTATGTCCTAACAATGCCTCTCACTTGTTAGCTGGGCTTTTATCTCTACACAAAATCTTAATTTTGTATTTTTATATTGGTAACAAAACCAGTGTTTGAGTAGTGATGCAGTTTTATTCATATTTAGTGACACCTCTGGTAAAGATGTGTTAATAATTCATCATATTTTATTGCAGCAACGTAATTTCACCCTGAAACTTTCAGAAACATCTAACATTTAATTTGATTACATTTATTAATTAGGAACGTTTGTTGCTACAACAACTGGCTCCTATAACAAGTCCTGAACATATTTAATGTCACTGTGAAATGAAGATGTTATGACTTGCGAGATATAGGACCCCAGAATGCAGACGAGCAGGCAGCGTGATGGTAAGTGAAAAAAGGTTTAATAACAAAAACTCACTCTCAACAGGAGGCAGGAGGCAGGAACAAAACAAACAGGCAGGCAAGACAGGCATGGCATGATCAAAAAAACAAGACTTGGTTTGAGAATGTTTCTGCGACGGCTAACTGAACAGGTGTGTATATATGGAGTGAAAACCATGTGGAGCAAGGAGACAGATTAACTTTGAGCAGGTGAACCGAATAAACTTAATTGACAGACAGAACAAAACGTGGCTGCCGCAAAAACAGAAACTCTAATATACAAACAAAACCAAACTTGACAAAACATGAACAAGACTAAAACATGACCAGAAAAATAATAAACAAAAGCATGATTCAAAACTTGAGCTGTGAAAAACATATAAGGAAAAAACCGGAAACCAAAAAACCCCAAATCATAACAGAAGAACTATATAACCTATGAACTATTGTTTAAATGACTAAATATGAGATGTCCGACTGCAAGTGAATGCAGCGCATAATGATCTCTTATGTCTGGCCAGTGGAGGGCATAGAGGACAGTGGACCTCTCTGATGATTGTTGCTACACAGGCCCAATATTTAGAATCTAAACCCAGAGAATATCTGTGGTCTTATGAAACATCTAGATGAGGTCCAAGAAAACATTGCTAAACATCGTTGCTCTGGAACCACACCTTCAGTCCAGACCATTTTTTCCTTTCCTTCATTGCCTTTTGATTAATTATGCTGCGTTCAGACAATAAAATACATCCATGAAGAGCATGAAAAAAATCTAATTTCTACTAAAATGCAGTGACTACAAAGAGTGACACAGAGGGAGAGGTCAGTATATATGTTTTTATTGCTGCTGGAGAGGATGACTGTTCTGGTTGTCCAGAGTAGAGCTGCATTAGATCCTTGGTGCTTTACAGTGTTTCAGTGAAAGACCAAAAAAGTCATTATCACTGAGATAACTGCAGATGGCTTCAAAGGCCATTTTATTCACAAACAGGAAACCTAACTATACTAATAGTTTAATACTGTCATGCTATTCATTTATACCAGGAGGCATTTCTTCCCTTCGTAATGAGATCATGTAGGAAGCTACAGGAAAAAGTGCTGCATCTTAGCAGGACCACAGAACTACACTGCATTGAATACGCCTCACAGAGTGGTCCACCATTTTTCTGCCGTGGCAGTGGGTCAGCACTTTCTAATTCTTCACAACCTAATATGGTCAGAAATGTTTGACACGTTATTCTTTGTTTTTCATATAAAACACAAATTGTGTTACTTAGAGCTTAATCATTTACCAAGAATTTAAGAACCTGCTTTGGAAAAATTCAATAGATAACCAGTTTTTGCTGAAACTTTACTGATCGTTTTGGAACCCCTTGATGATATGTTTTTCTGCTCTTTCAAAGTACATCTCAGACTCACTGTTGGACATTGGTTTTTAATTGCATTCATGCAGGGATTTAGTGAACATGTGTGTGTGTGTGTGTGTGTGTGTGTGTGTGTGTGTGTGTGTGTGAAACGAAGCACACTTCTGAACAGCATCTGTTCACGACTTTGAATAATTAAACTATTTATTTAGGTGAAGAAATCACTTGGTTCCTGCTGTTCGTCTGTGTTCGTTCACACAGCAGCTCATGTTGTTAGTAACCGTGGCCATGACTCACCAGATAATCCTGATCGGGTCAAAGGTGATCGCTCATGTAGGCACAAAAACAGAGACGCTTACAGAGTGACGTACAGAAGGTGGAGTCTGTAGGACCAGCACATTCAGAAACCCTCACCTGTCCTCAGAGGCGGCTCATTGTTATAGGATTCCTCTGGGGTTCTGCCTCTGCAGAAACATCATGTCAGATCATTTCCTCCATGTTGTGCAAAGGCACACATGGAAAAACTCACACAATTATGTCTTATTATTGTTTCATTTTTCACTTTTTAATCATCATTTCTTGCTGTCTTGGAGAAACGTTTGAAAGCCAAACCTCAGCAACAGCTCTGCAAGGTTTATTCTGCAGTTGAACTTTTTGTAATGGTTTGCAAAATGTATCCAATAAATATTCTGCTCCATGTAGCTGTTCCTGTGTTAAAGAGTGCAGACCATGCAGTCTGGCATAGAGGTGAGATGTTTTGCACCAATCCACCAGCCAACCTCAGATCTTCTCACTGAGAGACTGAACCAAGTGTAAACCTCTCTGAGCATCAAACATTGTTCTGTAAATGTAAAGAATACCGGCCCGTTTCCTCTCTGCTCATGAAAACAGCCAGAACGCTGGAAGTTTTGTGTGTTCAGTAATTTTTTTATAACTAATACGAATAATGTTCACATACATCATGAAGTTAAACTTATTACTTTCATGATTTTTATATTTCTTACAGAGCAACAGTGGACTTTATCTGAGTGATATAGCTATTTTTTTTATTAAATTTAATTTATTTCAGTTTCAGAAACAGTCTTGTGTAAGTTTTAAGTTTGCCAACATACTCTTTGACCTTTTAATGTAGGAAAATCATAATAAAATCATAATTTTACAGTAAATTAAAATCAAATGACCCTTGGCTGCTGTCCTACATGTTTCCCACTTTGCAAAAACCCTTTTTACTTCTTATATGAATGGACTGAAGGTAGTTTGGTGAAGGTCAGATAACCCTTCCTGCCTGGTGGGTGGCAACCATTGCTTCTCTAAGGTTATTGCTGATGTCCTTCCACATCGTTGTGGTTTATTCATCATGAATTTATATAGGTTCAGTAAATGATGACAGTGTGGACCCTGTCGTTAGTTAGAAGAACTGTAGAAGCTGCTGAAGTCCAGATCATTTCATTTCAGTTTCCAGAACCTTGAAGATTCATGAAATATAATTTTTATGTTAATATATAACAGTTTCACTGCATACAGTATCCGCTACTGAAATGTAAATCATGTTGAAAAGTTGGGTTTTAACTCAGAATCATCTCCTCCGCTGTTGGATTTACAGCTTGGAGACTCAAACCATGTTGATATCTGCAGATAAACTTCATATTTCTAAAAACAACAGTCAGCTGCTCTGTGCTGTTTAATCAGAGAAATATAGACATTTATAAAGTGTATCCGTTCTGATTTGCATTATGCTATAAACAATTAACCATCTAATATCCAGATAATATGGTGCATGAAGCGGCAGGGAGGCAGCAGCGTTGTTTGTCTTGCTAATGGTGGTGGGTCTGTTTTCTGAGCTCTGGGTTCTGAGCTGTGAAAGCAGAGATTCAGCAGCTTCCCAACAACAACAAAGACTCAAATATAATTTCCCAGCTTGTTCTGTGGGTTCACACAAAGGGAGTGTTTTCAGCTTGACAATCCAAAACATGCTAAGATGTGGTAGAAAAGGGAAAAGTGAACAACCAGCAGGTGCTGGGAAACATTCACTGATTGACTGATGGATAGAAAGTACCGCGATGCCAAATCAGGTAAACCAGTTTATCCATTTACCAACAGCTGCTAATCCCACAGCGAGGTGGAGCAGCGCCACAAAACCCGAGCAAAGATCAATAATCTGCCAGCAAGCAGAGCGATCTGACAACCCAACAACACCTCAGTCGGCACACAGAGGCCCGGCCCAGCCGGAGGAGGACAATAACAAAAGCTCCACAAACACAACCTGAGGTCAACCAGAACAAACATCTGAAAGTCAGACAATATCCACCAAATAGAGAACAGGAACCAGTTCAGAATATTCAGAACCGAACCAAGCAAGACCAGCCCAGAGGAAACATCATGTCCTAAAGAGAATGATTTCAGATTTATTTCTTCTTCACTAAAACATCTGCATCTTAGATCAGCTTTGGTCTCCTCCAACATGGAGGAGTCATGTTCCACTTTCTGGGTGATTCATGATGCATCTCTCAGTAGATTCTGCCACCTGAGCTGTGGATCTTTGCAGCTCCTCCAGAGTTACCATGGTCACCTTGGCAGTTCTCTGATTAATGCTCTCCATGTCCAGCCTGTCAGTTTAAGTGGACATTCATACCTTGGTAGGTCTGCAGGTGGTCCTTCTTGTCTCCGTGTTCATTTAGACATTCATGCACGTTTCCTTCCACGTCACATTTCTGGACGACTTAGTGTTGCTCTGGGGTTGGAACAGGGCTAGATGGCAACATGTTTTTAGGGTGTGAATACGTTTAACGGCTCTGCTTGGTCGGAATTTCAGTCCATGCAGAGTTGCACCATCATCTCCATTTAGATGCACTTTCCTCTCAGCTCCGAGCTGTTTGTTCTAACAATCGTTAAACAAACCTTCAGCCTCTGTAGCTCAGTATCTTGCTGCTAATCCAATCTGTTCTGGCAAATGTGGCTTGGCCCGAATCTTAAAAGCTCTGCTGTGATTTATTTACCACTTTGTTATCTGGTCATGCTTGTTTCTGTGGCTTCTGCTGTCAGGCTTTTAATGTGGTGGAGACGGATGTTCATCGGTGGTCAGTGTGAAACACGCTGTGATGTTTCTGTGTGATAGCTGGACAGCATTGGTTCTGGGTGTGTGCAGCAGGATGTCTTCAGCTTGGTGGAGCTGAGCAGGTGTAGCATGCAGACATGGATTAGCTGGGTGTGTCTTCTCCATCTCTCGCTCAGGCTTGGCCATTAGCATCTGCATGGCCTTCGCCTCCCATTCTCTCCACACACAGAGCGACTTTGATGTGAATTAACCCAGCAGACTGCAGTGAAAGAGGCCTTTAACAGGAAGAGGAGAGATGAGTGGTGTATCCTCCACTGTCTCCATTTTGTGGATTCTCCACACTCTGCTGCTGCAGCATCACCCTGTTGTTCTCCTTCCCTCTTATCCCACCCCCTTATCTCAGTTCTTCTCTGTGTTCCAGTTAAAATCGATGCTCTGGGATGGAAACACTTCCTCCCTCAGCTGGTGTGAGGACAATAGTAGCTTGTATAAAAACAGGCGGGGGCGTTGCTGTTCCTCTGCTTTCTGGTTGCCTTCCTACAGGATGGATGCTGAGGAAACATCTGATGTCCAGGCAGGATGGATTCATCCTGAGCTCTGCCCTTCTGCACAAAGAGCTCTACGTGGCTGAGGACCAACTTACATGATCAACTCCCTCTGCAACTGTAATCCTTTTAAAACATTGCACTTACTTACTGCCAGCTTAGTGAAGGTCCTTCACAACAGCTGTGGGAGGATCAGAGATGCAGCAAGGCAACATTATGTCTCAGAGCTCTGGAACCGCTGCCTGCCCAAACTAGTGCAGCTGCTTCACTAGTTTTCATGAAAGCTTTTGATCAGCAGAACTTAACAATCTGAACCTTTGAATTCTTCAGGTTAAACCCGAGCCCCCACCCCGTCCACAATAACACATGCTGGTGTTGTGTTTGCTCCTCTCACTTACCCCAAACTATGGAGATTTAGATGATTAAAAGCTGTGTGGTAGATCAGGGAGCAACCTGAGCTCCCATTGTTCCGGGGCTGCCCAAGAGTCTCCTCCCAGAAAACCTCCAAAGGAAGTCATCCTTTCGAGGAGCAGCAGCTCTTCTCTGAGCTCCTCCTGGATGATGGAAGGACATGGGCTCCTCCAAAGAAGAAGCTCATTTCAAGTAGTGGCACCTGGGACCTTATAACAGGAAGAAACCTCCATTAGAATCAGAACAAGTATTTACACCCAGCTTAGGGCTGAGAGGACAGGAAGGAGGCAAAGATCCTCCAAGAACTACAAGAATAGAAGAGCTCAGATACCTGGCGCCTAAGATGGAAGGAGAACAATGTAACAGGGAGGCAACAAGCGGTCAGTAGCAACCTAACTTTGTTAGATAGTTCATGATCTCATTATTTAGATAAAGTTGCACAAAAGTTCTGCAGAACAGTGATTAAACAGAACCAAGAAAAATGAATGAGCGTATTGGAACAAACAGAACAATGTCAACTGTTTCGTTAAATGCAATGAAATACTGCATGAAATAAATATTATTATATTAAAATATCATCTGATATTAAACTGAATGGGAATCACTAGAAGCATCGTCTCACATCTAAGCAGCTCTCATATGTGAACTCAAGCTGTTCCACAAAGTAGGAGCAGGAAATTCAGAGGAACATCTGGAAGCATCTATAGCTTGTGTTTGTTTCACATCAGGGCTTAATATGAAACGTATTGGTGTGAAACATCCTGACAGGTAGGGGTGGCCTTTTATCTTAATGTTTATCGTCAACATTTTCTTATCATGATACAAATTTGGATGGAAAATTTCAATTCATGACGTTTGAAAACGCGAGAAAAAATTAGTTGGAATTTAGACTTTTACTCCATTCTGCACTGTTTGTTCCACGAGTGCATCGGTAAATTAGAAAAGCTGATTAAATGCAGCCGCTGTGTGTTGATTACCCTGTAGCTGGTATCCCAAAGGAGCCGGGCTAAAATGGGAAGATGTTTGTGGTTCTGCCTGCGGTGACTTCCAGGCTCAGCCACAAAGTCACCAACAAAGAAGTTAGAACATAAATATTGTGATAGGGTTTTAGGTCCATATCGCTCAGCCCTGCTGCCAGGAGTACCATAAAAACCAATAAAGAGTTGAAATCAACCAGTACTGAATGGAAAACCAGCACTGGCTTTCTATGGTGCTGTTGGTGGTTCCAGGGACTTGGGTTGCAGCCAGATTCTGTTCCAGCTGCATGAAAGAAAAATATTGCTAAATATGATAAGTACTGGCAGTGTGGTCGCCCCGCCCCGCCCTGCCCTGCCCCTCCTCCACACCCGTTTTCTTCATGTTTTCCCTTCATCTGATCTTCCTCGTCTTTGTCCATCCTGTCTTCTCCTCCCTTCGGTCCTCGGATGATCCTTTCCAAACAAGCCAAGCTGGTATTTGAAGAGTGAAATGACTTAATGACTGGATGAAAAGTGAGCGCTGAGTCATATCTTGTGAATCAGGTGGATGAGTCACTCATGTTTAATGAGAGGGAGCAGTGCCATTCCTGCCTCTTCATCACTAATGGCCCTGCTCTCATTTTCTCTTTAACCCTCCTCACCCCTCATTCACCTTCTCTCTCCAGGTTCCTCTCAGCATGGGGTGACTTTCTGCCATTTTTCACATCTCCTCCCTCCTCCCTGTTATTTCTTGAAGCTGTAACATTTTATTTTGTAGTCTTATAGAGAAAATATACAATACCTCTTTTGGATTTTACTTATGCACAACTATTGACTAATATGCACACGTTTCCATCTTTACATACACATTGTTTTTGACAGCGTTCTTACCCCATAACTGGTTCTCTAAGCAAAGATACATGAAAACCTTCAAAATAAATCTGGTTTTATTGCAGCAGCAGATTCTCACACTGACAAATGGAGAATAATCCAACCTTGAACTGAAGAACATTTATTCAGTGGGGAGTTGCTCACCCCTACCCCCTTTATGCCAACAGACCACTCTTTTTCTCCTGTAACATTTCAGAACCAGAATCAACTTTATTGGCTAAGGGATCATGCTTCACCTTCCATCGCTCAAATCATAAATCAACATCAGTCCAAACAATGACCACGGTGTGGAAAAACTCTTCAATAAGGTCAAGGAGCATGACGTACATGTGTGTGTTTTATTTTAATGTATTTAAAAGATGGAAGGCAGGCTGTGATGGTCCAAATATGCTCCTTCCAGCAGAGTAGCTGGCTACTCAGGCTGTGAGGTGTTCATGGTGTCCATCAGAGAGACAGCCTGTCTCTGTGGAGGCTGGTTTCCGCTAACAGTGCTCTGTAGCGCCACCTGAAGGTAAAAGTCTAAACAGTTTGTGTGCAAGGTGTGTGGGGTCTGCAGAGATGTTAGCTTTTCCTGACCCTTGACCTGTATAAGTCCTGGATGGAGGGAAGGTCAGCCCTGATGATTCTCTTTGCAGACCTGATTGGTTGTTACAGTCTGGACCTGTCCTCTTTGGTGGACGAACCAAACCACACTGAGATGGATGAAGACAGAACAGACTGAATGATGGCAGTAGAGAAGATGACCAGCAGCTCCTGTGGAAGGTTAGGTTCGACATCTTCTTTAGAAAAAACACTGTAAAAATATATATTTTTTTATTTTCCACCTTTTTATATTTATATTTCAAATGTCTTCATGGAGAGAAAAGTTGAACCAAAGTCAAAATCCTTGTTTGTGTCACAAACTTGGCAAATAAATCTGGTTCTGAAATAAAGAAGGTTAACCAGTAATATGAGCAACCTGTCTACCATGAATTAAACTGTAGATTAGCAGATTAACTCCTGGGAAACAAAGACAACTGTATGATTATTAAATCAAGTCATGTCTGTCTCTATAGAGGTAGAGTCAGCAGACAGAATGTTGCAGATCCAAAACCCTGAGGTAAAAAAAGAAGAAGGATCCAGAGTCAAAAGCCACAGAATTAAAGGGAGAATATGACAGAGGAGGTGGCAGCAGCACAAAAGACCAATAATGTGGCTCAGTGAGACGGATAAAGAGCTCTTTGTGTGTTTGTATTTTGGTGGTTGGGGGTTGGATCTGCTATGTGTGAGACGGCTCAGTTTACCCACAGGGCTGAGAGGCTGAATGGAGCTGTGTGGTATTGTGCCTCTGGCTAATCTTCTTCTGTCCTCAGTCTGCACCAGAGTTAGATCTGAAACCCATTACACCAACACTATTTAAGATTTTACCATCTAACCTAAGGATAGGTTGCTGTTTGTTCTCATTATGCAGCATTAATTAAATTGTTCATGTGTTTATTATGTGAATGTCTTGCTTCTAATGCAACTTGGAGCCGTGTGTGACCATAACATGGCCATCTTTATGAGGCCAATCAGCAGCAAGCAGAGCTCCGCAGTGAAGAAGAAGTAAAATCATGCAGTTTTTTTTACTAATAAAAATCTGAATAGTGTGGCATGCATTTACAGGTCCTTCTCAAAATATTAGCATATTTTGATAAAGTTCATTATTTTCCATAATGTCATGATGAAAATTTAACATTCATATATTTTAGATTCATTGCACACTAACTGAAATATTTCAGGTCTTTTATTGTCTTAATACAGATGATTTTGGCATACAGCTCATGAAAACCCAAAATTCCTATCTCACAAAATTAGCATATCATTAAAAGGGTCTCTAAACGAGCTATGAACCTAATCATCTGAATCAACGAGTTAACTCTAAACACCTGCAAAAGATTCCTGAGGCCTTTAAAACTCCCAGCCTGGTTCATCACTCAAAACCCCAATCATGGGTAAGACTGCCGACCTGACTGCTGTCCAGAAGGCCACTATTGACACCCTCAAGCAAGAGGGTAAGACACAGAAAGAAATTTTTGAACGAATAGGCTGTTCCCAGAGTGCCGTATCAAGGCACCTCAGTGGGAAGTCTGTGGGAAGGAAAAAGTGTGGCAGAAAACGCTGCACAACGAGAAGAGGTGACCGGACCCTGAGGAAGATTGTGGAGAAGGGCCGATTCCAGACCTTGGGGGACCTGCGGAAGCAGTGGACTGAGTCTGGAGTAGAAACATCCAGAGCCACCGTGCACAGGCGTGTGAAGGAAATGGGCTACAGGTGCCGCATTCCCCAGGTCAAGCCACTTTTGAACCAGAAACAGCGGCAGAAGCGCCTGACCTGGGCTACAGAGAAGCAGCACTGGACTGTTGCTCAGTGGTCCAAAGTACTTTTTTCGGATGAAAGCAAATTCTGCATGTTATTCGGAAATCAAGGTGCCAGAGTCTGGAGGAAGACTGGGGACAAGGAAATGCCAAAATGCCAGAAGTCCAGTGTCAAGTACCCACAGTCAGTGATGGTCTGGGGTGCCGTGTCAGCTGCTGGTGTTGGTCCACTGTGTTTTATCAAGGGCAGGGTCAATGCAGCTAGCTATCATGAGATTTTGGAGCACTTCATGCTTCCATCTGCTGAAAAGCTTTATGGAGATGAAGATTTCATTTTTCAGCACGACCTAGCACCTGCTCACAGTGCCAAAACCACTGGTAAATGGTTTACTGACCATGGTATCACTGTGCTCAATTGGCCTGCCAACTCTCCTGACCTGAACCCCATAGAGAATCTGTGGGATATTGTGAAGAGAACGTTGAGAGACTCAAGACCAAACACTCTGGATGAGCTAAAGGCCGCTATCGAAGCATCCTGGGCCTCCATAAGACCTCAGCAGTGCCACAGGCTGATTGCCTCCATGCCACGCCGCATTGAAGCAGTCATTTCTGCCAAAGGATTCCCGACCAAGTATTGAGTGCATAACTGTACATGATTATTTGAAGGTTGACGTTTTTTGTATTAAAAACACTTTTCTTTTATTGGTCGGATGAAATATGCTAATTTTGTGAGATAGGAATTTTGGGTTTTCATGAGCTGTATGCTAAAATCATCAGTATTAAGACAATAAAAGAACTGAAATATTTCAGTTAGTGTGCAATGAATCTAAAATATATGAATGTTAAATTTTCATCATTACATTATGGAAAATAATGAACTTTATCACAATATGCTAATATTTTGAGAAGGACCTGTATATTTAGCTCTCAGAATCATTGTTTCACGGACTTTCTCTACAATCTATTATTATTATTTATTATTAGTTATTATGTTTATGTGTTCTTCTGTTAGCCTGCTACTCTGCTGTGGAGACACTTTGATTTATAGACTGAGGTGCAATAAAGGATTATTCTATTCTATTCTATTCTATTCTATTCTATTCTATTCTATTCTATTCTATTCTATTCTGCTCCATAGTGTTGGCAAAAAAACGTTCGGTTCTTGCCTCCACCTTCTCCTATGTTTGCTGAGTCTCCTACATGGTTTTTGGTTTCTGGATTTCTTTCTGACACTCTTCCATAAAGATCAGATTTGTGGAGTCCACGACTGATCGTTTTCCTGTGGACAGATTCTCCCACCTAGGCTGTGGATCTCGGCAGCTCCTCCAGAGTTGTTAAAGCTACAGTAAGACTCAGACTAAATCACACACAGATGGACTCTGGTTACTGATCCCAGGTCTGCAGAAGGCAAGGACAGGATTTTATTTAGGGGTATCAGTGTACAGGGATTATATCAGTTTCCTTCCACTCAGACATAAAATCCTATGAAAATTCATCGAAGTTTAATGAGGTAAAATGTGGAAAATTAAATGTAGGAATAGTTTCTGTTTTAAAATATAATAATCTCTTTGTTGGTTGGTTTTCCTCTCTTGGACTCCTTTCTGTTATCTGTCGTCTTTCTTGCTCTCTTCGATTTGCTGATAATTTTTCTGTTTTCTTGATCCACAGTATAGAATGAATACTAAGCAACCTGACATAAAACCTTCCTTTAGTCTCTCTGCTTCTTCTCTCTGCTCCATTGTGATCCAAACAAGCTCTGCTTCACATCAAAGTGAACATTTGGCACCAGCTACAAATCACACGTTTGATATCCTCTGTTAGTATTACCACAGAGTTTGATCTTGTCTAGTGCTGCAAAGAGCCGTGGCGTAACTGGCAGAGCAGAGCAGTGAATATGGTAATCCTGTCAGCACGCTGTGGATGATTGTAACGCGCTCCAACTGTGACCAGATCTGCTGTTGTGGAGGATAAAAGTATCATATTGCAAACCAGAAGAGCACATTTCACACCAGCTGTCAGCCCGTTGCTGCTTTGGTTTCCATCGGTCAGGGCGTTCGCTGGTTTCCTCCCTGGAAGAAGTTCTTCTCAGTTCACATGAAAAAAGGTCCAGCAGAAAGAAGAGCAGCTAAATTGATGTTTTTATGGTTGGTGGTCATGATCTTGTTTCACAGCTACAGCTCAGGCCAGGTGTCTTCATACACTCATAAGCTAAATGCATTTTTTGAAGTGAGATATTGTGGATTTTCTCCAATCTGTCCTGAAGAGCCGGTGTTCAGAGCAAGAAGGCCCTGGGTTCCAGTCCCAGCTGGAGCCAGTCTGTGTGGAGATGGCATGTTCTCCTAATGCATGAGTAGGTTGCCTCTGGGTTCTCCAGCTTCCTGCCACAGTTTAAAATCAGGCATGTTAGGTTAGTTGGCCACTTTTTAAACCAGAGTGTCAGAACCAATGTCCAAGCAGGCTGTCAGAGAAGGTGCGAACAGTGCAGAGACCTTTGAACTGGAGACAAGACCACAGAGCATGACGCTTGTCTGGTATCCAGTTGTATTAAGTTCAGGTTGTATTAGGTGCTGCATGGCATGTGCTGTCATCAGAGCCTGCAGAAGAAATAATTTAGATCAGAACCTTTAATGAATCATTCAAGACTAATTGGAAGTATTAACGGATTAACACCATCATCACAGCAGTTATTGATTTGACCTCATTGATAGAATCCAGTCAGGATCATTTTAAACAAACATGTTCACCAATTTAATCATCTTTAGATATTTGAGCAGCAGGTGGATTTAAATCCTCCTTAGTTTAAATTCTTTGTGATAAAATAAAATCGAGATATTTGTTTTTGTCTTTGTCTCTCCGTCTCTGTCACTGTCATTGTTTCTGTTTCTGTCTCTCGATGACTCAAAGTTTTACATATTTAATCTGAACAATAGAGAACTGAATTAGGAAAATCTCAACCAGGAAGGTTTGGCCCGCAGAAACAGACTGTTGGTTCTATTGTTTTTGCCTTCGGGCTCATTGTGTCATGTGATCATTTTCACAGAGAAGCAGGAAGAATAGGGAGATCCGACTGTGTTGGGGTGCAGCTGTTGCTTAGGGATCCTGGTGAGGTTGGAGCGGGGAGAGGATGTGTTAATAAGAGCATCCAGATCCTGCAGTAAGCAGGAGGATTTAAGTTGCTCCAGCTGAGATGCATTCAGGCCAAGTCAGTCATGTTGGGCCTCGGGTGCCTTAAATGCAGTCGTCCTGCCAGCCAGCGACAAACACAAGAAACAATGATAAGCTAATACAAGGAGAAGCTGCAGTCCTGATTAGCTCTTCTTCTTTTAATATAACGCTGGTCTGGAACAAACCACAGGCACTAAACTAACTGTATTTCAGTCCTTCAGCACCAAGATTCTAGCCGGGTTCTGCTATATGAATCAAAGCCAGATTGAAGTATTTCCTGCTGGAACGACCAGTTTTATATTGTAAAATACCCTAAAGGACTACGGTACTGTATATATTTCACACAGCTACCAACTAAATCCATCCAATGATCCAGAATCAGGTACAAAATCAGATCCAATGAAGTCGGAACGTTGTGTAAAATGTAGATAAAAACAGAATACAGAGATTTAAAAGTCTTGTTCAACCAAAATGAATAGAATGAATGAACTGAATCCATTACAAAGACAAAATGTTTAATGTTCAAACTGAAACTTTAATATTATATTTTTTTTGTAATTATTCCCTCGTTTTGCAGCAGACTGGCTGATAGTTACGGACCCACTGAGACAGAACCCTTGATGGAGACAACAGTCCTGTGTCGTGACCTTGTTCTCCCATCAGGCTGCAGAGAATGGCAGCCATGTGTAACAGGTATTTTAATTAGCCACATGCTTGTTATTAGCTGTGGTAATTAGCCACGCGGAGCTGGAGGAAGGCAGCTGTAAACAGTTCATTAGAAATATGTTTTCATTCACGATGTTTGCAAACAGAAGTAAATATGCCTATGTAGAGAACAGAGAAAACATGCAGAAGAATGGTCAAAGACTAGTTAGTTTCTGGTAATCAGCTAGTTCGCTGTTTGGTTTGCTTCGTGCAAATATGCAAGAAGAGTGAAATCATCTCATCGTCATTGTAACTAATTTCACGGGAGGAAGATGGTGGTGTGGCTGTTCGCTTAGAGCAGCGATCCATTTTTCTGCCTCCACTTCAACACTTTATGTTCAGAAACTCTCTTCTCTCAGGACTTTGTTCTGCTCAGAGACAGAAGGTGGGTCAGTAGAGACGCAGAGGTACAAGCTTTGATTAGTTCACAGGTAGAAAAGGAAACTTTATCTGGGCCTTATCTGCTCATCAGGATAGAGCAGAGGTGGAACACTGTATGCAACATTAGGTTAAAAGATGGGCTACAAAGCATTCTGAATGTCTGGCAAGGTCAAGGTCAAATATATGTCAGTCAGTCAGTCATTTTCTATACCACTTCATCCATAGTGGGTCGCAGGGAGCTGGTGTCTATCTCCAGCAGTCTATGGGCGGGAGGCGGGGTACATCCTGGACAGGCCGCCAATCCTCAAATATATGTATGTATGACAATTCCCAAAAATGTAGTACACACAGAAACCACAAACACACAACAGTGTATTTAGATACTCAGCACACAAATATGACCAGAATGAACATTAATAAAAGTGATAAAAGTTAGAATAAAAATAATACATATACACAATACAGAATTCTTAATTAATTATTAATACCAGGTGTTTTGGTTCC
Organism: Girardinichthys multiradiatus; assembly: GCF_021462225.1. NCBI lineage: Eukaryota > Metazoa > Chordata > Actinopteri > Cyprinodontiformes > Goodeidae > Girardinichthys > Girardinichthys multiradiatus. The sequence continues at coordinate 48,425,070 of NC_061810.1, forward strand.
TCTCTGAGGCGCCCGTGTCTGGTCAATATATCTGCAGCTGTTCTGTTTCTGGCCTCAGAGGGTCTCTAGAGAACATTAGAGAACAACCAGCATCATGGAGACCAAAGAAACCAGCAGACAGGTCAAGGAGGAAGGTCTCGAGAAGTTTAAAGGTTCTACAACAAACTTTGAACATCTCACAGAGCTCTGTTCAATCCATCATCTGACCATAAAGAGAGAATAGACCACCTGCAGACCTACCAAGACATGGAGGTCCACCTAAACTGACAGGATGGACATGGAGAGCAATAATCAGAGAACTGCCAAGATGACCATGGTAACTCTGGAGGAGCTGCAAAGATCCACAGCTCAGGCGGTAGAATCTGTCCACAAGATTAATATTAACCACAAAGGAAACGCAGCAAACATGTGGAAGAATGTTCTCTGCTCAGAAGAGACCAAAACTAATCTTATAAACTTTGTGTGTGGAGGAAAACTATCACTGCACATCCCCATGAACACACCATCGACACAGTAAAATAGGGTGGTGGCAGCATCATGCTGTGGGGACAGGGAAGCTGGTCAGAAATGATGGAAGAGGGATGGAGCTAAATCTAGGACAATCCTGGAAGAAAATGTGCTAGATGCTGCAGAAGACCTGAAACTGGGGTGGAGGTTCACCTTCCAGCAGGACAACCACCCTGAACATACGGCCAGAGATACACTGGATGGTTTAGATCAAAGCATACATGGCCCATTTAAAGTCCATATCTAAATCCAACTGAGAATTTCTGGCAACATTTGAAAACTGATGTTCACAGATGTTTTCCATCCAGTCTAACTGAGTTTGAGATGCTTTATTAAGAAGAATGGAGAAAACCTTCAGTCTGTAGACGTTCAAAGCTGGTGGAGATGAACTCTAAAAGACTTGCAGCCAGAGGTGGTTCTACAGAGTTCTGACTCAGTGGGGCTCAATACAGGTCCTTCTCAAAAAATTAGCATATTGTGATGAAGTTCATTATTTTCTATAATGTAATGATGAAAATTTAACATTCATATATTTTAGATTCATTGCACACTAACTGAAATATTTCAGGTCTTTTATTGTCTTAATACGGATGATTTTGGCATACAGCTCATGAAAACCCAAAATTCCTATCTCACAAAATTAGCATATTTCATCCGACCAATAAAAGAAAAGTGTTTTTAATACAAAAAACGTCAACCTTCAAATAATCATGTACAGTTATGCACTCAATACTTGGTTGGGAATCCTTTGGCAGAAATGACTGCTTCAATGCGGCGTGGCATGGAGGCAATCAGCCTGTGGCACTGCTGAGGTCTTATGGAGGCCCAGGATGCTTCGATAGCGGCCTTTAGCTCATCCAGAGTGTTGGGTCTTGAGTCTCTCAACGTTCTCTTCACAATATCCCACAGATTCTCTATGGGGTTCAGGTCAGGAGAGTTGGCAGGCCAATTGAGCACAGTGATACCATGGTCAGTAAACCATTTACCAGTGGTTTTGGCACTGTGAGCAGGTGCCAGGTCCTGCTGAAAAATGAAATCTTCATCTCCATAAAGCTTTTCAGCAGATGGAAGCATGAAGTGCTCCAAAATCTCCTGATAGCTAGCTGCATTGACCCTGCCCTTGATAAAACACAGTGGACCAACACCAGCAGCTGACACGGCACCCCAGACCATCACTGACTGTGGGTACTTGACACTGGACTTCTGGCATTTTGGCATTTCCTTCTCCCCAGTCTTCCTCCAGACTCTGGCACCTTGATTTCTGAATGACATGCAGAATTTGCTTTCATCCGAAAAAAGTACTTTGGACCACTGAGCAACAGTCCAGTGCTGCTTCTCTGTAGCCCAGGTCAGGCGCTTCTGCTGCTGTTTCTGGTTCAAAAGTGGCTTGACCTGGGGAATGCGGCACCTGTAGCCCATTTCCTGCACACGCCTGTGCACGGTGGCTCTGGATGTTTCTACTCCAGACTCAGTCCACTGGTTCCGCAGGTCCCCCAAGGTCTGGAATAGGCCCTTCTCCACAATTTTCCTCAGGGTCCGGTCACCTCTTCTCGTTGTGCAGCGTTTTCTGCCACACTTTTTCCTTCCCACAGACTTCCCACTGAGGTGCCTTGATACAGCACTCTGGGAACAGCCTATTCGTTCAGAAATTTATTTCTGTGTCTTACCCTCTTGCTTGAGGGTGTCAATAGTGGCCTTCTGGACAGCAGTCAGGTCGGCAGTCTTACCCATGATTGGGGTTTTGAGTGATGAACCAGGCTGGGAGTTTTAAAGGCCTCAGGAATCTTTTGCAGGTGTTTAGAGTTAACTTGTTGATTCAGATGATTAGGTTCATAGCTCGTTTAGAGACCCTTTTAATGATATGCTAATTTTGTGAGATAGGAATTTTGGGTTTTCATGAGCTGTATGCCACAATCATCCGTATTAAGACAATAAAAGACCTGAAATATTTCAGTTAGTGTGCAATGAATCTAAAATATATGAATGTAAAATTTTCATCATGACATTATGGAAAATAATGAACTTTATCACAATATGCTCATTTTTTGAGAAGGACCTGTATATATGCACATCACACTGATCAGATTTCATATGTGTAAACAATAATAATGCATAATGTTCCTTCTACTGAACAACTATGCACTAGTTTGTGTTGACCTATCAGCAAAACCCTCTAAACACTGAGCTCTGTGGGTGTGATTACTTTATAAGACAGTGTAAATTTGCATTGATGAAGAATCTGGTGGGTAACGCGTCTTCTTCCTCCTTACTAACAATCATAGATGAATACAGCTTGGAATTTAGGACAGACCTTCTGCATTGGTACAGAGCAGCAGTGCAGGCAGGAAATTATGCAGCCCAAACTGTCCCAAATCCCCTAAACCTGGAGACTTAAAAGAGAAACTTAGAAATATTCATGCCTCAGAGCTAACCGACAAACATCACTGCAACCACACCTTCCATTCAGCTAGCAAAGCTCCATTAGTTTATAGCAGCAAAGCAAGGTCTCCAGCAGGCAATGATTCCAGCCAGAACACCATACCTGTGGTGGACCAGGAGCTCCTCTATATAAACCTTTTGGATCAGCTGCTTTTGCTGTTAGAGTTCAGTCTTTGTGAAGAAATCCAGAACTTCTGTCACCCAAACTGTCATTCTCTTTTAAGTGCAATTGATTTTTAAGTTGCTGCAGTTGACTTTTCAGGCCTCTTGTGGCCTTTTCCCCCATGCTGCATATGTGACCTGACAGGAACATGCCTGAACATGGCTATGTGTTCTTCAGGCAGAAGACTTTATCTGTTCCCAAAGTGCAGCTGAAAACTAGTGGTGACAGTCAAAGCCCCAAAGCCATGAAGGGAGCTGCCTGGGGAGATCAGGTCAACAGAGTCAGTGACCTCTTTTAAATTGTTTCTGATTCCATTTTTGTTTTTATCAAATTTCATTCAACAGCAGCAAAAAAGGCCAGTTTTTCATGCATTTTCTGTTTGTTTTACCTTCAGAAATGTGAGGACATATTAAAGGGCAGCTTTTCTTTTTCAGTTGTGTCCAGGCTTGTAACTCATAATAGTCATGAATTATTTCTGCATCAAAAATCAAGAAACATAAGGAAAACAGTGAATAATGTTGCTTAGAACATAGTCAGGAGCTCCTGAAGATCAGTGAGTGGTCAAACAGAACACAGAACCGGGTATCTGCAGCCTTCAAGTCTAAAAAAAAACAAAACATTCTGGCTCTGCTGCCCTTCTGACCAGCAACGTTACTTTGGTCTGAACTGTTGTGCACCAGAACATTTCTCCCATCGGCTGTGTCACCACAATCCCTTATACTTTAGAGCCATGGTGTAATTGCACATCTCTCTTTTCTCCACATCAGTCTCTGCCTCACTCATCAGGGTTTAACTGCACTACAGTAATGTATAGTTAAGCCCAAAGTATTCATACCCCTGGTAGATTTGGATTTCTTTTTATTCAGTCAAGAAGTCTGATTTCTGATAGGACAGTCCATCCAGAGTAGGAGACAGTCCAGTCCATCTGCAGTTGGGTTCCAGAGTCCCAGTCTTGCATGGAGGTGAGTCATATCAAGTCGGTAAGGACACAACAACCCACAAGTCTGGCCAGAATTAGAATGCCTTGATACCCTTGGCTATAGTCCCGCTCATGCTGGACCCAAACTCAACTCCTCTCCCAGCAGGCGGTGGGCCCGCCGACGAGCTGAAGCCAGGAACAGCAAACCCCCAGGGTTACACGGGTTCTGAAACTTCTCCACTGCATCAAGGTTCTGATTCTGTGGAGAAGAGCAATAGAGGTTTATGTTTTGGAGGTCGGGAACCTAAAAGACTCTATTTGTGTCAAAAAATACCTTTTTAAAATTACTCCTCTGCTTCAGAAGAGCGTAGACATGTTGACTAGGACTTGATCACATGTCGCACTTTAAAATCTTTTGGGGTTCTGGCTCTAAAAGGATATTTTCCTCATGAAAACGTGCTAACAGAGCGAAGAAGGGTCGTCGTTATGTCGCTTGACTCTTTTCAGCCAGCCTTTGTGTTTGTTTCTTCGTTTGTTTGTTTGTTGTTAAAATTGAGCTTCTCCTTCAGATCACCACCCTCTGCTCTCCATCTGATCTGGCCCCAACTTCCTCCCGCTTTCTAATCTGTTCTGCACACAATGCATGTGTGTTTTATGTTCAGGCTTAAAACAATAGAGGCTCCGTGGCACACAGGTGCATGAGTGAGATATATATATATGTTGACGAAAGAAGCGATTGCGCTGAGGGGATGGAGACGTGGCTGGACAAAAAGAGAAGACTCCTGAATGATTCATGATGAAGAGATGGCCGCATTCAGCACAGAAAACAATCACATGTGGATTCATGAATGCATGAGTGCTTCCGAAACACACTTAGCCTGAACCGTACACACACCAGCACACTCACACACAGGGGGCAACAGCCACACACACCGCTTACCATGATCTGACACACACACACACTCACACACACACACACACACATCATGCTCAGTTGAACAGACTGGACGTCCGCTTCGGGAGTTCTGCAGCTCTTTGTGTGTGTCAGTGGACTGTCATGGAGTTGGGACAGGACATCCTGCGGTGGACTTGTCGTGTCACAGGGAATGAGTGGGAGGGTGCTACGTGCAGAGAGGGAGCAGATAAGCAGAAGCAATAAGCTGGGAGAGACAAAAGGGCCAGGACGGATGGAGAACGGGAGCGCTGTGTTGTGTGCCTGCGTGGGATGAATGTATACTCACAAGCTTTCAGCTCAGTTAAAAATTCATCAGCATTTGTAGAAAATGGATGAAATAGAATTTTTATTCATGTGGGAATCTTTTCCTTGTTTTCAGCAGACCTTACAGAGTAGCCACCAGGAGGTTAATTGGTTCCCAGGTTTTATGACCATTAACCAACATGTCACTCTGTCCAGTGTTGGGATTTAGAGTTTGATTTTGAAATGTTTTACTGGATTCTCACAGCAGGGAAGTCCTGGGTTCAACCCTTTCTGTTGCACATTTCCCTCCTACCATGTGAAGCATGAATGTTTCGTTGACCAGAAACTAGCCCCAGTGTATAGGTGTGAGTGTGTGTTTGCCCTGTGTGTCTCTGTGGAAACTCTGTGTGTCCTGTCCAGGTAGTAACCAACATCATCCAGGGAATGGATACATGTATGGACAAAAAAACATTTCAGTGCGGTTTTTCTCTCAGATTCAGTAGAGCATCAGAAACTAAGTTTTTGCCAGTTTTTACAGAAAAATGTCTTATTATTGTGTGTAAAACAGTTTCAGAGTGAATGAGTGACTCAAATTTTTTTCTCCATTTGTCACTGGCACTGTCTAGTTGCTGGATGAGCCTGATCTTTATTATTTGTTGACTGGGATGGTGAGTGGTCTGCCGGCCTGGCATGGTGGTGGGATCCTTGGTATGGCTGTGGTTGGTGAGGGAGATGTTGTTGTATGGATCCAGTGTGTTTGGAGGTTTCTCGTTCTCATTCATTCTTCCTCCTTTTAGAGCAAATCTTTTCTGACTCTGCAGGGCAACCGGGCCTACCATGTTGTTTCCTGCAGCCTTCCGGACAGAGCAACAACTAACAAACAAAAATAGACGGCAACAACTAGGGATGCACGATATATCAGCATTGTCACTGGTATCAGATGATGTTATTCAGTCAGTTTCTGTTTTAGGTCCAGAAGAATCAGATTTGCTCACATTTTCCTCAGTAAGGTTTCCTGATGAATTGAGATGGATCTGCATGATGGTGTCAGGACGAGGGCATTCACGCACCTCTATCCTTCTCTTTCTGTTTCTCAAAGCTTTGATTGGTTGTGAGCTCATTATTCAGCATCTGATTTCCTGACCAGTTAAATCCTGGCTGAAGTTCGTTTCAGACCTCATGAGGGGAGATTTAAACAACCTAAATCCTTTAACAAAATCTCCCTTTCATGGCCACAAGCTTCCCTCTGAGGTCTGCTGGAAATCTCTTTGTTTCTGAGGCTTTTTCTCTTCAGGATTCTGGAGATTTTGGGAGGTTTTAGTGGAGGTTTCTCTTGCAGAAGCTCTGACAGCTTCCTGCTCTGTTTCTCACCTCTGAGCTCTGGGATGGAAGTCAGATCAGATGTTTGTAGTGTTTCTAAAGGCATCTGGTAAAAACTGATGGAACTGCCAGACAATCTGGTCTCTTTGGAAATCCAAGCCTCAGTGTAAGCAACACAACCCAACAAACTCTGGTTTCACCTCACCTGACTCTGTGTCCATCACATGACCATCACCTGACCATGTGGGTAGTCTTGAAAGGGTGTTCATTTTATTTTACATCAGTGAGGTACCATCAGTGATTGGCATTTATTCAGTTTAAAAGGGAAAAAATCTTTTTGTGTGTGTGTGTGTGTGTGTGTGTGTGTTCCTGTCTTGGCATCACAGTGAGAACCATTTTCCCGATTTCACCATCAAATTGAGGACCGTTTGTACCAAAGTGAGGACATTTTGCTGATCCTCACGACCTATTTTGCTAACGGTTAGGTTTAGGACTAAGGTGTGAATTGACTTTAGGTTAAGGTTAGGGTTAGGCATGCACTGGTAATAGTTAGGTTTACGGTTATTGTCAGGGTTAGGGCATAGAAAAAGTTGAAAATGACTGAAAATCAATGGAAGTCAATGGGAGTCAACACATGGTCCTCACTACATATAGCAAAACAAGAGTGTGTGTTTGAGTGTGTGTGTGTATGTGTGTGTTTGTGTGTGTGTGTGTTTGTGTGTGTGTGTGTGTGTGTGTGTGTGTGTGTGTCTGTGTCTGTGTGTGTGGAGAATATATAAAGTCCTTTAGTTTTAATACATTCATGCATCAGCACTTATCTGCTTCTTTACTTAAACTTGAAACAAAAATCCAACCATCAGCATAACCCCCCCCCCATCCATTAGCTCATATATCACCTTTTTGAAAATCAAATGGAAATCAGGACAATAATGGACCATTAACCTTCTCCTCCATCCAGCATCTGGACCGCTGATCTCTTAGCATCAAACTCTGTTTCCTGCCTTCATCTCTGCAGCCTCATTTTGTCTGTGTTCAGTCAGAACGTGTTCATGCAGAGGGTCTGAATCCATTCATACAGCCATCACCAGTTACTTCTCCCCAACGGGACCCAGGCGGTGCTGTGAAGTTGCATGTGCGGACCCGGACCTGACAACCTTCACAAAGCTGCAGGGAACTGCAGAGGAGCAGTCGTGAGTAATGAGGTACATCGACACAGTGCTTCAAGCTGTTCAACCTCTGGATTTAGAACAAGAAGTCAAAGCTTCTCGTTAAGAAGTGATGAACAAGGATCACATGTTATTTAACTGATTCTCATCATATTACTGGCTAATAGTTACTGGTTCAGTTTGATGGCCTGTTGGTACACAGAACCTGTCTGGTGACAGAGACGAGTGAGGAAGTCCTGTCCTGACCTGTCCTGGCCAGGCCAGGACAGGTCAGGACAGGCCAGGCCAGGACGTGTCCATCCCTCACCTGGAAGCAGAAGCTGCAGAACCACAGGAACCTCTCAGATGTTGTGAACCCAGATCCTTTCTCCTCCTTCCCGTCAGGGAATGGGTTTGCTCCAGATTCTGCTTGACAGCCTGGCAGATACAAGCTGCAGCTCCTCTGGTCTTTCAGGAACCGACTTGAACCCAGTTTACAGTAACAGTGTGTGCATTGTGCCTTCCTCCAGTGGAAGGAGAAGCATGTTCCTCTGCAGTGGAAAGGCTTCATCCTCAGCTTACCCCGCTGTCTCAGTGCATCTCACAAGGATCATGAAGATAACTGAGGTTCTTTCGTGGTTCTGGATTCTGTAGCAGTTAACTATTCAGAGCATGTCAGAACAGAGCCGGGCTTTTTTTAGTGGATATCTCGCTAACATTTCCTGTATGATTTTTACTGAAGGACCCAATAAATCTTGGGTGAGATTGTGACTCTTTAGAGGTCCATGTTGTTGTGGAAGCAGCTCCATGTTAATGGAATGTAATCGTGCTGTTATGAGGTGATGAAGATGCGCTGAGGACGGTCATTAGAGCATTAAGTGCTGCTTGTGTTTCCCTTCATTACTGATTAAAGTGACGGTGAAACATTGGACTGCTTTTCCCGGGTCAGCGGGGAGTTCTGCGGGCTCGGCTACAGATAAGGTTGACTTACTGCAACGACCTGAGACAGTTGCAGCCTTCAGGTTCTGCAGATCAGAGGAACATTTCCATTAACTCCACAGCATGTCTATCCCAGCCTGATCACGCCAACATCTCCTTCTTACCTTCACTTAACTTCATTTGAATCCAGATCCCAAGATGTCTTCTTCTCTTATTGACATTGTTACTTGTGAGGATTTTACTCAAACTGTTAAGCTCTCATACACACACTTTGAGATGTTAGTGCTGCTATCTTAAGATCAAAGTATCTGGCTTGCTTTCAAAGCTGGAGTAGACCATTTTCACTGAGAGACAGGCAGCCTGAGAGCGCTTTTGATAATCTCCACTGTCTGATGAGATCTCCTTTGAAATGCGTTCAGCAAATGAAGACAAAGACACAGAGTTGGAAGGAAAGTTGCGAGAGAGAGAGAGGACAAATAAAGAAGAAAGGAGGGTAGGAGAGGATGGCAAGAGAAAGTGGACAGAAGAAAGAACGAGGAGCTCTGCAGCAGATCTATTTTTGAACATCATTTGCATTGCTCTTTCTCCCAGCCTCTTCCTCTGTCTCTTATAATCACACTCCATCTCTCATGCCTCCTCCTCTCCATGTTTATTAGTCATCTATCAGAAACAGACATGCAGATGGAAGAAAACCCATCTGTGTAATTTATTCTGCTGTTTCAGGCCGTGTTTACTCCTTCTCCGGGCTGACATCCATTTGTCAGACACCTCTTCCTCTTCCGAATGCATCCATTTGCCTCTGAATCGCTCCGTTCCTGCATCTCTTTATGGGGAAGAGATTGCAGTTTGGCTACAAATGCTGAAGGATGAAATGAGCGCTGGTGTTGTGATGACTCAGTGGGTTCAGAGATGTTCGTGCAACATCAAATCTGACTCAAGACTTCTTCTTCATCTTGTTGCCCTTCTCTAGCCTGCTTCTGCATAACTGCTGCAATGAAACGATTCAAGAGACTCGGGAGAGATATGCAATTTGATTTGTCTGAGTGGAACAATTAAACTTTTATTTTCCTTTACTTGTATTCCTATTATCTGTTCTGTTAAAGACATAACTTTATTCTAGGTGTGTTTCTAAAATGAGATAAATCCACAACTCATGTTGAATATGACGGATTATCCCGATTATAAATTAGAGATGTGTTAGGCTTTGAGCAACGGAGGAACCCAGAATGCAGACTAGCAGGCAGCATGACGGTAAGTGCAAAAGGATATAATTAACAGAAAACTCACTCATAGAAGAGGCAGGAACAAAACAATAAACGGGCAGGCAAGACAGGCTTGGCATGATCCAAAAAAAAACTAGACTTGAGCATGATCCAGTAAACAAGACTTGAGCATGATTAGAAAATGTTTCCGCAAGGAATAAACAGAACAGGTGTGTATATATGGAGTTTGAACCAGGTGAAGCAAGACAGATTAACTAGGTGCAGGTGAACCGAATAAACTTAATTGACAAGAGAGAACAAATGTGACTGGAGCAAAACAGGAATTCAAGAATACAAACTAATAGAAACATAACTAGAAAAACATGAAACGAAAGCATAACCAGATCCAAAAACTTAACTTGACAACACATGGACTAGAAGACAAAAACTAAAGCATGACCAGGAAAATAATAAACAGAAACATGATTGAAAACCTTAACTGTGAAACAGACCAACAAAACCCAAAAACACCCACAAATCATAACTGTCAAATGTGGAGGTTTTTGTTGCAGACCAAAGTGCAGATGCAGGCGAGGAGACGACATGGTGAGCAGAACGATGATTTATTTCAATCCAGACTTATGCAAAACTCAAAGCAGGCAAGCAGGATGCGACAAAAACATCTAGGCGTCCAGGTCAGAACAAGGTACTAAACAAAGTAGCTAGACGTAGCGAAGGTAACACCAAGGGAGACGAAGAGACAAATGACAAACCATCAAAAAACAAAGAAACTAGACTAACTAATATACAGAGGGTAACAGAGGGCAGGTAATCAAAGGAACTAGGAACAGGTGTGACAAGGAGGCAGGGAGGCTGAAGGAACAGGTGAAACTAATGCATAGACTAAAACACGGGCGAAGGGACTAATAAATAATAACGAGACACAGACCTAAGCAAAACAATAGACCAAGATAAATAAAACATAGAATCAAGAAAAACATGAACTAAAGGAAACTGAGAAACTGGAGGGAACACAACAACCTAAGATCTAAGGACGTAACAAAATAGAAACAATAAGGAAAAGTAAACAAACACTGACTGAACCAAACAGGGAAATGAAACAGAGGATGAGAGGACTTAAATACCAACCAAGATGTAAATAATAACTAAAGCTGAGTTAACAGGAGGAAGAACTAGAACTAAAATGTCCAAACCCTGACAATAACAAGATGGAATATTAAGACATCTGTTTGAATGAATGGGAAGATAAATCCAGATGAACAGAACCTCAGAACACAACAGAAGGTTCTGTGGCTCTAGGTGGAAAACTAGATGGGTTTTATTGTTTCTTCACAACATGCAGGACCACCTCTCAGTTCAGCACTGGAACATTTTATCAGATTATTTACATTGTGAACTCCTTCCGTTTGCAGTTTTTCTCCTCGGTTTCAGGTGTTTTCAGGTGCAGGTTTGGACTGAGGTTTGCTCTTGGTGATTTTTCAGATTTGCCCCAGTCAAACCTGCAGTTCATCGCTTTTTAAAACATGCTGTAAAAGAAAAAAAGTGCGGATTTGATCCGTAAGACGTGAAGATGAAGATGAATGAGCTGGACCGGAACCTCCAGCGCTCTTACAACACTGTTACCTCATGATTTTTGCACATAATTAACCACAATCTCAACTCTGTTCTGGTTGCAGGTGTCAGGAAGGACTGATCTCACCTGACAACTAGGTAAGTGAAATCTGAGATGGACTAATCTAACTGCAGTAACTAGTTAGCAGAAGAATCTGGGCTTTCTTGCAGCCATCTGTCTCAGAACCAGAACCTCCTGGATGTTAGGACTGAGATGTAGTTCTGAAGCTTTGCCTGGTTGAACGTGGTCAGTAGAGACCACTGTATAGAACTGTATAGACTGGTCCTACATAGATGGCTCTGCATGTGGAGACATATGTGTTATGAGTAAAGCATAATACAATCTTTGCTCTCTAATAAACCCGGAGAGTGAATCAGAGCCACCACAGAACATCTGGTGAGACTGAAACCTGTCTCTCAAGCTGCTGTTTATTCTGGCTTATCTGGGATCTAAGCTGCACCAATAGTGATGCAGGTTAAACTGTGATGTTGATTACAGTGGAGGGTGGCCTCAGCTCTTTACTGTGGAAATGTTGAACTGTTTAAATTTTCTGTCAGTCTATAAAGTCGTGTAAATTACTGTCTAAAAATAATGCATTAATAAAATCTCTCTTGGGTCCCCGTGAAGAAAAATATTTGATCTCGATGCTGGTCGGCTTCCTTTCAGGTGCTCTAGACTCATCTAGGAATAAAATAAAACGCGCCTGGGAAGGTGAGGCTAAGATTGAGGATGAAACATGGGATGAAATATGAATGAACATCAAGTCTTGCTCTATCAACACTAGGCTTCAGTTGATTCAATATAAGGTAGTTCATAGAGTAATTCAATTCAATTCAATTCAGTTTTATTTATATAGCGCCAATTCACAACACATGTTGTCTCAAAGCACTTCACAACAGTCAGGTTCATACATTTCTATTAATCCTAACAATTGAACAGTGTAGTCAGAGTTAGGTTTTTATTCAAATTGGATAAAAAGTTTTTCTATCTACTCCAAAATTCAATTTGTCTCTCTTTGTTGTGTAATAAATGGAAGGCAGCAGAAGGCACTCTTGCACATCTTTTCTGGCCCAAAATTACATAACTTTTGATTTCTCATCTGTCTTTAAAATCATTGTAGCACCTGATCCTGGAACTACTTTGTTGGGATGCTTAAACACCTGGATGGTAGCATACACACAGCTCTAACACTTAGTGTGATGATTACTAAGAGATGATTCCTAAAACTCCGGAAGTCTGATTTAGCTCCCAGGTTTGAGACCTTGCTGAAGGAACTCATAAGCATCCTACACGTGGAAACGCCAAGATATGAACTTTCTGGTAATAATCTGACGTTTTCCAAGAATCCAGTGTTGGAACATATGAATGGCCAATGATGCTGTCTTTATTCAACCACCTTACTGACGTACTCTCAAGACACTGATGTGTCTTTAGCCCCTGCTCTCGTTAACTTATGCATTTATTATAATTATTCCATGTTGCATTTGCCTTTGTCATTATTGTGACTATTGTTTGTTTCTATTTTTTATTTCATGTCATTTATTACTGTTTGGTTATTAGCATTGTCTCTGTCTCTTTTGATATAATTCAACTTGAAAATCTTCATAAAAAAAAGTGTTAAACAGTTTAAATTTAGGCATTGAGGGGTTTAGACCACCACTCCTACATGCAGCTCATTACTGAACAGATTCTGTGGAACCGGTCTCTTCTAATCTGTTGACCCAGACCGTCCGGTTAGTTGTGGTCCAAGCAGAACTGCTGGAGATCATTTACATTTCTTGGTTTGCTGGTTTAACCCTGATTTAGTAACGCAGGTTTTCAACAAAGCTTGAGTTCTGAGCTTTGGGAGACCAATCCAGAAGCTTAATGTCAGCCAGCTTTGTTCACTTCAGAACCAGATTAGATTCTTGTTTGAGATGTTCCAACACCAACCAGCTCTAGGTTTTAACCAGCTAACTGTTCATTTGAAGTGAAGTCCAAGAATCCACCTTCTTTATTATTTCAGTCAATTTGTGTTATACACTGGCAGTGAAACTGTCCCAAAGCATGATGCTACCACCATCGTGCTCAACATTTGTCTTCACCTGTATTCCCCCTTACAGCTTAATAAACCATAAAACTCTTCTTCAGAAGATATTTGGCTAGTCCATGTGGGCAGCTGCAGGTTTCAGGGAGCAAGCTTCCTAACATCCAAGGTGTGTGGCGATGTGTCTTTCTTAATTATTGAAAGATCATGATCATGCCGATGGGGGGGGGGGTCATGCTGTTTTCTGACGGGTGGGGCTCGGCAGCTCCTCTCGGGAGCGACCTGATGACCTGATGAGGAAACTGCTCCAACGTGTGAAAGCCAGGAAGTCATTTATCACAGCAGCTGTTCAATGAGGACAAGGTTGGAACATGAAAACGGACATTTGTCCAAAATCAGTTGAGCTGAGAGCCTAGGCTCTGATGGGTGATTAAACCAGTATGTAGTATAGCTGCAGGGACAGGCGACAGAGCAGGACACAAGAAGACGTGAGGAAGAGGACAGAGTGGAGGGAGGAGAGCGAGGAGGAGAAGAAGAGAGATCACTGAGGACTGAGAGGAAAATATGAGGGAGAAGAGGGAACAAAGAGGACAGATTCTTCCAAAATGTCTATTAGGAAGTTAATGTCAGATATAAACCTAATTAATATTTAATTTATGTTTGAGGTCAGAGTTTTAATTATTTCTAGACTAGTATTCATCACATGACTCTGATGTTCAGGTTGTCATCATAAAGGTGGACCACTGCCACCCTCCACCTAACACCATTGTTCACTTTGTTGGTTGAACATAGAAAACCTGAAAACAGGTGCAATATGGAGTAATGAAGAACAATGGTATAACTACTATCACAGATGAAATGGGATTTTGGCCCCTGGTTATATAGATCTATCACACACAGAGTGAAATGTTCCAAGCTTTATATCTGGTAATGCTGATGATTATGGCTCACAAAGAATGAAAACCTAAAATGGCTCTCAGAATGTTAGAATATTGTTTTATTGCCTGTCCTTGATTTCTTCTTGCATATTAAATATATCGATCCTCTAGTGAATGTTATTTTATATATTTTTGAATTTTCTAATAGGACATCCTTTCAGTGAGTGCCTTGAAACTATGTGATGATTTTATTGTTTCATTCATCAGAACTCTGGGTTAGAAACCCAGTGTCTCATCTGATTATTGTCTCTGTAAGTTCACTGAAACAAACTCTCTGAAAGATGAAACATGTTTCGACCAACCACTGGAGCTCTGCTGCACAGAGTGTCTGAAATGCAGAGGACAGGGAGGACAGGTCCCCTGCTGTCTCAGGGTCTTCAGGAAAGAAGAAAGGAAATAATCAGTGAAAACTGTCCAGAAGCATATTTGGGTCAAGTTCATTTCCCTGTACAGCTCTTTACGGTTGTACAGCTTTAAACAGGCTTTAAGCAGGGCAGAGACAGTGAGCCAGAACCAAAACCAAACCCAAATGGATTTAAAGCCACAAGCTGCAAAAAACAAAGCCGACCAATCCACTGTTAGGGAGCTTTGGATGCATTCGCTTAGTTCGAGCCACTCTCAGTAGTACAGAGTAGAAAGAAGTGAATGAAGAGTACAGAGTGGTCTCAGGAACTCAGGGTTTAATAAAAGTAGCTTTGCATGTTGCAGTGAATAAAAGCAGACTGCTGACCGCCGAAGTTTTTATCTAAAGTTCTCGACCAACAGATGGACCAAAAGAGACGCAGACTGAAACACCACCTGATGACGCCATCATCTTACTATTGTATTAGTTCACAGAACATCATCGACCAACAGATGGACCAAAAGAGACGCAGACTGAAACACCACCCGATGACGCCATCATCTTACTATTGTATTAGTTCACAGAACATCATCGACCAACAGATGGACCAAAAGAGACGCAGACTGAAACACCACCTGATGACGCCATCATCTTACTATTGTATTAGTTCACAGAACATCATCGACCAACAGATGGACCAAAAGAGACGCAGACTGAAACACCACCCGATGACGCCATCATCTTACTATTGTATTAGTTCACAGAACATCATCGACCAACAGATGGACCAAAAGAGACGCAGACTGAAACACCACCCGATGACGCCATCATCTTACTATTGTATTAGTTCACAGAACATCATCGACCAACAGATGGACCAAAAGAGACGCAGACTGAAACACCACCTGATGACGCCATCATCTTACTATTGTATTAGTTCACAGAACATCATCGACCAACAGATGGACCAAAAGAGACGCAGACTGAAACACCACCCGATGACGCCATCATCTTACTATTGTATTAGTTCACAGAACATCATCGACCAACATTTCAGTTTTTATTTGAGGACTGACTGGAGGTCCCCAACCACCAGGCTGCACAGTGTTGACCAGGCGAGAGATCAGATTTATTTCAGGAAACCTCTGATCATCCTTCTTCTTCTATCAGAGTAGGAGGACATGCTGGTGAGCTGACAACATGGCAAATGTCCCCTCAACAGCGTTATCAGAAAGCCTGATCTCCACCTATAGATTCTTGTCTTAAAACGTTATATCCTAAATTGTCTGCCTTCATCAGAAAGTTGATAAGGTTCCAGGAAAGTTGTCCCAGAACTGCTCGTTTTTCTGGACTCCAGTGGAATCATGCTTGTCTCTCAGGTTTGTTGTGTGGCTTTTGATGTTTCCTCAAACTGAACCAGTTCATGTTCAGGAACACCAGCTGCTCTGCAGATTCATCTACTCTACTCGCTTTCATCTTAGACAGAGAAACTGCCATTTTGAATATTCAACTTTTGGTTTTAAAAAGTGAAAAAATAACTAATGATGGACAGATGTTCAAGATATCACGAGAAGAGCAACCAAATGAGATGATTTCATTCTTTTTATATTTAAGACGTTGAAATTTCTTCTTTTTCCTCTGGTTTAATCAGAATGCAACTAAAGCTTTTAAATATGATTCTTTTTGAGGTTAGTGTAAAACTAAATGTATCTTTTGACTTCATCATCTGGACTTAATATGCCTCTTATGATGGTTAACCCAAGTTTCCAGCTGAACCAGAACTCGGATGAGTATGGACGAAGTGGCGACAGACAAGTGTGTTGGGATTTGAAGCACTTCTGCTGCACCAAGCAGCTCACTTTAAAGTCTGGACTTCTTGTAACAGAGCTGACTCAGTACTTTGTATCATAGCTTTTAGGTCTGTAATTGTGAATGTTCTCAGATCATCAGTGGGCTGAGAGAAGTACTGACAAGCCCTTCAGCTCCACTCTGTTACCAGTTATCTCGACAGCTTCCTTCAGTCTTCCTTTTGCAACAGAGAATCCCAGAGTCCCATTGGCCGCTCTGTTCCACTTCTCTCCACCTTTGTTCTGTCTGTTTCCGTTTCATTGGTCCTTTCACACTGATTTCAGTTTCACCATGTTTAACCAAAGCTGTCACAGCATTTTCTGTTGAGTTGTCCGTTTATTTGACAGTTTTTATGTCAATAATGTAAGACATATGCAAGCCCCAGGCCACGTTCAGACCTGGAGTGGTGCTGCATCGAAACCCCACATGGTCAGGATTTTCCTGGGATGGCTCTGCAGCAGCTGGATCATATTTTAGTGTATCATGTCACATCACATGGGCTCAACTGTCTGTGTGCAACTCAATGCATTTAGGAAAGTAAACAGGATGAAGGCTGAAGTTCAAAGTGAGCATCAGAATGAGGAATTTTGAATAATGCAAATGATGTCGGCTTTAAGAACAATAAAATATTTCAAGTAGGTGAGACATTCTCCTAAAACGACTGCAGCTCGTTTTTTCTTTGCTTTCAGTCATTAACTTCTTCAGCTAAAAGTTAAATGGAAACAGAACAAAGAGGAACAGAGGTGGAAAACAACAGAAATCCATCAGCATCAGAAATGAGCCTCTAAGCCTGTGTTTCCATGCAGAGATTTTCCATCCAGGAAATTTGTGATTTGATGGTAGATAGCGTTTCAAAGTGTTTCATCCAATGAAAAATGGACAAAGTAACATTAAAGAGTAACTAAACCCCAAGACCCGGGCATTGCTGAGTCAGCGCCTTGAGCCAGCAGCTCCACCTGATAAGGCTCAGGCCCGCTGGGCTCCGTAAAGCCTCCCTTGACCTCTGGTGATGAGGATCGTGAAAAATCCTCCACCTCTAAAGATCAGTGGTGAATCTACCAGCGTTGCTCTGCTTACTCTTCACGTTTCAATATGTCAACTTAAGATGGCTGCCACGTTCCCTCATCCTTCTGACCACACCCCCATTTAACCCCCTCTGCTCATCCCCACACTTGACCATGCCCCCGTGACTATTGGCACCGCCCACTTTGGCAGCATTTTTAAAAGTTTGTCTGGGGGCGGAGTCAGGCTTTTAGATGGAGTTTAGTTCCACTTTCAACTATTTAGCGAGTCTTTGTCTCCAACCTTGTGTCAAGAAATGTATTTGTATTAAAATGATGAGTAGATACAGTTTGCAAAGTTTAAATTCCCTCTAAGGCAACAGGAGAAGGTTCTTCATCCCTGATGTTTTTAAAGCAGAGTTGAGGTCCTCAGTATGGTGGAGACAGAAAGGATGCTAACATCACCCAGCAAAGAAGATGATTGAAGTGATATTCATGCCTTCAGTTAGGCAGCACTCCATTAATCATCAGGATGATGAGAAGACAGAGAAGTTCATATTTAATATTTAATGCTAATCTCGGCAGAGCTCCAGAAATAAACAGCCTCTTAGTTCTCTACTGTAAAAACAAGGCAGCAACAGACGGTAGGCATTCAACAACCAGTCACTCAGTTACTACATTCTAACAAACTTCCAGTCATTTATGCAGCATAATCATGATCATTGTGGGGTCGTGAAAGGTCACCCATTTAAAATAGACCTGAATGGACTGGTGGACCAGTGGGACGTGTCTTCTAATCAGAAGGTTGTGGGCACCATCTTATGTGTCCTTATGTTGCCTACCAACCTGTATGTTAGGGTGTGGAGGTTGTGAGGGCAGCTGAATAAGACTGATTAGTCGGTAGGAGCAGAAGAGCCCGAAAGAGTACATGGCTTGGAGATTCTCACCCAAATTTACCAACATGAACCAGTTCAGACGAAATAAAAATTTTACTTAAATATTCAGTTAATTTAAATATTAACTTTACTTAAATATGCAGCTAGCATATCAGTTTCCTTATATTTGATTTCTATATGCATCTCTTTTATGTTTTAAACTTAGGAATGTTTTTTAATCCAAACTTGGAACCAAACGGGTCTCCTTTCCAGATAGATCTGCTGTTATACACACAGACTGGTTTGTTACAGTGTCAGCACCCAAAACCTCCACTTGTGCAAGTACATTCAGTGATTTCCTTATCTAGGCTGCTCGGAGAACTAATGTCGAATGATGGATGCAGGCCCATGTGGTTATGAAGTTTGTCCTTCTCTACAGTAGTTTAGATCTCCACCAGGAGCTCCAAAGCTTTTCATAAAGTTTACTTTCTTGTAAGGTTTGAAGTTATCAGAGGAATTTTATTGTCACTCATCGGCATGCTCTGTTTGGGTTCCTGCATGATGTGACCACCCAGCTGTCTGCAGACTTAGTCCTCCTAGTGTTGACTAATTCATCTAGTAGGGGTCGTCTGAGCCTGGAGAGCTTCACTTTCACTGACTGTCGGATGCTCTAGTAACTGCCTGTAAAACATTGCTAAACTTACCTACTATCGCCCCCTGGTGGAGCGCTGGATGGGGTTGGGTTACTCTGATACCAACTGACATGTTAAAATTAAATGAAACTTGGTCATAGCTTGTCTCTGGGTTCATAGGAAGCCAAACTAACCTTTGGGATTTTTTCCAAGCAGAATTTGACAAAACCTAAACCTTTTCAAGCCCCTCTTTGAAAGATATGTGTGCTTTTAGATTTTCCTGTGATAATAGTGGCCTTATGGACAGCATCTGATTATGCTTTTAAAAGGTATAATGTTATGGTTGAAATAAAATCAGAAAATATTTCTTTTATGCATTTTTAAAATAACAGGACAGGGTTTTTATGGCTGTGAGTGATTGGCCTGCAGAGTTCTAGGGGCTGGTTTACTGCATATTATTTTCTTTTTATTTGTTGTGTGAAATATGTTATAATGTGATAATTGAAAGAATTTATTGCAGATGTAATATTATGCATGCTCTCAGGGAATGGGCTTCAGCAGCAAATAAAAAGCTTAAGAAACAGGCTGTCTAATGGATGACCCTGCTGCCTTAGAGAAAGTGCACATAAAGCCAATAATTGAAGTCTGAATATAATTAAATTAAAGTGGTTCAAATTCATTTCTGCAAATTATAATAAACATTGTATAAAAATGAATACTGGACTGAATCTACCAGTGATTATAGTAATTGTGATGTCCGTCTGTGTCATTAGAGGTGAGCTTTTTGCCTTCAGTGAACACCCATTACCCAGTTCACCTCCCTGCACGCCGTTTGCCTCCAGCTTCCACACAAAAGGCCAAACAGAAACACTGCGGCTCGTTGGCTTGTCTGAACATTTTGGACTTTAGTTCCACAGACAGACACGAAAGTAACACATTCTCCTTTTAATTCAGCTGTGATCAGAGGTCCTCAGGCTGCTGTGGAGTGGTGCAGCATAACAGCAGGTATGTGGAGGTTCCCTTCCTCAGCCTCTAACTGCATTCCTCTGGGCTCCTCTCACCTCTCTTGGTGAGTCAACAATCCCCTTGTGCCTCTGATCTTAATGGGTCTTATTAACTACCATGGCAACAGCAGGGACCCGGGACAACGGTGTGCTTGGGCCATTTATTGTTGGACACAAAAAGGGACAGGCCGAGCGGCCACTGTTGCAGCAGGGAGGACTGGATTCACAAAGGGTCTGTCTTCGAGCAGATTGTGGAGAGTTTGAGCAGTTTTTCTCTGCAAAGACAACAGTTTAAACTTTGATAAATCTGCTTGACAGCTGTTTATTAAAAATGAATAAAAACTGACACCTAAATTTAGCTCAAAGATAACTTATTCATCATTGGTATTATTTTGCATTGTGCAAAAATACCACAGTACAAAGGCTGTAATGACGGTTGTCTGCA
Organism: Girardinichthys multiradiatus; assembly: GCF_021462225.1. Lineage (NCBI taxonomy): Eukaryota > Metazoa > Chordata > Actinopteri > Cyprinodontiformes > Goodeidae > Girardinichthys > Girardinichthys multiradiatus. The sequence goes on from NC_061810.1 coordinate 48,445,647, forward strand.
GCTGTTGTAATTGCAAAGCTCTATTAAGTTTGTACTTATTGGAAATATGCAGCAAATTGTGTGTATTTCTGCTTATAAATCTGTTCAATTTGTTTAGCACTTGGCTTACAGTCGTAATGCCTTACAGAGCAGAGCATTGATGAATAAGAATGACTGTATCAGCTTTTCAGAATGCAGAGACGTCTGTAAGAAGGACACTGAATGGGACCAGCAGCGTTGTCATAGTTAATCCTTAACATAAACTCAGATTCACTTTAACCTGGCTGAACTATGTTCAAAGTTTATGGTTCACCACCATTCATTTCACATAATTAAATAATAATATACATATACATAATATACATAATATACATTTATCATAATAAATGTACATTTAATTCAGTTTATTTATATATCACCAATTCACAATGTAGGCCGTCTCAAGGCACTTTACAAGTTAGTCGGGCTCATGAATTACAATTGATCCTACAATTCAGTCAAATTCAGTTTATTCAAACTGGTTACAAAGTTTTCCAATCAAAGGAAACCCAGCAGATTTCATTGAGTCAGTGACTTGCACCATTCACTCCTCCTGAATGAAAAAAACTGAGTGAGCACTTTTCACATTTTTCCAACCATAAAATCAAAATAAATTCAGGTTGTATTATTCACCATGTTCCTCTTTCCAAAAAAAATCCCGATTCTGTTTTAATCATCCAAATTAAAATCATCTGTGTTGTCCTTTTAGTTACTGAGCTGCAGGATAGTCAGAAAGGAGTTAGAAGCTGCAGCTTCTCTGCAAACATCTCTGCTCCATCTCCTGCTCATAAACAAACAAAATCAGGAAGAAAAATCCCTCAGTGCAACCTGATAGTTTTAGGGCTTGAAGCTTCAGCCCTCAGTTAATGTCCTAAGATAGAAAACTAAGCTGGAAGCAGTGGAGGTGAGACAGAAAAAAAGTGAACCTCTTTCACCATGATCCTCATACATAACACAGGGATCATAGATTTAACATATTTGAAAGTTATTGTGGAAATTAAACAGTTAAATAATCAGTTAATGAAATGCTTCTGGAGTAGCTCAACAGTTAGAAAAACCTGAAAGTACATCTAGAAATGACCCAAATATAAGGCTCTAATACTGCCTTTGTTGACGGTAATATGATTTTCAAAGGGTTGAGATATAAAACAGCAATACAAATTGCCATGATATAGAATATCACGTTCTGGGTTTGGATCGGACCAAAGTGCAGATAAGAGCTTGGCAGCCGCATGATGAGAGGAAGACTTTTCTTTAATTAAAGGTCTCCAAAACGTAACATAATCCAACAAGTACAAACATGAGTCGAGCCAAAAATTTACATGTGTACATAGTTCTGTAACGTAACAAAACTGAGCATAAACAAGGGTAGTGAACGAGGAATAGTGACGGAGGAACCAGCAGGGAACAAAGATCACAGACCAACTGATATACAAGGAGAAAACAAAGGCAGGTAATCACAGGAACTAAGAACAGGTGTGGCAAGGAGACATGGAGGCATAAGGGACAGGTGGAACTAATTAACAATAAAGGAAACCATAGACCTAAGAACAGTTAATACAAAAACACAAACCAAGTCCAAGGATGTCATACTATGACATAGAATTTTCTAAAACATAGGTCATATGTTAGTGCTTAAATGTATTTATAGATTTTCAGTTGTTGGTAGAAACTCACACTATAATTAGCATGTCACTGGTAAAGACATGCCATAGCAGCAGGCTGCCTGTCTTTCCGTGTTGGTGTAATTAAATAAAGAAGAACACTCATTAATTGAAGAGGATTATGTAGAACTTTAACATCTGTAATATCTTTTAGAGTATCTGTGTGTCTTCCGATGTGCTCCCATTCTGAACAGTGCATGTATACTAGGGTAAGTGGGTGGAAGTCACAGTGTTCTGCTGCATCGTGACTGGATACCTTGTTTTTTCTGTAACATCACCATCAAATTAATCAGATAATAGGTCAGGAACTGTCAGCTCCAGCAAAACATGTTACCAGAGGGACATTAAGTGATGTTATTGTTGGCTCATTTCTGTCATTTTGCAGATGTTTTGGGTCACAGATTTGTGGGTTCTGTAGCAGTGATGCACAGTGGTGCGTGAGCGTCCATAGCAGCTCAGTTTAGTTGTTGATAAAATTATTGCCGTGTTTAACATGTAGGAAGGTGATTGCCATTCTGTTTTCCAATGCCAATGAAACAAATGAAAGATTTGCAATGAAGTGATGAGACTATGAAGACAGTTTCCAGTAAGGCTGGTGTGAAAAATGTCAGAAATACGTTTAAGTTTCTTAAAGTAGGATAATAGCTGCAGTTTTTCATGATCATTTCTAGGAATTCACCGCAGAAACAAGAGATGTTCTTCTTATTTTTGTTTAATGTTGCTGCTGATCTGAGACTCAGGCTGAAAACTTTGATTTTAAATAAGTTTATGTTTGTTGGACCAGTCAGGTAAAATGCGTGTTTTGAATATAAATACAAATAAGGGAAATCAGAATGGGTGTTTCATTGCTTTGTTTAAATAAATTGTCAGTGTTTTAACTGACAGTTTTTGTGTGCTCTGACAATTTTCCTCTAAACTGTTATCTTTTCACATCCCAAACCAGTGACATCACTGGTGTCTGTTCCAGCACCAGTTCCATGAGTGTTCTGGGTTTCCTAATCTGTTATCTGTGAATGAATTTAAAGCAAAATGAGGTTCTGCAGAATAGGGTTGAGCAGTGTGGAGTTAAAATGTTTGTGATATTTATTGCAATGAAGGGAAACACACCTTCTTCTCCAAACCTGCAGCTATGGAAGTAATTGGACCACCAGAATTCATTGATCTGGTGCTGGGACCCAGTACTTTTGGTAAGATAGTGTGAATACATATCCCACTGTATAAAGTCAGAACCTCACAAACACAAAAAATAAGACTAAACGGCGATGTACATCGGAGGTGGCGCATGAATTCAATTCAATTCAGTTTTATTTATATAGCGCCAATTCACAACACATGTTGTCTCAAGGCTCTTCACAACAGTCAGGTTCATACATTTCTATTAATTGTAACCATTGAACAGTTCAGTCAGATTCAGTTATTTATTCAAATTGGATAAAAAGTTTTTCTATCTAAGGAAACCCAGCAGATTGCATCCAGTCAGTGACTTGCAGCATTCACTCCTCCTGGATGAGCATGTAGAGACAGTGGACAGTGACTGGTGTTGACTTTGCAGCAATCCCTCATACTGAGCATGCATGTAGCGACAGTGGAGAGGAAAAACTCCCTTTTAACAGGAAGAAACCTCTAGCAGAACCAGGCTCAGTGTGAGCGACCATCTGCCACGACCGACTGGGGGTTTGAGAGAACAGAGCAGAGACACAAAGAGAACAAAGAAGCACTGATCCAGGAGTACTTTCTATGGAAGGAAAAGTAAATGTTAATGGATGTAGCTCCTTTAGTCGTTTCACCTAGAAAGAAAGAACAGATCAACTCTGAGCCAGTTTTCAAGGTTAGAGTCTGAAAGAGAGCACATAGAGTTAGTTACAGTAGAAGCTCAGTCAGTAGCCATGTCTAGGAGAGAGAAAGGGTTAAACACTAAAAGACAGGGCTATGTGGATCATCGGTAGAGGGTGAGCATTAAGGTAGCCTCGAAGATGGTGCGTTGCATAGCAGCGTGTCTTGATGTAAACAGTTTAGCCTAGCATGGGAAACATAAATAATGTACCTAGCACACACCATTGACGTTTCTGAGAAGAACAGGTTTTAAAGGGATCCCTGGATACCTTAGAGCATCGACCCCTGACCAGACACAGCTGGTGTTTGTTACATGATCCAATTGGCTCCTTCACTGCACCCATTGATTCAGCTGTGCTGTTATACCATCCTCCCTTTAGCAGTTAACTGATTTCAGTCTCGATATTTATTGTTGTTTTCATTGAACTAATAGTTTAAATGACCGAAGGAACAGTCCTCACCACATCGTCAGTGTTTTTAGTATGCAAACATCATCAGAAATTAACACCACACATCACAGTTCTTTTGCCAATGTTTGGTTTCCAGATAAAGATAAAGATTAGCATAATTAGCCAGTCCTAATGCAGAGACCTACTGAGTCCTTCAGCAGTCTGAGGATCTGCTGAGTGACCGTCAGTGTGGCAGAACTGCAGCGGTACAAGATCCAGTAGGTGAGATCAAAATGAACTTTGAGTTTAGAGTTTAGCCTCACCTGTACTGTCTGTGCTGGGCTTTTACTGAACTAATGCTTCCTTTTACTCAGCTGCTAACATTTGTTAAATGTCACATTTAATTGTTGCTTTCACCATCTGATATTTTCTTACTTAAACTTTTCACAGTGTTCTGCAACTGTTCTGTACCATTAATCCTGATGAATCATTCAACGTTTGCCCGTGCCGGGATGGCTTCTCGCTCTGATTGTCTCTTGTTAAGATGATTGCCATATATTCAGGAGGAAAACCTGTTGCAGGATCTTTTCATTTGTAAAAGCTGACGCAGATCATTAAATTAGTCCATATTCTGTGACCAGCTGCTTCAGGATGAGGGATAGTAAAAGCATTTCATTGTGGATCATCTGCAGAGGAATTCCTGCAGATTCTCAGAGACGTTGCATTTTTACATATTCCACCGCGGTCACATGACCGAGGCGTCACCCAGTGCCATCCTGCCCAGAAAGGATCTGCACACCTAGCTGGTGATGCACCTGAAGCTTTACTTAATCAGACACTGAGTGGAGGTTAAGATTGGACCTCAGTGATAATGTTGCTCTTGTTGCTGCTGATGGTCGTTCTCATCATTTTCATCTCTGATGCCATTTACACAGCCTTGTAATACTCACCTACACACACACACACACACACACACACACACACACACACATACACACACACACACACACACACACACACACACACACACACACACACACGCAGATATAACGCTGAAAAAGAGGTGGCAGAATACAGTCTCCGTAACTTTCTTCCACACTCGGTCGTACAGATGACCAGAACCTGATTAATATCAAATTGCTGAATGTTTCAAATTACAAATTAGTTTTTTATTAGTTTTAAAGTTTCTTTGGAAATGAACTCAAAGTTCATCCACACTGAGGACATACTGTGGTTTCTAGAGCTCATGGATGTGAAAAAATGTTTGTCCAAAAAGTCCAGGAAAGCAGAACTGGAGTATTTCCAATCAGGATGAAACAGAGCGCATTTTTGATGGTAAACATGTTTCTGGTTGGAGTTTTAACTGTCCATCAAATGCAGTGTCTCTTTGTCTCAGACACAACAGAAGGCAGTGAAAGGAAGGCAACACACTAATCTCAGCTCTATTGTGAACTTATAAATTAAAGAACAAACCTTTTTTGTTGTTTTGCTCTGATGGACACGTTCTCCTCCTTTACTGAGCAGAGCTTACTGGACATGCTAATATCATGCTGCCTTCATGCGCGTCCCAGTACGTAGTGATGTAAGAGGGACATTGTTTATTTGTAGTGAAAGGTTGGCAACTCAGAAAGCCTTTATGAAGAAATTTGAGCCAGGAAACAGTCAGGGAAGATGACATAAACTTTAAAGCCATATTTTCCAGAGAAATGTATCAATCAAGAAAGGGTCAATTGATTTGCTACCACTTTAAAATGTAACAGCCAATAAAATGCTCCAGAGGTGAGAAGAGAACCAATAGAGCGACACCAGTGATTTATTTCAGATAAAGTGAGTTACCTTAGGTTGACATAGTGGTATAATAAACCTCTATTTATCCAGATAAAACCTCATTTAGATTTAAAATGTCTTTTCCAAGAGGGACCCAGCAAGGGAGCCTCACCAAGTAACAACGAAATTCCTACAGTCACATTCATACAGTTTTAAAGGCAGAAAATAATAAAATGTATTAGTAAAACATCACTAACCCCGCTCAACAAGTGTCATTAGCTCCATCAATATGGACTGAGTCTTCCAGGCTGTGGGGGCAGCATCTTTTAATGCTCTCTTACCCGGTTCTGTTCTAACTATAGGAACAAACTGTTCATACCGAGTGTTTTGCCTAGACATAAGAGCAGTCAGGTTCAGAGGAGGTAGTGTGTCTGTCTGCCAACAGGAAGGGAAGGATGACCAGCAGCTGCACGCAGATGACCAGGATGAACAGGATATCCACAACCAGGGATAGAAAGTAGAGCACAATGATGCACTGAGTCCCGTTTCTAGAAATTTAGCTCAGGTGAACTCATAAGCAACAGGTCATTTTAGTCCAGAATCAGTGGCACCGCTGGGACAACACCCTCCCTCTCCCCAGAGTGTTTGGATGATTTTGAATGTAACCATGGCACACATTATCTGGTTTATTTACCTTTATTTTGGATTTTGTGACTACGCTACTGAATGTATGATAATGTTCTGAAGGCAGGAAGGTGATGCGGATTTTGAACTCGCCTCTAGGGGCATGGTCAGTTTGTGAGTAATGTTAAGAACAGATGTAAACTAAGCAGTGAGAATCATCAGAAGCTGAGTTTGGATAAAGTTTATGTAATATCTTTGAGAGCCCTATTTTGGTAATTAGGTTTGTTGTTCTGGACATTTTCTGTGAGTTCTTTTACTTAATAGACGATATGGCTAACGAAGATACGTTTTTACCTCGAGTTGGTGACTTTTATTATATTTAGTTGCTTTTTTCTAAATTGATCTCCACATTATTAGTGACTGAAACACAGGACTGAGGTAATGATAAAATGATATATTTCATTTGTTACCAAATATAGTTTAGGCTACAAATAGAGTCATTTCAGCCTCTTACTTAGGCTTACAAGACGACCGTAATATTCTATGTAATCTACAATTAATTGTAATTTGGGTTGTTGGGTTCTTTCAGATTTGACTTCTTTGAGAAATTAAATGTTTCTTTGGTTACATTTTAAAACTGATCAAAAACTCTTTGCAGGAAAAGGAAGCCCTCACTGTCTGTCTAGGAGGAAGGACTTTCCTGTTTTTTCCATTTACAAAAATCAACTCACCATTCAGCCGTTTTGGACGAACCGACTGAATCAGTGTTCTTCTTGATGAACCCCAGAGTGCATTTTCCCTGTCAGATCCCAATGGTTCAGCAACTACCTGGAGAGAAAATGCTGAAGCTAAGGAAGAGGCGGCCTCCTTCTACGGATCAGCTCTGCCACATCTGAAGCTCCAGCTTAGTATCCGCAGCTGGAAGCTCCATGCTGTCAGCTTCACTGTCTGTTCAGCTGCACATGATCATATATGACACTGTTAATAGGCTTTAAAACACTAAGTGACACATCTGGCATCAACATGCTGATATCTGACAATAACACACACACACACACACACCTCACCACAGTTCAGCTGGCACATACTGCATTAGTCCAATTAGCCAGTCAAAGCTGTTTTTATCCTGCTCTGTTATATCTGCACAGATTATCATGCTTTACTTGAAAGTGTTGAATAAAAAAATGAAAATGCATTTCAAATCCATAGAGTTCTTGATAGGAACAATAATTTAAAGTTGTCTTTAAAATGTCAGAAACATCTTTGCAGAAATACCATCTGAGTCACTTTGTTTGAGCAGGACTCACATCCAGAGAAAATCAATGAGGAGGTCAAAGGAACAACATTAATCACAAACACGTGGGAGACTTAAAAAGCTCAAACAAACAGCGCCAACTTTGTCTCACTTCCAGGTTTCTCAATAAACTTTAGTTTAAATTAAAATTCTGTTCAATGTTTCAATGTCCCTGCAAACAACTTCTGAAGGTATTTTACACGACATGAAGGTCCAGTTTGTTTGGTCCAGTTACATGAAACATAATTTGGTCCAAATTAATTCAACTCAGATAAACTCAGATTATGTAAAGTTCAACTCAGTCCGATTATAAACTGGTCCTAAAATCTCACCTCATTCTGTCCAGGTCAGAGCCCCAAAACATTCCTGATCTCTACAGCCCAGACACCATGTAGACCTCCAGCAGCTTACCATGGACCACTGGTCAGAACCGGGTTAGGGTGAGAGTCATGGATTTTACTGGCTTCAAGCTGGAATAAGTGGTTATCTTCAGCCAGGAGGTTTTGGTGAGATGTGATCTCATCACCCCCAGAATGATCTTGACATCTGTTTGTTCGTTGGTCTTCCTCCAACCACGTTTTTAATTATGGAGCTGCCTGCTGCCCTATTTTCTAAGGGATGTGTTGGAATCACAGACAGGTTTTGATGAACATCTGAGGGAGACGTCACCCAGCAGGTCTGGGGTAACCCAACCATCTGGAGGTCCTGGCTGCACGGAGCTCCAGGTCTGCTATTGGCAGCTACTCTATGATAACAACTGCTGGAGCTCAACTAGCTGTTGGTCTCTGGGTCACAGCTTCTCCCAGAACATGCCCAGATCTCCTCGGCGAACACACTGAGCTTGGACTAGCCAACTGGACCTGGATTGAATGGGTGAATGTGACGCAGAGTGGGGCGGCAATGGATGCTGAACGTTTATGTGCACGGTTCTACGTTCTGCATCACAACCTCAAAGAGTGGTACCAAAACAAAGCAGAAAGGACCCACAGGTACCAGAAACATCTGCTGTTGGGGAACATTCAGCTACAGCGATGATGGAGAAAGGTTCTTCACAGCAGACATGGAATCACAGCCTGGTACTGGCCGGAGAAGAAAACTTCTGACTAGAGAGAAGCTTCTATGGCGCATTCAAGTACAACTCATACACTGGATTGTTATAGCATTTCTTTTATTATTATAAAATGTTGTTAAAGTCCTTAGATAAAGACAGTGAGCGTTTCCAGGTGATTTTTATGGATGTTTATGCATCTCCTGTTCATACCTGCTTATAATTTATAGATTGACAAAGTGACAATTTTCTGCTATGAAGGTTTTCAAACCTCTTCACCATCCCATCATCCAGTTCCTGTAGTTTAAAGAGCTTTTAGTTAGATGTTAGTAAAGTGCCTCAGAGAACAGTATCTCCTCTGAGTAGCTCCTCCCACCGTGGTTGCTGCATGTGACCAGTCAGCTGGCTGAAAGAGCCCTAACAATCTCTTTCCTGGGTTGTGTTTGGAAGTATTTTCGGTTGCAAAAACATGAACCTTTCTGGTATTTTGGCTTGTTGTTCTTGTCTTACCCTGTTGGAGCTGAACACCAATAAAAACTCGACCTCCTGTAGTAAGCTTCTGATTTCTGATCAAAATAAAAATAAGTAGTTTTTGTAAGTAACATTAACATAAGTAAAATGTAATAATTATACGTGACGGCTATCTAGACGGCTAAATGAAACCGAGATCATTCCATACAGCCATGTGTCCTGCTTTAATAAGATAATGATGATGATGTATCATGAATGCAGCTGTGATGAATTGAACCTGGCTGTGCTGATGAGCAGGGCAGGGCCCCGTTAACGCAGCGCTCTTTTCATTTAATGAGTTTTATTGACACGGGTGGTTCTGTGTGATTAGTGGCGCTAATAGACAAACAACTGTCTGGTTTCATATTTAACAACCAAATTAGTCAAAGCTAAAGGAGCCGAGAGGAACGAGGAAGAGTCGGAGTCAGCATCCAGTTCTCTGCTTCTCTGGGAGCTCCTTTACTTTTTTACTTGAGCTGACATTAGCAGTAAATGTCAGTCAGCTGCATATTTCAGAGAACGCTGAGAGCTTAGTCTGGTTTAAATTCAGCCATACCACTGTGGGAAACGAACTGAAAGAATGTTGCTTTCCTTTCTGTAATGGATCCTAATGCTGCTTTGCTCAGTGTTATCCTGCTTCACTGTTTTCAAGAACATAAGTTAGACTTTGGATCCACTAAATAGACTAATGGACCATTCTTCTCCTTTCACCAGCACATCTAAGGCTACGTTCACACTGAAGGTCTTTATGCTCAATTCCCATCTTTTTCCTGGATGGGAAATGATTGGAATTGGGCCGTTCTGACTGGCATGAAAAAGTCGGATATGGGTCACATTTGCGTGCAGTGTGAACACAGCCTTTTAGGGTTGATGGTTTCCAACATCTTTCATTGGAATGTTGTTAAATCCGATAAAAGAAATCTGATTAAAACTGCCAAAGATGTCATACAAAAAATATTTTCATCACATCTTTGTTCAGTAATCTATATGAAACCAAAGACTTAAAATGCTGAAACTGGGCCTGAAATGTAATCTGTGTTCGGTCCCTGTCTGAACGACCTGCTGCCCTGCTGCAATAAAACAGGGTAAAGATTGCATCTGTGCCTTGATTTTGGTTATATTTTCATGTCACTCAGGGGGAAAGTGAGAAGTGTCTCAGTTGTTATTTTTATTGTACAGCGGTCTGCTCATACACCAGCAGGACTGTAACTCTGCATGTGTGCAAGCAGCTCAAGGACACTGCTGCTGCTGTTCCACCCTGAGCAGATTGATGCAGAGAAACGTGAAACAGCAGATCTCAAACAGGGAACGTCCTAGAAGTTCCCACATTTGTCTCTTTCTCCTTGGATATAAAACAGAAATTCTATAATCTGGAAAGAAATTCACTAAATGAGCAATTTATTGCTTATTGGTGGAATATTGATTATAATTAGACTACGTAAGCTCATTACAATGCCTTGCAAAATTATTCACAACGCTTTAGCTTCTTCACAGTCTTTCTGTGCATTTCTATTATCCCGACCCAGCCTGATACCTCTAAATAAAAATCCAGTTCAGCTAACTGCCTACATAGGCAGTAACCAGAGTCCAGCTGGGTGTAACTGTAGCTGTTAGCTGGCCTCACTGTTGTTTGTAGGTTCTCCAGAGAACATTAAAGAACATCGAGAGTCATGAAGACCAGGGAACACAGCAGACAGGTCAGAGAGAAAGTTCTGTAGTGGTTTAAATCAGGGTTAGCTTCTACAACAACATCCCAAGCTTTGAAGATCTCTCAGAGCTCTGTTCAATCCTTCATCCAAACCTGGAGAGAGAATGGACCAAATATCAACCTACCAAGACATGGAGGTCCACCTAGACCGACAGGCTGGACAAGGAGAGCAGTAATCAGAGAAGCAGCCAAGAGGTCCATGGTATGTCTGGAGGAGCTGCAGAGATCCACAGCTCAGGCGGAAGAATTTAAGAGGTGACTATACCTAAACTGACATTACAGATAATGTGTGGAGGAAAACTAGCACTGCACACCACTCCAAACACACCCTTCCCACATTTGAGGTGGTGGGGGGGGGTTCTTTAATGGGGGCAGGTAAGCTAGTCAGAGTGGATGGGAAGATGGATGAAGCTAAATCCTGGACAATCCTTGAAGAAAACCTGATGGATGCTGCTAAACCTGAGACTGGGGTGAAGGTTCACCTTCCAGAAGGACAACCACCCTGAACATACACCCAGAGATACAATGGATGGTTTAGATCAAAGCAGATTCATAGGTTAGAATGGTCTAGTCAAAGTCCAGACATAAATTGAACTTAGAATCTGTGAAAAAACTTGAAAACTGATGTTCTCAGATAACTCCACCCAATTGAACATGAAGAAGAAACTTCTGTCATTAGGTGTTCGAAGCTGGTGGAGACAAACCCCAAAAGACCTGCAGTTGGAAATTTGGAAGAAGTGTTTAAATCTTGTATAATTTTCCTCCTATCACACAGAACTTTGTCATATATTAAATCTCTGAGACATTTTGGGAAAAGGTTTGAGGTGGAGGAATACCTGTAGATCCAGTGTTGATTTAGTGTCCTGAGTGTGTTTGATAAAACTTCTGCAGAGCTTCAAAGTCCAGCCCAGAGGGAGAAGTCACATCCTGGTATCAGACGGTCACGGCTCTCTGCCAGGAGAAGAGATGACCAGAGCAAAGTGGCTCAGATGGAGGTTGTGACATCGTTTGAAGGAGAGCGAATGAGACTTTGTTGTGATTTAGAGACAGACTCGTGGCAGATAAATGCCTGGGGCTTTTCTCCTCAGCATCAGAACCAGATCATTGGCTCTTCCTGGTTTTTTCTGGGACATCATTCATTGTGCATCTTTCAAACTTGTTTAGGCCCATGTCAGTCTGCCTCACCGCTATGCTCAGCTTCATCTCTCATTCACACCTCATTGGTTGACGTTGTGAGACGGAGAACAGGGCAGCAGGTGAGGGACCTGCTGTATGAACTGCTTTTGCTTCTCTAAACATCAGTGGTGGTAATGAGGGGCCTTCTCATAGAGACAGCAAAGTGAGAAATCAGATGATGTACGACTGCATGACAAAAATAATTCATCACGTTATTGACTGACGTCTCGGCTGCACAGCTGAGTGGATGCCGGGTCTCACAGCCCATTGTTGGGTTGATTACTGAGCATGGAAGGTGACCCACCAGTAACAATGTGACAGAAGACAGATGGTCTCAGTGGACCAGAACCCATCCAGCCTGGGAGACCTTGGACTGCCATTTCAGAGGAAAAAGAAGCCATCTAACAGTTGGACAGTTCTGTTAGATTTGTAATCATCACAGCATCAGTTATTTAATAAAAGCAAAATTCAGATCTGTTTCTGGTTTGTCAATGTCTTTCTAAAACTGTCAATCATGTGGTGTGGTTGTGCCTCCAGCTCAGGAGACGAGACACAATATCAGGTTCATGAGAACAAGAACAGATTGTATCAATATTTCTGGGAAAACAGAGAATCCCTGTTTTCTTTCCACTATATAAAAAATTTGCCTAATGCCAAAAATGCCCCATTGCTGTGTTTTCCCAGAGAGAACGGAGGTTTCATCGGTTTTCCAGCGAGGGTAAAAGACTCTCTGTACAATGCAGGAAGTTCCTGTCTAGCTGCATTAGAAACAGAGACAATCAGATGTGGTTCAGACTGGTTCAAAAACTATGATAGCTCTTCAGGGTCAGAGTTACAAGCATCTGTAGAGGCTAACAGCCAGTTGTCCTCTCTGTTTGACATAGAACCAAAAAAAAACTCAAACTGTATAAAAATAATTATGAAACAGTCTTACAGCCTTAGATAAAGATGTTGAGAATATTTAACTTTAACTTCTTGGTTCTTTGTGTATTTCTATTTACTTTCTAATATTTTTGTTTCTTAATTTGTTTTTGTGTTTAACCATGTTACATCCGCTGATTGAAATGTTCTGGCTGTTTGGCTGCAGGACGAAGCAGCTGAGCAGTTCTGTGATTAGATGAACTCCACTGCATCTGATGGAGTTCAGGAGTTATTAACAGAACCACCAGCACAGCACTGAGAGCCCTTCAGGTAATACGGTTATATTGAGATTATATGGAGACGCTTTAGAGATGAATACAATAATCTTTCCTGAATGAGACAGCAGCGAACATCTGAACGTTTTAAATTCATAATTGATATTTCATTCTCATTTCATGGGGCAGTTCACAGGAAGCTGTAAACACTAAATTACATGGTTTGGAACGTGTAATTTAAAGGCATCATCTGGTAATGATGCCTTATGGACAATGGAGATGTTTCAGACTCGTCCCACTGGCAGGACGCTGTGGTGTCTGCAGGTTATAGAAATAATGGACTGACATATTTTCATCTCTTATATTGTTCATCATGAGTTCAGCTCACACTAGGAGACAGGAAGTTGATGTCCAGATGGAAAACAGAGGTCAGTCTACTTCCAGGAGACACGGCCTGGGGTCCTCTTCCTGGAGCATCCTCATCAGCAGTTTGAAGGAGACCAACCTATCATACACAGCAACGCCTCAAGACAGACGCCTTCAGAGGGATCCTGTCTGTTAGTTGGAGCTAACGCTGGTGTCCCTGCAGCCCAGGGATCAGCAGAACGATAAGATGTTTTGACCTTTTATATACAGTTAAACAGAAACAATGCAAAGTCGATGCACTGATTGACATTTTTTTTAAACTTATCTATTTTCATGATGTCCAAAATTAGAATGAAACACATCACAGATGTAAATTTACCGTTTAGGGACTAATTCTTGAGCTTCTACTGGTCGAAGCACATCTCCGGCCTTCTCTGCAATCTGGTACCGGTACCAACCTATTCTGTCTAAGGACTATGATACATGGAAATGTCTTTATACACCTTTTGTTTCAATTTAACAGTCATAGATAACAGACAGACAGTGATGTCACCACTTATCCATCCATTGTCTAAATCTACCCCAGGGTTGTGGGATGGGGGGGTGCATTATATGAACCCTGGATGGGTCCCCTGGTCCACAGTCCATCACAGGGCAACACATAGACGCTAGAATAATATTCAAAGAAGTTAGTAAAGGCTGTGAGATTCTTATTATTGATTATAACCCAAATCATGTTAATTATCAGCAGGTTTTTTTCCACAGAAACAAACCTTCAACCAGGTTGAATCTGTTGAAAAACTAAAGTTGAAACGAAGCAGAATCATCAAGTGCCCCCAGCAGAACCCGGGGTTTATGTTCTGAGATGTTTTCCTCCTCAGAGATCAGGCAGCAGGCTCCAAACGTTAAACTCAGGTAGTTTGTTTGAGTTGTTTGAACCTGAATATTTATTAATCGAAGTTAATGTCACATGACTCAACTAGGTTGCATTCAGCTGTACGCCATCCGTTAAAACCTATGTCCCATTTATATGAGCAGGTTTAAAAAGGGCTTTGAAGTTCTGCAACAAATGGAAGCGTCCTATCCAAACCTACGCTTGTTGTCCTCCAGTAAAGGTTAATAGATGACATTAGAAAAGCTTTTTAAATGATTCATAACTTTAAACATGCAGAAAGTTCAGCTAATGCATGCATGCTATATTTACATCCTGTCAAATCATAGCGTTCCCTCAGATGGGACCTTCTGGGTCAACATCAGTGATGGAAAACAGCTGAAAGCACTGGAGATGTATCACTCCTCCAAAAATAAAAGGATTTGTCTGAAAAAATACAGAAAATACTAACAGAGAATAAAGTTCTTACCAGAGCAGAAGAAAATGTTGACATTTACAAACATTTTATACCAATAAAGTGATATTTAGTGTGAACATCTGCTTTAAATTCAAGTTGAACAGATTTAAACTGTGACTTGAATGAATTTTAGAAGTTATCTAAATTATGAGTTTATTGACTTCTCCAAGGTGGATAATGATGTCTTCACTGATGTTACAGATGTTCTGGTCTTCCATTGGACTGATGTGTTTTAATGAGTCTTTGTATTGGAGGGGGGAAATATTAAATTTTTCTCAAATGTCAGCTGGTTAATGAGCTGGTTGGTGGTTTGACCTTCTTGTTTGGTTGGCATTGAGCTGTGAAGAAGTAACCTAGTGTGTTTTAATGAAGCTGAATGGAGCTTGGGGAAATCCAAGCTTGGAAAAGGTTAAAGACTCCTGATCCTGTGGAGCTGATAGCTGCTATTAGACTTTTAATGAAGCCAACCCAAGCTGTGGCTCCTGGCTTGGAGAAAGCCTCTCTTCTCCTCAGATGGAGGAATAAAAACTGCATGCTCTCCATCATTATTCCCTTTGACATGGTGTCATCTGTGAGCTTCTAACTGTGGTTGCCTTTAGTTGAATGTCCTGTGATCACCAGACAGGAGCACTCAGGTTAAACAGAATCTGCACAGGGAAGAAATTATCTTCACTTTTCTGAAAAGGGAGCAAGAATATTGTTAGAAATAAAATGTGTTTGTTTAGCTGCTCATTTCCCAGATCTCCTGCATCAGAACTCTTGCTGAACTTTTTATATCTTCTCCCAGAAGCTGTTTTGTCTTTTCTTCAGCTAGAAAACCTGAAGGTTAGATTTTATTTATAATCCTGCCTGGTTTTCCCACGTCGTAAATCGTAAATTGTCACCTGTCCCTGATTTTCCCGTTCTTCATCACTTTTAACAGTCATGTTAGAGGGGGTCCACCTGAAACAATGCAGGAATATTCAGCTTTTAAACCTGACAGCAGTTAGAGCTTCAGGTTTGGGTCAAAGTCAGTTTTCTGCTGTTTTTGCTGCCATCCCGAAATGTTTCATCATAACTTTAAATGAATTTCAAACCAGACATTGGGTCAGAAAGTGTCAAACGTCTAATTTTAAACCTCCTTTACTGAACAAATTATAATTGGGTTAAATGTGGACTCTTCTCGTACTCGTCGTACTCGTACTCGTCGTCCTCCGCTTATCCGGGACCAGGTCGCAGGGGCAGCACACTCAGCAGAGACGCCCAGACGTCCCTCTCTCCAGACACCTCCTCCAGCTCCTCCAGGGGGAGCCCAAGGCGTTCCCAGACCAGCCGAGAGACATAGTCCCTCCAGCGTGTCCTGGGCCGTCCCCTCGGCCTCCTCCCGGTGGGACGTGCCTGGAACACCTCCCGAGGAAGGCGTCCAGGAGGCATCCGGTATAGATGCCCGAGCCACCTCAACTGGCTCCTCTCGATGTGGAGAAGCAGCGGCTCTACTCCGAGCCCCTCCCGGATGGCCGAACTCCTCACCCTATCTCTAAGGGAGTGCTCGGCCACCCTACGGAGGAAGCTCATTTCAGCCGCTTGTATTCGGGATCTCGTTCTTTCGGTCATGACCCAAAGTTCATGGCCATAGGTGAGGGTAGGAACATAAACCGACCGGTAAATTGAGAGCTTTGCTTTTTGGCTCAGCTCCAGACACACAAACCACACTGCTCCTCCTGAAGCCGAGGTTCGACTATCGGTCGGACTCTCCTCTCCAATACCCTGGTGTAGGCCTTACCAGGGAGGCTGAGGAGTGTGATCCCCCTGTAGTTGGAACACACTTATGAAGGGGGACCACCACCCCAGTCTGCCAGTCCAGAGGCACTGTCCCCAACCGCCACGCAATGTTGAAGAGGTGTGTCAACCATGACAGCCCAACAACATCCAGAGACTTGAGGTACTCAGGGCAGATCTCATCCAACCCCGAAGCCCTGCCACCGCGGAGCTTTTTAACCACCTTGGTGACTTCAGCTTGGGTGATGAAAGAGTCCAACCCCGAGTCCCCAGCCTCTGTTTCCACCACGGAATGCATAATGGCAGGATTGAGGAGATCCTCGAAGTACTCCTTCCACCGCCCGATAATGTCCTCAGTCGAGGTCAGCAGTCTCCTGCCCCCACTATAAACAGTGTTGGCGAAGCACTGCTTCCCCCTCCTGAGGCACCGGACGGTTTGCCAGAATCGCTTCGAGGCCAACCGGTAGTCCTTCTCCATGGCCTCACCGAACTCTTCCCAGGCCCGGGTTTTTGCCTTTGCCACAGCCCGGGCCTCACGGTACCCGTCAGCCGCCTCAGGAGTCCCACAAGCCAACCACAGCCGATAGGACTCCTTCTTCAGCTTGACAGCATCCCTTACTGCTGGTGTCCACCACCGGGTTCTGGGATTGCCGCCGCGACAGGCACCGCAGACCTTACGGCCGCAGCTACGGGCAGCAGCATCGACAATAGATGCGGAGAACATGGTCCACTCGGACTCTATGTCTCCAACATCCCCCGGGATCTGGTCGAAGCTCTCCCGGAGGTGGGAGTTTAATACATCCCTGGCCGAGGGCTCCGCCAGGCGTTCCCAGCAGACCCTCAATATGCGCTTGGGCCTGCCAAGTCTGTCCGGCTTTCTCCTCCCCAAGCGGATCCAACTCACCACCAGCTGGTGATCAGTGGACAGCTCAGCCCCTCTTTTCACCCGAGTGTCCAAAACATGTGGCCGAAGGTCTGATGATACGACAACAAAGTCGATCATTGACCTCCTGCCTAGGGTTTGAACATGGTGTTCATTATGGACAATCCGTGACAAGCACAGAAGTCCAATAACAAAACACCACTCGGATTCAGATCGGGGAGGCCATTCCTCCCGATCACGCCTCTCCAGGTGTCACTGTCGTTCCCCACGTGGGCGTTGAAGTCCCCCAGCAGAATAATGGAGGCCCCGAGAGTGACACTATCCAGCACCCCGACAGGGACGCCAAGAAGGCCGGGTACTCTGCACTACCACTCGGCCCGTAGGCTGAAATGATAGTCAGAGACCTCTCCCCAACCCGAAGGCGCAGGTATACAACCCTCTCATCCACTGGGGTAAACCCCAACACGAGACGGCTGAGCTGGGGGGCAACAAGCAAACCCACCCCAGCCCGCCGCCTCTCCCCGTGGGCCACTCCAGAGGAGAAGAGAGTCCAACCCCTCTCATGGAGATGGGTTCCAGAGCCCACGCTGTGCGTGGAGGCGAGCCCGACTATTTCTAGTCGATATCTCTCGACCTCCCGCACAAGCTCAGGCTCCTTCCCCCCCAGCGAGGTTACATTCCACGTCCCTAGAGCCAGCCTAAGCATCCGGGGATTGGGCTGCTGAGGTCTCCACCTTTGTCCGCCACCCAATCCTCTTTGCACCGGTCCCTCACGGTTCCCCCTGCAGGTGGTGGGCCCACTAGGGGATGGTCTCGCATCTCTCGTTCGGGCTTGGCCCGGCCGGGTCCCGCGAGGAGCAACCCGGCCACCAGGCGCTCTCCGACGAGTCCCGACCCCAGGCCTGGCTCCAGGGTGGGACCCCGGCTCCGCCGTACCGGGCGACGTCACGTGCCTCGATATTTTGGTCCTCATGAGGGATTCTTGAACCACTCTTTGTCTGACCCGTCACCTAGAGCCTGTATGCCATGGGAGACCCTACCAGGGGCATTTAGGCCCCAGACAACATAGCCTCTAGGATCATTTGAGCACTCAAACCCCTCCACCACGTTAAGGTGGTGGTTCAAGGAGGGGTGTGGACTCTTCTCCAGCAGTTAATACGCAGATACACCCAGGCCAGGTTCCCCGTCCATCACACACCAACACCGTACACACACACAGTGGCCAGCTGACCTAAGCTGTAGGTTTTTGGATAGTGGGAGTACATCAGAGTACCTAGAAGGATCCTGAAGAGGTCACGGAGATAAACACAGCAATAACGTCAGAAAGGATGAAATGCTGTGATAGATTGGTGGGGAGCTGATTAATTTGCGCTGATCGAGACCAGGATTGTTTTCTGATGAATTTCAGCTACTTTCTGCAGCTCCTTATCTTCATATTTTCAGCACATATCCCCCCTTTCCACCCATTTTATTACACACAACTTCATTTATGGACGTATTGGCTTTTATCCATTTGTTTGTGGATTAAAAAACAAAGCCATCACCTTTTTCAGGTTTATGATGTTTTATGTGGGAAGAAGTTTTAGTCTTGAGGCAAATTCGTATTATCAATAAATGTGGTTTCTCATCCTGACTTCTCTGAGACTGAAGAAAGATCTGAATGGTGTCTGCTCAAAGGGAGACATTAACTACCAATAAATACTCCTGGCTACCCCATTTAATGTCCAAGAGTCGCCAATCTTTACAGGAGGCCCCTGGCTGAAAGGACGCTGTGAAAGTTTGCTATGTTTTCATTTTTCTCAACCATCATTTCTGCTTTAAAGCCTGAAATATGAAGCAGAGGCTCAACAGTCATCAGTGTGTCTGTTAAATGATTCAGATCCTCGGTGTGTCGTAGCAAACATCAGCGTGCATGCTCCTTCGTGTGTCTAAGTCGTTCTGAAGCACAAAGGAACATCTTTGTCTCTCTTTGGTGTTCATACAGCTGCGCAAAGGAGTGTGTGCTCACCATCTAGTGTGACTGAGCAGATTGTGAGCCTGTTTGTTGCTCGGCTAAAAATAAGGTCTTTGTCTCTGGGAAGAGCAGCACAGAACTGAAACAGGTGGATGAAGACGTTCTGATACCTCATGTTATGAGGAGTCACATCAATCAGCTGCAGACACTGTGAACCAAACTGGGGGTTTTAAATAATTAGAAAGTTTCTACAGAGTAATGTCTGTCCTCTGTACCAGAGCAGTAGTTCTGTCTCTGTTTAAACCTCATCAGTGAAGCATGCATAATGTCTTCTCCCTGGAGACATTCGCTGATTTGCTGTAATTGCACAAACTGTTTGGTGGTTTCAAGAAATCTGCAGCATTTGTGAAGTGAAAATCTAAATTATCTAAATTATCTTCCACGTTCTGCGTAAATCAAACCATCCCGATATTTCTAATCCTGGAGGAAAATGCTGCAGTTTCAGGTCGGATTTGTTGTTTGTAAATTTATTTGCTTTCGTTCTGGTTCTGATTTGAGAAGACAGGAGCTGAGAGAGAAATCAAGCTTCAGCTCCAAGCTCAAAATTTGATGGGAACTGATTCCCACATAATATGTTTTATTTAGTTGAAATCATCCATTTTCATTACTTGTTTGTGTCTCTCTGTCAGGAATGACAGCAGCTTTTAATGTCGGTCAGTCAAATGTTAGTGAGCAGACATAAAACCCAAACTGCTGCTTTCCAGAACAGGATCATCTTCTAATGCATAGTGGTTCTCAGCAGAAGTCTGCATATTAATGCATGAATGTGAACTTCAGTCATTATCAGAGTCAAAAGGCTTCTGTCCTTATTACTGGGATGGGCACGGAGCAATGAAGGTGTGGAACCTGACCTTTACTTTGTGCAGGTCCATTATGTCCCATACAGACGTTCTTTACACCTCTCTGATCTTCTGTATGCTTAAACACGGCGTAGTCCTGCCTCCATACCCAGATTAAACAAACACCAAGGTTCTGATCAGGGGTCTTGAGGAAATGCTGACATTTAGATAAGGTACCATCTAAATGTTCCAGCCTCACCTCACGCCTACTGACCGCTGCAGAGAGCCACCACCCTTTCTGATCTCTGATACTGGACTGGAACCAAAGCTGGGATGAAGAAACCAGAACAACAGGAGCATGCAAACTAACGATGGAGATAAAAGACTCCAGCATAACACGGGAGATTTCATTTCTTCACATCATGGATGGATGGATGATCTGCTGAATGATGCAGCAGATTCAAACCTCTGAATTTGAGCAACACACTGTGGTGCTGGACCGCAGGTGTTAAAGGACTTCCACTCGTTGGCATTCCTGGGTGTTTTCCTGCTGCCTTCCTGTTGCTCCTCCTGCTCAGAGACCTGATGTTGAGGTCAGATCGATGTTTGTTTCAACATCTGAGATGAGAGGAAAATATTCACAACCTGTATCGATTATTTCTGCTCTGTTAACAGTAGCGGTGGTGCTGACCTATGGCATGCTGTGTTATTTTATCATTGTGCTCCTGAGAAGACGAGCAGGACGGGGAGACAGGATGAGCTCATGTGGCTGGGTAAGAGCTCCATTATGCAGAGATATTCCCTCTGAGCCTTGAGCCATGTTTGTGCATCCATACAGTTAACACCTGTCCAGGTAACACGTCCCAGAGCTTGCGCCCAACATGCAGAAAGCAGCAGGCGTGTGTGTGATGAATTGCCTTAATATCCGGAGTGACTTTCTTTTAGACCCGGCCTCCTTCTAACATTCTCACATTAACTATAAGATCAGATAACTTTTAACCATTGTAGTGTAACCTTTAACCTTCTAACGGAGCAATGTAGAGTCTGAGATGGAGATCATTTCTCTGACCTTCACCCTGGACCTTGGGCTGAATCTGGTGGGACGTTCACTCCTGGGAAGATTAGCAGCTGCCTGAGATGTTTTCCAGTTCAGAATAATCTTCCTCTCTGCAGAATGAGGGACTTTAGATAGTTTGGAGATGACCTGATAACCCTTCCCAGGTTGATGAGCACCAACAGTTGCTGCTCTGAGGTCATTGCCATTTGTCTTCCCATCCTGGCATTGTGTTAACACACACCTGGACGCTCCAGATCAGCACACTGCCAAACATCTGGCTTAATAAAGGTGGTGACGATGATGACGAGGTAATTAATGCATGTCACTACCAGCACCTGCTGCTACTGTCCATTTTAAATCCTTCGAAACCAGCCAGGGTGAACATTGTTTTTTTATTCCAGGGTCTTAATAAATGGTGAAACCAACATATGTTGGATAAATAAATTAAACTTGTAATAAAATGTAATTTTTGGGACATTTTTGTTAATTTACAAAACTTTCTTCTTTAAAAGCTTGTTTGTGCCACGCTGAAATCTGGGAAATGAGCTGAAACTGCTCCCTGTACTGAACAACCTCTCTTTAACAAAAGCCAATTTAAATTCTGCCAGTTTATTCATTAAATACCAAATATTAATAGAAGGCTGGGGGCAATGTTACTGCTGCAGCCATAAAGTTTGTACGTAAAGCCTTAAATGCAGCAACATCTACTAATGAACAGCATGCAGCCCAAAGTCATTCCTCGTGTGTTGGTGAAATCTTTTATCCACACACGAGTCCAAAAGGTGTAGTTATTCAATATTGTACACCTATTATCCACTGTAGCAGATGGTGTTCTGAGATATTTCACACAATGTGATGCAATGACACAGAAAACACCTGACACTGAAGTGCAGTTGATGGAGGGCGTGTTTCTGGAAGAGAGAGCAGGGAAAATGGCCAATAGCAGTGAGCGCTCTGATGTAAACGAAGACTGAGATGACTAATAGTAAATTGCAGTCGGAGGCAGACAGCAGAGCCGGGAGAGAAGAACATGAAGTGTTGGACAGGACGAAGGGATGAGAGGGAAAACGACAGGAAGGCAGCTGAATGTGGAGAGCGGAACGAGGCCAGCTCACTGTAAGCACTCCATCCTGACGGCGTCTATCTCTAATGGCTTAGAAGGGTTTTCCTCTTCATGTCACGCTCTGCTGTGTTGGTGTTGTCATCACGACGAAATGGAAAACGCCAGGATGGAGGAGAGAAGAGGAGGCGAGCAGAGCTTCAGACGTTGAACTCCTGACGTGGTGTCGGGAGTCTGATAAACACGGTGGAGGCGTTGTGGACATTTGGAGGCGTACTGAAGAGCCTGGCAGGAAATCACAGAAACAGAACTTCAGCACACATGCTGGATAGTACTCATAGTACTACAGCACATTCTGCTGCACCACAGGAGGCCAGGTCTCCAGCAGGAATAGAATAAAAAACAAAACATGAGTAGGTCAGGCATCTCACCAGTATGAGGAGTGGTTGAAAACCTCAGCAGTGTTTCTGTTTGCTTTAAATGGTAATTGATCTCTACGGAGCTTCATCAACTCTGAGGACCGCTTCACACTACAACCGGTCTCCATTCTTCTGCAGCCCCCATCAACTCTGACCAGCTTCCCTATCCCTGACGAGGAAAAGCATCCCCACAGCATGATGGTGCCACCACCTTGTTTGACAGTAGGGATCGTGTGTTCAGGGTGATGTGCAGTGTTCCTCCACTCATAGAGTTTGGCAGACCAGAAAGTTTAATTTCAGTTTCCTCTGATCAGAGCTCCTTCTTCCACATGTTTGCTGTGTCTTCTTTATGGTTTGGTACAAACGTCATACAGGACTTCTTCTGGCTTTCTTTAAACATTTGGGTTTCTTCTTTCCACTGTTCAATAAAGACCAGGTTTGTGGAGATCTTGTGAAATAGCTGAAATAGCTCGTCCAGAGTTACCCTCGGGCCTCTTGCAGCGCTTCTGATTAATGCTCTCCTTGCCCAGCCTGTCAGTTTAGGTGAACATTGTTATGGCAAGATTTGTATTTACCAAAGAAAGAGATCAATGATTTTCGCCCAGCCAGCTTTATTATAACCTTGACACGGGAGAACAGTTTTACATCGTCAGACATATGTTCAGGAGCCCTGCAGAAACTGTTGTGACTGGACAAAGTAAGAGTCATCCTTTAACAGCTTCTGTCGTTTGTCTCAGACTAAACAGAACCATCTAAACCTTGGCATGGATCATGTCTGGAGCCCTAGTCGAGCAACCCCTCCAGTGCCCCCACTATGTACATCAATTTAAATTACACTGCTCAAATAAATAAAGGGAACACTCAAATAACACATCCTAGATCTGAATGAATGAAATATTCTCATTGAATACTTTGTTCTGTACAAAGTTGAATGTGCTGACAATAAAATCACACAAAAATCATCAATGGAAATCAAATTTATTAACCAATGGAGGCCTGGATTTGGAGTCACACACAAAATTAAAGTGTAAAAACACACTACAGGCTGATCCAACTTTGATGTAATGTCCTTAAAACAAGTCAAAATGAGGCTCAGTATTGTGTGTGACCTCCACGTGTCTGTATGACCTCCCTACAACGCCTGGACATGCTCCTGATGAGACGGCAGATGGTCTCCTGAGGGATCTCCTCCCAGACCTGGACTAAAGCATCCACCACGTGACGTTGGTGGATGGAGCGAGACATGATGTCCCAGATGTGCTCAATCAGATTCAGGTCTGGGGAACGGGCGGGCCAGTCCATAGCTTCAATGTCTTCATCTTGCAGGAACTGCTGACACACTCCAGCCACATGAGGTCTAGCATTGTCCTGCATCAGGAGGAACCCAGGGCCAACCGCACCAGCATATGGTCTCACAAGGGGTCTGAGGATCTCATCTCGGTACCTAATGGCAGTCAGGCTACCTCTGGTGAGCACATGGAAAGAAATGCCACCCCACACCATTATTGACCCACTGCCAAACTGGTCATGCTGAAGGATGTTGCAGGCAGCAGATTGCTCTCCATGGTGTCTCCAGACTCTGTCACGTCTGTCACATGTGCTCAGTGTGAACCTGCTTTCATCTGTGAAGAGCATTGGCCAGGATTGGCCAATTTGCCAGTGGCAAATTGGCCAATCCTGGTGTTTTCTGGCAAATGCCAAGCGTCCTGCACGGTGTTGGGCTGTGAGCACAACCCTCATTTATGGATGTCGGGCCCTCATACCATCCTCATGGAGTCGGTTTCTAACCGTTTGTTCAGACACATGCACATTTGTGGTCTGCTGGAGGTCATTTTGCAGGACTCTGGCAGTGCTCCTCCTGTTCCTCCTTGTACAAAGGTGGAGATAGACGTCCTGCTGCTGGGTTGTTGCCCTCCTACGGCCTCCTCCACGTCTCCTGGTGTACTGGCCTGTCTCCTGGTAGCCTCCAGGTTCTGGACACTACGCTGACAGACACAGCAAACCTTCTTGCCACAGCTTGCATTGATGTGCCATCCTGGATGAGCTGCACTACCTGAGCCACTTGTGTGGGTTGTAGAGTCCGTCTCATGGTACCACGAGTGTGAAAGCACCACCAACATTCAAAAGTGACCAAAACATCAGCCAGAAAGCATAGATACTGAGAAGTGGTCTGTGGTCCCCACCTGCAGAACCACTCCTTTATTGAGTGTCTTGCTAATCACCAAAGATTTCCCCCTGTTGTCTTTTCCATTTGGACAACAAGATGTGAAATTAATTGTCAATCAGTGTTGCTTCCTAAGAGGACAGTTTGATTTCACAGGAGTTTGATTCACTTGAAGTTATATTGTGTTGTTCAAGTGTTGCCTTTTTTTTTGTTGAGCAGTTTATATAGCACATTTAAGACAACCTCAGCTGACAAAGTGTTGCACAATAGTTGCTGTAATCAAAGGTATAAAATAAAAATAGGAAATAGAATTAAATTAATATTAAAATTAACAATATAATATCAATAAAACTAACAGTAAACTTAACAAATGAACATATAATCCATTTCAGTTACAATAAAATAATTTCCCAATTCTAGGATCAATAAAATTCATCATTCTAATCTTATTTCAGCGAGTTTTGAAGACCAGGGAGAAGAGCTATGGTTTTCAGTTTGGACCTAAACTGATCTGACTTGGAGGACTGAGAGGAAAGACAAAGGTAGACTGTCCCACAGTCTGGATGCTGCCACAGACAAGGCTCTGTCTAACTGCTGATTTCCCAGTTTCAACAGTCAGAAGAAGGTCAAGTTGAACTAATCTTCCAAGGTTCAGGAGTGTGTTCATAGTTTGAGGAGAAAATCAGAACTGCAGCCTCTGCTCTAATTTATCCTAAAGGTGTTCAGGAAGGTTGAGGTCAGGACTCTGGGCCTGCCGATCAAAGTTCTCCACACCTGCAGCCATGGAAGTGATTGGACCACCAGAATTCATTGATCTGGTGCTGTGACCCAATTCTTTTAGCAGTATGATGTATGTGAAGCAACACTATTAATGTTCAAACAGGCAAATACAGCTTAAAGTCAACACGTCCACCTAAATATGAACCCTTCTTTCCTTCCTTGATACAAAGGAATCAGTTTTTATTTTTACTCAGTAACAGGTGAGATTTTAAATGTAAAATATGTTAAACATACTGAAGTAAAAGTAAATGTTCAGCTTATATTGTACTTAACTGTACTTAGTTACAGTAATGAAAGTAGCCCTGGTTATTTAATAATAGGCTATAAAGAAGTAGCCTCATGCAGTATGAGTATTTGCAGCGGGCGTACATAACTTTCCCAAGTAACGTGAAGTCATACCAGCTAAGAGCTAACAGCTAGGACAGAAACATACTTCAAATCAGTAATATTTCTGCTGAAAACGTCATCCTAAGCAGCTCCACAACAGTTAGTGTCTAATGTTACTAATTTATAGTGAACCTATCTAACAGGCTATAGCTACATAACACATTTCATGCTCCAAGAGTTGACACTGCTGCATACCTTCATCTGTAGCTCGTTTCTCCTTCTCTTGTCTCTTCCTACTAACCTGGGCACCTGATGGCTTTCACCTTGTCTTGTCCATCTTCCATGTGTTTAATCAGAAACAACTTATCACCACCAACCCCCCAGCATGAGTCAAAACCACTGAGGCCTTCTTTCGTGTGCAGATTCATTTTTCTATTCTCTTTTCAGTGATTTCACAAAATAAGCTGGGAACTATTTGCCATATTCACAATATAATGAATGAAATGTGCTTTGTTTTGGAGCAATCACTGAGCTAATAGTGTTAGGTGATCATATGGATCCGCGGTCCAGAAAGGGAGACGAGAGAATCCAGCCGCTCCCACCAGGCCCATGAAATGGCGCCTTGGTCAGCTGACCACACCAGAAACCGCCCCATCGTTCAGATGGTGGAGATGAGAAAAGCCAGCAATGAAACCTTTGTGGAGTCGTAAACATGAAGCTCCTTATCTGCTGCTCCTGTACCGTTCCAGATTCCTGGAGTTGGTTCTGGTGAGTGGTTCTGTGATGGGAGTCGCTGATTCAGCTAACTGGATCCTCTCTCCTGGTCAAGCTATGCTTAGCGTTCCTGCTCCTGTTTTGTCCTCACCTGCCTCTGGTTGTCCTACCCGCTCTGTTGTTTTTGGAAAAATTTTCACCTGGACAATCCTGTTAAGGCTGCAGCAGATTATCTGCCTTTGCTCAGCTCAGACTTCTAGGATTACAGGATCATCTGGACCTGTGCAATATGCTTCCAGAAAGTGACCAAGCTTATGAAGCTGTTCTGCACCGTCCCTTGATCTTTCTGAGCTTGTTCAGGTTATTGATGGTCCATAAAACACCAAAGTCCAGTTCTCACAGAGATGTTGGAGACCATAGATCTTGTTTTATTACGTTGTTGCCAATATAAAAGTAACTGGAGATTTCTTAACATTTGATCATTTAATCAAAAATGTACAAAAGAAATTGATTAGAAAACAGGTCCATGCTGTTGTTTAGATGGTTCTGAATAAAACATCTAATGATATAAATCAGAACTGATTCAGTTTGGGGTTCTGTCAGTAAATGACTTGAAGGCTCCATGGGCCATAGAGGGTTGTGTAGAGGCACAGCTGGTGGAGAAATACATCTCAACGAGGAACCTCAGCTCGACCCGTTTTAATTTTGTTCTGCAATCCCTGCGTCACACTCTGAACAGAACTTCTCCCACCCAGCATGCCAGCAGTCCCTGACCAGTGCGTACTGGTGCAAACTGGGAAGGGTAGCTAAGGGTGTGTCCTGGCAGGATTTGTCATAAATTATTTACATCCTCTGGAAATCTTCGTCTCAGCTGACTAATTTATAAATTTGCAAAAATGTTAAATCAGAAACCAAACTGGTAAAAAGAGTCCAAAGTAAAACGGGCAATGTTCACACCAGTGCTTCCTTCTCGTAAATATGCAGACATAAGTCTGATTAATTTAATCTACATATAAAACAGGTTGCTGAGTTATATTATTAATAACTGTGGGGGGCCAGCAGCAGCTGCTCCTCCAATCACCAATCACTGCTTCCCCGTTTAGTTCCACTCACTAAAATATTCATCATCAGGATAGTTTTCAGGATTTTGGGGACTTCAGTTATGCTGTAATGTTTCTTCATATTTTTGCCTTTTTGTCTGCATCATTTTTCCTATGAACTTTATTCCAATTTTATTTTCCATTTTGTTTTCTGACTACTGTGGAGGTAATGTGCTGTGCAGTTTCCGTCAGTTTTTCTATTAAATATTCAGAAATATATTGGCCCTGTTTCTCTTGTTGTACATCTTTTAATCAAGCTTCTCAGCAGACAGAGTAGAACATTGCAGCCTCCACACAGAGGTTGCGGGAGTCTGCAGCACATTCAGCTGTTGCCTCATGGTGTGAGAACGTCTTCGGCTGGACCCGGTTGTCACCTGACCCGCAGGGGGCTCAAAAGAGGAGAGACCATGCTGGCTTCTCTCTGCATATATTGTTTAAAGCAAAATATGTTTACAATGATGAATTTCCTATTCTATTTTATGAGTTCTGAAAACCCAGAATTAGGTGTTTTAGTTTCTATTTATGAAATGTTTGCAGCTTCCAACTCCTCTCTGACCATCCTGCAGCTCAGGACAACAGAGATGATTTTAATGTACATGATGAAAACATTTAGTCGGCCAATGTGGTAAGTCTAATGTGGATTTTATGACAGGGGATTATGGTGATGGTTAACTCCCTAATGACCAAAACATATAAACCAGGATGAAGTGAGTTTAGAACTAGTTCTGGTAATATGTTCGACCCTGTACTAAGGTAGGTTAACATAAATGAATCATCTGTGTGATGAGAAGGCATAAACCTCTGGTTCTCAGTTTGGTTTATTATGGTTTATTTCCTACACCGCTCTACAATAATTCCTCTTAGTGTACTCTCTCAGGGGGTTGGAGTTTGGGTGAAACCCTCCTGGGTTCCCAGCGTAGCCATGATTTTAGGTTCTGCAGCCCTGCTAACAAACAAGGAGGCAGCAGATATTCAGGCTGGATTCAGTTTTTCAGCAGCACAGAAATAAATCTGAATTTAATCAAGGAGTTCATCTCTTGGGGACCCCTCGCTCTGCTACAGGTCGACCCTCCTGAATAGGTCTACCATTCACGCAGTCATTTAACCAGCTGACAACGCATTATTAAAACAGTATGTGATGAAGCAGCATTCAATAGAGACATAATTAACATGTCCATGGATCTGAATATGCACTGAAGCAGAGACTTCAAACAAGAAACTGAGCTTCAACCTGTCTCAGCACCGGGTTGGCTACGTTTTACAGTTTATATTTGCACAAATATACATTCAGTTTATACTCTAAGGTCAATTTCAAGGTCAAGACACTGAAACAATTCCATGGAGGAAAAACAATGAGGTTGGAAAAACAACCTTTAAATGTATCGATACTGGAAAGAAGGGGAAATATGTGACAACGTTATCTTTGCTCAGGAATTATATCCAACCTCCAAACATCACACATATAAACCTGCTAAGTCAGCTGAGAACAACCCTCTCTTGATTAGAAAATCAGTGACATTTTGAATAAATGGGCCTTCAAACATTGTTTAATGCTGCAGAAAGACAATATGCATTCAGAACCTTTTTACTCTGAGTTCAGCAGATTCTTAATTGGCTGGGTTTAGTATTTAGTTTCGGCTGTATGGAGAAAAATGCTCTGTCTCCTAAGATATTAATAGGAGATATTTACAGTGAGACCAGCAGTTTCCTTTGTGATCTACGGTCCTGATAAACGTTGCCTTCGTTGTGATTTTTCTCCCTGACTGGTGCCAAGTTTAGGTGCTGTTATTTTTGGCTAAAGCTCATGTATTTTATCTTAGTAGCAGAACCTGGCAACACAGTGCCACAATGATGGCTTTTATGTGTTGTGAAGTGTACCATGTCCACCATCTCAGCTCAGTCAGTATGGAGTTAGGATTTGCTTCCTTGGAGTCCAAAGACATGCATTAGAGGTTTCTTGGACATATATGTCCTGGCTGAGCCTGACGGATCGATCACCTCTCCAGGAAGTACCCTACTCCCACCTCTTGCCTGTTTGAAATGTGCGCCTGCTTTCCTGTGGCTGATGCATGGATGCTTAGGATTGTTCATTATTTGTCAAAGTCTTCTTGCTCTGAAATCACAGAATTTCAAATGCGTTTTAGCACTGAAATGACTTCACACACAGGAGGATACCCAGGTCCAATGTAAAAAGGGGATTGACTGTGGAAGATCTTTGCCGAACATTGTTGAGGGCTTTAAGGATGTGGTAGGACCTTGACAGGTGGCGGCTTACAGGGGGCACTGCTGGGTCAGTTGTCCGGGCCCAGGCAAGGCTTTCAGCTGCCTGCCTTGGGCCTCTGCGTGTCTGTGAATGTGAGCTACTTGACCCTTGTGGACCAATACGCTGGTATTCACACAAGTATTACAGCTCAGTTGACCTACAGCGTTTCACTCAGAGATCTGCAGTATTCAGAAGAACATTTAGGGGGCAGTAATGTGATGGTTTATTCAGAAAACAGCTGAAGAGAAAGAATAGAGAATGGTAGAGCAGAATTGCATTAGGCCCCCTCAGAATGCAGTGGGTCTCCGTTGTCTCTCGTGATGTAGGAAAGGCATAAAGGGTTTTTACCATTCATGAACGTGCAGGTGATGGTTTTGTTGGAGTCCTGGGTGAAGGGTGGGGGAAACCTGCAAACACATGTGTGGTGTAGTTGTCATTAACTTGAAGCAGGGCTGACCAAGTTGGACCTACTCATAGGCTAGAACCCCACCGTGCCTTAGGTAAGCTACTTCAACACCCTTGGGGGCAGCATACAGTGTGTCCTAGGAGTTTCCATATATCAGATAAAGAAGTGCAGACATCCATGAAACTCCGCCCTTCATGGTTTAGTATGAAAAGGCCTTGTGTTAATTGGTGCGGATGACATGTTTACCGCATGTGTTCACCTGTCTCCACCTGTCTCCACCTCTGAATGGCTCAAAACAATGAACGTCTTGAACTGGCCTAGTCAAAGTCTGAACTTTAATCCTATTGAGCTGCTGGGGAATGACCGTACATGCAGAAACCCGTCCAGTGTGGCTGAATTTACCCAACTCTGTGTGTGGAGACATAGAGGCTGCTTTCACTCTGGAAGAGTAAACCAGCCTGTTCTGACCCATTCAGGGTGAATGCTTATAAACACATGTTCCTGTAGAGGGGGCTGACCCACAGAGGTCCTGAGAGTTCTGCAAAATCAGGTTTGGCTTCAAACCTGTGTTTTGTTTTGAAAGACCTTTCTAAAACCAGATGATTTCTGTACTACTGTGATTTTACAGTTAAATCATCTGGAAATTACTTATTAACTTATTCATTTTCTGAATATATACAAGCATTCTTTAAAAGTCATGGAAATCTCTGATTGTTGACAAGTTGATGCTTGAGTTAACCAAATCTTCAGGCAGACACGGGGTTTAGTGGCTGCAGAGAGAAAATCAGCGTCCGACTCCTTTGAAGATCAATCAAGGAGTCAGACGGAGTCGGAGTGAAGACAATGTCCGATTGCAGCTCCAACCAAAGAGGAACGGGTTGACAGGTTCATCGGTTATTGGATCAATGTCACCTTCTAACCTTGTAATGGGAATCAATTGGAAAAAAAAAAAAAACAGTTTCATCTCAGAGTTTAACGGTCTACATGTAGAAATGGGACTTTTTTAATTAGAACCTCTGTGGGGATTTTGTTTAACTGCATTACCTGCTGCCATCTCTGTTAACTATTCAGATCAGTCTCTAACTGCAAATTGTATTTTTTAAATCATTAAGACTACTCAAGCAAATTGGTTTAAATAAGTCCATTAAATGTCAGAGATGAGGTTGAAAGCTTCGATCTGACTGGCTTTATTTTATTCTAGAATTGCGCAGCTCAAGGTGGCAGCAGGTTGGAGTAGTTCTGTTTCTTTTCATTCTGATTAATTCTTTTTAAGAACTCAAATTCCTCTTGTAGTGGATACAAATTGATCATTTTTAGATGATTATCCTGTCTGGTATCGGATGCTGTGGAGCTTGAAGGATTTTTGCTGAGACATTTTTACTTTTCTTTATTTGTTATGATTCATCACCAAGGTGTTTTTTACAACCAAAAGCAGCTGATTAACATCTCAAAAGCTCAAAGAATACTTCAACTACAACCCTAAATCCCTGATGAGTTAAAAAAGAGGCACCGTGGATAGAGAGCAGGAGCAAAGAGAAGACAAAGAAAGATCATCAATTATGATGGGCAATATGTGATCATTGGGAAGCAAGTTGGATGAGCACCAGCAAACAATATCAGAGATGTGTGGTCAGGAAGGAAGAAGATCACAGGCTTCAAGCAGAAGGACGACCAGACTGATGGAAGTCTGGACAGAACCAATGAACTAAACATATTCTCCAATAGGTTCAGTTTAGCATCCTCTCCTGCTCACAGCCAAACAGACATCCCACCCTCCTTTGACCCGCAGCTTTCCTGCCCCACCTCAAATGTGTTATCTTCCATCTCAGCCATAGACCCTTCTGTTTCTACATGTTTGCCTTCAACCAAATCAGAAGATGCTGATGCTCCATTTGCCTCCCCCCCTTCCACCTGTGTGTCTCAAGAAGTCAGGAGAACAGGCATCTGGAGAGACTGACCCGGAATAAGGATTCAAAGATTCAAGGATTTTTATTATTGTGATACTAGCTCACATTTACATGTTAAGGTACAAAATTCAGACTCAGGTCCCAGTTAAGAAGCCTAATAGTTAAGTAAAAAGAAAGCTATGTATAACATACAAAGCTGAGTCTAACAATAAATCAGTAAAAATATATGCAGTGATGAGCAAAAAAAAGAAATACACGGTTAAATAGTGAATTGGAACAAGGCTGCAGGTCCAGATCATGTCAGCCCTAGAGTCCTGAAGGCCTGTTCAGAGCAGCTCTGTGGGATTCTGCAGCACCTCTTCAACCTTAGCCTGGCCCAGAAGAAGTTTCTGGTGCTGTGGAAGACCTCCTGTCTTGTTCCGGTACCAAAGAAAACTCACCCATCAGTCCTCAATCACTATAGACCTATTGCCCTGACATCTCACATCATGAAGGTCCTAGAGAGACTCCTGTTGGCCCACCTGAGTAAGCAAACAGTAAACCATCAGGAGCCCCTTCAGTTTGCTTATCTCTGTGGAGTTGAAGATGCCATCATACACCTGCTTCAACAAACCCACTGTCATCTGGACAAAGAAAGCAGCACTGTGAGGATCATGTTCTTTGATTTCTCCAGAACATTTAATACAATCCAACCTGATTTGCTTTGTCAGAAACTCCAGAAGACTCAGATGGAGGCCTCAACAATCTCCTGGATCAAAGACTACCTGACAAACAGACCACAGTTTGTGAGACTGAAGGGTTATGAGTCTAACCAGGTAGTCAGCAGCACAGGAGCACCACAGGGGACGGTACTCTCACCATTCCTTTTCACTCTGTACACCTCAGACTTCCAGGACCAGACAAACTCCTGTCATCTGCAGAAATACTCGGATGATTCTGCAGTCGTGGGGTGGATCGGAGATGGACAAGAAGCTGAGTACAGGAAGGTGGTGGACCACTTTGTGGCATGGTGTGGAAACAATCATCTCATTTTGAACGTGACTAAAACAAAGGAGATGATTGTAGATTTTAAGAGAAACAGGAATAAGTCAAAAACTATTTCTATCATGGGAGAAGAAGTAGAGGTGGTGGAGGAGTATAAATACCTCGGTGTTCACCTGGACAACAGACTAGAGTGGAGATGCAACTGTGAAGCCATCTACAAGAAGGGACAGAGCAGACTGTACTTCTTGAGGAAGCTTGGGTCCTTTGGTGTTTGCAGCAAGATGCTGCATATCTTCTATAAGTCTGTTGTGGAGAGTGTGATCTCTTCTGCCATCATCTGCTGGGGAAGCAGCATCAGAACCAGGGACTTAAAAAAGCTCAACAAGCTGATAAAGAAGGCTGGTTCTGTTCTGGGGACTCCTCTGGAACCTCTGGAGATCATTGTGGAAAGACAGATTGTTCATAAAACGAAGAACATTATGGAGAACCCTGAGCATCCTCTTCATGAGACTGTCCTACAACAACAGAGTGTCTTCAGTCAGAGGCTTCTTCAGATCTGCTGTAAGACGGAGCACTACAGGAGATCCTTCCTGCCCACAGCCATCAGCATCTACAACGGCTCTTTGAGGAAACCTTCATAATATGAGTTACAACATTTAATTTCCCTTTGGGATTAATAAAGTATTTTTGAATTGAATTGAATTGAATTGAATTTGAATGTGAGGTTTGATTCCCAGAATTTCCACCTTCAGCCAAGATGTTTCAACAATTTTACTAAATATACAATAAAAAAACACGTAATTTCACTCCTCCAGAAACCTCCATAACTGCAGCTCAGTGTATCCAGAAGTCATTAGTCACACACACACACACATTTGCACACACACACACACTCGCCGCACACACACACACACACACACACACACACACAGTGGCGTGACGGCTAACAATCTTTGACATAATTAGCTGCCTGGCTTGAGGACATGATAACAGACACGTTGATGACAGGATAGCTTTGAGAGAAGACGATTTTTCATTTTTACTACATTTAACTTTCATTTCAACAAGTAAGAGGATAGGGAACTAATTTTCATATACAACATGGACATGGGATAAGCACTGGCAAAAAAATAAAAGAAGCTGCATGAGGAAGGTCATCGATCTGCAAAACCTTCAGAGCTCCTGAGCTTCACAAAAGCATTAAAGCTCCTGAACTTCATTCCAGACACAGAACCCAGTGGACTTTATGTAAGTAAATGAAACATGTGTTTCTAAAATCTTTAATGAACATGATCTGAAAGGTGCGGTGTGCATTTCTATTCATCTCTGCCAAAACATCTCCAGTAAGCGGGTTTAGCTGGAGATACAAATAAATGTGATCCTAGAACATCACAGAATAAGTCGTATATCTTCATCAACATGAAAGTTCTGTGTAAAAAACAGCACTTATGTAGAGAACAGAGCTGCTCGTTGAAGGCCTCAGAGGCTTAATAGAGAACATTGGTCAACAAACAGCATCATGAAGATCAAGGAACCTTGGTCTGGATGGAAAGTCAAGGCTCAGCCCAGGAATTTGGGCTGGAAACAGAACATTTCTTCCCTCGCAGTTCTTCACCTGTTCAGGATTCACCACAGTGCTCCTCCTTTCACTGAGGCCGGTCCTCCTCCCTCTCAGCACTGCCCATCAAGTGCTTATTTTCGATGGAAGCTCTACACATGTAGGCTACCAGAACCCATGAGGAAAACAATAATATGGGTCAATTGGTTGCGAGCTTAAATCAGTCAGTCTTTGTGATTCTGAAAAAGGGTGGCGGTTCTTCATGTTAGTATTCACATGGACCAGAACTGTCTGAGTTTTCTAATCGAAACCAGACCTCCTCTTGTTCCCTGATCAGCTGACCTTACCGGCACTGGACCTAGGATGGATTCAGACAAACGCTTCATTGGACCATTTGTGTGTCCAGTTTCCTGTTTCATTCCCATTTTTCATTCCTGTTTAAACTGATGACTGATTCAATGATTCAAGCCTGAACTGATGATTTACTGTAAGCCTCGAGGAACTTTACCGGAGCAACAGGAACATCTGTTTCTGATTGTTTCTGTGGTACTGATTACACAGTGACACTGATTATATGAGAGCTCAAACAGGCTTTATAGAAATTACAAACTAGATATCTTTTTTTTTACCACCATGGCAGCCTTTGATGAAGTATTTCTCTAATAAAGAGTTGAACATTTTAACAGTTACAGTATGACAATACTTTTATTGTCTTAATTAGTACAAAACCAATAAGTGGAAGGTAACTCAAGGTAGTTCAGCACACATTTAGAAAACAACTCTAGATTATTAAAAGTCGCTTTTCTTTCCTTCAGAACAGTAGATAAGATCCCACTTAGAAGAATTCTTAATAGTCTTTATGGAAGTACAGTATGAACCTTCCTATTATTATCTTCTGTGTGCTTCTCTCTTTGCTGCAGCTACACTGAGTGATAAATGAAGGATAATTATTTTCTATTCTAAAGGTATTTTTTAATGTGTAGAAAAAAGAATGTAGTTCATACCATTGTACTTGGTAGCAGTCCTGCTCTGGTTCTGTTTCCTGTTCATCTGCCTCCAAACAACACTTTCCGCTAAAGATGTTCCAGAAGGATCTTCTGTGGATGTTCTTGCCATGTCAGCAGAGTTTCAAACTCCCAGCAGCAGTTCTTCGTTTTCAGCCTTGATTGTTCAGGTGAGCCTCTGTAGGGAGGTACTGAAAGTCTGTGTATCTGCTTGGGAAACGGATCGGTTGGTGCTGATTTTTACACAAATGATATTTAAAGATTCCATTTTCTCTGTATTGTGTTTTGGAAATATTGATTATTCAGACAGCCTTTCGAAGCAGTAGATAAGTCCGTTAACATCCTGGCTTTAATTTCACACAGATTAGTTCTCCAGCTAACAGCCAGCGGTTCAGACCGGGTCCAACAAAAACATAGGCCATCTTTAAACAACTCCAATCTTTAACATTGCTTAATGATTGAGTTCATAAGATGAGATGAGATTTTTAAATAAAGTTTGGATTCATTTAATAAAAACAGGAAATATTCATGGTGCTGTTTGCATGACCCAGTGACATTGTTTACTGATGGGTTTTGTTTTAAGGTGAAATCCAGTTTGGTTCTGACTGACTTTAGACTGCAAAACTGATCTTATGGAAGGTCATGATCTTTTAATGTTTTATGATGTAAATGCGTCCCTGGTCTTACTAGGTTTTATTTGCAGTAGGAAAATAGATGTACTCAACACAGAATGTGCTGCTTTAACCCAGGAGAGATGAATGGAAGCTGTTTACACATCGTCATATTTTTCACCTCCTGGACCAAAAAAGAAAAATACTTCTGTATATTCCCCCCAGATTTTATGTTTAGACTTTCCTGCAGCCCCAAACTGAAATCTTCCTTAATGAAACCAAAACAGAACAAGGTGGGAGATGAAACAACCAGAAGCACCTTTAAAAAACCTAAACCCACAAACACAAGTACTACTACATGCACAGAACTGCATCAGGAGCACAGCAGCCTGGATCATAAAGCTGCAGAGAGAAGATTTTAGGAGCTTCTGTGACTGACTGCATGACAGGTTAACTCCAGGAGGAGGAAAGCTGAAGACAGGAATATGTTGCTGGAGAATTGGAGACTAATGGCTGCTGTACTTTCTTATTTCACCAGACATTTGGAAAGGCAGTTAGTAGTAGATGTTCAGGTTTCCTCATCAGAATGCTGAAAGTCAGCCGTCAACATGAAGACAAGTACAGTGGGAGTAGCTTCTGTTTGTTTCCGGAGCATCTCACGGATTCTGTCACTACATTTAAACATGTTGCTGTTTCCTCTGACAGCAGAAACACGCTACAGACAAGCAACACACACAGGAAGGCAATCACAAGTTTATCTTCACATGCACCTAATCAGTCAGCCCTTCTGAAAAGGACTGGAGGCTTTCTTGCAATGTCTGGGCACTTTCTGCATAGTTCTTTTATTTAAGCTTTAAACTCTAAAAAATACTAAAAAGTATAAGTGTGTCAAAGGTCACAGAAAACCACCAAGGGTTTTGAGAAGTCTTTATCTTTTTCTATACAGAAGCAGATAGACTGGTTACCTGTGCTGGTTTATTGTGCTACTGAAGCAGGTTCTGTTGTTGTCACTCACCTGAAGTAAAAATGTGTTTGTCTGCAGCAGAGCTGGACCTGTTCATACCTGACTTGGTCTTTCATGAAGATGATCTCAGCTGAGCAGCAACAAATCTCAAGTTTTGCTCAAGGTTTTTTTTTTCATTTGAAGAGTAACAATGCAACCAGCTCATTCAAGATGTAACAAAGTGCAGTTGTGGGTTCATGAGAAGACAAGAACTTAGCTATATTTTAAGGAAGACTAAGAATCCCCATGTTTTGTTTTCTCAAATAAAGGTTTTAAAAACCACAAGGAGTTATAAAGCATATTTAACTTGGAGAATAATTCAGTCCTGATTTGCATAGTATTTGTCTAAGTTTGTTAAAGTACAAACAATCTCCTGTTTTGTGTTTTCAGGAACAGGTTGGCTAACAGCCGTTTGTGGGTCTCACAGTGTTATTTAACCCTTATTTCTCTGTCACTGTATCTTTGTTCTTCTGAGAACCCGTATTCATGGTACTTGTTATCTTCCGCTTATCCGAGATCAGGTTTGAGGGCAGCATATCTTCTAGAAGTCTGTTGTGGAGGGTGTGATCTCTTCTGGGGCAGTGCTGCTGGAGTCCATCATGTACAGGGAACAGGTCCGACTTAATGCCAGCAATTTAAACCAGACTCCTGCCCTGTTTGTACTGAGAAAGGATAGCCCCTAAAAAAGGGCACCGGACTCTGTAATACTGGAGTACCGCCCAAAGGGCTACACGTTGAAATCCACAAGTGGAGTGGTTGGGCAAACTCCCAAGAACCCTCAAGCACCCTGTAGAGGGTATAGAGCTAGTCCAGTGTTCCACAGCCTTTACTTTAACTGCAGAAGCCGTAACAGCGGGATTCAGGAGATCCTCAAAGTTATCCTTCCACCATCTGATAATGTCCCCCGTCAAGGTTGGCCACCCCCCACCCTCACTGTAAAAGATGTTGACGAAACACAGCTTCCACCTCCTGAGGTGAAGGACGGTTTGCCAAAATCACCTTGATCCTGTTCAGGGACTGATACTACAACAGGCACTGCAGACCTTACGGCCAAAGCTACAGGTGGCCGCATTGACAATAGAGACAGAAAACACGGCACACTCGGATTCCATGTCCCCAGCCTCTTTTGGAATCTGGGAAAAGCTTTCCGGGAGGTGGGAGTTGAATTTGACCCTGCTCAATGGGTCCACCAGACATTCCCAGCAGACCTTCACTACAGACTTGTGGCCACAATCTGGAGCTAGTCATGAAGTTCTTTCATCATAATGTGTTTTATATCCTGATAGATTGTTCTGGAAGGAGAAGAACCCGCTGTTTAACTGTAACACTGGGATGGGCTAGATGAGAACCACTTTCTTAAAGCATGTTTATTGGGTTATTTTAATGTGTATTTTGGTTAAATGGCCTGATGTAAGAGTCCAGAGCTGGAAGCTGTCCTCCTCTTCCTCTCTGTGAAGGTGGAACAAAGCTAACAAACATCCTCCGGGTTAGTTGTCAGACTCGGCCTGCGGTCTGACAGTGCACTGAGTTGCCTCAAGCAGCCATGAATTTTCCCCCAAATCACCGATATAATGAGGCGTTTGTGGCGCGGCACTGCACTCGCTGCACCACACTAACAGGAACACTGTGCAGATGTTTCCAAAAGCCTGCAGCGCCAATTTGAATACAAAGCAGAACAATAAAGAGGAGCCACCTCGCTGTACACCTCCACCTCCATCTGTCTGTCCCAGCGTCTCCACGTCGTTGACTGAGCTTTATGTCTTCTGGTTTTCTTATTTTTACCTGCAGCTATTTTTGTTTCTGCAGCTGCTAT
Organism: Girardinichthys multiradiatus; assembly: GCF_021462225.1. Lineage (NCBI taxonomy): Eukaryota > Metazoa > Chordata > Actinopteri > Cyprinodontiformes > Goodeidae > Girardinichthys > Girardinichthys multiradiatus. The sequence continues at coordinate 48,485,133 of NC_061810.1, forward strand.
TTCTGCTGGAAGCCCCCATTATTTACAGCGCAGCACACACACTCATTGGTCTGATATTCCACAGGAGTAAATATAAAATGGTAATCTGTATAACAGAGAAGGGAGCACCTTATTTCAGAAAACATGACATTGACTTCTTGCAGACCAAATCATCCTAATAGGCTGTCTACACATGTCCACAGGCACCTGTTGTCTTCATTTAAATATGAGGACTGAGAAGTGTATTCTGGGCATGCTCAGTAGGTCAACACAGGGTCCCTACACTGACACATTATTGTATTTTCCTGCTACTATATGACACATTTCAGAAAGTTCTTGATTCACGTTTTCAGCATGAAGTCATTTTTAACTTGGTACAAACTTCAGAAACGTTCCACTAAATGAACATCAAGGTTTAATAGATTTTATAACTGAAGTAGAAGGAAAGGATTCATGGTTGTAACGTTTTTACAAACAGAATCTGAAAAGTGTGCTGGGCATCTGTATTCAGCTCCCCTGAGTCAGAACTCTGCAGAACCATCGCTGGCTGCAGGTCTTTTGGGGATTCTCTCCACCAGCTTTGAACATCTACAAGCTGAAGGTTTTGTCCTTTCTTTGTAAAACATTTCGAGCTCAGTCCGGTTTTAATGTCTTGCCACAAATTGGTTAGATTTAGCTCTGGACTTTGACTAGACAAACACATGAATCTATTTCAATCTAAACCATCCATTTTTTCTCTGGTTGTATGTTGAAGGTGGTTGTCCAACTAGAAGGTGAACCTCTACCTTCAGCTTAGGTGGACATCCAAGTCTTGATAGGTCTGCAGTTGCTCCATCCTCTCTCCATGTTTAGATAATGGATTGAACAGCGCTCTGGGAGATGTCCAAAGCTTGGGGTGTTGTTGTAGAACCTAAACGTGCTTTAAACATCTTCATGTCGTTCTCCCTGAGCTGTCTGCTGTGTTTCTTGGTCTTCATGATGCTGTTTGTTCTCTGATGTACTCCAAAGAACCTATAAGGCAGTTAGACTGATGACATTACACACAGCTGGACCGATTAGGGAATTTAGTGGCCCTGGACTTTATTTAAGGGGATCAGAGTAAAGAGGGTTGCACAAAAATCCACACCAAACATTTTCAGGTTTTTTTCTTTGCAAGAAATGTCGGAACCCATTTATCATTTTACTTCCAATTTACAATTATTCACTTGTTCATGTTGGTTTGACACCCTAAAATCTCAATACAGTTCACAGGGTGTGAACACCTACGAAATAAGTGACAATCTGATCAAACCTAGTCTCCTCTAGGTTCAGACCTATCTGTTCTTACTCACAGGGGGCAGACAGAGGAAGGCGGAGATGTGAGGGTCAGAAGACCAAGGGGAGACACAATCTGTGAAGAATACAGATATAAGGAGATAGGAAACAAGAAGGATCAGATAGATGAAGGTCAAAGATAAAGAAAGAGGATGGTGGAGAGAAGAAAAGCAGAAGAGGTGAGAGAAACAAAGTACATCAGGGAGGAAATGTGGAGGAAAGGAAGGAGGAAGCATGAAGAATCAGTTCTAGATGATAATCAGAAAACATGATGATGCTGCTGAGGGCAGATGTCTCCTTATTTATTCTGGAGCAGTTCTGGAGCTTTAAATAAATGTATAAAATCATTTGAATGATGCAGTTTTCTGTCTGTGTTGAGATGCTGCAATGAGTCATGGTGTTAAATTATGACCAGAAAGTAAAGTTGACCTTTTGATTCTCTGGTTTTAAAATGTCATCATAACTTCAACCTGATAGATATTAATGACAAATGTTGACAAAATGATGGGAGGAATTCAGGACCGAAGGTCAAAAAATGTGTTTAAAATCTTCTAAAGATAACCAACCGTGTGGTTCATGTTAGATTTGATTGGTGGGACCAGGATGGATGGACCTGGCATGGTTCCTCTGGCTGATATGACCCTTTGGTGTGTCCTAGTCCCCATGCTGTGAACCAGTTTAGCCTTGTTGTTGGTCAGGAGGGGTTCAACTTGTCACACATGGACACAGGTGACTGACTGATGAGGAGTTTGAGCTTGAGGAGCAATTCTGGGTTCAGCCTGAAGCCGTACATAGACCATAGTCCTCAGATCTACAGGAACATTTATCTGAGCAAACGCCTTGTCATAGATGGTGATAAATGCCATGGCTGCTTCCACAGACACACTGTGTTAAACACATATATAAACCAGCACACACACACACTGTCCTACTGACATGTTCTCACACACTCCTGGACACCGGCCGATGCTGACAAACAGCAGCTTCTCCACCTGAGTGCGCCAACAAAGGCATTGCTGTGTTTGCTTTTTTGGGGCGTTGCCGTAGGAAACAGTTTTGCAGCTGAAACTGAGATTGAGTTCCTCTTCGACAGTGTGACAGATAACAAGACAGTAGCAATCAAACCCTGACAGTATCAAACGCTTGGTCATCAGTCAAGTCTGACGGCTGACTTCAGGCTGACGAAGGATTTATGGCTTACAGAGAGAAACAAGGACAGGAGAAAGCTAAAGGAACAAGAGTCATGAAGGATGAACGGATGTGGGGAAGAGTATATATGTATGATCATCTTCACTACGTTGGTTGGGTCAAATTCATTCGGTGGTCCCGTTTTTTCTAACCTGTACTCCAAATCTAAAAACTTGCAGTTATTTTTCCACAGAAATGTTTCATTTATTCCGCTGTTGCGCTCATGAATATTGGGGTATGCACAGTATCGGGTTTTGTGACTGCAGCATGTACCATCTCTGAATGCTTGTGGCCATCTAGAGGCTACATTTCAGAATGCAACTGGTTAACTACAGGTCCTTCTCAAAATATTAGCATATTGTGATAAAGTTCATTATTTTCCATAATGTCATGATGAAAATTTTACATTCATATATTTTAGATTCATTGCACACTAACTGAAATATTTCAGGTCTTTTATTGTCTTAATACGGATGATTGTGGCATACAGCTCATGAAAACCCAAAATTCCTATCTCACAAAATTAGCATATTTCATCCGACCAATAAAAGAAAAGTGTTTTTAAGACAAAAAACGTCAACCTTCAAATAATCATGTACAGTTATGCACTCAATACTTGGTCGGGAATCCTTTTGCAGAAATGACTGCTTCAATGCGGCGTGGCATGGAGGCAATCAGCCTGTGGCACTGCTGAGGTCTTATGGAGGCCCAGGATGCTTCGATAGCGGCCTTTAGCTCATCCAGAGTGTTGGGTCTTGAGTCTCTCAACGTTCTCTTCACAATATCCCACAGATTCTCTATGGGGTTCTGGTCAGGAGAGTTGGCAGGCCAATTGAGCACAGTGATACCATGGTCAGTAAACCATTTACCAGTGGTTTTGGCACTGTGAGCAGGTGCCAGGTCGTGCTGAAAAATGAAATCTTCATCTCCATAAAGCTTTTCAGCAGATGGAAGCATGAAGTGCTCCAAAATCTCCTGATAGCTAGCTGCATTGACCCTGCCCTTGATAAAACACAATGGACCAACACCAGCAGCAGACACGGCACCCCAGACCATCACTGACTGTGGGTACTTGACACTGGACTTCTGGCATTTTGGCATTTCCTTGTCCCCAGTCTTCCTCCAGACTCTGGCACCTTGATTTCCGAATGACATGCAGAATTTGCTTTCATCCGAAAAAAGTACTTTGGACCACTGAGCAACAGTCCAGTGCTGCTTCTCTGTGGCCCAGGTCAGGCGCTTTTGCCGCTGTTTCTGGTTCAAGAGTGGCTTGACCTGGGGAACGCGGCACCTGTAGCCCATTTCCTGCACACGCCTGTGCACGGTGGCTCTGGATGTTTCTACTCCAGACTCAGTCCACTGCTTCCGCAGGTCCCCCAAGGTCTGGAATCGGCCCTTCTCCACAATCTTCCTCAGGGTCCGGTCACCTCTTCTAGTTGTGCAGCATTTTCTGCCACACTTTTTCCTTCCCACAGACTTCCCAGTGAGGTGCCTTGATACAGCACTCTGGGAACAGCCTATTCGTTCAGAAATTTCTTTCTGTGTCTTACCCTCTTGCTTGAGGGTGTCAATAGTGGCCTTCTGGACAGCAGTCAGGTCGGCAGTCTTACCCATGATTGGTGTTTTGAGTGATGAACCAGGCTGGGAGTTTTAAAGGCCTCAGGAATCTTTTGCAGGTGTTTAGAGTTAACTCGTTGATTCAGATGATTAGGTTCATAGCTCGTTTAGAGACCCTTTTAATGATATGCTAATTTTGTGAGATAGGAATTTTGGGTTTTCATGAGCTGTATGCCAAAATCATCCGTATTAAGACAATAAAAGTCCTGAAATATTTCAGTTAGTGTGCAATGAATCTAAAATATATGAATGTTAAATTTTCATCATGACATTATGGAAAATAATGAACTTTATCACAATATGCTAATATTTTGAGAAGGACCTGTACATATTGCTTTAACATAGATTGTGATTATTAAATATTTTACTGTAAAAGAACCTGAAGCTGAAAAACTCCAGTCAAGAGCTTAAATCTCTGTAGATTGGCTCTAATGATGAAAAACGACTTACAACTACTATAAGCCAGCTTAATGAGGTCTATCAGACAGTATTTGAGAAGTTCGTTTTTTTGTTTTTAATGTGTCCTGTTCCAGTAGAGCAGCACCCAGATCTGTTGTCTGAGTGTCAAGAAGAAGCCCAACAGATTTGTTTTTTAACATATTGAGCATTATGGCTTTTGCTATAATGCTCCGCTTGACACACATATATATATATATATAAACTTTATTAGAAATTGCTTTGGGAGTATTTTAAATACAATGGACAAGTAGATGGAAGCATATGATGTCAGAGGGTTTGTGTGACAGAGGAGGATGGCAGAGAAGAGATGCCCTTAAAGGGGCAACTAAAGGAAGAAGAATGTCTTGTTTTGTTCCTTCTGTTAGCAGATATTGAATCTCTTTTAGCATCTTTTGTCTGCAGAGTTTATTTTTGTGCTTCTACTATCATATTGTGATTCCAGTGAGTCATATCAAACTGTGACAGGATTAATTTTATTAATCTCCTCAGTTTTTCATTAGCCAAAGAACCCAACAGAGCACTGAGAATGAACCTTTAGCCTGTGGAAATGGTCAGTGGATTACCCGATTAGTCACCAGATTAACACAGGCTCACTGGTTGTATATGTCAGATCCATCATGGATCAGTGTTAAGCCTCAATATTTGCAGAATTTCACTTTTACAGCTGATGCAGCTGCAGAGGACTGAGCACCCTGAGCTATCTGAGCCGCTTCCCTAGAGATCAGAAACCATGAACTTTCTGCAGCAGCATCTTCGTGAAGGTCCATGTGTCTAGATGGATGAAATGCCAGAGTGGAATTTATGATCATGTCTACTCCTGGGTTTCCTGACTCCACAATGATCAGAACTGTTTGTGCCTGCTCTCTGAAGATGCTTCCATGTGCACATGTGCTTGCATGTGTATGCAGAGTGCACCTGTGTGTGCCTAAGAGGATCTACAGGAAATCAAGCAGTTATGAGCTAATCATGTTTCCCAGCATGCACTGTCCATCGCAGATGGTGACTGAATGAAATAGTTTTCAGTCAATTGGGAATTCTGCAAATCTGCAGTTTTCTTAGTGTGAAGACTTTATCTGTTTATGATCCTTTTTTTTTTTTTTTTTTTAAATAAACCTGATAGTGAACTAAGAGAGTCCAGTTTCCCACCTTCAGGCTGACTGCCAGCCTTCACGTTGTTTGGCTATTTAGTTTCTCTCCTTCTGCTCAGTTGTTTTTTGGAGACAGTTGACATGGTCAACTTTTCCTGTTTATTTATAAATGATTCAAGCAAACAGCTGTTTTGCTTCCATCTTTCACTTTCATTGTTTAATTTATTTAAAACCTTCTTGCTGTGATGCGACAGAGCTCAACAACAAATTCCTGGCCTTTCCTGATTTATATCTACGAAGAAGACAAAATACAGAGACTTCCCAAACCCAGTGAACAATCAACCTGAATTCAATGTAGAAGCTTTATGTGGACCTAATTGAGACAAGTCATAAATCTATTCATAGCAGTAATTTCGACCTACATATGTAGTCTAAGTTTGGACCAAACACAACTCTTTGCTGTAAAACTGGTCCAAGAAACATGCATTTTAGGCCCTGTTTATAAGACAATGTTTTCTGGTAAAAACGTATTGGTTTGGTTGTGTTTTTACTGTTCCTTTACACAACAACACTGCATGTTTTCTTGGAAAATGACAGTTTGACAAGGGGATCCAGAGTGTTATGGTTTGAAAATGAATCTTTCTTATCAGGAAAGCCCCTGGCTCATGTGTGGTATGACTGAAATCAGTAGAAATAAATGTGCACGCATACAATATAATGCCTGCAGACCAGTTTAAAACCACAGAAGAAGTCTCAATAATAACAATGGCGGATTGCAGGGTACTTTCTGCTGCTGACTCTTATGAATCTAACAACGGTTCTCCAACAAAACACTTATTTTCTCCCGTTTTGTAAGCAGGAGTGTTTGCGCATTTTGTTGTTTCGAAGAACATACTGCCAACTAGTGGCATGGAAGGGGATTACATGATTTTAACAGTTCTGCTGTTGCCATGTGAACAGAGATTGTAAGTAAAACATTGTCATGTAGACATGTTACTAGGATCCCGTTTTCAGCTGACCATTGTCGTGGAAACAGGGCATGTGGTTTAACTTGAACCTGTTCAGGTTGTGCTTTGACAGCAAGGCACTTCCTGGAGATCATCAGAGACCAAGTTCCGTTCTGACCAGAACTTTACATACAGAACCACTGTGAGAGAGTATTCGATCCTTCGAAAGACCCAGTCAATGTGGGCTGGGTCCTTCGTTGACCGCTAAAACCACGGTGGCCAGAAGTGAGCAGCTGCGGATTGGGACAGTCTAGCCTCACCGCCAGGAAGGCTGGCGAGGCAAGCCAGCAGTTACTACAGCTGGAGGGGAAAACTCCGAACACATCAGAGCCCGTTTCAAATTAAGCGATGTCTTGATAAATCAAGCAGATATATCAAGTCTACAGAGTTATATTCCCACACTAAAAACATTGTAGAAGTTTATTTGTGTCACAGAAAGTGTAATTTTTCACAATTTAATCACAGCTTTTGCCGCTGTGGTCCACCATGGCTGCCCCTGCTTGACCATCCGCTTCGACCCGCAATGAATCATGAGAAATGATGGGCCGCGAAGGATTCTCATGACCCATCCTTCAAATCGGGCAAAAGAAGGACACATTTGTCGGCTGAAGACGACTGAATTCACATCCCTGGAGCTTTTCACCTTTAATCACGTTAAGCTAAGTGAAACCAACATAAGGTGTGGTGAGAGGAACTTAAAGAAAGAGACCCGTGGATCACTTATAGAAGGAGAACAAGGAGGTATTGGCAGCTAGAGCTCAGCTGATCGGCCCCTGCAGTCAGGTTTCTAACCTGAAACATCAGGCCAGGTGTACCTTCTCTGTAGACAGGAAACAGAGAGAGGATATGAATGTTAATGGGACTACAGGTGGGGCTGAGAGCGTTATTTTCAGAAGAACCTTTAATAATCTCTGTGATTTTATTTGTTGGATCACATGAGACTAATAATGAGGAAACAACAGTTTATCCGAGCTGCTGGTGAACTCGTATTTATTTGCGCCTGTAGACTCTCCATCCAACATCATAATTACGTTTTTTATTATTTCTCATTTGACAACTCGGTTCCATCAAAGGTTTAATTATGTAGCTGTAAATGTTAATTTTCATGCTGCTGAGCATGGAGGAGCTTTATAAGGTGGAACATCTGAGGTTTCTGCATTATGAAGAGTCAGCAGGTTATTAAAGGCTTTGTTTAGGAAATCAGAAATAGGGGAACCATTTACTCAGAGATCCGAAGCCATTAGAAGGTTTCTCTCCCAGGCCACAGCTAAGATTCCCATTAGGATAAATGTTAGTGCAGATAAAGGTTATTAAAGAGGCATGTGCCAAAGCATATAAACTGTAAAATCTTCTCTGATTGAGGGAAGGATGATCACAAAAAGCTGCATTTTCCTCCAGTCACAGCAGCTCCACATTCACACAGAGGTCTTGATTTTTGGAGTAGCTGACAGTCAAACTCCTTACATTTGCTCCATTTCCACACCCTGTAATTCCCTCCTTATAAAAGCCAGTCAGCTCTGTACGTTTTGTGCTAACAGTGACACAGCTTGATAGGTTGTAACTCAAACTATTCCTGTTGCTTCCTCTGTAACACAGTGAAAACCTCACAGGTTCCTACCTAATACAGTAACTTGCTGTTTTTCATGTCGGACATAATGGCATGAATCGTACATTTTACTGGTGCTTTGTTCAAAGCTGAGCTTTGATTTAGCATTAGCTGCTAAATCAGTTTTGTTTCTCATTTCCAGTTTGTGTTTCAGTAATAAGCTGAAAAAATTTAAACACATATGTCATTTTAATTAGCTGTATTTAATGAAACTACCTGCTTGGAATCACACATGAATTACAGTTATAATACATCTTCAGTGTCAGAAAATCAACACAGCTTCCATAAATAGCTTTTTAACCACTTGTTCTAAGATAGGTGGACTGAGATAATGAGATTTTGTTCTGTTGGACAGAATTGGACTGTACTGAGTTGAATTTGGATCAGAATTCAACTTTGTAATTGAAATAAATGGGGCCTGTTTATTTGGTGAAGTGTCATAGATATTTGAGGTGAAATGTTGTTATTTTAACTGCAGACAAAATGTGGACCTTTCAGCCCCACCCACTAAAACAATGATCTGTGAAACTGTGGAATGTCAAAACTAAACTTTTATTTTACTTGATTAAAGATTTAATTACATGGAAAGGTATCACTTTGGTTAATAGCTTTATGTATTTTGTAGAAAAGACTTTCTCAGAAGCCCTCATCGGTGAGATCTGCTGGGCTGCAGCCCACATTTATGCACCATAGTGTTTAGGGAACGTTCAGTGTCTAAAATGTTTTTTTTTTCCTGCTCTGCTTTTGGTCAATTATTATTTTAGAAATGAGCAAATTTGAAATTGAGCTCAATAATTAAGTTTTTTTTATATAGTTCAGATTCCCAACAAAAGTCAGCTAAACGCTCTCAACCAGACTAAACTTCATGTGTTTATGTGTAATCTATTTAAAATGAATTCAAGCTAACTCACTCCAATACTGAGAATAAAGCGTCCAGATTCAAATAATCACATAATTATGCAGTCATAGTGAAACACAGATTCAGGAAGAATTAGAGTTGAAGAATAAGTAAAAATCCAGAACATTTGAGTCATTGATGCAGTTTTCAGGCTGATTAGAACTCTTCATGCTGGACTCTGTTTAAACATCATCATTACAAGGTTTGCATTAAACAGCAACAGAACCTGCACATGTTTCTGGAGACCTCTTTCATACCAATTGCAATAATGTTGCTCAACTGTTGACTATTATCTAGATAATGTGCCCATTGTGATGGATGATGGATTGACCAGAGCTCTGAGAGATGTTAAAACCTTGGGAAATTGTTGTAGAACCTAAGCCTTCTTTAAACTGAACCAGAACCTTCTCCCTGACCTGTCTGCTGTGTTTCTCGGTCTTCATGATGCTGTTTGTTCTCTAATGTTCTCTAAAGAACCTCTGAGGCCAGAAACAGAACAACCGCAATACATTACACACAGATGGACTCTAGTTATTTATTAAAGGACTTCTGAAGGCAATTAATTGTTTTTAAGGGATTTTATTGAGGGATGTTAGAGTAAAGGGGGCTGAAGACAAATGCACACCACACCATTCAGATGTGTCTCTACATAAAATGCAAACCATGCATCTTTTTACCTCCACTTCACAATTACGCCGATTAAAATCCACAGAATTGTCTGGTTGAAATGTGACAAATATGAATGAGTTGAAAGGGTGTAAATACTTTACTAAGGCTCTATGTGGCAACATGTTTTAGGTGCTTTTGACTGTTGCCTTCATTTGTCACTAAGTCTGCTCAGATGAAAAGTAAGGAAATCCAAACTGAAATGCTTAGTTCTGATTTCATGTGTTCTGTTCGTCTAGTTGAGGAACTTCATCTACAGTGAAGCTCAACAGAGCAGCCCAGAAAGTCTGAGAAGGGGTGTAGTGAGGGACAAAGAGAGCAGGAGAGACTCGTAATGAATGCTGATAAATTAATGATGCAACATGTTGACATTTCTCTTTATCTCCTCCTCATCTCTGCACTTCCCAACACCTTCCTCTCCTCCTCCACTTTCTGTTGCCCAGGTGAGAAGGTGTCCTTGTCAGCTCGTCATCCTGTTGTAACCCTGCAGCGGGGATGTGACAGGAATCTCAATTGATGGTAAACCGACTGACTCCTCCTGCTGACTTCCTGCTTTCCAGATAACCTCAGGTAGGTTAGATCTAATCATCATCGTAATGCAATTATTCTCCCTGGAAATTAATTACAGTAGATCTAACAAGCCAAAGCAGAGAGCATGAATGAAGCAACGGAATGAGTCTGAGACAAATAATTCACATTGGACTCATGGGAGTCTGTCTGAAAGAGAAACGGATGAGTGACTGGCAGAACTGCTCTGTGGTCAGAATCCAGATTTTATGGGTTCTGAACGAGGAGCAGAACCTGAAGCATCTATTAATGCATTGATCCTAAAGGTGAAACGCTCATCTGTTGGTGTTTAAGGTGGTACACTCCTGAGCTGTGGTTGGCAGAGTGTGGGTCAGGACCCCACTGAGGGTCTGACGGGTTCAGGGAGAATCTCTAGAAGATGGAGTGAATTATAGAAATATTGAAATTAACGCTGTTTTTCAACCATTATGAAGATAAAATAAATGGTTATTATTTCAGTGAATAAACACAGAATAATGATTGTTGTCATTATGGCTTCATTTAGAATGTGACTCTAGATGTACAGCAGCTGTTTCTTACTGTTAGTAAGTGGACTGAAAAATGAAAGGGTTGCAGCTGCGGGAAGGAAGGAGGCAGCAAGTTATTTAAATTGCTGTTATTCTTGGAGATGAAAAATTCTTCCAAGCACAAATTTTGGAGATATAAATTACTTCTCTGAATACATTTATATTCTAACTGTATACAGAAAGCCTGATTTATTGTTAACACCTCAAGTTAGAGTTGACTTTATGCATATTTTCAGATTTACCAATTTACCTTAAAACGACATTGGGTCAGGGCAATTTAAAAACTTGACGTTACAGAGTTTTTCAGATGGAGTTTGAATAAAAACATCAGTAGAAGATTGGTTTTTAGATGTTTCAGCCTGAGTGAGGTGGAGGTTCATAAACCTAGCTTCTCTGATCTCTAATCACCTCCTAGACAGGGGAGATGTTCTGCTGCTGCACATGTTTAATCGCAATAAGCACAGGGTAAACAATTAAGGTGGGACATTCAATTAAATTCAGTTTATGTATATAGCGCCAATTCACAACACGTCATCTCAAGGCACTTTACAAAGTCAATTAACTGATCCTAATTAGAAAACAATGCAGTCAAATCCTGTTTATTATTCAAACTGGTTAAAGGTTTTTCTGTCTAAGGAAACCCAGCAGATTGCATCCAGTCAGTGACTTGCAGCATTCACTCCTCCTGGATGAGCATGTAGAGACAGTGGACAGTCACTGGCGTTGACTTTGCAGCAATCCCTCATACTGAGCATGCATGTAGCGACAGTGGCAGAGTGCTCTGTTAGAAATACATGGATCACTCAGATCTCTGATGTATGATGGATCATTAAGGGCTTTATATGTGAGAAGGAAAATTTTAAATTCTATTCTGGATTTAACAGGGAGCCAATGAAGGGAAGCTAAAATAGGAGAAATATCTCATTTTTTAAAATTTCTTCAGAACTCTTGCTGCTGCACTTTGGATCAGCTCAATGCTTTTAACTGCATTTGTGGACATCCTGATAGTAAAGAATTACAATAGTCCAACCTTGAAATATCATATGCATGGACTAGTTTTTCAGGGCCACTCCTGGATAGGATATTTCTAATTTTGCCAATGTTCCGGAGGGGAAAGGCAATCCTAAAACCCTTTTAATATGGGATTTAAATGACATGTCCTGGTCTAGGATAACACCAGTTTTTTTTTTTTTTTTTTTACAATATTACCAGAGGTCAATTTAATGCCGTCCACATTAATTAATTGACTAACCAGTTTATTTTCAGAGGTTCTGGTGTAAAGACAACAACTTCTGTCTTGTCTGAATTTAGAACGCAAAAATTTTGTCATCCAGGTTTTTATGTCTTCAAGACATGCTTGTAGTCTATCCAACTGGTTGAGTTCATCAGGATTTATGGATGAATAAAGCTGAGTATCATCAGCGTAACAGTGAAAATTTATCCTATGCTGCCTGATCATTTGACCTATTGGAAGCATATATATAGTAAAGAGAACTGACCCAAGTACAGAACCCTGTGGTACTCCACAATTAACCCTGGAGTTTAAAGATGATTTATCATTTACATGAACAAACTGGAATCTGTCAGACAGATAAGATTTAAACCAGCCTAGCATTGTTTCCCTGATCCCTACAGCATATTCCAGCCTTTTTAAGAGAATATTATGATCGACTGGATCAAATGCATCACTGAGATCTAACAGAACCAGAACAGACACAAGTCCATTATCTGAGGCCATAAGAATATCATTAGTGACTTTCAGCAGAGCTGTTTCAGTGCTATGATGAGCTCTGAAACCTGAATGAAACTCTGAAAACAGGTCATTGCTGTGTAAATGCTCACACATTTGATTAGCAACTATTTTCTCAAGGATTTACACAAGAACAGACGATTGGATATAGGTCTGTAATTTATTAAGTTATCTTTATCAAGAGAAGGTTTCTTAAGTAAATGTTTAATTACATGATGTTTAAGACATAATGTCTTCTTGATATGTCCACACATGTACGTTTAATCTTCTTAGTTTAGTGACAATGGTCTTGTTTTTCTACCCATAAAGAGGCTTTGTTACATCATAGATGGATAGGAACGGTTTAATTTTCTCTTTTCCGTTTGCAAGGCTTTAGTGACCCTTGATAATCCCTAACTAAGGTTCAGACATTTTATACAGTAAAACGTCCTCATTAAATCTTTAAAACAAGTCATTTTGTCAACTTATCATGACTTCTTCCTCACAGTAGCATGAATCCTGGGTAAAAGAGCCGGAGAAAAGAAGTTGTAAGAAGATTGAAAGGGTCAGAGCTGGAGCACGCACAGAGGAAGGAATAAAGATGTGCATAAAAAGAGATCTTATGCTGGATTCCTGTAGCTTGTTGGGGCATGAAATAAGAACTGAAAGAGTAAGAAAACATGACAACTCGTCCTTCCTGTTATTTAGTTTTCATGATGCCCCTCACAGACTTCTACTGACAAGAAAACCTTTTAGTGAATGGGAAATTTGAGCGTGTTTCCAGACACTGAAGGGGAATTAAATGGAACGTGACCCACAGATGGTTTCTAGGACAAACATCACCTCCATGTAAGACAGATGCTGTCCACATATAATGCAATGTTAAGTTTTCACACTCCATCAAAGCAGCTAATGAGGCGTGGATTCTAAGAGATCTGAGATGCTGAGGTGCCAACAGGGCGGATCCATGTTAGACAGTTTATTCCACCTCAATGAAGGCGTTGGTGTAAAAAAGAAGTTGGTGAAAGAACTCATGTAGGGGTCTTGCTCTGCTGCCATTACTGTTGTAAAGCAGTATTGTTTTTATTATTAGCACCTCCTACTGTCTATTAGGCAAATTGCAGCCAATATAATAAAATAAAGAGAGAAATTTATTTCATCACCAAAGCCCTGAAAGGCAAGTGAGAAAAAATATTTTTAGAGGCTTATTTTAAGTGTTTGTCCTTGTAATACTTTGCTCTGCCACTAGAGGCGCTAGAATAAAACCACCAGCCTTCACTAACAGCTGTGTTGTTCAAATGGATGGTTTCCAAGAAACAATGTCCCATTTTCTAAATGAGATTGTTGTAAAGTGAAATAAAACACAGTAAAAGCACACAAATAGTGTGCTTGTTGGCCATGCTATGTTGTTATCATCCCAAGCTTGTATATTCATGTGCGATATAGAATTAACCACAGTATTGATCAAGTATATCTGTAGGACAAAGGACAATCGCCCACCATGACTGCTCTTTCTTGGTACCAAGACTGTGTCTTGCAAATGACCTTAAAACTTATTGTCAGTACATGCTTATCAGAACTTCACAATCAATTTGAAAGGTGCATGATAAATTACCAGACAAAAATTCAGATATGAACCCTTTAATGATTTATATATGTATTTGTTTGTTTATGGATTTATATTTTGGTGACAACAGCTGAATAAAAAACTCTTTGGAAAAAATTAACAGTTTTTTTACAAGTGGAATAAAAATCTTGATTTATTTTCTAAGTCTTTTTTTTCCCTTGTCTCAAGCCTTGAACAGCAAGTGCATTTGTTTTTTGTTTTTTTTGTTGGTGTGTATTTTTGTAATACCTCTTTTGGCCACAAAAGGGGGTGCACCCAACTGGGTGAAGGTGAGTCCATAATGTTATATTTTGTTTAAAAAAAAAAGGTTTAGCTTTAAAAGATGTTTTGGGATGTTTTTATGCGAGAAACTTGACCTTACAATGCTATATATGGAACCAGTCCTTTAAAAATGAGCCTGGTTTTCGATTCATTACGGTGGTTTTTGGTGACACAAAGGTCAGCAGGCTACAGCAGGAGTTGAATCTTACTCAACCCGCAAAGTACGGCTGGATCTCAGCAGGAAGCAGTGTCATTTTACCGCTACCTTTTTGATGTTTATAGTTTGTACTTGTGAGATATAAGACTTTGTGATTGATAATTAGATAGTAGATGAATATAAAAACTACTTATTCGATGTATATGTTTATGGAAAGAATTGTAGTGTATGATAATCTAATGTCCCTAAATGCCCCTGTGCTGCAACGCTTATTTTGAAGGATTCTGTCTGTCTCTACCATCAGGAGGTAGCATATTTATTAGCTTGACAGCTTGATAAGCATGTACTGACAACGAGTTTTAAGCCCATTTGCAAGATATAGTCTTGGTCCCAAGAAAGGGCAGTCATGGTGGGCAATTGTCCTTTGTCCTACAGATATACTTGATCAATACTGTGGTTAATTCTATATCGCACATGAATATACAAGCTTGGGATGATAACAACATAGCATGGACAACAAACACACTATTTGTGTGCTTTTACTGTGTTTTATTTTCACTTTACAACAATCTCATTTAGAAAATGGGACATTGTTTCTTGGAAACCATCCATTTGAACAACACAGCTGTTAGTGAAGGCTGGTGGTTTTATTCTAGCGCCTCTAGTGGCAGAGCAAAGTATTACAAGGACACTTAGAAAAATAAGCCTCTCAAAAATATTTTTTTCTCACTAGCCTTTCAGAGCTTCCATATACTAGTTTCAATGGTCATTAATACATTTTTATGCTAACTCCCAGGTTACTGAAAGCTGAGGAGCACATGTGTTGCATGGCAGATGTTCACGCTGCCCTGAGGCTAACAGTACCTTTTTGTTGTGTAAGTTGAAGTTCTTCTCATTTAGTTGTAAATCTCATCTGTATTTGCTGCTTTCATGGATTGGATCATTGGCAGATAATCAAAGAACAGGTCACCAAGAAGCAGACCCCTCAGCCAGCAGTACTCCATCCTCATCTTCTTGTAGTTGTTTGCACTGGAACAGAAAAATCAAATCAGGAAACAAAGACTTCTTCATCGCCTGAAATGTTGATGGATCACTCTGTGGTTAGAAGATACTACAGGTCTATCCTGCTGGGATCAGTTAGAATGTGCTGCATTATGCTCACCGTGAGACTCTCTCTCTCTCTGCCCTGCAGAAGAATCTGTTGGGGTCCAGGCAAAAAAGGAAGGGAAGACATCAGGAGAAATAGGATTGGTCCTCAGAAATAGGTTTCTCAAAACTTCCCAGTCCCTCTCATGACTTCCAGAAACTTCACACTTTCAGCTAAACAGCTCTGACACAAACGCATGTTTCCTCAATGAGGTTTCAGCTGAAATGGTGTTCATCACACCCAATAACCTTCTAGGGTATCTTCAAGGTCCACCACTGTGGTTGTAGGTTTTTATTAGGAAATAGCTAGTTATTAAACTGTGGGTTAGAGATATTCAGTAACATCTGCTGCAGCCGTGTTCCTGTCACTTTAAACCTGGCAGACCAGGTTTCTCTCCAACACCCAGCAGCTCCGTCACGTTTCTTACTTCAGTCAGGAAGTTCTCTGCACTCATTACTCATTTCCTGGGAGAATTGTCTTTCAGAATCATAGGTTGAGTGCTGCGCTAACACCTCCATATTGTGCCAACCGTCTGTGCTGGCTGCTGTTAGATTGAAGGAAAATGAGAGTCTCTCAGGTTGCATGTTCGATGCTAAATATACCTGCAGCCCCAGGAGGAGGAGGAATGGGGGAAATGTATGAACAATAGTTCAAACCACCTGATCTTTTTCTTCTTTTAGTCTACGACAAATTAACCAGGTTATCTGAAACTGAGAAAATAAAGTCCTACCTCATCATTTATTTTATACCTGACTAGAACCAATAATCAGTGGTCATAATATTTAGCTTTTACCCTATTTCAGTCTCCTAACTGATGCCTCTGCTGCTTATGATGTGTTTAATGCAGGAAGAGGAAGGAGAACATTCGGAGTGTTTGTGTGGGTGGATGAAGATTAGACACAAGGATGATGGGAGATCCTGCACTCCCCACATCTTTCACCTAACCGCTGCGTCTTTATCGCCGCAGTCTTTCTCTTAGCAAGCATACAGACCCCCATTACATGTGAAAATATGCACAAACACACAGACTCACTGCTGCTGGAGACCCAACTGTGCAACATTTCTGCTGAAAGTAGAGCAGCGTGAGTCGCAGCTCCCGCAGGGAGTTGTGTGTTTCCTTATATGTTTGTAATCTGATTAGAGAGGGATGAGGAAGATGAAGAGGTGGGGGAACCTCTGCTGATGCTGCATTTTAGGACAAAGTTAAAACATCTGAGAGATTTTAATTTATTTTCTTCAGTCTAATTTTAGCTTCAACTTTCCTGTGACTCATCCACCCGAAAAGGTCAAATAACTTATCTTAACTTTAACATGGTGGCTCAGTTTCATTTCAGGACTATTAACAATTTGACATGAATTGTAAATGAGTGGATGCATAATTAAATAACTAACGTGCACTCCATTCCAGCTGATGGGGGTAATGCAGCACTGCATAGGTTGATACCTGCTGCATAAATAAGAAAGAATCTCTCATTCTGCACTTTTTGTCAGCATGTTCATTTATTTTCACACTCAGTCCATCTGAAGTTAACACATATAAGCCCATCAGGAAGCTAACATCAGCAGACAGTAGAAGGTAACATAAGGTGCAGAGTCGTTCCAAGGCTTATGCTAATAAAGATTCTGCTTAGAACCCACTGGCCAGCAGAGGGCTCCCAAGAGCATGGTTGGGCTGTCTTGCCACCAGCTGGTAGCAACTCAACAATCCACACATAAAAATGTATAAAAACACACAAATCTTTAAATCATGTGGAATGGCTGCACTGGTTGAATGTTGCTTAATTTGGTTGTCCAGAAAATAATTTTTTTGTTGATGTCAGCTTCAAGACGTCTCCTGAATGGAGAAAACAATGGCATGCATTGCTCAGGTGGGTTCCTGACCCATTTTTCACATTCCACACATCTTCAGATGTTGAAGGTTCTGCAGGGGGTCTTCTAAACACAAGTTCTTTCGACACTGGGCTTTTGTGGTAGCTTTATTTTGTTTCTCTGGAACTGGCTGGGAATTTCCTCAGTTATGCGTTTGGGATCATTGTTTTAGAAGCCATCCCTGTTTCATCTTCATCGTCCAGGTAGATGGCAGCAGATTCTCATTGAGAATGTCTCAGGATGTTCCTCCATTCATTCTTCTTTTATTTATTTGAAGTCTGCCAGTGATATGCTGAAAGATGGTCTCATACATGATGTTTCCATCTCCAAGCTTCACTGTTGGTGGAGTGTTTGAGGTGGCGTGCAGGTCATGCTCCAAACATGATGTTTCCAGTGACATCTGAAGAATTAGGCTTTTCATACCACATTATCCCAGCATTTCACTAACTTGTCCAAATGTTCTTCAGCAAACATCAAACAAGCTTCAACAGGCAATTTTTTCATTAGTGGAGTATTGTGCAGTAAGTTCTAATCGAAGTCATAGTGGTTTATATAACTGTTTCTGGTGATTCCAGGTTATCTGTGACTGCTATGTGTCTTTGAATTATTAATTGGACTCCTCTGTCAGTAGTCTTGTGAGGAGAACCAAGTCATGGCTGGTTTATGATGTTTTATCTATTTCCAGATTATGGCCCCTGCAGTGCCCACTGGAAGCTTCAAAAGGTCTGGAATTGTCCAAAATCAATGCCATTAGGAAGTCCTGCAACAATATCTCTGTGAAGGTTTGGATAGAGCTCTTTTACCCATCATCAGATGTTTTTGTGTGAGACCTTGGCGAGGAGAAATCTTTTTCTCAGCCATCAGTTGGGACTAAAGAAGCAGATAGTACCTGATAAGGTGCAGGACTGCTTTCTTTAAAATTACAGATTCAAACTAGTTTCATGGCCTCCTGTTTTCATGCAGCTTCTTTTTTGTGCTTATTATTGAAATGACGGACTCTTCTTCTGCTATGGGGCATTGTGTCCTTGTGCAAGACACTTCACCTGCCTTGCCTGCTGATGGTGGTCAGAGGGCTCGGTGTCGCCTGTGTATGGCAGCTTCACTTCTGTCCGTCCGCCCCAGGGCAGCTGTGGCTACAATGTAGCTTACCACTGTCAGTGTGTGGATGGGTGGATGAATGAATGTACTGTGAAGCACTTTGGGGTCTCTTGGGACTTGATAAAGCGCTATACAAGTGCAAGCCATTTACCATTTTTGTATATGTGAATTATTGGGTTATTACTGACGTCTGGTGGGAATTTCATTTAATAGACATATCACACTTTTTATTGTTTTTTACTGGGTTTATCTGAAGAAGGAAGCTTTAAAAAATTCACTGCATTGTTTTTCAGATAGTAGATTTGAAATAAATCTGAATTCTTAATTCATCTCTATTAATTGATACATTTACATTCATTTGAAATTGAGAACAACTGACAAGTTTTCTGTTATCAGATCTTAGTGGTGATTGGGTCACAATTTATCTTGCTTGTGTCTAACCTGGGATCACTTTTCATAAACAGTGCAGCTATTTACAAATAAACATCAAGAGTCACACATATTTTTCTATATTTGATGTAAACCTGCTGACTTTGTTCAGTCTGTCTGGAAACAATTAATATAACTGCAACAGAAATAACCCACGTTGCATATCTCCATAATTTAAATCAAGTTTTTTCCTTTAAAATATTTCATCCCTGGAGCTTTTTTTAATTGGTGGACGACAGGATCCCAGATTCTGCTTTGGGCCCCATTCAATATTTAGCTGACCCCTGGTTATTCATCTGCCCTGGGGAACCTTTATTTTATTTTATTTGATTTAAGTTATTAAACTGGATGTTTTTCATATTTAGCATCAATAGAAACAGCTAACATCAGAAAGTGAAAATGTTGTTAAAACTATCTGACTAATTCGGCCTTGATGAAACTATATTGGAAACGTAATTCAGCTGTGATCATCTCCTTGTAGCTCTGCAGATCACACAGTCTTCTGTAGGACACGGTCCAACCCTATCCTCTGCTGCTACTCATCATCTAAACTCATAATTCAAGCTGTGAGCTTAGAGCATCAACACTCTTTTGGAGGGCTGCATATATGACCCTCAACTGATGGATTGTTCTTGTACCAGGAGACTGTGGAGTCCTACAGGGTAGAACTCACTCTCTGGGGAGCAGATCATGGTCCTAAAACCCTAAAACTGTCTCTTTACTGTGATTCATATTCCTGCATTGGTTATTGACTGCAGACATGAATCACATGGACGATGAATTTCTAATTTGTCCTTCTGTGTGTGACACTTCCTTGCAGTCTTTGAGTCTGCAGCTTCTTTGGCTGCAGTTTGGTCCAACGTTACTATTTTTACGGCAGTTATACCAAACTTTAAAGAACATGTGCATGCAAGTAAACCCTCCTATGGAGAATATTGTGGTGGACAAACGCCACAGGTGAGCTTTATCAAATGTCGCTGATTAAACACTTTTTTAAGTTACAGCAGCTGACGGTGGACACAGTCCCAGTCCTCAGTGTATCTTTTCTTTTACTTCTCCTTTATCACTGCCGTTTGTTTCCTGTCAAAACTGGAAAATTACCACAGGTTGAATGTCAGGGCTTGCCTTTTTTAACAGCGTAAAACACATTTGTTTCAAAATGACATGGTTTTCAGCTCAGTCAGACTGAATGGAGAACATCTGGGAACAACAGTTTTCAACTCTTGCCCCAGATTATTAGATGGATTTGGGTCTAAACTTTGACTAGGCCATTCATTCTCACACATTTATCTGCTTTAATCTTAACCATCCATTATAGCTCTGGCTGTATGTTTAGGGTGATTGTCCTGCTGGAAGATGAACCTCCACCCTAGTCTCAAGTCTTCTTCAGTTTGAGTCTCCTCTGATCAGATTACCTTCTTCAAAATCTTTGCTGTGTCTCCTCCTCTTCTTCTCAACAGTCTTCCATAGCGGCCAGATTTGTACAGTCCATGACTACTTGTTGTTCTGTGGACATATTCTACCACCTGAGCTGTGGATCTTTGCAGCTCCTACAAAGTTACCATGGACCTCTTGGCTGCTTCTCTGATTAATGGTCTCCTTGCGAAGTGGGTGTTGTTGTAGAACCTAACCCTGCTTTAAAGTTCTTCAGAACTTTCAGATTTATTAGTAAAATATGTTGAAAATCATGTACCCTGTAGCTTCCACTTCACAAATATGAGATACATTGTGATGTCACATGCAGGCAACCAGCTCCTCCATATTGTTTGCCTGAAATGCCAAGACAAGGCATGTTAAAGAGAACTACTTTCTGTTGGTCCATCACATAAAACATGTGGAATTTGGTGGTGTAGTTGACTAGTTTTAATTATTTGTAGGACCTTTATGAAACCTTTGTTTAAGGTCATGATATTTAAATTTGAAACATGACTTTTAGTGGAAATGTTTTCTGGTTTTTGTTTTGTTCCACATATTTTAGACTGTTAAAATGTTAAACTCTGTCTAAAGCATCATTGCCTGAACTCTAGTTGGTCTTTTTTGGCTGTGCTGTTCTCAGATCCCAACACTGGGCTGCATTTAAAGCAGCTTGTTATTGGACTGGTTCTGTTTGGGTTTTCAGCCTCATGTTTGCTTTATAGAGCATTTCTGCGGTAGCAGAATGAGCTTCTAGCTCTGGTGCAACTACGCCAATTAGCCATAAGCATGGGTTAATTTAGGTAGTTTTCAAAGGTGTTACTGGCCGTCTTGGTGACTGTGTGGATAAAAATATGATGTGATAAAATTTATGTAAATCCTGCTGGATTTGTTTGCCGTTTGCTGAAATGTTTGTGTTTTCAGAAACACAAATGGTCGGATGTTATTAATTTGCTCTGAGTACTTTGAATTATTCTCAGGAGATGTTCAGTCAGTCAGCTCTCTAATTGCTTTACTTTCCAGTATTTCCTCTCTTTCCCTTCTTGGATTTCCTTTCATCCTTTCTTTTTTCTGACAACTCTCTTTTATCTCTTGTTTTAAGGCAGTCAGAGCATGTTGTCGCTGTCAATCAGAGCTCTTTTCCTCCTTATCAGCACCACTCTTTCTTTTAAGGTTTCAGAAGTTCTGCCTTTTCTTTCTTCTGTCCCTCACAGTCTCAGTTTATCCATCCTTTCAGACTATCTCTTATCTTTCAAGTTATTCCTTTATTGCTTTCTTCCTTCTTTCTCCGTTATCCATCTCTCTGCCGGGTGAATGATAATGACAAGTTGCACGATCAAAGAGTCTATAATGAATAATAATTATGCGATAATAACTGCTTCAAGAGATAAGAGAGCTGCAGAAGTGTTTCACAAAAACACGGAGCCAATCAGGCTCTCAGTCTGACTATCCATACAGCTGAAGACACCGTCAGTACAAATAGGCATACAATTTAATTATGTCAAGGAGTGTAGATGGACAAAAGGACGGATGGAGGGACACGCCTACCTCTAGCTGTCAGCACTCAAAGTAAGCTATCATGTTGCTCTCAGCTCCATAAGCATCACATTGGGTCGCTGCTCAGGATTTAGCCAGAATCTCACTAAGCAGGTCCATCTGTTCACTCAGATAAATGCCATGCATCCTGCATAGAAATCGGTACTCACTGGACACCTCGCTGGAGTCGTTTTTTTGACAGGGAAGAAGAGCCCACTCCTTGAAGTTGCACCCAGGCTTTGCTGTGCTGCTTGCTGGGAGGCCAATGAAAGCTGTGAGGTATTCAAGTTTCAGGTACCTGTCAGGTTGTCCAAGATAAACTCCCAACATCATCATCGTTGAGATGGAGAAACAGCAGCTCACAGTTCTGGGTTTCAGTGGGACCAGCTAACTGTGATCACAAAAACCCACAAATTTTAGATTTTGCGTGGACCTTTCCCCAAACATACATCCTGTCGTGCTGCTGTTACCCTGATGAAAGGTGATGCCTGGTCCTGGCAGCATCATAATTGCCTCCACACTGGAGGAGTTTGTCTCAATGTGCTGCGATGCAGGAATGTTGAAATGGTAGTCGAGTTCATAGACGGTCTGATTCCAGTGATAAGGGGTGTGGAGAAAATACAGAATAGTAATAGTCAATCTGTGTCACCTTACAGATGCACAAGTAAAATATATATGTAAATATAAATTAATATAATAAGTTAAAAGTTAAGTTCCACATCCTGAGGCTCCAGTTTATCAATTAATGGCTAAATAGCTTGTTAGTGTTGGTTTACATGTAGCATATGAATGGCCTCTTTTCTCATCTAACAAGGGCAGCGCCTGTGAGTTGGCAGCAAAGCCTCGGTGACCCGTCTCCCCTTGTCTGTGTCATGATGTATGTTTGGATGGGTTGTACTGAAATTCTAATTTCCCCTCGAGGATCAATAAAGTATCTTTGAATTGAATTGAATTGAATTACAACCATTTTTCCACTTTTTTCTTCCACTTACTAGTTTTCTTACTTATGGCAAACTTGTCTATTTAGTAAAAGCTATGGACATCTACTGTCTATTTATTTGGGAGGTTTTGGAATAACAAACAATGAGTCCTTAAAATCTACCAGTAAAGAAAGTGGTAAAGTCTAGAAAGGAACATTCATCATATAAAGGCTGGTTCTGGAAGATCTCCAGACACTGAAACAGCTGGAAGAGGGTAGCTTTGGCCTGAGAGGTTTATTTATAAGGCAGCAACAAGACAACTAAGTGCTTTACATGATGAAAATAGTTCATAGCAATGGCATGGCAAAAGGAAGTTAAGAAAAGTTTGACTACAGACTGAAATTAATTATGTTTAAATAGAAAAATCAAAGGAACTCAAGGATTCAGCATCTTTGCAGTTTTCAGGAATTTTGTTCCTGATTAGTGAAGCAGAAGAACTGAATGCTTCTTCTCCATGTTTGGTTCTGGTCCTGGGGATGTAGAGTAGACTGGAACCAGAAGAAAGTTGATCCAACAGCAATAAATCTTTAATGTATTTTGGTGCTAAGCCAATGAGTGATTTATAAACTACCAGAAGTAATTTAAAGTCTATTCTCTGAGCTACAGGGAGCCAGTGGAAGGACTTTAGAACTGGGCTGATGTTCTCTATTTTCTAAGTTCTAGCAGCGTTCTGGATCAGCTGCGGCTGTCTGATGTACTTTTTAGGCAAACCTGTGAAGAACCTCCAGTGATCAATTCGACTAAAGACCAACGCATGGATGAGTTTCTCCAGATCCTGCTGGACATTAGTCCTTCAGGTGATAGAAGGCTGACTTAGTGATTGTGTTTATGTGGTTCTGAAGGTTCTGGTCTGAGTTCATCACTACACCCAGATTTTGGGCCTGATATGTGGTTTCTAGCTGTTGTAACAGAAGATGTGCTCACTCTTGATCGCTCCTCCTTTAGTCCAGAAATAATAACTTCAGCTTTATTTTTATTCAACTGAAGAAAATTATGGCTCATCCAAACATTGATTTGTTCTCTGCATCAAACCAATGCTTGAACAGGTTCATAGTCACCTGATGACACTGTAATGTAGAGCTGTGTGTCATCTGCATAGTAATGGCAACTTGTCTAGTTTGTTATGATCTGAGCTGGGGCAAGCATGTAGATATGGAATCGAAGGGATCAGATGCCAAGACAGGCAAACCTTTCTTAGAGAAAGCTGTGGGTAACACATGGAGACAGCAGGAGGAGCAGCTTAGTTGATGTATAATTTCTTCTAAGTTCTTGTAGCTGATTTGGTAGAACTGTGTCATTTTGTCCAAATTTGTTTTGGTTGGCTGTGAAGGTATAGAGTAAAGAACAGGAATCTGTGCTGTTTTTGGTTTTGTGGTTTCATTCTTACAGTACATTACATTATTTTTATAATACTTTTCACATTACTGATTATCAGCAGCTCTGCACACCACAGTGTGCTGACTGCTAATGAGCTGCACTGCAGTTGATTTGGAAGACGACAGATTTTAAATGCTAAACACGAAGTAGTCATCAGATGTAAGTCAGCTTAATCAAGTAGAATTAATTTTAGAATGTAAATGATCATAAGCATTGCAACTCTGAAGATCTTCAGCCTGTATTCACTTTGTTGAATTTTTATTAGATATTTGTGACAGTTTATAGCTTTGCAGCTTATTTCACCACTTTGCACCTCTTTTAATGTTTTCAGTATGTTTGAGGAAACAATGAGATTTTGACCTTAGTAAAATAGTTTCTACACTGGTTTTGAAAATAAAAAGAATAAAGCTATGACACAGAAAAGGAAGTAGCCTTGCTTGAGGTTGCAGGCAGAGAGCAGTGTAACCGGAGGACCACAGCCCAGTTGTAAACATGGCAGCACAATGGCTTTCTGCCTTGAAGACAGAACTGAGGGGAGCTACAGCCAGGGGGGTATGTTGTAGGCAGACCAGAAGTGACTGGTAGGATATTAATGATGATTGCTGGACTCATGAGGGGCTGCACTGGTACATGCAGCAGACACAAAACCAGGTAGGAGAAGCTGACTCAGCAGTTGACTCAGCAGCTGACTGAGCAGCCGATGCCTGGTGACCCAGATTGGTATGGGTCCTTGAAAAATATTTGGTATTATTGTGAGATCAAATGAGCATTTTGTAGTTGTGTAGCATATGAGTTCATTTTTGGCCTCATTATTATTTAAATTGATTATTTTTAAACGATGCATGCAGCATGGGCTCTCCAGGAGCAGTACTGGTACTTGCAGCATGCTCCTAAACTCTGTCCTTTATGACTACACATCTAACATGAATAGGCTGAGAATGATTATGGTCCTTTGTCATTTATTTTCTAATAAGACTGAATGAAGTAATTGTAAACAAATGTACTGGATAACAGCCTTTAGCAACCAGAGCTTATTTTCTACTAGCTGGGCTCTGTACCACTCGGCCCTTCACTCCTTCTTACTTAATGTTTGTCCTAATCCCACCTTGTTTTTCTGTTTCACATAGATTCTTGGTACATCTTTGAGTTGAAACCAGAATCCATTTCGGAGGCAATAGTTAGCTGCAGCAGATGTGACAGAAACTTAACGGTTCCTGTGTGTTCACAGTGGTCTTTTAAGCTGGGAAGTATAAAATCCCAGATTGTTTCTGAATAAACAGTCAAGCAAACAAAAATTCAAAATTTGTTTTACTTTACTTTACGTCTCACTGTGCTAGCAACCTAGGTTTGTCCTCTAGAAACATATTTTTCCACAGTGCTAGGAACAAGCATGTCCACCATCCAGATAAAAATGTGAATCCAAATTTTAGAGATGTTTTTATTTCTATTTGTTCTTGGGGGGAAAACCTGGAAGAAGACCTTTACATTTGAATCCTGGTTTGCAGTGTGATTTACCTGGAGCCAGAGGTCGCAGCATGTAGTTCAGAAGTTCATCCACACTCATCCTGGTCATGAATGCCTTCATCAACTTTAATGATAAAGCGCTTTGACAGCAGCCCCAGCTGAAACAAAGAGCTGAAGATTGGAGATAAATAGGATGAGAAAAAACATCAATTAAAATAACAAAGCTAAACACACAACAATAGAAATAACTCTAAACGTTTTGAACCAGCTGCAGGCATGTAAGTGAAAACTGGCTAACTCTGAAATAAATTACATTAATCCAGTTGCGATGAAATGAAGGCATGGATTACTGTTTCCAACTGTTGCCTTGAAAGAATAGATTTTACCTTTGCTTAAATGGTAAAAACCAGACTTAACTGTGGCCCTTGTTTGACTATTAAGTTCAATGTCCATGTTGAAACCAAGGTTCGTACCTGTGGACTTAGCATACATTGCCAGGGGGTGTAAATCAACAGGAGGGGTCCACTAGGTCCAAAGACAAGTACCTCTTTTTTCATAAAAATTAAGGAAATGTATGGCCATCCAAGCTTTAATATCCTGAAAACAGGATAAAAGAGGTTTGATGGACCAGACATCACCTCATCTTAAAGGAACATAGACCCCAGGGAAAGGAGCAACAAAGAGAAAAGCAAAGGCCATGAACTTGAGCTCTGGGGGACCCCATATGACAAAGGAGCAAAAGAGGATTCAAAATCTTCTGCCAGATAGGACCTAAGCCACTTCAGAGCAGTGCCACCAATGCCTTCTCGATGCTGTAAAGGTGACAATAAAATGCTGGGATCGATTGTATCCAAAGCAGCGGTTAGATCCAGCAGGACAAGATCTCAGAGTCACCAGAGCCCAATGCCAGGAGAATGTGAATATAAACCCTCAGCAGGGCTGATTACGTGTTGTGAAGGGTTTTAAAACCATGCTAAAACACATCCAGCATGTTTTATTCATCATGGAAGGATTTAACTGTGAATAAACAAGATATTTGATAGTGGGAGAAGCTTGGTGATGGGCCTAAAAAACACATTCAGATCGATGGCAGGTTTCTTTAACAGGGGCTGCACCACGGCATTCTAGAAATTAGCAGGAACTACACCTGATTACAGACTACTGTTAAAAAGGGCAAGAACCAAGTGCTTAAAACAAGGGAAAACCTCTCCAAAAAACATGGTGGAAGAGCATCACATGGAGAACCAGAAGGTCATATTAATATGAACTTTTTTTGTTAGAGGGTTCAATAATTAAACAACAACCAACTTCTATGTTAATTATAAAAAAGGGTTCACTTTGTGAATTCCCTCTGATCCACATACAGACACCCCCACTGATAGGTTAGGAAGTTTCACCTCGAGGTAGCTGGATGTTAGATTGTTCTTGCTCTTCACTTGTGAAAATAAAACAGGTAAAAGTGATGCATCACCTCAGCTACTGTTCACAGATCCTCCTCCAGGTCCTCATTCAGGAAGGCTGCCACTCTGAGACGTTATCCTCCACATCATAACAACCTTCTGGAACGACTGCAGCCACTGTGGAGATGTGCTGGAAATGAATCCGTTCCAGAGCTGAACACATCATGTGTTTTTGGATCCAACAGTGCAGCTAACCACAGCCCTGCACATGTAAAGGTTCTGATGTGGGACAGACAGATGATTATCAGAGACCGCTGCAGTGTTAAAATTATATCTAAAGATTATGGATCATTCATTATGGAGGTTTGTTTGTGCAGTCGGCTTGTTAAGGTAACACAGAACCGGACTGTGCGCCGTGATAAAGACCAGGTTGGTCAGTTTTTCTCCTCTTGCTTTGATGCTTTTCCCCCACTGAGACCTCTCTACTAAAAGCTTCATGTATAAGAAAATGTGCAGCATGTTGCAGCTGCTGGATGTTTAGTGTGGACCGTTCTGTTTATCTGAAACTCCTTCTAGAAAGAAGAACATCTCATTAAAGAAGAGGCGGTGTGTTGGTGGCACTAGCTGCTTCTCTTCTCCTGGTGTTAAGAGAGAGCCAGGATTCATTTCTTGGAGTAAAGTGTAGAGGTGAAAGTCGTGGCTAAGCAGATGATTCATGCTTTTCTTTCTGTTGCACTAATGACTCACCGTTTACGACCAAAAGGTCAGATTTAATCTTGCTTAGTTCTGTAGCTCAAAGGAAAGATGGAGAATAAAACTGTCTTATTGTTGATCTGAGCCTCATTTAATTAGGTTACAGGATGGGTTTTATCTTTAGATTCTGTCTCTGTTGTTTCCTTTATCTCAGTCCTTCTCCTCTCCTATTGTATCATCTGCTTTCTTCTGTTTCTCTTCCATCATGTGTTCTAGCTACCATGTCTGTCTGTAGACATCATTCCAACACGCCCAGTAAATCAGCTCACACGGCTCTGGGCAGATGAAGCTCGTGTGTGCAGAAATGGTATGTTCTCTGACAGTTTTTCATGTGGACTCAGCTTATAATCACATTAAAAATGACTGACCCTAGAACTGTGCTCTGGTTGTTAACTAGCTTTTCTATAAACATGACTTTCCTCTGTCTTGAAGGAAGCTAAGCTAAAAGAAACAGTCAGACATAAAACAGAGATTGTCGTCCTTGTTTCTCTGGTAGAATTTGTTGAATTTATTTTGCTTTTATCTGGGTTTTTATGTTTCTGCTGTGTAATACTTTCTCATTTTACTTGTTTTTTTATAATAATTTATATATAACATATTTTATTGCTTTAACACAGTGGTCAGTTAAGGAGTTTTATAAATATAAAATTCAGCAGTCTGTTTTTATTTTTGCTTATTTTAGCTAAATTTGCATGTTAAATGTTAAAATCGAGTTCTTAGACATTTACTAAACCTTCACTTTTAGTCCAGTGTCAGCTTTCAGATATGAAACGTGCTTTTCAGAGACCCTTTCAACCCAAAATGCTCAGTGCAACAAGACATTCACTGTTCAGGCTAAATGCAATCCAGTTTTAATCAAAGACATTTAGGACTCGATGTGACAACACAGGATTAGAGGTTGAATGTTGCTTCACTTGCTGTTGAGAGAAAGATCAGATAACTGTGCGTCCGAGGTCTGTACCTGCAGACAGCAGCAAAGCAATCAGTGGCATCGAACCTGAAGCAACCGAAGAATGAGCTGAAAGAAGGTGAGGTCTAATGAAGGAGTGAACAAACACTTTAAACCAATCAGAATCACCGGAGCCCAGTATGAGATGAATATGCTGCATGGGTAAAGATGTGCAGAATTTTTGCTGTTTGTTGCAGAGTAATATGTACCTCATTTGCATTTTGTTTGTTTGGACTTCTTCTATTTGGTTCTCCGGTTTAATTATCCTGCATGTATGCAGAACCTTTATTCTGGCTTTGTGTGATCTGAGTCTGGTTGTGATTACAGCAGCTGTAAATAGGTCAGAGTTGTTGGTGTTTTCTCCTCTAATGTGGCCAGAAGGAGCAATCAATAGCAGCTCTGCAGGAAGAAGAATCTCTTCTATTCACATCTCGTCTTGTCTTCATTGGTGTGGCTCACAGACATGGTCTTATTTGGTCTTTTCCATCAGTCTTAGTTCGCCATTGCTGAGTTGGTGTCTGCCAGTAAATGTTTTTCTTTCCCGGGCTCCATTTGTGTAGGTTAGAAACCTTTTGATGAGAGAGATTATTTTTAATCTGATGTCTTTACTTTAGCTTCAGTGTTTGGTTTCTCTGAGGCTCCTACAGTGTTCAGACTGGAGGAATTAGAACGCTGTAAGAGGTCGGCATGCCGAGTTTGCCATTGCTAAACTATGTTTTTTGGTGGTAAAATGCCATGGAGATTCCAGCTCTGCAGGCTAAAGCCAACTATAGGCAGAAGTTGACGCCTGAAGACACAGCCTCTCCTCATTATCGTAATGAGGCAGAAAATGCAAATAAGTTTAAAAATAAGTCATTAATAAATAAAGTTGACATTTGTAATGGATAATAAATAAATAAGGTAATTTTACAAAGGTAAATAAATAAAGAAGTTAATTAAAATAGATATACACATTTATGTCTCATTGAATAATTGAATTACCGCCTACATTTATTTTTTACTGCATTTTTGTGGATTTAATTGTATGCTTATTTATTTATTGAACATTTATTCATTTCTGTATATATTCTTAATTATGGCAGGATTGGTCCTCCATAGTTAGACACTCAGCTGTGTGCTTTAATCTGAGTCTAGCAGCAGATGTTCTATTTCTGTTAGAGAACATCAGAGAACAACCAGCATCATGAAGACCAGGGGATATTGCAGACAGGTCAGGGAGAAAGTTCTGATTCAGTTTAAAGCAGGGTTAGGTTCTAAAACAACAACCAAAGCTTTGAACATCTCCTAGAGTTCTGCTCAGTCCATCATCAGAACATGGAGAGAGGATGGAGCAACTGCAGAGCTACCAAGACATGGACGTCCTCCTAAAGTGACAGGCTGGGGTGGGACAGCATTAATCAGAGAAGCAGCCTAGAAGACCATGGTAACTCTGGAGGAGCTGCAGAGATCCACAGCGCCGGTGGGAGAATATGTCCACAGAACAACTATTTCCCATGAACTCCATACATTTTGCCTTTTTTAAGAGAAGCTTCAAGAAATCAATTGTTAAAAGAAAGCCAGAAGAAGTCCAGTTTGCAGTCAGGTTGGAGAAACAGCAAACCTGTGAACCAGAATCAGAACCAGCTTCATTGGTCAAGATTTTGTGCACAAACACAAAGGATCTGACTTCCCTTTCTAGACATTTAGTATAAATATATAAAGTTTAGAGGAAATCAAATGAAAAACAAAAGGAATAATATGTACATATATGTGTGTATTTACAGCCAATATTTGTGTTGTTCTGTGGAAGAAGGTTAGGTTAGCTAGTTTAGTTGTCTTCACCCATTTTACACCAAACCAGTTTGGATCTATGCACTCAAACCATTTCATGCCTGTTTATTTTTAGTTTTAGTGAAAAATTTTCACAAATTATTCAGATTTAGTCATTAAAATCCACAGAGCCCAAATTAATGTTAAGAGTTTATTGTTTTCTATGTTTTATACCACGTTTCTATGAATTTTGGCTCTTATTCCAATTTAGAAATGTGACAGATATGAACCAATATTCCTCCAAACAACCTTCTGCTGGAATGACATTTCTTTACATCAATCTCTACGTG
The DNA here is from genome assembly GCF_021462225.1 of Girardinichthys multiradiatus. Taxonomy (NCBI): domain Eukaryota; kingdom Metazoa; phylum Chordata; class Actinopteri; order Cyprinodontiformes; family Goodeidae; genus Girardinichthys; species Girardinichthys multiradiatus. Next base: position 48,516,337 of record NC_061810.1, read on the forward strand.
GAATATAAAATATTACTTTGAAATCAGCGACTCTCAATAATTTGAAGATGTAAAAATATTTAAATTCATTATTATATCATTAGTTTAACTTTAGGTGTTGGCTTCATGCAAACAGGTTCTGAATGATTAATCAACCAACAGCAACATTACTACATGATTTCAGTGGAAGTGGCTCTTTCCCGAGTGCATGTCTGGTCTTCATGTCCGTCTCAGACTCTTTGTGCTTTTGGGTTCATATATTTTCATATTTGATGTTAAAAAGGAATTTTTCCTGGAAAGATCAGATTAGCTCTGTGTGTTGAGCTTCCTCGTGTCGCTTCAAGTCATAAATCTGTCTGGATGAGTTATTAGCGGTCTGGGAGGCTTCTACATATTAAACATGAAGAAAGCAAGGGACAAACTGCTTGTCCTCTATGGAGACATCGTCTGGGGTTGACTGTGGACCATAAGCCTTGGTTCTGACCTGGTTTCCTTTCTTTGTTTAATATTTCTATAGTTTGTGGAAGGTATCATTTTTATTCCCAGAAGAGAGGTGGGGGATGTTTTTCATGTGGTTTCTATGTGTAATTGAATAATTTTATCCAGGAGGGAAATGTGATTGATGGTCAACAAATTGAACTGCTTCACATTTTCTCATATAAGGTTTGTTTTCCAACAGAGCCCATTACAGGTACAGATAGCATCAGGGTTATTTTTGTCGTTCTTCTGTTGCTCTTAAATGTAAATGACAGTATTTAGTACTACAATAATTCTCCTTTATGCACATTAAATGAACCTCACTTCTACTGGGGGTTGTTGCCCCTCAGAGCCCTTCATCAGTCTGTTTCACACTGATGGAGGAAACACAAAAACAAGTGTGTTGCTGGAGTATCTGCAAAGTTAATGCAAAACATGTGCAAATCAAACGCAGGAGCTATGAATAATTAATGAAGCCAATGAAGCTGTTGAAGCTTAAATTCAACAACATCTGGATGGATGGATGGATGGATGGATGGATGATGGATGGATGGATGGATGGATGGATGGATCTGTCCACATTATTATCATGCTCTATTTGCCTTTAAACTACAAATACTTCCATTGTTTCTGTCTTTAAAACCCAAAACATTTGTACTGTTAGTCATATTATGTTAAAATCAGAAGCATTTTAGATGCAAGCACAGCTAAAAGGAGGTATTTCTAATAATACATCAGATTTAGGCAGCTGTTGATGGCTTTCTATGCAGCTGTGTGGGTTATCATTATTGGTGCTCATGTTTCTTGTTCCCACTCTGTGTTTTATTCTCTTATCACACTTTGACCTTTGTCTGTTCTTCTAAGCCAATCAGCAGCCCAACATTTCCTTTAGGATAAACAGCTGAAAGCCACGTTATGAAATTACTTTTAAAATTAACAAGTAAACATCAGCAGCTCCTAATTAGCTGTACAATTATCAATTAACATCAGCAGAGCCAAATGTGTTTGGAAATGAAAAGTTTAACTTCAGCAACTGGCTGCGCTGCCTTTGGACTTCATCAAACAAAAACAAAACTCATTAGCAGAAAAATAATTGAGAAGCATCGTTAACATTTAATCCCAGTGGACTTTGGTGTACTGGTTTTCTCTCTGGATGAACCTGGTGGGTCCTGCAGGAACAGCTTAGGAAAGGCAAGATGTAGATTTGATTTAGTGTTAGGTATGGGTTGTTGTACGACAAGTAAAACTGTCTCTTTGGAAATTAACTCCAGTAAACATAAAAAGTTATTCCTCTAAATGTACTTTGTTACTTTTACAACGTCATATTCCAGATAATTTCCATAAACAAGAGCATCAGCAGCGATCTGTCAGAGAGCAGCCAGCCTGCTCACCCTAACGATCATTAATTAAAAATAATAACGTCTAAATTTCAGCACCAGAGCAGACGAGGCTCTTACTGGACTAACCTTAAACATCATGTCAGGTTCTGTGAGCACCTCATAGTGACAACACTCCATCACGCTGCACTATGCTGCAGAAGATCTCACCAAGATCCTGATAAATCTCTTCATGTTCTGAGTTCTGATGTCTTTGGTTTCAATCTGAGGTGAAGGTGGCCTTCAAGACTACATGGGAGAAAGTTGTTATACTTATATGTGCTCTGATTAGAGAAAGCATGTGAATAAAGTACAGCTGAACATGTGACACGCGTGTAAGAGCTTGACCAGGACCACATTGTGTCCTGGTCAAGAAACACTGTGTGACTCTTTTCTGCAGGAAGGAGCTGAACGCTGTTTAATGGGTTCACAATGAGGCGTGCTGAGTTCAAGTTCCTCAGGTCAAAAACAGCTGAAGAGTTCAGAAAAAATTATTTACCACCTCGATGTCTGAAGGCATTAGTGAAAACAAACTTTATGTAGTCATTACCGGCCTAATGGCTGCCACAGAGCCAAACATGATAAAAACATGAGTCTTTGTTTCATGCAGACACTTGTTTATTTTTCACTCGCCATCCTAAACGAGACTTTTACAGCGGCTAGCTAGGCTGCAGGGCTAATGGTAAGCAGGAAGTGGAGCTCTGGTTTCTAACAGTGATCCTGGGACGATATTATGCAGCAGCTTTTGTTTTGTTAATATATATTTTTCTTTGTTTTTCAGTAAGTTTTTGTCTTTCTTTTACTTCTTAAGTGTCTTTCCTTGCCACCATCCATTGGTTTATGCCAATCTGCTGACCTCCCATTGGTTACTGAAGCCACCAGGTGTTTGTCAGTCATGGACAACCAACAGGGTAAAGTAAAAGGAGAAAGACTTGCATTTCAAATGAAAAGCATGCAAATAAAACCAGATAAAACACAAACATGCAACAAAATTATTCAATTCATACAAATATTTATGTATTTATTTTGGAGCTGAAATAAATCTGAAGTCCTAAAACGAGAAAAAGATCTAAGAGCGGTAACAGTTCCTACCTCCATCAGTCATTGGATGAGAGGTGGGGAACACCAGGGGTACCGGTCCATTAAAGGACTCATTAGATACATTTGAGACCGTCTGAATAGGATGAAGACAGAAGCAACAGCTTCTAAAAATCTACACTTAAATCAAAACATGTGAACATTTCATGAGAAAAAATACAATAACAAACGAAGCAGCTTCAAAAACCATTAAATCAATAAAACCATTCATCTCTGACCCAAGACTTCATTCTTCACCCGCATATAGATTTCTATGAAATTATAACATACTGTATATTTAAATCTACTGAATGTTTCATATGTTTTCTGTTTCCATAGATTTACTGAAACATTAATCCTCATTGAGGCTTTTTCAACATAAATGAGCCCCTGACCTCATGAGTAATCTGTTTTCAACTAAATTTGGATATTTCAATGCTGTACTCTATAGAGGTTTAGCTTAAAACGTTCATGGAATCAGAATCAGCTTTATTGCCAAGTTCGTACATACAAACAAGGAATTTTACTCCTGTACACTTTGCTCTTTTGTTTTGTTTTTGTATTACAGAATATACATATTTACAATGTACAATATACACATATACAGGTCCTTCTCAAAATATTAGCATATTGTGATAAAGTTAATTATTTTCTATAATGTAATGATGAAAATGTAACATTCATATATTTTAGATTCATTGCACACTAACTGAAATATTTCAGGTATTTTATTGTCTTAATACGGATGATTGTGGCATACAGCTCATGAAAACCCAAAATTCCTATCTCACAAAATTAGCATATTTCATCCGACCAATAAAAGAAAAGTGTTTTTAATACAAAAAACGTCAACCTTCAAATAATCATGTAAAGTTATGCACTCAATACTTGGTCGGGAATCCTTTTGCAGAAATGACTGCTTCAATGCGGCGTGGCATGGAGGCAATCAGCCTGTGGCACTGCTGAGGTCTTATGGAGACCCAGGATGCTTCGATAGTGGCCTTTAGCTCATCCAGAGTGTTGGGTCTTGAGTCTCTCAACGTTCTCTTCACAATATCCCACAGATTCTCTATGGGGTTCAGGTCAGGAGAGTTGGCAGGCCAATTGAGCACAGTGATACCATGGTCAGTAAACCATTTACCAGTGGTTTTGGCACTGTGAGCAGGTGCCAAGTCATGCTGAAAAATGAAATCTTCATCTCCATAAAGCTTTTCAGCAGATGGAAGCATGAAGTGCTCCAACATCTCCTGATAGCTAGCTGCATTGACCCTGCCCTTGATAAAACACAGTGGACCAACACCAGCAGCTGACACGGCACCCTAGACCATCACTGACTGTGGGTACTTGACACTGGACTTCTGGCATTTTGGCATTTCCTTCTCCCCAGTCTTCCTCCAGACTCTGGCACCTTGATTTCCGAATGACATGCAGAATTTGCTTTCATCCGAAAAAAGTACTTTGGACCACTGAGCAACAGTCCAGTGATGCTTCTCTGTAGCCCAGGTCAGGCGCTTCTGCCGCTTTTTCTGGTTCAAAAGTGGCTTGACCTGGGGAATGCGGCACCTGTAGCCCATTTCCTGCACACGCCTGTGCACGGTGGCTCTGGATGTTTCTACTCCAGACTCAGTCCACTGCTTCCGCAGGTACCCCAAGGTCTGGAATCGGCCCTTCTCCACAATCTTCCTCAGGGTCCGGTCACCTCTTCTCGTTGTGCAGCGTTTTCTGCCACACTTTTTCCTTCCCACAGACTTCCCACTGAGGTGCCTTGATACAGCACTCTGGGAACAGCCTATTCGTTCAGAAATGTCTTTCTGTGTCTTACCCTCTTGCTTGAGGGTGTCAATAGTGGCCTTCTGGACAGCAGTCAGGTCGGCAGTCTTACCCATGATTGGGGTTTTGAGTGATGAACCAGGCTGGGAGTTTTAAAGGCCTCAGGAATCTTTTGCAGGTGTTTAGAGTTAACTCGTTGATTCAGATGATTAGGTTCATAGCTCGTTTAGAGACCCTTTTAATGATATGCTAATTATTTGAGATAGGAATTTTGGGTTTTCATGAGCTGTATGCCAAAATCATCCGTATTAAGACAATAAAAGACCTGAAATAGTGTGCAATGAAATAGTGTGCAATGAATCTAAAATATATGAATGTTAAATTTTCATCATGACATCATGGAAAATAATTAACTTTATCACAATATGCTAATATTTTGAGAAGGACCTGTATAAGTCCTGGATGGAGGGAAGGTCAGCCCAGATTATTCTCTCTGCATTCCTGATTATTCGTTGCAGTCTGGACCTGTCCTGTTTTGTGGATGAGCCAAACCACACTGAGATGGATGAAGACAGGACAGACTGAATGATGGCAGTGTAGAAGATGACCAGCAGCTCCTGTGGAAGGTTGAACTTCTTGAGTTGCCTCAGGAAGTACAGTCTCTGCTGGACCTTCTTCTGAACAGTGTCTATGTGTGAAGACCATCTCAGGTCCTCAGAGATGGTGGTTCCTAAGAACCTGAAGTGGTCCACGGCCGATACAGTGTTGTTGAGGATGGTGAGGGGGGTGTATGGGGGTGGTGTTCTCCGAAATTCCACCACCATTTCCACAGTCTTGAGTGGGTTCAGTTCAAGGTAGTTCTGACTGCACCAGTGTACCAGCCGATCCACCTGCTGTCTGTATGCAGACTCATCACCGTCCTGGATCAGTCCAATGACAGTGGTGTCGTCTGCAAACTTCAGGAGTTTCATGGACGAGTCCGATGAGGTGCAGTCATTTGTGTACAGGGAGAAGAGGAGTGGGGATAGAACACACCCCTGGGGGGCACCAGTACTTATTGATCTGGTTCGGGAGAAGATGCTCCACAGTCTCACCTGCTGCTGTCGGTCTGTCAGGAAGCTGTTGATCCACTGACAGGTGGAGGCTGGGACGTTGAGCTGGGTGAGCTTCTGGTGGAGGATGTCTGGTATGATGGTGTTGAAGGCCGAGCTGAAGTCTACAAACAGGATCCTGGCGTACGTCCCTGGGTGGTCGAGGTGTTGCAGGATGTAGTGTAGACCTACATCTGTTTGCTCGGTAAGCAAATTGCAGGAGGTCCAGCAGGGGGCCTGTGATGTCTTTCAGGTGCTTCAACACCAGCCGCTCAAAGGATTTCATGACCAGAGACGTCAGGGCTACAGGCCTGTAGTCATTTAATCCTAGAATGGTGGGTTTCTTGGGAACCGGGATGATGGTGGACCGTTTGAGGCAGGAGGGGACCTCACATTTCTCCAGTGATTTGTTGAAGATCCTTGTGAAGATCGGAGCAAGTTGATTTGCACAGGCTTTCAGGCATGATGGGGAGACGTTATCAGGTCCTCCTGCTTTCTTTGTTTTCATGCGCTGAAAGAGCTTATTTACATCTTCCTCGGAGATCTTTAGTGCAGGCAGAGGATCTGATGGTGGGGGGTTGGTTGCTTTATGGGAGGAATTTGTTCCTGGATGGGATGTAGAGGAGATGATTTGAGGTGTGAATGTCTTCTTGTCATGTCTGCAGTAGAAGCCATTCAGACGGTTGGCCAGGAGACGACTCTGTTCAGGATGGGTGGAGGGGCTCCTATAGGCAGTCAGGTTTCTCAGACCAGTCCATACAGCTGAAGTGTCACCAGTAGAAATGATGTTCTTCAGCTTCTCACTGTAGCTTCTCTTGGCTGCTTTGATCTCCTTTGTTAGTCTGTTCCTGGCCTGCCTGTGCCGCGCCCAATCTCCACTGCTGTGAGCTTCTTCCTTTTCCCTGCGCAGATTCCTGAGGTGTGGAGTAAACCATGGCTTGTTGTTCCCAAAGGTGCAGAAGGTCTTGGTCTGCACACACATGTCCTCACAGAAACTAATGTATGATGTCACCACATCAGTTAGTTGGTTTAAGTCAGTGCCTGAAGTTTCAAAAACAGTCCAGTCTGTTCATTCAAAGCAGACCTGTAGCATCTGCTTTGATTCCTCAGTCCACTTCTTAACAGTGTGAACCTTGGGTTTGGAAGCTCTTAGTCTCTGTCTGTAGGTTGGGATGAGGTGGATTAGATAATGATCCGAAAAACCCAGAGCAGCCCTGGTACCAGCATGATATGAGTCCTTTAAAGCTGTGTAACAATGGTCCAGTGTGTTTTTGTCTCTGGTGGGACAATTAATATGCTGTCTGTATTTGGGGAGTTCATTGGAGAGGTTTGCTCTGTTAAAATCTCCCAGTATTATGATGAAAGAGTCCATGTGTTTTTTCTCCACGTCTGTAATCAGCTCAGCAAGATGTTTTTCCGCGGCAGAAGTGCAGCCATGCGGTGGAAAATATGAGCCTACAAGAGCCCCTCCACCCATCCTGAACAGAGTCGTCTCCTGGCCAACCGTCTGAATGGCTTCTATTGCAGATATGACAAGAAGCCATTCACACCTCAAATCATCTCCTCCACATCCCATTATTATAAACGAGGAAAACTCTCGATGAATAAAACGGTTTACAGATTATAGAAAATGACTCCAGATCAGGACTACATGTTTTCTCCAGCACTTTTATGTCTCTGCACCAACCTTCATTTATATAAAAGCAGATTCAGCCTCCTCGCCTCTTCCCCGATAGCTCCGCGCTGCGATCCGCTCTGAGCAGCTGGAAGTCCGGCATCAGCAATGCGCGGTCCGGGATGTTTCCACTCAGCCATGTCTCGGTGAAGCAGAGAACCGCTGATTCGCGGAGGTCCGTGTTTTTACCGGTGAGGAGAAGCAGCTCGTCCATCTTGTTGTTTAGAGAGCGGACATTTGCCAGATGGATTGAAGGCAGTGGTGTTCGTAGTCCTCTTTTGCGGAGCTTTACCAGCGCGCCAGCACAGTCTCCCCTCCGACGCTTTCAGCGAAGTATCCCGTAGAGTGCTGCAGCTCCACTCGCCAGGAGCTCAGTGAACTTCGGATCGATGAAAGATGGTGAAAAAATCCCAAGAGAGGACTCTCTGATGTTGAGAAGATCCTCTCTACTGAATGAGACCACAGGATTGTGGCTCGAAAAACATAAAAACATAAAAACACACAAACTACAAAAACAAAGAGAGGGTGAAGCTCCGAGGCTGCCATCGTTGCCGCCATCTTGGTTGTATGAGGTCAGGGCCTTTTAGAGCTTCTGTGGGGCAGTAATAGACAGGAAGTTAGGGTATATTTTTATAAGTGAAAAAGTGTTAAATTGGGGAGAAGCAGATAGTTTAGCTCATGTCTCATTTTGTCCATCTTTGTTTAATTGGATTTCTTTCACGAAGAAGGATTGCAGGCAGTTAATTTTCCCTCTCCCTGTTTCTTTGGAATATTTATCTTAAGGCAAATTAATGGTTTGTTTTTTTCTCTTATTTTAATTTGTTTTGGTGAATTTTTTAGTTTGTTTTAGTCTGAAATAAATACTTAATCACTGTGAGGAGCCAAACAGGAGGAAGAGGCTTGAAGGAGAGCTGGAAATGAGAGGAGGCAGAGTTTGGGGAGCATGCATAATCTGCAGTCGGCCTTCAGCCTGAGCAGATGTGTAATCAGCCAGAATAAGTCAAACAGTTGTGTGATTCTGCAGTTTTTTCCAATGGGCATAAAGAACTCAGTTCCCCCTTTCTGTGGTTTCGCATCAAAAAATAAAGAATGTTCTGCTGCCGAGGCCCGGGGGTTTTCATAAAAAAGAAACAGTGTGGGGGTGCAGCCTTTGGATCAACAGCAGCAAAAGAAATGAAAATACGACACAGAGACACTTCAGGCGCACCACATCCAAATTGTTTCCCAGCAAAATGGCCTTTCATAATTTTAATGAAGCATGAAATGTGTCCCTTTTAATGACTGTGAATAAATGTTTTGGCCTTTTCTATTGAACGTTGTTGTTTCAGCCCTTCACTTCTTTCCTGGCCTTTATTGGTGCTGCTCGTACCTCATGCTCTATTCAGTTCAGTTTAAGCCCGCTTTATTTTATTTCTATAGCGTCAAGTTACAACACACGTCATCTTAGGGAACCTTACAATGAAAAAAAAAATCAATTCAATCCAATCATTCAGGTACAATCATTCAGTTGATCCTAGTTATCAAACAGTGCAGCCAGGTTCAGTTAATGTTGAAATTGGTTTAAAAAGTTTTTCTATCTAAGGAAACCCAGCAGATTGCATCCAGTCAGTGACTTGCAGCATTCACTCCTCCTGGATGAGCATGTAGAGACAGTGGACAGTCACTGGCGTTGACTTTGCAGCAATCCCTCATACTGAGCATGCATGTAATGACAGTGGAGAGGAAAACTCCCCCTTATTCTGAATCTGATTCTGATTCTATCAGGAAGCAACCTCCAGCAGAACCAGAACCAGACTTAGCTGCAGATGTGCACACCTAAAACTCAACTTCCTCAACTTGGTTCCTTGATTTGTTGCCCACCAGGTTTTTATCAGGGTTGCTCCTGAGATATTGCAGATCGTAAATATTTTCCTTCAATCAGGTCATTTTCCACAAAACCTGAAAACTGTTTATGAACAAATTCTCCCATTTATGATTAAAAGCAAAACGTACATGTGTTTCCAGTCAGGCTTTAGACCACAGCACTGAGACCGCATTGGTGAAGGTTCTGAACAAAATACATTTTAACAGTGATAGGTCTAGAACTTCTGTCTTGGTGTTACTGGATCTCAGTGCTGCGTTTGACACAGCTGATCAGGACAAACCGATTGGGTAGAAAAATCGGCAGGATTGTCTGGTTTTGTGCTAAACTGGGATTACTGGGACAGGGATTACTTTGTGTCATTTGCTAATCCTCTTAGTTTAGATTATAGAGTTCTTCAGCTTCTCCTACCATTTGTGTGCTGATGATACACAGCTTTATACTCACTGGCGAGTAAGACTCTACTTCAAAGAATCATTGGATCCAAAGTTGGCTACGATCTGATGTTGGTCTACCCGTCTAACGAATAATGGTCAAATGTTAAATTTGTATAATGTTGAAGTACCCAGCAAATTACGGGGGTATTTAAGACAAGCTTGCATTAAACTTTTCTTGCAGAAAAGGAAACCAGAGGTACCCCAGAGGATTTCCTAGAAGAGATGGTGTCTCTAGTCACATTGAGTGAATCGGCTTTGCCCCTCCCTGCCTGAAAGGAGACAGCATAGAAACTGCAGCATCACACAATGTTCTGCATGCTGGTCCAGGGAGCATAAGATACCCCTAAACTGCTACCGAGAGCCTTCTTCATTGTTTGCCTTTGCCACACAACTGAACACTTTTCAGACCTTCTTCACTCCTGTTCATTAGGACTGTTCACGCAAGATAAGGTGACCATATTTCTGAAACCAAATCCGGGGACATTTCTAGCTCAGAGATTAAAATGCTATCAAGAAATAATAAAAACGTTGGTACAGTTATGTTTTTATTTATTTTACAATATTTATTCCTAATTAAACAATAAAAATCAAGTGTAATAGGCTCTATGCACGGAGCAGCGTGACGTATTTCCGGTTAAAGCTCAGAGGGCTTCTGCCTGCAGGGGGTGGGCCCACTTGGGGATGGCCTTGCATCTCTTGTTCGGGCTCGGCCAGGCTATGTCCCACGAGCAGCAACCCGACCAGGCGCTCTCCGGCGAGTCCGCACCCCAGGCCTTCTCCAGGGTAGCTGCGCCATACCAGACGACATCACGTGCCTCGATTGTGTAGTCCTCATGAGGGTGTCTTGAACCGAGGTTCACTGAGGTGGTTAAAAAGCTCCACAATGGCAGGGCTTTGGGGGTGGATGAGATCAGCCCTGAGTACCTCAAGTCTGGGTGTGTTCCAACTATAGGTGGATCACAATCCTCAGCCTCCCTGGTAAGGCCTACGCCAGGGTATTGGAGAGGAGAGTCCGGCCCATAGTTGAACCTCGTCTTCAGGAGGAGCAGTGTGGTTTTCATCCTGGCCGTGGAATACTGGACCAGCTCTACACCCTCTGCAGGGTACTCGATGGTTCATGGGAGTTTGCCCAATCGGTCCACATGTGTTTTGTGGACCTGGAGAAGGCATTCGTCTGCGCCCTCATGGTGCTTTGCATTGCCGGCAAGTCGGACCCGTTTCCAGTGCATGTTGAACTCCGGCGGGGCTGCCTTTTGTCACCGGTCCTGTTAATAACTTTTATGGACAGGATTTCTAGTGTTGGACCATGTTTTGTTGAATATTGGACCATTTGCACATTGCTGGATGCCACCAGGCCTTCCGGCGTTTTTGGCCATTTTGTATCCCAGTATAGTCCACTACTACAAATCCCAGCAGGGACTGCGGCTGATATGACGGGGCGTCCCAAGTCTGACGTCACAGGAGACTATATAGGAAGGTGGCCCCTTCAAGGAGGTGCTTTTAGCTGAAACCGAGACGTGGTTATCATGCAACTGAAGCATCATTCTGGAGAATAAATCCCACGTAGACTTTCATTCATTCTCCCCATTGGCCAATGAGAAAACTAAACAAATTAAGCTTACAGGAATAAGAAGGCTTGTAAGTTTTCAACTTTACCGATCGAAGACATGGGTTTAACACCTACCCAAAAAAAAAGTTTTCAAGGAGATGCAATTATTCCTCCTTGTTTTTTTTGTTCAAGTCGACTAGTGACGGTCCGTCATATTTTTTCACCTTTCTGCCAAGGAGGCCACAAAGGACGAAAAACGGACTGCTTTGCTGAGTATCCACGGACGCGTGGAACTCTTCCCACCCTCCTTCTCTCTCCCTCTGCTCAGAGACAACATCAAATGAAATTAATCCTTTAATTTTTATTTCTTTATTAGAAATAGCGTGGGCAGGATAGAGTAGGTTTTAGTGCAATTTAGAGTCACCACTTATAGTCAAATGTGTTCTAAACTGTATGTGCATGCAACATTTTATTGAAACTTTCACTGCTGTTGGATTTCTGAAAACCACTGTGCTTCCCAGCTGTGTGTGTTTTGCTGTGTTGTTGTAACGCCTGAGATCAAGCTCAGGTGCGGTAAAACTGAACTGCTATAATAACCTCATGGTGAAATTCACCATTTTCTTTGTCTTCAACTTCACTGCTTATTAGTTGCCGCCAAAAGTTGATTTAATAAATATTCACGTAGATAAATAGAAGGCGTTTGTGTTTATTTTGTGCAAGAGTGATTTGTCAGTCAAAATAGGGTTAAAGTTCCCCACGTTTTGGCAAAAACGGTTGATTAAACAGTGACATCTAATAATAGTTATCAACTATTACTGAGAATTTAATAATTGTAATTATCAAGGGCTTTGAGCCACAATTACAACACCAGAGGACATCTCTGATTTCCATTCATAAATGAGGATTTTTGGTTAAGAAATTAATTTTCTCAAATTATGATTTTTAATTATAATTCTTGATAAATATTAATTAATCAATAATCATAATTCCAACACTAGGTGCAGCCAAGAGCCGGAGTGGGTCTGGTTTGGGGACCAGTGGAATTTCGTCTCTTCTTTTTGCAGATGACGTGGTCCTGCTGGCCCCCTCTAGCCAAGACCTACAGCATGCGCTGTGGCGGTTCGCAGCCTAGTCTGAAGCAGCTGGAATGAAGATCAGCTCCTCCAAGTCCGAGGCCATGGTTCTCAACTGGAAAAGGGTGGCTTGTCCTCTTCAGGTTGGAGGGGAGTTCAATTCAATTCAATTCAGTTTTATTTATATAGCGCCAATTCACAACACATGTTGTCTCAAGGCACTTCACAACAGTCAGGTACATACATTCCAATTAATCCTAACCATTGAACAGTGCAGTCGGAGTTAGCTTTTTATTCAAATTGGATAAAAAGTTTTTTCTGTCTAAGGAAACCCAGCAGATTGCATCCAATCAGTGACTTGCAGCATTCACTCCTCCTGGATGAGCATGTAGAGACAGTGGACAGTCACTGGCGTTGACTTTGCAGCAATCCCTCATACTGAGCATGCATGTAGCGACAGTGGAGAGGAAAAACTCCCTTTTAACAGGAAGAAACCTCCAGCACAACCAGAACCAGGCTCAGTGTGAGCGGCCATCTGCCACGACTGACTGGAGGTTTGAGAGAACAGAGCAGAGACACAAAGAGAACAAAGAAGCACTGATCCAGGAGTACTTTCTATGGGAAGGAAAAGTAAATGTTAATGGATGTAGCTCCTTTAGTCGTTTCACCTAGAAAGAAAGAACAGATAAACTCTGAGCCAGTTTTCAAGGTTAGAGTCTGAAAGAGAGCACATAGAATTAGTTACAGTTAAGCTCAGTCAATTCTAGGAGTGAGAAAGGGTTAAACACTAAAAGACAGGGCCATGTGGATCATCAGTAGAGGGTGAGCATTAAGTTGTTGCCAGCTGAAGCTCCGACGATTCCCCTCTCCAGAAAGGTGTCACAGGTAGACAAAGCCAGGCCAGGTGTAGCTTCTAGGAAGAGAAAAGAGAGAACAAAGTTAAAAGCTGAAATAACAGCAAATAATGCAAAATTGGAGAGTAGTGTGAGAATGTAGCGAAGAGGGTGAACGTGGTCGTTATGTCCTCCAGCAGCCTAAGTCTATAGCAGCATAACTACACAGATAGTTTCAGTTCAGATTATTTAGTTAAACGGCGCTTATTTACAACAATGTTGTCTCAAGGCACCCCACAAAGGGTCCCACTGATGGTCATTGTTATACTAAAACCCACAAGGATTAGTATACCTCCCTCTGTCAGACTGATTATAACCATTGGAAAAGAGAAGGGGTCATACAGGTAGCAGAAATGGAGGGTGTGTTTGCACCTCAACCATAACTGAGCCGGTTTAGGCTAAACCTGACTCCCCCTTACTCCAACCAACAGGGAGGGAAGAATTCTCCCTCCCTGATAAACTAAGCCACTCTAACTATAAGCTTTATCAAAAAGGAAAGTTTTAAGCCTAGCCTTAAAAGTAGACAGGGTGTCTGCCTCACGTACTAAAACTTGGAGCTGGTTCCACAGGAGAGGAGCCGGATAACTAAAGGATCTGCCTCCCATTCTACTTCTAGAGACTCTAGGAACCACCAATAAACCTGCAGTCTGAGAACGAAGTGCTCTGTTAGGAACATATGGAACAATCAGATCTCTGATGTATGATGGAGCTAGATCATTAAGGGCTTTATATGTGAGGAGGAGAATTTTAAATTCTATTCTGGATTTAACAGGGAGCCAATGAAGGGAAGCTGATAACCTAAGGAAAGTTTTAAGCCTAACCTTAAGCCTAGAAAAGTTCCTTCCTCAAGTGGAAGAGTTCAAGTATATTGTTTATGAGTGAGGGGAGAATGCAGAGGGAGATCGACAGACAGATTGGTGCGGCTACCACAGTAATGGGGACACTGTGCCGGTCTGTTGTGGTCAAGAGAGAGCTGAGCTGAAAAGCAGAGCTCTCGTTTTACCAATCGGTCTACGTTCGTAGCCTCACCTATGGTCATGAACTGTGAGTCATGACTGAAATGCTCAGTATGAGGGATTGCTGCAAAGTCAACGCAAGTGACTGTCCACTGTCTCTACATGCTCATCCAGGAGGAGGGAATGCTGCAAGTCACTGACTGAATGCAATCTGCTGGGTTTCGTTAGATAGAAAAACTTTTTATCCAATTTGAATAAAAAGCTAACTCCGACTGCACTGTTCAATTGTTAGGATTAATTGGAATGTATGAACCTGACTGTTGTGAAGTGCCTTGAGACAACATGTGTTGTGAATTGGCGCTATATAAATAAACTGAATTGAATTGAATTGAATTGAATTGAAATAACGAAATCCCGGATACAAGCAGCTGAAATGAGCTTCCTCCGTAGGGTGGCTGGGCACTCCCTTAGAGATAGGGTGAGGAGCTTGGCCATCCGGAAGGAGCTCGGAGTAGAGCTGTTGCTCCTCCACATCATGAGGAGCTAGTTGAGGTGGCTCGGGCATCTATACCTGATGCCTCCTGCACGCCTTCCACGGGAGGTGTTCCAGGCACGTCCCACCGGAAGGAGGCCCATGGGATGGCCCAGGACACGCTGGAGGGACTATGTCTCTCGGCTGGCCTGGGAATGCCTTGGGCTCCCCCCGGAGCAGCTGGAGGAGGTGTCTGGGGAGAGTATGACGAGTATATGGATACGAGTATACGAGGGACCGCTTTATAGTTACAGATGCTACACGAGTGTATAGCCGACATTTCACGTCTGCAGACCTAGAGGAGCCTTCAACTCCAAGCTCACGCAGACTTTTTCAGAAAGGAGCCATGCTTGTTCTGTTCGGGTGGTACAGCTTATCTCTACCTACCACATGCTCCAGTGTTTGGGACCGGACAGATGGACCAGAACCCCCTCCTGATGACAGTGACCTAACCATGGACATTGAATATTTGGACCACAACTACTGCTCCGCTGCGGAGCCTGCTGCACTCGACCTGTCACTGAGTGAAGTAGAAGACCCCCTGGCTGAGAATGCAAAGCTCTGTATGGAAATAGAGGACATGACAATCAGCTGCAAGGTTGGTTTTGAGTGATTTGCATCCATCGATGAGAATATTAGATTTCACACAAGATAATTTTAAATGGTATAATAGTTTAACTTGTTTTTTTTTTTTCAATAAGATACTGCCTAAACAAGAAGCAGTAGTAGCATTAGCACAGCATGCTGACAAGTATTGGGTGGTTACTATTATAATTATATAAATACCGTTTATTTACATGCATTTTCTGTGTGAACACAGTTACCTTTACAATTAGGTTTACAGCTGTAGATCGACTTAGTCCAATGACACATTTGTTTACGATGTTGGCTACACTTTGCATTCAGCCTTTCACAACACTTTCTACAAGCTGCTGTATAATCTTTTAGTAATTTTAGTGTCCTTGTATCTCCCAGTGTTATTGAATAATGTTAACAAATACATAAATAAGCAATAAATTACATGTTCCCCCCAAAAGTAGTTCAGTAGTGCCACCAGCTAATCTAACCAGAAACACTGCGACCCCCTTAGGTAAAAGAGAAAAAATGCATGCATATACCCTATAGCAGGAAAGTGTATATCCACACGAAGTTGGTTACTTATAGATGAGAAGCTAGGGTAATCCTTATATAATCTTATAAATATTAACGTCTCTTTAAATACTTTACCAGTTTATCAGTTGATGAAATGCCAAAATTGTCATATTTAGAAAAGAAACACAACTATTTTTACTTGGAGCTACAAGCTCATACAACAAAAGAATTGCATATTTAACCAGGCAATTCTCTCCCTCCTCATCATTCTCAGTTCATGCAGTTCTTGCCTCATTCAGTTTCCCAGTTACGGACTGCTTCAGTTTTTTTATGAAGAACTTGCATATGTCCAAACTGAGTGGACAAACACCCCTCAGCCTGAAAGTCTGTGTTCATATATCACAATAATAAATTGACAAAACTACTAATAACACAATATAAACAAAAGGTCGCCAATCAACTCTAAAACATCTGACTTTGGAAGAATCCTTGTTGATACTGTAGCTTCACTTTCTTAATTCAGGCAGCGCTTAAAAAGTGATTTCTCCCTCTCTCCTTCACTCAGTTGCAGCTACTCCCTGCGCTCTCTTTTTGTTGTTCTTTTCCTTTATAAAAGCTTAGTTTATTTGCATCTCGGTCCTCAACTTTAATAAAACAAAACGCATCCAAGCCTTATTTTTTTTACCTGGCCACAGCAAACGTTGACAACACTAGTAATGTTTCCAAACCAAACCTTCATTACGACCAGGATCAGCCCAATTCAAGGCAGCGTGCTTCTTCTTCTAATCTGTCTGTAACGTAGCGTGACCAGCTACTGTAACAGCTGTTGTTGTGCGCAACATCCTTACATGCTCTTTCTACCTCCGGTTACCGTAATAACAGTCTGCACGCAATTATTCACAAAACGCTGAAATTGGGGACATGTCTGGGGTCAGCTTTAGCTGGGGACGTCTGAAATAGGGTCTGTCCCTGAAAATCTGGGACATCTTTTCGCCCTAACGTAAGATGTAGTGTCTGGGCAGGGAAAATAAGTGCAGGATAAAACAACATAAAAATTGTTAATATCATGGTGTTTTTCTTTGTTTGCAGTGCTAAAAGCTAAACCATTCGATTGTAATGCTAACAGGCCTCTAAGCCTTGAGGCTAGTCTATTTGTTCTCTGTTGTGTTTTAAAGTTATGACAAACTTTATTTCAATAACTGGTTTAAACACAGATCAGCCATAAAGCATTGTCAGCGCTCATAGCACATTAATAGTTATATTAATGGTAGCTAACGGGACGTATGACTTAAAAGGGCCACAAGCTTTCCTTTGCTGGCTAAAACTGCTAACTGCTAATGCTAGCACCAAGAAGCTCACAAATTTACATCCAGCTTGTTGCCATCTGGTGAGAGTCAATAGATGTTCCTCTCCACCATTTTTGTAGTCCACTACTCCATGTAGGCACCTGAATAAATGGTGAGGCTCTCACAAGCCAGAGAGCAGCACCTTAACTAGATTCTGCCAAGGAGGAGGAGACGTACACAGCGCATCGTAGCCCTGTAGAGTTGCCATGTAAGAGTTAAATTAGTTAACACATACAACATAATATTGTTTTTAGAATGGATATCTGTGTCATTTATTTCATATTTTTGTGGTAATTATTAAAAGTTGGGTGATTTCAAATTGTTTTTTTCAAGGAATTTTCTGCTTCCGTTTGTTGCTTTAGCTGTTGATTGGCTCATGTGACTTAAACTAAAAGCACAAATTATAAAAAATATATATTTTTATTTTTCATTGCTCTTTTAATAAGATAAAGTCATATATAAATACATAAATAAACAGATGAGTAAAAGTAAAGTATACCTATATTTTAATATATTAACCAACATGATGATGCATGATTGTAGCAAATATTTCACGAGACGATTTCCAAAATGGCCGCTGTGAGGTAGATTAAATTGCGCTTTTAATTTAGCATGATAATGGTATTTCATTTGAATTAATTTACCTTGACTTTAGATTTCTTATTTGTTGCTGTAAATTACATTTTATATTGTGATCTATTGTTGTACTCCATGTGATGGCTAGTTAGGTTAGGTGGGGGTTTAAATAAAAATAGTTGATTAAAAAAATATATATATATTTATATCTGATCTAATGATCTAATGTTTTTATTGTTTTTGTTGGATTCAGTGGTGCATTCATTTACATTTCCTGCTACCTTTTGGCCCAGTCATTATTTTATTGTAGGGGCTCCATGAAGGGCTTGACCACACACTGGATGTCACTAAAGAAAACATGTCTTCTTTAATGACTGAAGAGCTTTCCTGCCCATAACACCTTGGTTACATTTCACAGAATTCTAAATTGCATATTTATATCCTTTATAGTTGTAAATATATGATCTTTTAGTTTCTATAAAATTTAGCAAAGTCTTCACTGTCTTATGCAGTTTCACTGTGAAAAAAAATGCTCTAAATGCCATTTATGTGCAGTAAGTTTATGTGTAAAACATGAAGAGTCCATTGATAGGCATCCAAGAACCTTATAGAATTTGTAAAGTGATTGTTGTTATAAATATTTAATAAGTGTTAATGCCATCAGTTGTTAGTTCAAGCAGCTACTCTGGAAATCAATATAATCATGGAGAAGTGCTGAGGGTTGGCCTACTCAATTCATTTTTAATGAACTCCAAATGTAAAGTATAGGCACTCTGCTGTCCACTCTGCTGTCCACTGACACAATGGCACACCTGCTGCCTCATCCATCCTCAGAGGACTGCTGATGCTTCCACGTCTAATTCTTTTACTCCTGCATCATCATGGTGAGTGCATTCAGCAGAAAAAAAAGTCACAATGGATAAATCGTTTTTCTACTCGGTAAACCTCTGCAGCATAAAGTATGAAGCCATCAAACAGAGGCAATGAAGCACTGGAGCTTATGTTACATTTCCAAGATAAATGACATTTTGACCAGTGGATACACGGGTCTGTAAAGTAACCAGGCTTTGATGTAAATGTGTTCCTCTCACAGGATGTTGGATCAATAAACCAGATCAATACAGAACACTGCACCATCAGTTTCATAAGGTGAGATCAGTTAGGTTGGATTCAGGGCATTTAGGAATCTTCCTGCTAGCCTGAACTCATATTTTCATTAGCGAAGCTCATCATGCAGACTGGAGATGAAAAACAACAAACTGGCAACAAGTCTAATCTGCAAGAACAGAAATTTCTCACTGTCCTGGGTTTAAATCTCGGCGTGTTTTCCATGGGCACGTGTCAGTCCTCTCCAGGTACTCCAACTTCCTATCACAGTCTAAAAAACATGACTGTTAGGTTAATTGGTCTCTCAATGTTGTCTTTAGGTTTGAATGTGTATGTGCATGGGTGTTTGTCCTGTGTTGCCATGTGATGGACTGGAGACCCGTTAAAAGTACCACGCCTCTCACCCAATGACTGCAGGAGCACCAGCCTCCCTTCCGTCCTGCAAGAACAAGCAGTTGAAGACGATGCAAGGATTACCAGTTACAATATGCTTTACAAAGCATAGATTAACTTGTTCTCACTCTCCTTTACCCCATGCTGCACACTGCCAATAAACTGGCTAAAACAAAAGGTAAATAGACTGCATTTATATAGTTATTTTATTCATACTGACCAATCAAAGTATTTTTTACTGGAGCCATATTCACCCAGCCTTTCCTACAAACATGCACACATTAATACACCGTTACTGTTCAAGGGCACATCGACATGTGGCAAGAGAGAAAGCTGGAATTGAACGTATAACTTTCCAATCATTACCCTTCATATTGAGCCACAGTCACACCAGGAAGGCTCTTATTTTTTCCCACACATCCAAGAAAAATGAATTTGGAAATGCCATCCGGTCATGGTGCAGCAACACCAGAAGCACTGCCCACCAACAGTAATTCCTGTCCAACACTCATTTCACACAGGTCCATCTAAAAAAAATGAATATTATGATAGAGTTCAATTTTTTCAGTCCCTCATTTCAGAAAGTGAAACTTATATATTATATAGATTCATCATACATAGAGTCAATATTTCAAGGCTTTATTTGTGAATTCTGATGATTCTGGCTTCTAGAGAATGAAAACCCAAAACTCAGCATCATAGAAAACTAGAACATTATGAAAAAGTTAAATATTGGAGACTCATGGTGCCCCACCCTAACTCCAAACACCTCCAAAGGTTTCCTGAGCCTCTAGATGGTCTGAGTCTGGGTCAGTAGGAGACACAATCATGGGGGAGACTGCTGTCTGGACAGATGTCTAGAAGATAGTTATGGACACCTTCCAATTCAATCCAATCCAATTCAATTCAGTTTTATTTATATAGCGCCAATTCACAACACATGTTGTCTCAAGGCACTTCACAACAGTCAGGTACATACATTCCAATTAATCCTAATCATTGAACAGTGCAGTTGGAGTTAGCTTTTTATTCAAATTGGAAACCCAGCAGATTGCATCAAGTCAAAGACTTGCAGCATTCACTCCTCCTGGATGAGCATGTAGAGACAGTGGACAGTCACTGGCATTGACTTTGCAGCAATCCCTCATACTGAGCATGCATGTAGCGACAGTGGGAAAGAGAAGGGGTCATACAGGTAGCAGAAATGGAGGGTGTGTTTGCACCTCAACCATAACTGAGCCGGTTTAGGCTAAACCTGACTCCCCCTTACTCCAACCAACAGGGAGGGAGGAAGGCACCCTCCCTGATAAACCAAGCCACTCTAACTATAAGTTTTATCAAGGAGGGGAAGCCACAGAAGGTCATTGTTAAAGAAGATGGTTGTTCACAGAGTACTGTATCTAAGTAGATTAATAGAAAATTGGGTGAAAGGAAAAAAAGTGTGGTAGAAAAACATGCACCAACAGTAGGGATAATTGCAGCCTTGAGAGGATTGTCAAGCAAAATCCATTCAGGTATTTTGAGGAGCTTCACAAGGAGTCAGAGCATCAAGATTCACTACATACAGACAAATACTAGACATGGGCAAATACTGACCAACCCGAGTGTTGGTCAGTGGTCCAAAGTCCTATTTTCAGATCAAAGTTAAGTTTGCATTGAATTTTGAAATCAAGGTCCTGGAGTCTGGAGGAAAAGTGGAGAGGATCAGAATCCATGTTGATTGAAGTCCAGTGAAGTTTCCACAGTCAGTGATGATTTGGGTTGCCATGTCATCTACTGGTTCTGGTCCACTGGGTATTCTGAAGTCAACACAGCCATCTACCAGGACATTGTAGAGCACTTTATGCTTCCTTCTGCTGACACACTTTATGGAGTTGCTGATTTCATTTTCGGGCAGTACTTGGTACTGGCCCACACTGTCAGAGGTACCAAAAACTGGTCAAATGAGCATGGTGTTACTATGCCTGGTTGGCCAGCAAACTACTCTGACCAGAACCCCATAGAGAATCTATGGAGTTCTTCTGAGGAAGATGAGAGACCCCAGAACCAACAATGAAGATGACCTGAAGGCTGCTATCAAAACAACCTAGACTTCCTGAACACTTCAGCAGAACCACATGCTGATCTCCTCCTTGCCACACTGCACTGATGCAGTAATTCATGACAAAGGAGCCCAGACCAAGTACTGAATGCACAGAAATAAACAAATATCATCATCACTTGATCTGGTATAATATTCTGATGTTCTGAGACACTTAATTTGGGGTTTTTATTCTCGGCCATCCAGAATCAACAACATTTCAAGAAATAAAGGCTTGAAATATTTCTCTCTGTGTGATGAATCTGTATATTTCTGAAAATGTGGGACAGAAAGTATAACTTTTCCCACTCTACTAGTTTTTTTTAGATATACCTGTACTAAAAAATTTGTTTACATGATTTTAGCTACATCAGTATGAATAACTGTTGTGCTTTAGTTTTATCATGAAGGAAAATCGTACCTGTCTTTGTGAAATAAATACAGAGCAGTTTCAGTTTATTCATGCTTATACTGGGTTCCTCTGTGAAGTTAAGAGTCACTCAGAGTTAAGTTTTCATTCAAACACAACAGTGGTCTCCCTCCATAATTAATCTTTAGAAGTGTGATAATGAAAAAAATCAATTTCAACACGTTGCACCATTTCTGACCTTCACATTCCCAGAAGTAATTACTGTACTGCTGTTTCTGAGGAGCTGACATACACACACACACATACCGTACACATACGATGACGGACAACATTCATTTTTCTTTGCTCTGTAAGACCTCCATGTCACGTTACCCAGCTGTCACCTGAATCACTGGAGTGGATTCATCATGTTGGAGTGAAAAATAAAAAATAAATGCATTGAAAAGAGCCTAATGACCTCGTTTTGTGACTTGTTAAGCAGAAAGTATCACCGTCTGAACAGTATTTCCATTTAACCGCACACTTAAGCTTTGAATCACCGTAAATGTATTAACTCTGCTTTGTGGAATGAATTCAACATTTATACACGGTTGGCTCAAATTATGTTTTTTAGTTTTCACACAATGTTGAAATCTGAAGTGTGTGCCTATAAAATACATCTTTCTCAACATATCAGAGAAAATTTGAGACCCTGGCAAACTAAGAGGAGTCATCTTCTCCCCCGACCGGTGGAGATGTAGTTTCATGTCTGATAAGAGCTGCAGGACCAGCATCTTCACCTGGTTGCTGTCATGTTCACAACAAACAACAATCAGACATGTTCTCTCAGAGTCTTAATCACAGTGTAAGACGTTCTTGTTTCTCACCTCTCAGGGTTCTACAAGTTCTATAGTAGGTTCAGTTCTTACGGGTTAAAACATAACTCATACATGTTCATAGTTCACCATAAAACCATTGTGAACTCTGAAGTATTGCTGTATGAACTAGTTCTGTTCATTAATCATTTTTAAAAGAAACAGTCTTTCAAAACATTTAGATCATGTTGCCATGTTTTAATATTTATGATCATTGTGTAACCAAAGGAGATCCAACTCGTCCTCCAGAGCGACTGTCCTCCAACACACCTGAGTCGTTACCAGACCTCTGCAGAGCTGAATGACTGAATTTGACCTCATTTCCAAGGAAGCTGCTCCCATTCCCACATTTTCTGGTTTTGGTGTGAGGAAGAAAAATAGATGTGAAATATGTATAGCAAATTTACCCACTAAGGCCTGATTCGTACCTCTCAATCTGCTCCCTACAAGGCCTGTGTGACATGAATATCATCATCAGTACCAGCCCAGTGGGGACCACTAGAACTCTCCGTAGGTGTCCAGGCTTTTAGCACAGATTCTTGTGACTGCAAAGACTGTGTCCTAAAAGTGACAGAAACACTCATTCAAAGGGTGGCACCAAACACACAGATGACAAGGAAAATGATCGGTCATACCATGAGCAGAAGAAGACAACACTGTGAAGAACCTCAGTGTGGGACTATCTTCTGTCCCACACAGCAGTTTCTTAGTGAGAAATCACTTTCTGCTTCTTTTAATTTGGAGACAGTGTATTATCCAGCACATTTTGCCCCTATGAGGCTTTAGTAAAACCTGGAAATAAAACACTGTGGTTCTGCTAAGCTTTGAACAAAATTAATACAGTCCCATTCATGTTGGCTCGGTCCAAATCACCTATGTTCACAAAGCCTTCAGACCAAGCTTTTAATGGTTTGAGCTCCTCTTTAAGAAAACCCTGATTATGTTGAAACAGTTCACAAAAAAACTTGTTAAATATAAATCTGGGCACGATGCATTAAAGGGACAGTTGAGAATATTTTAAAGGGATGCTCAGTGAAGTTATTATCAGTGATAGTTCCTCTACTTGCAGCAGAAATATGTGTTACTCTGTTGAATTCGTAGAACAGAGAAGAAATCCTCCGAGCACCAAAGGCTAACAGTTCTACTCACAGATTTATTTAAGTCCAAATTCAGCTTAGTCTAACAACATCAGGAAAAGTGGTGCTTAGTTTATCATGTTTAATACAGCAACGCTTGTGAACTTGAGCAGAAAGTTCACACCATCTGTTTTAACATGTTGGTGCACAACACTTCCCATGTTGCTGTTGATTGAATGAGTTGGATTACTGATAAATTGTTTAGGTTTCAGGGTGGCTGGAGGTTAAACGAGGGCCCAGTCTGTGCATTTGTTACCTCTTGGTTGGATTGTTGGTAATCTCTATCAACAGCCTTCAGATAATTCATATTTCTGCTCTATGTATGGTATTAGGCTGTTTCTGTACAATATTTGATATTTTCTATATAAAAGATGAGAAGAAGGCTCAGATATAAAGTTGCATGATAAAATGAGTCAACTTGTTCTGTGGAACAACAGTTTTATTGCAAACTGAGCACGTCCAGTTTCTCTGAAATCTGGTTTAATATGGAGGAAATCAGAGTGTAGAAAGAAACCATGGAGGAAGAGGAAGAGAGAGGTCTACTTGACTATAAATGGAAGTCCTTCACAGTTCTGAGCAGAAGGTGTTTGTGCCTCGACCTGCTGCCTCTCATCCTGCAGAGAGCTCTTCTGGTGTCATTATCCAACCAGCAGCTATATTCCCTCCTTCTCTTCATCCGTCGCTCTCTTCACTCGCTTTTTTTCCATTCTGCATGTTTTGTTGTTTTCTGCCTTCATCACTTCATTTCTCTGTAATCTCACTCTGATACAGAGACATTAATGGATGTAACTATGGCGATGGCTGAGTTAATTATCATTGTCACTTAATGATCATTTAGTGAGGGACTGCTTCTGACTTCCAATTATTTGAATGAGTAAATCAATAAGTGATTGGGTTGCCTTCCTCATGGACTCAAACTGACCACATCTCTGTCCAATAAGCAGACAGAAGCCTTAAAGGGACACACCATCTTTTATAAATGAAAAGCCATCAGCAGCTTTCATACTAATACACTCAATACAAAATTGGTTGAGGTTAAAATTGATCCCTGACCTCATTTGTTCTGTTTGTTTTCATCATACAACCCAACTGGGTTTACCTCAGTGTCTGTTCTTCTGCAGGTTTGCCTTTCTAACCAAGCTTTTGCTGAACATGCAGATATTGAACAGCTGGATCATTGCAACATTGTAAAGCTAGTGAAACAAATGGGATCTGGAAACAAGCTAATGGTGTGTTTAATATCAACCTTCTGCAGATTGGAAAACACATTTTCTGATTAAACTGATTAGCAGCGTAACCTGAACAGCTTTAATTTTCTTTCCCAGTGAGTTGCATGTTGTTTTGGAATAAATACACTCTGATTACAATTTAATATTTCATACCAAATAGATCAAATTAGGTTTGCAGATGAATGGAAAGAGAATTATGGTTAAATTCAATTTTGTGACTGAAGCAAGGAAAAGGTTTGTGCCTCTGACTGGGAATCAAAGCCATGGGAGACCAGCAGCCAGACAGTCTGGTGACTCTAAGATGGCTTCCTGTGTGTCCTGCTTCCCAGGGAGACAACTCTGCCGGCTCTGATTTCGCTTAGCAGCAGACAGAACAACGAGGCTTTAAATGACTGTTTCTGAAGTTACTCAAAGTGGTTGTACTGAATAAATGAAGAGACAGATTTTTATCGACAACAGAGGACGAGTTGATCCAAACCCTTCATAGACGTTTATCAGCAGATTTCCTCTCAAAGAAGAACATCTGGTTTGGGTTTTAGCATGCCCTGATTCAAGGGAAACGTTCAAATCTTCACATATTTTTTATTCTTCTTAACCAGGCACATCATTGTGACCACTAAATAACACTGATTATCTCTTCCTCATGGCATTTGGCAGTGAGTGTAATATGTCAGGCAACAATTTGTCCTGAAAGTTGATATATTAGAGGGAGGAAAATGGGATAGCTTCAGAATCTGAGGAGATTTAATTAGGACCAAACTGTGAAGACTAGAAGACAGGGTCGAAAAATTTCTAAAACTGCTGGTGGGGTGCCAGTTGCCAATAAATTGGTATCTAATATAAGTGGTCCAGGAAAGGAACAGTGGTAAACTGGTGACAGTGGTGCAGGTGATACCTTTCTCCAGTGGTCACTGGGTGAGAGACGAGATGCACCCTGGACCAGTCACTAGTCCATCACAGTGCAGCAGTTATGAATCAGTTAAAATCTGTGTTGTTATGAGTTGACTGGTGACCTCTGCGACAATAACCCTGAAGTTCAGCTGCAGCTGGTTTCCACTGGTCTCTGCTTCCTGAACACGGTTCTTAGTAGGTGAACACCGCAGTCCAGGGGCGGATCAGGCTGTCCCTTTCCCCAACTCCTGGAATTGTCATGAATTACTGGGATGTTTGCTGTGCAACTTCAGAAAGACATAAATCATACAGAAAGCGGAAGAAGTCTGAAAGAACAGAATGAGCTGCTGAAACTGAATGTGTGACATTAAAACTGGTCGCCTGGACAGCTAGAAGAAGAACTACAGCAGCAGATGGAGATGAGACTGAGTAACGTTCCTGTGTGATGATGGAGAGAAACCAGAAGGAAGTAGAGAAGAAACCCGTTTTCCCTCTGATGAAAGAGAGGTGGGGGTGTACGAGATAAGAGGTAGAAGGCATGAGAGGAGCTGCAGCCTCATCATTATCCTCGTCTTCATCATCCTCACATTAATTATGTTTAACTGAAGAGCCTTTCTTCCTAACATCGTGTCACAGCTACGTTTTCTTTCATTCACTTTTACTCCCATTCATTCATCCAGTGATTCTTTACCTTTACCTCTACTCAGCTGCACTTTTCATTTAATCCAGGGAGGATTTTTAATAACTGACTGAATGTCTCTTAGCCTTACTTTCTGGCATTATATTTTGACCTTATTATAAATCCGTACGCTTCCCAAAACCTTTCACTTTGCTGCTGGTGCAGCTGAATTTCCCAAATGAGGGACAATAAAGACTATTCTATTCATTTTAGTTTTAATCACATTTGAAAACCACTATCATGCTGAATGAATATGTAGCTTCTTTTTTTTTTTTTTTAGGGATTTTTTCAGCACTAGAGGCCTTTATTTTTGATAGTAGGCAGACAGGAAGGAGGAGCAAAGAGAGGGGGAGACATTTGGCAAAGGTCGCCGGGTCCGGGACTCGAACCTGGGAGGGCCACTTTGAGGACAATAGCCTCTATATGTGGTTGCGCCCTAACCCCTACACCACCAGCGCTGTGCCCACTTGTTGCTTTTACTAAACTTAGCTTGAAAAGAAAGACAATTTATTCCTTATTGTAACAATAGTTTGACATTAATCTGATCCTGTTGGAATGTCTATTTCCCTTTGAATGTCAGCAGCAGAGTTGAGTTTAAGGTTCTTCTAATGAAAAACCTGCCAGGTTCTTCCTGCCAATGCCAGACAGCTTTTGGTAGAGGCAGTGTGATGCTGTGGGGCTGCCTCTGTCTCACTGGAAAAGCAAGGCTTGTCTTCATTGGCAGCAATCTCAGTGTAGCGTTATGGAGATCAGCAGTAATCCCATATCTCCACTCTAAGGGACTGAACTTTATCCTCCAAGATGGGAATGGTAGCCCTGTTTATCAGAGACTGTCTCGTGTCAAGTCCCTCATACTAAGCTCATCCTTTCACAGTAAAACATGCAGTAGCTGTAGTCTGGAGCTCACCTACCAGCTTTCTTTCACTCTTCATAACCTGAGATAAAAACTGGTACTATGACTTGACTCTCAGACCATGAATCCAAGTCAAGTCTCAAGTCTTTTGGGCACAGGTCTAAGTCCACTCTCAAGTCTTTTCATTTTGTGACTTCAGTCGGACTCCAGGAGGAGCCTGACAACTAAAAGTTCTGCCTCCGATTCTAGACTCAAGGAACCACCAGTGAACCTGTTCAGTCAGAACAGAACAAAGCACTCTGTTAGGAACATATGGACCAATCAGATTTCTGATGTATGATGGAGCTGTTATACCTGCTTGTTGTTTTGTTATATTACCTGGTCTAGTCTCTTTTTTTCGTCTCCCTGGACCCCAAACCCACACCTGTTCTGTGTTTTCCCCTGATTGTCTTGCCATGTTTGTCATTGGTTCCCCCTGCTGTCCAGTTTTTCTATTTAAGCCCGTTTGTTTCCTTTGTTCCCCACTGGTTCCTTATGTTATGTGTATGTGTGTTTCCTGCTGCGTGCTTGCTACCCTGTCTGTGTCCTGCCATGGAAAATAAGAGCTCATCTTACCTTCAAACCTGAAGCTTCAGGTCCCCTCATATTGGTCCAACAAGAAACCAAACTATGATGACAGGAGCTAGATCATTAAGGGCTTTATATGTGAGGAGGAGAATTTTAAATTCTATTCTGGATTCAACAAGGAGCCAATGAAGGGCAGCTAAAATAGGAGAAATATGATTTCTCTTTCTAATTTTCATCAGAACTCTTGCTGCAGCATTTTGGTCCTGATAGTATTATAATAGTATAGGAATTACAATAGTCCTGCCTTGAAGTAACAAATGCATTTACTAGTTTTTCAGCACCATTACTGGAATCCTAGAAACATGTTTAATATGGAATTTTAATGTCCTAGTCCAAAGTTATTTACTTTGTTACCAATTTAATGCCGTCCAGATTAAGGTGCGGACTAAGCAATAGTCTAATATAACCTAATACTAGTACTAATAAATAATAAACATTTTGTGCATATGCTATTCATGCATTTTAGCTCTGCATCTGTTCTTGCAGCTCCTTATACAATCCAGAAACTAAAAGAAAAAAGTGTTGCATTTATGAAATGTGTAAGGGTCCACAAATGTCTTTTGGATTGTGGTTCTTTGATTTTTGTGCTACATGTTTCTTCTGTATCTCGTTAGGCTGAGGTAGATTTGTTAACAGCTTTGTTTGATACATTGTGAAGCAGCTGCTGAGTAAATGTAGAAGGAACTGGTTTCTCCTCCTATTTTACCTACAGAGCAGCAGAAATAAAGGCCTGTGAAAACACATGTCTGCAGCTTGTAGTACATGGAAGCATGCGCACGTTTGGCTGATTTCATAGAAGCTCTAACCCTGTTCATCACTGAGATTATGCTAGACTCCTATTTTTATTTTATATGTCATCGTATCCTCAAATTAGATCAGCTATGATGATCTTTAAATGTGTTGAGGTTTCAGAGATGAGGACAAAGATGCAGATCTTGGAAGCTGTTGCACCTTGAGTGTGGTCCAATAGTTGCTTCCCAAAGTTAACTTCACCCTGGAAATTATTGACTCCTTTTGCAGAATAAACACCAATCAGCTGCATCCTTAGTTTTACAGATTCTTGATTCCTTCTGTGTCCCATTTTAGCAGCGGCTGCAGCCTGTTAGCAGCAGCGTGACTTCCTGGTTCTTGTTCAAGGTCACCATAAAAGCTTGGACACACACACACACACACACATGTGTAAGAGCATCTGCAGTGTGTGTGTGACGAGGCGACTCTAAATGGATTCCACACTGGCCAAAGCAGTGAAAATTGATTGGTGACAGAGAGAGAAAAGGTTGGAGAGGCTTCAGGATGAAGGTGCGGCCGTGAGATGATGAGGTCACAAACACAGAAACAAACGCCCTCCTGAATGGACACAAGCAAACAGTAATGTTGCCAAGGGTTATTCCATTAGCAAAAACTGTAGCCAAATGCTTATTATGGGTTGTAATCAAAGTGGTGAGTGGTTTGGATCAGCTGTGTACCAGAACACGTTCAGGAAAAGCACACAAACGTATGTTCTCCTAGATAATCTGGAAAACAAGCAAAGGGAAGCTGCTGCCAGTCCCTCAGCATGGGCTTTCTATCCTTCATATCCTTTCAGTGTTTATTGATCTTTACATCTGTGTAGCTGGAGTGACAAAGTGTCAAAGCAAGCAACAGATCACATAAAAGATTTTGGATTTCTGTGTTTGTCTGAGCAGGGAGTGTGCTAAAAAATCTTTTCCACAGATTTTAGGTCTGAGTGATGTTTCTGATGTGTTGGGCTCAGACTGTAAGAGACAAACAGGATGTTTATACCTCCGTGAAGAACTGTCCAATCAGTGCCTCAGAACAGGTGTTCCCAAACCTTTTAACCTCCGACCCAGACTGACACTGGCTGGAAAGTCCAAACTAGTCCCAGAACATTCCCAGAACATCATGGAGACACATCTTTTGAACTTTGGTTGAAGTGTGTTTGTTCTCCAGAGGCGTTCAAACATTTTGCAACGCAGAATAAATCATCAAGTTGGGTAAAAAAAAATGACGTGTCAAAAAAATCATTAGACATATTTTTAGTAAAGAAATATTTTATGTTAATGCTCAGCAGTAACCTGCATATTGCATTCAATAAGAGCTCCGTCGTGGAGTAATTTGGTCAGTCCGACCAGAACTTTGGGTCTTCCCTTCAGAAATGAATCTGGAAGGATTCCTGGGCACCTGCTGCTGGACTCCGTTCACCAGATCAACAGAAGGTTATCACAGATCTTTGAGTTTCAGCCACTCCTCTGTTTCCTTGTAAACATGGACAGCTCAGCTGATCGGGGAATTAGAGGTCATATGTCAGCAGCTTCCAGAGCTAAGCAGACCACCAAGCTCTCCTGTGGTTCTGAAGTAATTCAATTTATCCTACGGTCATGGACCTGAAAAGCCCATAAATCAGAAACAGGACTGCTGCCTTCAGAGTCTGACATGTAGCTTTTATCCACCAAAACCTTCCTCTGTGGACATCTGAGGTTGATGAGGTCCCAGTCACTATATTCTTTCTTCCATTAAGGGTCCTATCATCACCATCATCACTAAATATGTCTTTAACTCTTCAGTTTCAGACTGATCCAGCTGAAACTGTTGTTTTTATCATTTAAACATGCTCAACTCTAACAGATTTATTAATTTTAAGCCAACATTTACTGTCAGCAGAGATTCAATTCAATTCAGTTTTATTTATATAGCGCCAATTCACAACACATGTCGTCTCAAGGTTCTTCACAACAGTCACGTTCATACATTCCAATTAATCGTAACCATTGAACAGTTCAGTCAGATTCAGTTATTTATTCAAATTGGATAAAAAGTTTTTCTATCTAAGGAAACCCAGCAGATTGCATCCAGTCGGTGACTTGCAGCATTCACTCCTCCTGGATGAGCATGTAGAGACAGTGGACAGTCACTGGCGTTGACTTTGCAGCAATCCCTCATACTGAGCATGCATGTAGCGACAGTGGAGAGGAAAAACTCCCTTTTAACAGGAAGAAACCTCCAGCAGAACCAGAACCAGGCTCAGTGTGAGAGGCCATCTGCCACGACCGACTGGGGGTTTGAGAGAACAGAGCAGAGACACAAAAAGACACAGAAGCACTGATCCAGGAGTACTTTCTATGGGAAGGAAAAGTAAATGTTAATGGATGTAGCTCCTTTAGTCGTTTCACCTAGAAAGAAAGAATAGATAAACTCTGAGCCAGTTTTCAAGGTTAGAGTCTGAAAGAGAGCACATAGAGTTAGTTACAGTAAAAGCTCAGTCAATGGCCATGTCTAGGAGAGAGAAAGGGTTAAACACTAAAAGACAGGGCCATGTGGATCATCGGTAGAGGGTGAGCAATAAGTTGTTACCAGCAGAAGCTCGGACGATTCCCCTCTCCAGAAAGGTGTCACAGGTAGACACAGAGTCAGGCCAGGTGTAGCTTCTAGGAAGAGAAAAGAGAGAACAAAGTTAAAAGCTGAAATAACAGCAAACAATGCAAAATTGGAGAGTAGTCTGAGAATGTAGCGAAGAGGGTGAAAGTGGTGTATTTACAACAATGTCGTCTCAAGGCACCCCACAAAGGGTCCCATTGATGGTCATTGTTATACTAAAAACCACAAGGATTGAGATACCTCTCTCTTTCAGACTGATTATAACCATTGGAAAAGAGAAGGAGGTCATACAGGTAGCAGAAATGGAGGGTGTGTTTGCACCTCAACCATAACTGAGCCGGTTTAGGCTAAACCTGACTCCCCCTTACTCCAACCAACAGGGAGGGAGGAAGGCACCCTCCCTGATAAACTAAGTCACTCTAACTATAAGTTTTATCAAAAAGGAAAGTTTTAAGCCTAGTCTTAAAAGTAGACAGGGTGTCTGCCTCACGGACTAAAACTGGGAGCTGGTTCCACAGGAGAGGAGCCTGATAACTAAAGGATCTGCCTCCCATTCTACTTCTAGAGACTCTAGGAACCACCAGTAAACCTGCAGTCTGAGAACGAAGTGCTCTGTTAGGAACATATGGAACCATCAGATCTCTGATGTATGATGGAGCTAGATCATTAAGGGCTTTATATGTGAGGAGGAGAATTTAAATTATATTCTGGATTTAACAGGGAGCCAATGAAGGGAAGCTAAAATAGGAGAAATATGATCTCTCTTTTTAATTTTCATCAGAACTCTTGCTGCGGATCATTGGTAGAGGGTGAGCATTAAGTTGTTGCGATAAAATCATCTCTTCTGAATGCATAAGGGGATCATTTTATATTATATTTACTCTAAACTAAACCTTTTGGTTCTAACCTTTAAATACCAGCATGTTCCATGAAACATCTCCTTCTCAAAGACTGGTGAGGGCTTGTTTCCACACATCAGATGGATTACCTGCATGTAGCTAAAGAGGCTGACACAAAGCTTCAGTGATACAGAGAGAAGAGGGTGGCGAGGATGTTGAACGCTGCACCTGCTGCGGCTGCCAGGTTGCATCGAGCTCTGCAGATCTGCCCCGCTGGAGGGATGTTTAATCAGAGGAGGTGGGAGGATTTGGAGAGAATCTCATGTGAAGCTGTTGAGAAGTGAAGTGGATCAGGTTGGTGCAGGGCGGAGGTTGGAGTAGTTGGTACTTCATCATAGGTGGAGAGAGCTGTGTGATCAGATTTAACTGAAGGCAGGAGCAGCCGAAGTTCCTCAGCTGTGTGCAGAACATGCAGCTGAGGTTCTCAGTGTCATTTTAAATCAGTCTTTTAATCAGCCTGAAAGAATGTCATTAAAGGCTGGGAGTGAAGGGCCTTCATGGTCATGTTGGTTGGATTTAACTGAGTAGCTTTGCAGCTTGTTTGAAGCTCTCTGCTCTGACAGGACTGCCTGTTTGGAGCGATTACATCTGCTGGAGAGGTCAAGGTCAGAGGATTTACCTGCAGGAAATGCAGGTGAGGATGTTTGAAGCTGTACAACACGCCTGATGTGTCTGATCAGCAGGAGATGATGGAGATTACTCACCTGTTTATCTCTGAGCTGTGATCATGCAGTGTTGACCTCTCACCTGTCTCAGAGCTGATGGAGCTGCTTCCTAACGCTGAGACCTCAGTCAGAGGTATCTTCACATCAACTAAATGAAGACTGGAACTAAACACAGCACGGTGTTTCTGATAATCTCATACCTGAACTGTGAAAAACATTTTTTATCATAAAAATGGGTTTCAAATTAAAAGTTCACTCAGACCTCTAAAATAAATCTGTTCTAACTGGATCTGTTGTGGTTTTGCTCTGCTTCAATTTCCCACCTCCCTGAATCCAAGATGTTTCCTTGCAGATCCTCTGCATGCTGCCTTTCACCTTGAGGCTTCCTGTAAAATGTTTCTTCGCCCTCAGCTCCACCTCCTTAAACAAAGAGATCATTATTATCCCTTTAATGGTTCCAGCTTTGAGAATGAAATGAGTTTGCTTTGTCAGTAATGAAGCTCTGCCTCTAAGCTTCATGATTTGCTCTGAGTAATTGAAAATTTGCTGGTTTCTGCTGGAGAATCAGGAGGAGATTTAGTCAGTCATTAAGTTTGTAATTTATCCCTTTAAATTTACTAAAGAATGACGTCCATGTTGATATTCTGTGCTTCTTTCTTTTATCTCCAAACTTTTTAACCACAGAAAGGATGGAATGGAGAGCTTGGGTCTGCTCATTTCTCAGATGTGTTTGGATTAAAGCTCTGACAGAAGGTTCTGATGTGTTGTTGGCTTAGGAAGCGGGCTGTTCTGCAGAGAAAAAGGTGAAATGTTTAACTAAAAGATGGCTGGGTAGAACGTTTGAGGCCATCTTGTCAGTTTTTGCTTCAGCTGACCTCTCACATACCAGTTTCTGCTTTTAGTCCTGATCACATGACCCTTCTCATCCTCCTGAAGTGGTTCTACAGAGTACTGACTTAGAGTGCCCGTTACAAATCTACAGTAACATTTTTACTTTGTAAAAAATTATGAAAACAGGTATTATTTTCCTCCACTTTACAATTATGTTCTTTGTGTTGGTTTGTCACATTAAATCCTAATAAAATACGCTAAAGTTTGTGGTGATAACATGTTTAAATGTGAAGAGTCTATGGATATGACTACCTTTGCAATGCTTTGTACAAAGTTAATGTACCCAGACGGATTCCTGGCCCACTTTAACCCTCTTTAATAACCAGAACATCTTTGGAAAAGAGTAAAAGGAGGACAGTGACTGAGGCAGAGTGGGTGTAAGGATGGGCTGATTTAAGGAGAGGAGAGAACTGCCAGCATCATTTCGTACAGAAGTGCTGACATTCCCCAAGCAGAAAACCTTCTTAGAAGCTCTGACATTTTTCTGCAGTCACCTATTTAGTCTCCTCACTTCATCTCAATAGATTCTAACTGAAGCAGCGTACTTTAGGAAGTGGGCCAAAGTCATCTGCTGGACATGTCTGGAGGAGACGGATGGCGAGGTTTTCTTTAGGGATGAAGAACGGAGGATGAAGATCACTGGAAACCCTTACTGAGAGAAAGAAGAGGCAACAGAGGAGAGATGTAATTAAAAGACTGATGAACTTTGACAGAGAGATGGAGGCTAATTGAATGAAGGATCCAGGAGAAAACAGAGTTCGTTCCTTGAGTTTTCCAGGATAGAACTCTTTGTTCTTCAGTCCTTCACCATCAGACACGTTTCAAAATATTTAGACATGAAGTCTTGCGAAAACAAACTGATTTTAAGCTTAATGACAACTGCATCAGATGCCACTAGAGGGCGAAACATTGGCCTCTGAAATCAGGAAATGCTCATTCTGCTCACTGTTGCAGTTAAAGATAGTGGAAGATAAATGGCTAATTATAGAGAACCATTAGCAGCTTATTGGATGAAATGAAACAGTTTCCATAAAAATGAAGAGTGAGTTGATTTTTACTTATTTGCTAATGTCTAAATCTTTCTGCCTGACATAAAAGTGGAACTGGTATCAAAGGTCCAAAACAGAACGTTCTGTAAAGGACTGCAGATGTGTAGGAATGTTTCCTTCTCTCCTGGTGCCCCATGAAAACATCCTGAAACCGAAGGAAAACAACTTTACATATTTTATATTATATTATATTGACATTATAATCCAAGGTAAAACCGGTTTCTCTGTAACAAATGTTCCTTTTAATGCCTAAAAACCACAGTTTTATATAGAAGCGGTATCATAAATATTTGATTTTCAGCTAAAACGTTCTGTGAATTTGGTCCTATAATACATTTTCTCTGAATCTCTGAAGTTTCATTATTTCCCCAGACTGTTTCTCTCTCTGGGTGTAGTTGCAGGACTCTGACTAATAAAAGCTACTTCTTCTCTGTGTTGTTGTCTTTATAATCAGTCATTAATTGAAAGTATAAACCACCCAGATAACTGCGATTGTTTGCCTTTGTCTGTTCCTTCATGTAGCTGCAACAGGAGTGCCGCCTGGTGGTAGTTAGACTGTAAAACAACAGAATGAGCTCATCACGAGTTTTTTCTACAGTGTGATGATTTTTATCAGGGTGCCTGAGATAGGAGCCTGTCTAATAGAATTTAATGGGATTGGTGTGTGTATGAAATATGTAAATGTATTATTAATCAGGGTGCTTGGTTCTGACAGCTGCAAATATGACAACATTTAATAATATTACAGATCATAATGTTGTGGCATATTTCCAGTCTGCGTTTTGTAAAGCTTTGACCTGCTGATACTGATTTCCACCAATTAAAGACATAACATTTTAAACTGACTTTAGCATATTAAATAAGGGATTAGCATGATTATCGCTGCTAGCGTCATAAAACTGTCTCTGTCTATCTTCTGTAGAGACCACCAAAATGTTCCCCACACTTCCAAATTCAGCGGATTCCCTCACACAGAGATGTTAAATGGTTAAAAGGGTTAAACATTGTTGCTGTATCTCTGTGAACCTTCCTGTTATCTGCTGAAAGTCTGGTTCTCTCCCAGCCTGCATAAACTGCCAACCTCAGCATATTGGACCTGTTATCGCTCCACGTGTTTTCTGACTTGTAAGCCCCTCACTGATATCGACAACAGCTTCTTCTTCACTCAGTAACAGCATTCACACTCAGAAGTGTTATCACTGGCGTGACCGTGGAGCGCTAGGGTTAGGTTTGTTCACCACATCTAAGCCCTATGTTTATATACAGTATATATATATATATATATATATATACATACTGTATATAAATCTACCCTTTTATCCAAATTAAGTGGTGTGACTGTTCTCCTGCCGCCCCTCTTGTCCATCATGATGGACTCAATGTCATTTATTTATCATTTAAGTTGGTCTGGTGAGCATCATGTTGGACACATCCCACATCACATGAAAGTGTGTGATTTTATTCCAGGCAACCTTTCCTTCTAAACAAATGTGCTTCTGTCCATTTCTCTGCAGGGAACAAGAAAGACTTTGCTGGACAGCTGACT
This sequence comes from Girardinichthys multiradiatus, assembly GCF_021462225.1. Taxonomy (NCBI): domain Eukaryota; kingdom Metazoa; phylum Chordata; class Actinopteri; order Cyprinodontiformes; family Goodeidae; genus Girardinichthys; species Girardinichthys multiradiatus. The sequence goes on from NC_061810.1 coordinate 48,552,741, forward strand.
GTTCAGATGGAGGACTCTGAGGACTTTTAATCCAGCATCTGCTGGGTCCCCCGATCTAAACTACGGGGCTGTGTTCTCCACAGACACATCCACGTAAACCTGTCACCTGTGAGAGGACTTGAAGGTAGGCAATGTCCAATCAGCAACTCCGCTGGCTGAGTTTTGGATGAAATATGTGACCGATTAGCTGTAGGACCAATCTTTGTGTGTCCTGGTCTGGAACATCTGAGCTTGTGGTGAAGCCAGACCTAGATATTTTACAGATACAGTTTCTCATTGTTTTGTTTGGTTTCACGTTTTAGGCTTGTTTAAGTCATTCTGTTGGTCCTTTAGATGTACCAAACCAGAAAACCTGCACTATGTTAGGGGTAAGACCTGATGTCTCAGTGCTTCCCATAGGTTTTGATAAACCATGTTTCATTTTACTTGCAGATCAGATTTATGCACCACTTTGTGTTGGTGCGTCAGACAAAATCCTAAAAAAACACAGAGAAGTCTGTGGTTGAAATAAGACAAAAATATGAAAATATTCCAGTAGTATTAGTGCGTTTTTAAGGCTCTGACAGCCCCACACACTTCTGATGTAAAACCAGACTTTACTGACATGCTACTGTACAACATCATGACTCAGCAAATAATCTGAAGCACAGTAATTAACCATGAAAGTGAAGAAAGGACATGGTCCTGTGTGGAGGGTTTGGAGCTGTTTTCAGAGGTTTGGACGTCTCACACTTTCAAACCATCTGAACTTTGTTTAACCTCTTCTAGATATTGTTGTCGATTTGCCTCAAACCACCTCAGGTTTGAATGCAGCCAAAGTGGAGCAGTTAAAGGTTAAAGCATCCAGAGAAATAAGTGAAAATAACGTGTTTTTTTTTCAACAAACCATGGCAGAGGTAAAGCTCTGTCCTGGGAAAAAGTATTGGAAGAGAAACCAGGAGCATCAACATGATTTAAAATATATAATACTGTTGAGACTGTAGGTCTGAGACGCGCTTCAACGGCCTGAAAATGACCTCATCAACAATACGCTCCTGTACAAACTCACAACATCTAAACTAGCTTGCAATTACTGTGTATATTTGAGACACAGACTGAAACTAATGTAGCCCTAATGGCCACATCAGTTTGTTGCTGCAGCTGAACTGTTGGAAGAAACTCCGATAAGCAAATAGGCTCATTAGGTAGCTATAGATCTCATAACACACTCACTAACACAGGCCAAGCTCTACCTGCATGCACCTGTTCACTACTTTCTCCTGCATGAGGGAAAACAGCTCACACACCAGCAGCCTGTGCTCTTCTCATCAGTTTTACACACTCTCCTTCTGCATGCTCAGGAAACAGCCGTATATTTTTCATCGCTCCATGTCATGGAAGGTTTTTCTATTGCGACTAATTTAGTGCTGCTGCGGTCGAAGCAGCGCCCTAATGAGACAGAGTGCTCCCAGAGATGGCAGGCCCAGGTCTGAATCACAATTCCAGTAATGAGATGAGCGAGCCTAATGGTCACAAGCAATTTAATAAGAAGTACAGACACAGAATGAGAGCGCCAATAATGAGGGCGAAGGCTGGGACATGAATCAGGCAGAGGGTGGAGTTACAGCAAGAGAAGCTTCTGGTGCAGCAGCTGCGGGGTGGAGGCTACTCCAATGAACAAGAGAAAGAAGGTTTTACATGTTTGCTTCTTTGCTTTGATTAACATTCAAATCTTATTACATGAAATCTGCCTCCTGATTTTACACTAATGTGGTCAACCATCGATGCATCCTGGTTGATTCCTGCAGAACACCAACTCAGAAAGCTGCTTCATATGTGATCACAGTGTTTTACTACAGACACTACAGACACTCGTAGTAAACTTGTTTTCTTCCATTACAAACCAGGTAGACTGCAGTTGAGGGATTGGGTGGTCTTGGTGACGGGAGGGTGGTGCACCTCTTTCTGGCATTTTTGTGGGGTACTTGGATGCTATGGGGTGAAGGGTGGGGATCAGTCAGGGGGTCTGGTGGGAGGGTTGTTGTGTCTGACTGTGGCGCAGATGGATGGGGGTTCGGGAAGGTCATATTTCTCTAGAGGCTCTAGAGGCAGGTATCTGGTCCTAGCTGCAGGTATCTGGTACCAGCTGCAGGTATCTGGTATTAACTACAGGGTTCTAGAACCAATGAAAGGTTTCTAATCCTAGAGGTGAGAGCTTTGTAAATTTCAGTTGTGTTTCCACCTCATGAGCTCATCATACATTATTTGTCGAATGATGAAATGTTTGTGTCTATATCTAGATGTATAGACACTAGATGTCAGATGCTTGTTCTTGTACCAGTACTGTCACTTTAAATGTTTGTGTCCGAAGCCTCAGCATCATCTGTTTACAGCAACCTTAAATGTGCTTTAGAAATAAGGTTGATGGGATAAACTTTGAACTCAGAGCTTCCAACTGTTTAACAAGCAGAAGAACCAGAATTCAGTCCAGTTTAGAATTTATAATCTGTATTAATTCACGCCAATTCAAATCAGTCCAACTGGTTCCTGTGCAATCAATCATGGAGAACCAGTTACAAACATTACAAACTAAGGAAAGCAGTCAGTTAGTGGTTGCTTTGAGTCATTGATTTAGCAGTAATCCATGTTCCTCAGCAAGCATGTGGCAACAGTTGAGAGGAACCCCTTTTTAAATGTTTCTGTTGTCTTTCAACGATGACAGCATCTTCCCAAGCAGCTCCAACTCAGCTTCTGATCTCTTGCTCAGGACTGTAAATGTTAGCCATGGTCGGACTCTAACAGCAGTTTCTGACTTTCAGCCTAAAACACCTCTGAAAGCAAACATGGTGCATCTGTTGGAGATGTTCAGTGGTGCAGCTCAAGTTCCGAGTTCCTCTCTGGGCCTTTTAGTGCAAACTCAAGGTCAGGAAATGCATGACGGCGCTGACTGGAAGCACTGGACTGAACCGGCGGAATAAGGACACGTCCGGCTGCTGACAGGCTGCTCGGCCTCACAGCTGCCCTCTCAGCGTAGCCTTATAAAACTATTGATCCGAGCAGAACAGAGCAGTGGACCACGCAGACCTATTAGAGTTCACCTTGTTTAGCGCTGTGTTTCTTTTATGGTCATTCAGCAGTGAGAGGCACAGGGAGAAGAACGCTTCAGAGGTTTCATCTTCTGGTCACGGCTTTGCTTTTATTTCTACCGAGAAAAACAACCTGAAATTGTTTAGTTATGGTGTTTGTTTTTTTTTATGGGTTTTATTAAGTCTACATTATATTGGTTTTATAGGTTTTACCCATTGCTTTTATAAAGATTGCATTTCTTGCATATTGATCCTATTTTAAAATATTGCTCTCCTCTTCTGTGTCCTCCTTTGATTTGATTTGTGGAGCTCGGAGCACTTTATGAGACTGTTATATTTTTTCAAATGGTTCTCGTTGCGTTGAGATGTTTATATTAATGTTTAGAACGACTGCAAAACAAATTTACCTAATCCACAGACAAAAGAGTTTGAATATGAGTCGTGGGTTTAGGTGGAGTAATGAAGGGGTCCAGGCGGACAACTACATTTGAACACCAAAGTAGCAACAGAACCTCGATGAGACGGATTATCCTTTTCGTGCATTTTTTCCTTTCGATCAATGCAGCACTGCCCCTGCAACAGTCCGTTGGAACTGCGTAATTTTGTTTGGTCTTAAAAAATCTATGTGCGGAAGCAAACCAATCCAACTGAAGGTATGAGTGTTCTCACTTTTACCGATCCCTGGACCGATCCCTGGACTGTTCCCTGGGCTGATCCCTGGTCTGATTTCTGGATGATCCATGGACCAATCCCTGGACGATCGCTGGACTGATCCCTGGATGATCCCTAGACCGATCCCTGGAGGATCCCTGGACTGATGCCTGGACCGATCCCTGGTCTGGACCAGCAGTGTGAATGCATGACATAACCACCCACTTACTTCTGTTTTTGCTTTCAAGAAGCCAAATTCAACGGCATGCAGAAAACTGAAATAATATTAAATGTCAAAATACAGAAAAGTTTGCAGAATCTACAAGAACAGCATTTTATTGAAAGGTGATGGTAGAAACAGATTTTAACTAAGAAACCATTATTTTCAAGCCTGTGGCTCAACACCTTGTCCCAAGCTTCATCAGTTCAGAAAGGTTGAAACAAAATGTATCTCAAAGATAGAAAATAATTGAAACCTTTAAGCTTCTACAGAAAATAATGTTGTAGTCAGATTTCGAGTTGGAGGAAATTCAACTGGAAATCTGACCAGAAATAACTAATGATTGACCTTTGATCCCTCAGGCAGGTGTGTATTAGAAGCATCATGTCATAGAAGAGATGCATCACTCAATCAATTTGCAGAAATCTAAATCTGCAGGTCAAACACCATTCATTATTCATTCACAATTCATTAAATGCATCAAAACTAAGAACTCCCATTACACTTCACCTGGCAGCTTGCTCTTTTATGCTCTCTTTTAATGTCTAATTTTCTGTTGGACTCAACTCTACTGCCTCTGTCAAAGAACCTGCAGCACAGGCTCTTTTTATAAGAAAATTGGATTTGTGCACTATCAGAACCAGCAGGTCAGACCTATCAGCTAGATAAAGCCTGATTGGTGCCTCTAAAGATTACCACCTGACTCAGCAGAATTCGGGAAAACAGTCGTCTATCTCAGTTGGACTCTAGTTTCCAGTAGAGAACCAGTTTCACAGTTTCAGGTATCTATGTAACCTGCACAGGCACAGGGGTCTGTAGACATAACTCCATTTTACATGGACACAATGGACACATGTTTTGTGGCCAGATGAAACCACATTTCAGGTGAAATATTGGATTAATTAAAGTTCCTGGCTGCATTTGAACTTGTCATTATCCGACAGCTTCACCCCATTTTCTGCTGACTGAGCATAATATGAATACCTCATCTATAACCTATGCTGTGAAATAAAGCCACAGTTTGTCAATTTTAATAGTGCTTCTTCAGCAAACACCAACTAAGCTCCGCCACTGATAATTACACCCATTCCTGCCTATTAAAGTAGCTTCCTATTTGCAGAGGTAGACAGGCTGCAGGTTGCTGTGTAGAGGATGAAAGGGTGCAGGTTGCTGGTTGCGGTGCAGAGGATAGATTTGGTTTTAACTTATCAGCTAAAGGCCTTGTTTCTAATGAGGTCAGTGTTTCTAACATGATTTGTAGAATAAATTGTCACAAGGAGCTATGATAAAATACCTGTTTAGAGTTGTGAGCTGTGGCAGGTAGTGAGATCAGTACTGTAGCTGGGATCTCTGGTTGGAAACATGGCTGCAGGGATTGGTAACACTTGTCTTCCTGATGTTCCTGATTCATCAATCCTGTCTGAGTGTGATTAATGAGTGTAAACCTTGTAATTATCAGAAACTCAGCATTCAGTGAAGCCTACCAGCAGTTTGCATGCTCTGTCCACTTAATCAGGGTTTCTGTGTTGCACAAACCTTGCTCACAGACAGAGGCTGCTAATATGTGAGACAGAATAAGGCGCTTTGTTGTGCTGTGGGCCCTTTGAGGATCAGATCTAGTTTGTGTAGCTCTGTTGGTGTTCTTCTTCTATCCTAGGATGGATTAACACTCCCTGGTGAAAGCACTAAGTCTCCCTGGCGGCAGGTTTCCGTCGTTATCGACTTGTAGGTAGTTGTAAACATATGACTCAGATAACTTACTCTGATAGTTGCTTCTTTCCTCTCTTCTCTTCTTACTGCTGGTTGTCTTTAGATGCCTAAATGGGCTGTTTGTGAAATCCATCAGATCTCTACTTCATTTCTGTCCAACTTTTTTTTTTTTGTCCTTCTGCAGCATCGATCTCATAAAGCACCAGGCTTCTCTAATTAGATATGAGCTTTCTGGGTTGTCCTGCCAGGATGGCCCAGTAGCTAAAAGCAGCAGATTTAGTTGCTGTTTGTTGCTAGCTCCGTTGTTTGTTGGTTTTATTTCAGATTTAATTGTTGAATAACTTGCCACTCAGAGTTTTACAAACATTTTATTAAAAATGATCTTTTTAGAATATTAATTGACAGCAGCCGTGGTGAGATTCCTGAGTGTTAATGTTGTATGTCTCAGTGTTTCAGTGAGAGAAGGAAAAAGCGGTCCTCATGCCAAATGCATTTTTTTGGACGTTAATCATTGAATTGGCAGCAGTGCAACAAAGAAGTCTGAATGAGTTTGTTATGTGGTTCCAGGGTGGATGATTGTGTGTAAGAGAGATAAGTGATTTAATAAAAACGTCACTATAGCTGCTTTTAATCTGCTGAATGGCTGCACTTCCTGCTGTAATAAGGTTTATTTATAGGCTAAATACCACACTGAGCAAATATGTTCACTCTAACCAGTTTATTTATGAGCTGGACATGTTCCAAACTATGGTCACCAGGTCACACAACCCCAATACAAATGAATGTGTGAAAATCAGAAAACAACAATCTGCTAATCCTGTTCAGCATACAAAGACAGGATGTTAATGTTCAAACTGATTAACCTTATTGGGTTTTTTTTTGTGCCAATATTCACTCATTTTTCTTTTGATCCTTGCAACGTTGTAGTTAGATGCTTGTCTTTGTTGAAGATTAATTTTTATGAAGGTTGAACAGAATTTACAAATCATTGTTTTCTGTCCCAACTTCATTTTAACTGTGTTGTACAGGGGTTGGACAATGAAACTGAAACACCTGTCATTTTAGTGTGGGAGATTTCATGGCTAAATTGGACCAGCCTGGTGGCCAGTCTTCATTGATTGCACATTGCACCAGTAAGAGCAGAGTGTGAAGGTTCAATTAGCAGGGTAAGAGCACAGTTTTGCTCAAAATATTGAAATGCACACAACATTATGGGTGACATACCAGAGTTCATAAGAGGACAAATTGTTGGTGCACGTCTTGCTGGCGCATCTGTGACCAAGACAGCAAGTCTTTGTGATGTATCAAGAGCCACGGTATCCAGGGTAATGTCAGCATACCACCAAGAAGGACGAACCACATCCAACAGGATTAACTGTGGACGCAAGAGGAAGCTCTCTGAAAGGGATGTTCGGGTTCTAACCCGGATTGTATCCAAAAAACATAAAACCACGGCTGCCCAAATCATGGCAGAATTAAATATGCACCTCAACTCTCCTGTTTCCACCAGAACTGTCCGTCGGGAGCTCCACAGGGTCGATATACATGGCCGGGCTGCTATAGCCAAACCTTTGGTCACTCATGCCAATGCCAAATGTCAGTTTCAATGGTGCAAGGAGTCGCTAATCTTGTGCTGTGGACAATGTGAAACATGTATTGTTCTCTGATGAGTCCACCTTTACTGTTTTCCCCACATCCGGGAGTTACGGTGTGGAGAAGCCCCATAGAAGCGTACCACCCGGACTGTTGCATGCCCAGAGTGATGGTTTGGGCTGCCATATCATGGCATTCCCTTGGCCCAATACTTGTGCTAGATGGGCACGTCACTGCAAAGGACTACCGAACCATTCTTGAGGACCATGTGCATCCAATGGTTCAAACATTGTATCCTGAAGGCGGTGCCGTGTATCAGGATGACAATGTACCAACACACACAGCAAAACTGGTGAAAGATTGGTTTGATGAACATGAAAGTGAAGTTGAACATCTCCCATGGCCTGCACAGTCACCAGATCTAAATATTATTGAGCCACTTTGGGGTGTTTTGGAGGAGCGAGTCAGGTAACGTTTTCCTCCACCAGTATCACGTAGTGACCTGGCCTCTATCCTGCAAGAAGAATGGCTTAAAGTCCCTCTGACCACTGTGCAGGACTTGTATATGTCATTCCCAAGATGAATTGATGCTGTATTGGCCGCAAAAGGAGGCCCTACACCATACTAATAAATTATTGTGGTCTAAAACCAGGTGTTTCAGTTTCATTGTCCAACCCCTGTAGTTGTGCAGCAGATTACCGCCCCATATCCCAACCTTAAAGCTGTCAATTCAATGCAGGGAACAAACATAAAGAGACGATGAACTTCCGAGGTCAGACACATGTGAGAAAGGTAAAAGGTCCAATAATCAGAAACACGGAAGAAGCAAAATGTGGAGACACCCTGACTGATCTAAGCAAAAGAATAAAAACAATTAAAACCAGTCCGTTTCCTCAACACCATAGAGACAGTGCTCACAGCTGGTGCTAACATCTGTCCCGAGCCTCCTAAGCCCTTAAGCCCAGTGCTAAATCCAGGTGTGAACACACAGAGAAGATGATTAGGAAGGTTTCTCTGAGACCACCATCGAAGCTGTTGATGGGCACTTTCATTAATGTTAGTTTGTAAGTCTGAACTGAACTTGTCCTGAGGCCCACTGGACTGGGCACGACTCCCCTTAGGTAGCCAAGTTATGACCTCCAAATCTCTAGGATAAAATATATGCATCTATAAAGTGTTTCTAAATGTCATGAATCACGTCTGATCCCTGCCCCAGTCAAGTCATGTCACAGTTTATCATCTCCTCATTGTTTCTCCCCGGCCGTCCCAGAAAACATTATCAGCGTCATGCCACTCACCTGTTCTCTTCAGTACTTAAGGTCCACTCTCCCACAGCTTCAGTGCCAGATTTATGAACGTTTTTTGCGAAGTAGTTGTCCAACATTCATGTCTCTTCTTGTCTGCCTCGTTACGATCCTGCTTCTGGTTTTTGTTCTCACGTCTCCTGCCGCAGCTCCTGTTGGACTTGTTCAGTCATCTGCCTCACAGATGTTGACCCCCCCTCTGGATTTTGGATTCGTTCAGTCATCTGACTCACGGATCTCGACCTTCGCCTGCTCTCCACGACCACGAGTTAAGTCTGCTCCTCCTAACCTGGTTACGCTTTCTGACCCCTGCCCAGACCACGGATTTTCCCCGAACCTCCAAGTCTCTCTGGAGTAAACTCCGTAAACATGGAAGTTTACGTCGGACTTCATCCTAGGCTGTCCACCTCATTCAGGAGTTCGTTCCGGACCAAGCGCTCTCTGAAAAGGTTAGTGGCTTCATTCAAAGTTAATTCTGCTCCTCAGTTCAATCCAGCCACTCCTTTTTTGTTATAAATATGTGTATTTTGCTCATGAACTAATGCGAGTTTTTAGTCCTCTCCTCCCATAGAAAGAGGCAACCCGAGGACTTCTGAAACTAAAACAAAGCAACCGCAAAGTCACAGACCTGATTATTGATTTCCACACCCTGGCAGCAGATAGCAAGTGGAATGAGGAGGCATTGCAAGATATCTTTTGGCAAGCACTGAGTGAGAATATAAAGGATGAACTGGCAACCTGAGAACCTCCATCATCTCTCAGAGAGCTGGAGGACCTAGCAACTAGGATCAATTTACGGTTACACAAACGTCAAAGAGAGGTGAGACAGAACACTACTACCTTGTCCACTTGTCTTCCTTCCAGAGAACTGTCTCCTGGTCTTGTACAAAGTCCATATCCTTCAAGCCCTATGTCCACGGAGGAACCCATGCAGATTGGAAGATCCAGGTTGTCGCAACAGGAGAGGCTGAGGAGGAGTCAAGAGGGTCTCTGTTTTTATTGTGGAGCTTCTGGCCAAGTTTTTACCTGCCCTGTAAAGGCCAAACCTTCTGACATTAGAACCCATAGGCTAAGAGCAGCAGCCTCATCCTAGGAGCCATGTCTCTTCTGGTCACTACGAGTACCTAGTGATGCCCTTTGGTCTGACTAATGCCCCGGCAGTCTTCCAGGCACTGGTCAATGATGTCCTTAGAGATTTCATCAACATTCACGCATTTGTTTACCTTGATGACATTCTCATTTTTTCAAAAGACTTGGACTCTCACATTTAATATGTTCACGCCATCCTACGCCGTACTCAGTCAACGTGCTAACGATAACAAGGTTCACCCATGTGCCTTTTATTCCAAGTCTCTCTCCCCAGCAGAACGCAACTATGATGTAGGAGACCGTGAGCTACTAGCAGTTAAGATGGCTCTGGAGGAGTGGCGCCATTGTTTGGAGGAGGCCAATCATCCTTTCATTGTCCTGACTGACCACAAGAACTTGGAGTACCTACGGTCAGCTAAGAGACTCAATCCTCGTCAGGCCAGGTGGGCTCTGTTTTTAGGCCATTTCAAATTTTCCCTGTCATACAGACCCGGGACCAAGAATGTCAAGCCGGACTCTCTCTCCCAGATCTTCGAGAAGGTACAGACTAGTGGTTCTGATGGATTCATCCTCCCGGAGAAGGTTCGTCTAGCCATCACGCAGGTCGAGAGGGAGGTCAGAGAGGCCCACCAGAATCATCCACCACCAAGTTAATGCCCGGATGGCCGACTCTTTGTACTTGATCATCTAGTGTCTAAGGTACTCTCCTTTTGCCACGCGTCTCCACTGTTTTGCCATCTGGGCATAGGAAAGACTACAGAAATAGTTAAGTCTCATTTCTGGTGTGGTTCCTTGCAAAAGGACATTAGAGAGTTCGTTGGGTCCTGCACCCAATGCTCTCTGGCCAAACCCTCTCGCCGACCGCAAGCAGGTCTTCTGAGGCCGCTCCCCATACTTTCACATCCCTGGTCCCACATTGCTATGGACTTCATCACTGGTCTGCCACAGTCTGGGGGTAAGTCTGTCATTCTTACCATAGTAGACAGATTTTCTAAAATGGTTCACTTAGTAGCCTTGGAGAAGCTACCCTCAGCTAAAGAACTAAGCACAATCATGTTACAAGAGGTGTTCAGGCTTCATGGGATACCTAAAAACATTGTGTCCGACCGTGGTCCTCAGTTCATCTCCAAGTTTTTGGCCGAATTTTGAAAAACCCTGGGCATTGAACTGAGTCTGTCTTCAGGGTTCCACCCCCAGACTGATTGACAGACGGAGCGTGCCAACCAGGAGATGGAGACCCGTCTGCGCATCCTGTGTGGAGAGGACGGCACGAAATGGGCAGAACACCTTCCCATAGTTAAACATGCTCCATCGCCTCCAATGCCACTGGTCTGTCCCCCTTCTATGTACTGTATGGATTCCAGCCACCGGTGTTTGCCACCCAAGATCAGGCTGCCATCGTCCCATCAGCATACCAAGCCATAGAGTCTGGAACAGGGCCCGTGCCCAACTCCTTAAGTCCTCAGCAGTCTACACCCAGGCAGCCAACCGTCACAGGATCCTTGCACCCAACTACCAGGAGGGACAAAAAGTTTGGCTGTCCACCAAGGATCTCACTCTGCGTGTAGACTGCAGAAAGCTGGCATCTCGGTTCATCGGCCCCTTTCCCATCTCCAAGGTGGTTGACCCGGTGCCTGTCATGTTTTGGACAAAGGTTTAATTGCCAAGTTCCATAGAGATCACCCCACTCTACCTGGAGGTCCGTCTGGAGCCGGACCTTAAGAGGGGGGTACTGTCATGAATCACATCTGATCCCTGCCCCAGTTAAGTCATGTCACAGTTTATCATCTCCTCATTGTTTCTCCCCGCCTGTCCCAGAAAACATTAATCAGCATCATGCCACTCACCTGTTCTCTTCAGTACTTAAGGTCCACTCTCCCACAGCTTCAGTGCCAGATTTATGAACGGTTTTTGCCAAGTAGTTGTCCAGCATTCATGTCTCTTCTTGCCTGCCTCGTTACGATCCTGCTTCTGGTTTTTGTTCTCACGTCTCCTGCCTCAGCCCCTGTTGGACTTGTTCAGTCATCTGCCTCATGGATTTTGTCCCCCCTTCTGGATTTTGGATTCACGTCTCCTGTCCTCGCCCTCTATGGATTTGTTCAGTCATCTGACTCACAGATCTCGACTTTCGCCTGCTCTCCCCGACCACGAGTTAAGTCTGCTCCTCCAAACCTGGTTACGCTTTCTGATCTTTTGTGTATGACCCCTGCCCAGACCACGGATTTTCCCTGAACCTCCAAGTCTCTCCGGAGTAAACTCCGTAAACTCAGAAGTAACGTCGGACTTCATCCTAGGCTGTCCACCTCATTCAGGAGTTCATTCCGGACCAATCGCTCTCTGAAAAGATTGGTGGCTTCATTCAAAGTTAATTCTGCTCCTCAGTTCAATCCAGCCACTCACCTAATCCTCTTGTGCTTAGAGCTCCGGATTCCCTTGACATGTGTGTCCAGATCCTGCTTCCTGTTTGTTAATAAAACTTTTAGAACTATTCAGGTGCCTGGCAACGTTGTGAAATGCGTTTTCCCATACATTACACTAAGGATCAGGGGATGTGCAGCATGTTTCTTCCCGTCTCATCTAGAAGAAATTCCTCTTGGTTTAAATGAATAGCATAACAGTATTAAACTATTAGTAGCCTATAGTTAGTTTTGGCCACAGAAGCCATCTGGAGTTACCTTGCTGTTAAAATCTCTGACTTTTTAAACTGTTCATTGAACGCATTGTTGCTGCAGGCAGCGAAGCTACAGCAGAAGATAATTTAACTTCCATGAAGCACCAAGAGTTTAATGCAGTTCTACTCGGGACTAAAACTGCACAAGGAGGCGTTTGTCTGTCCATACTACAAGCAGAGAGAAGCTACAGTCCTCTCCTGCACCAGCTACTAGCTGCCGAGTGACTAATGCTAATGCTAGGTGAACATTAAGCTGGATGTTTGCACTTGCACTGGTTTTTCTGCTTAACTTGCCACCAGTTTGTATGATGTACTGGACAGCTGAAACTAAAACTCTCTGTGCCTCTGTTTTCTGGTCGCAGTGCGGCAAACCTCACTGAGATCCTGAACCAAATATATATTTCTCTGAACTTCAAACAACAATCTGTAAATCAGTTTCCTCTCTGCTCATAAAAGCAGCCTGAAAGGTGGAAGCGTTTGTGTGTTCAGTAATTTATTCCGGACATATAATCCAGAACATATTCTAAATGTGTTGGAGAAAAGGACATAATGACATAAGGACAAACAATGAATCTGTGATGTTACAGAAACATCAGTAGGTCTTTAACAGTACAGATTTTAACGGTATGTGTGAACCGCCGGGTTTCAGAAACCTCTTCATTTATCTGGACCAGTCAGGACTGATGTTAATACCAGGTCTGGACCGGGCCAGAGGAGGTAGACCATCTACACTGTCTTTGAGACTGATTGTAGATTCATCATTTAGCATACATGTGTTTGGACTAACAAAATTCTGGGTCTCAGATAATTACAATATGACAAAAGCTCAATGAAAAGGATATTTTAAACAGAAACGTCAGGCTTCTGAAATGTTCATTTTTATGCACTCATCACATGGTTGGTGCTCCTTTTACATGAATTAATACATTAATGCAGCAGCAGCTTTCCCTGTTGCTGGTGTTCCTTTTCCTACCACACCTTTTCCTTTCACTCAACTTTCAATGGGTATATATGGATGCAGCACTCTGTGAACAACCAGGTTCTTTAGCAATTACCTTTTTTGGCTTCCCTCCTGGCTTCCCTCCTTGTGGAGGGTGTCCATGACTGTCTTCTGGACATCTGTCCAGTCAGCAGTCAGCAGGTGTGTTTGGAGTTAATGAGCTGATGAGGGTGGGACACCAGGAGACTCCAATATTTAACTTCTTTCACAAAACTTAATTTTCTGAGGCACTTAATTTTGTGTTTTCATTCCCGGGAAGGCAGAATCATCACAATTACATGAAATAAAGGCTTGAAATATTTCACTCTATGTGTGATAAATCTACATAATAATTTTTTGAGATGTACCTGTTTACTTTGGAAGCATGAAGCAGTAGGAAATAGAATCAGGAGCCAAACGCAGATGGCAAACAAATATATGAGATGTTCTCCATCTGCTCCTCTGAAATAATCTTCAATCTTTTCTGAAAAGATTATGGTTGAGTCACCTCTACCAAGGGATGTCTTGTCACCATGGAAACAGGTTTAATGAATGGAGGGGATACTGCTCCCAGTTTAGGCTACCTGACCAGTCAAAGATCACCTTCTATAACAATCATAGAGCTCAGGTCATTGACTGTTATGATTTGTGGGTGTTTTGGGGTTTTGTTGGTTTTATTTCACTATTGAAGTTTTGAATCATGTTTCTGTTTGTTTTTCTGGTCATGCTTTAGTTTTGTCGTCTTGTTCGTGTTTTGTCAAGTTTGGTTTTAGGATCTGCTTTTGTTTCATGTTTTTGTTAGTTTGTGTTCAAGAGTCTCTGTTTTGCTCCAGCCACGTTTTGTTCTTCTGTCAATTAAAGTTATCCGGTTCACCTGCACCTAGTTAATCTGTCTTCTTGTTTCACCTGGTCACACTCCATATATACACACCTGTCCTGTTTATTCTTTGCGGAAACATTTCTCAAATCATGTCTTGTTGCCAAATCATGCTCACGTCTTGTTTTGTGGATCATGTCAAGCCTGTCCGTTTATTGTTTTGTTCCTGCCTCTTCTGAGAGTGAGTTTTTGTTTTTTATCAAAGCGTTTTGCACTTACCTTCACGTTGCCTGCTCGTCTGCATTCTGGGGTCCTATTTCGCAAATCCTAACATTGACAGTATTTATACTTTCAGTTTTTCTTCTCAGTAGTCGTCTCTGCAGCCTGTTGATCTTCCGAAGCAGCAACCTGATTAAAAGTGCAGATCGTCTTTCCCACCAAAACCAGCTCAAGCTGGATTTGTGTCCACCTCTTCAGCTAATTTACTCCCCAAACACAAAGTTTTAATCAACTAAGCATCAGTGTATCTGTGTGCAGAGAGCAAGCCTCAGAGAAATTAGCTGTAATGTGGGATTTCAGCTTTAATCTTCCAAATTACAGAAGATAACCAGTGATGGGGAAAAATCTCCACCCTGTCCTCTGGTTCTCCTCTGAGCGTTCGAATGTCAGTGCCGTGTTTCACTCTTCATCCCCACTGAAAATATGTCCTGAGGCCTGACTGTGCAGCAGCAAACCAAGCCTGAACTGTTGCTTTTGTCCCTCTGAGGAACGCCTGCAGGTGTCTTTCTGGACGTACAGTGGATGTGGATGTCCTCATAATGTTGCACTATTAGTGTGGTGCAACAAGGTGCTGCATCATGGAGCACCTAACATGGAGGGATGTCGACTGATGCTGGTTGGTGATGATCTGTAGAAGGTTCCACCTTCTCAGATGAGCCTCAGAACATAGAGTTTGGCCGATGATTTCTGCTTTGCTGAAGTTTTAACCTGGTGTCCCTTTGGGCTGTGTTAGCTCTTTGTTAGCTATGATTTCTTACCAGTGGCTGCTGTCTGTAGTTCTCTGTGAATGTGAACAGAGTAAGCGTGCATGGAGAATCAAAGGTTTTATCTTTATTTTTGCATAATGTGTACTTTTACACTGCAGAGTTTATCCTTGCAGAGATGAATATTTACAGCTAGCAGAGCCACTGTATTTTGGTATCTTAGTGCAGAACTTTGTGATGTTAGCGTTTTGTGTTCAACAGACTTGGAGCTCAGTGATTCTGTAGCCTGATGATGCTGCAGGGCCTGCTTCCTAAAAGCATCTTATTTTCTCCTTTAGTTCCTTGTTTCAGACATTCATCAGCATGAAAACAGGAAAGAAATGAAATGTGTGCTTCGGAATAAAGTCTTCTTGATTTTATTCAGAGAAATGAAGAAAATTATCTTCTCTTAGAGGCGTGATGTGAATGACAGCTGTTGTAAACGTGGTATAGGAACACGATACCCGATGCAACAAGGAGATGAGATACTGTAAGTCTCCTTGATAAGGACAGATAGACCTAATTAATAATTGAGAATATTATTGAAAAGTTCATTTATTCCAGTAACTCCATCACTGAGTGAAACACATTATATAGATTAATTCCACACAGACTGATGTTTTCAAGCCGTTGTTTCTATTAATTATGATGATTTTCTGCCAATGAAAACGTGGCATTTAAGATTAGAATGTTAAATCTAGGTCTGCAACTGACGATTAATTTGCTAATTGATTCTTCTGTCGACTATTTTTTGATTAATTGATTAATAATTGGATAGGAAGAGGTGCTTAATAGGACATTTTTTACATAATTTCAACCAGGTGAAGCTAAAGCTAGGCCACTTCAGGAGTTCTGGATAGAGCATATTTACAGACAAAGAAGGTTTTACAACTTAAATGCAAAATGTATATATTTTTTGCACAGTTTTAGCCTAATTACTGCTCTGAGTGGGTTGTTCTTACAGCAAATGGCATGTTTTAGAGTCTGTATGCTCCAGTTAATGGTTATTCGATTACTGAGTTAGTTGACGATTATTTCAATAATAGATTAATCACGATTAATCCGAATAATTGTTTCAGTCCTAATTAATCACACCAATAAAAATTATTTTCATACAAAAACGTGGGCTGAATGAAAAGGATGTTTAAAACCTGCTTAAAGGTTGTTATTTTGTAAAGGTTCTCTTAATCTGATAAACAGGCCTCATCAGAACCCAGATTCTGATTCACTAAGTATGACTGTACGTTCTATTAAAGCAAAGGCGAACACCCTACTGAGCATGTGCAGTAGAGCTACTAGAGGTGTGACATTGTCCTACATCCTGCAATAGGTCCTGAAAGGTCTCATTCACTTTGGCTCCTAATGATGATTAGTTTGAGCTGCTGTTTCTCCAGGGTGGGATGATTATATAACCAACAACAGCAATGAATTTTAATTTAATTAAAGTTTACTGTGGATTTCCTTCTAGCATCATTCTACCAGAATATTTCACCAACCTACTGGACACAACCGGTATGTCTCCTCCCAAAGACCTGCTTTTTAGGGTTTATAATAGTATTGAGACTGAGGCTTTGGTGAAAGCTTCATGTAAGCCTTTCTAATATGTTTGGGATCATGTTGCTGTTGCAACACCCAATAGTGCCCAAGTTTGAGCCAAACTGTGACACTTAGATAGATGGGGATTGGCCAGGATGTTCAGGAACAACTGAAGAACCAAAAAGGTTCTAAAGTAGAAGATACTGGAACACAGTATCACGTATCAGCAAGTAGAGACTGCAGCCAGATAAAAATGCTGCTGCTTCAAAACTAATGCCTAAAACTCAACGTAAACCTGCAGCTGCCCACAGTGACAAGCTGATTGTTTTCAGGAGAAACTTTGTATCATCAGACAGGAGAAAGGTTGAGCTTGTTGACAAGATGAATGTTTGGAGGAGTCAAGGTTAAGCTTTCACAACTGAGAACACTGCACCAACTGTCAGGCATGGTGGAGGCAGCATCATGCTATGTGGCTGTTCCACTGTTGGTGGTACTGGGCCATTGAACACAGCAAATCAATTATACTCAAGGTCTTCAACTTCAGCTGGGATGATCTACCAGGTAGTTGAAAGACCAGGTGTTCCAGGAGGACCACGATGAAAAGGATGAATTAGGCTAACCTTGGGCGTCTGACCTCTGACCTCATCCAACCAGCTTCAGTAAACTATTTATGTGAGATGGAGCGCTCAGATATCCAGCGGGAATGATCCAGAAGCTTATTGAGGGCTACAAAGACATGTAGTCAACATGAACCTGGCTACAGGACATTTAACTGAATATCACTGGGCTGTATGCATATATTTGAGCCTGGATGTAGTTCTGACCTGGATGCCTGGATGAGGAAACTTCCTATTTTTAAAATAACCTGAAGTTGTTTGTCATGACTGTTAGCGGCGCATTAGCGGCTGTTGAAATAAATCCATAAAAGTTCTGATGATGATAAGGATGGATGAAGACTTCTGACCAGAACTGGAGATAGGACAGATCAGGGGCAGGACAGTTTTTTCATGAAGATTTGATCTGGTATTTGGGGTTTATATGTTTCAATTTGGATCTGAGCGTATTGAGGGGAAAGAAATCTCTGGGCTGCTGACTCTGAAACACTGAGCTGCTGTATTCAGCCACAACTGAGGATGCACACTCAGCTCTGTGTTGTGTCTCAGCGGGTCTTCAGGGCTCTGGGACATTATGCTACGGTGGACACAAACTGATGGGTAATTTGTTAGAGTTGCAGTTCTCACCTCATCGACCCGTAGGCAAAATCCTTAATGTTTCATGCTGAATCCTGTTTTTACTGGCTGGTTCTATTAGTGTAAGCACATAGTAGAACCTGGCCAACACTTCTCTGGGAAATACATCGTTTCCTTGCATTTTACTCTCAGTTTGGGATGTCTATGAAACACAACCTTTGACCTGAACATCTGCCGCCCTAAACTTGACCGGATAAAGTGTCTGTTTCCAAGTTCTGTTACCAAACGTATCAGAACCTCGTTAATCATTCACCTTTAAACAGTGCAGGAAGTAGAATGAAGGTGAAATACACATTTAGATCCTGGAACCGATGCAGACCCGATCTCCAAGAAAATGAAAATAAACTTGGTCTTCATAAATTTGCAGTTTTGTTTTGTTGCTTCAGGACTTTTTATCCCCATAAAGTCGTTTCGTACCTTTGGGTCGATTCATACATGCTCTGATAAATGTTCTATATTTGTGCTGAAAGGAAATGATGTCTCTGATGAAGCTGATGTCCGCCAGCAGCAGGGGATTATGCTTTTTTGAGTGGTTTTGGTTTGATCAGGGTTAATATTCTGTCAGTTTTAATCAAAATCAACTGGTCTAATTGGCGGTCAGAATTAGGCTGTACGATACGTCACAAATTTATCATCATCGCAATATCAGGGTGTGTGTAATAATATTGTAAAAAGCTGTTTGGAGCGCAACAACCATTGGCTAATATATTCCAAGTGTAATAAACTTGCATTTTAACAGTTAGACAAAAAACCACAATCAGTGAAAATAGGTTTTAAAACAAAATTCCCTTAAATAACAATAGAATAATATTATAAAATAAATCTAATTTCTAAAAAGCATCTGAGCATTTTTCCATGTATCACATTGAAAGTAGATCTGGACAAAATGCTAACGGCTACATGCGATATACAGCTAATCGACCTGTAGCCATGGAAACCATGATTTTATCCCTGAATGCTGGGATGCAGTAAATCAAACCATGGCTGCAGTAACATGATAGGAGCTAATTATAAGCACTGACAGCTGGCTAACTGTTAGCCACTGCTACAGTTAGCATCTGCTTTACACTTCCCTGTTGGTGCTAAACTAAAGAAAAATTTCCCAAATTGAATGAGTCTGAACAAGATTCGATCATCTCGATATATAGATATAAATGTTTCATCTGATCAAAGCTGAGCTGGATGATTGGACACTGAATATAGTTTGAGATTCAATCACCCAGCATAAAGCATGAACCATGGACCAATGAAAGCTTGACTGAATGAAAACAGCCCTGGGCAATCTCATCATGTTTCCATAAACCAGCATCGTGCGATCATCTCATCTCATGAGCAGAACCCTGGAATACATCAGACATCTTCAGGATTGTTGAGGCTGTTTCAACTGTCCATTATTTCTGTGTTATTGATAAGGAGAACTGACTGATGCAAAAAGGAAAACATCGTTTTACAATGTTTTAATTTTAAACATTTTAAACAAAGAAATTACATTTGTGAGTTGATCTGCAGTTACAACTCCTATTTCTTCATCTGGTCCAGGAAGATCTCCCATCTGAAGGACTAAGCAGCCCTACATACTCTGCCTCTGCCTTCATCATCAATACAAACAATGTTCGGATGTGGTTATCCAGCAGAGGCAACCAGGATAAAAAAACTCAAATATTTGGGGCATTTATGCAATGTGTCGACTGTAAGTATGAGAAAATATATTCAAGTTAGTCAGACAGTTCAGAAGCTTATTTTGCAATGTCAAATTTCATAAAGATGGAACAGTGGTGGATATGTGATGACGTTTTATTTTTTAACCAACGCATCCTGAAAATGAGCAGTTAAAATGAAGCTATGGATGCTTGGATGGATGAAGCTGTTAAATCCCCCCCTAACTGAGACACACTAACATCATCTCAGTTAGCGGGTCGTGCATTTCATTTTGACTTGTTCTGTTCAGTTGATGCAGAGCTGGTGTTGGTGTGGCCCTTTAAGAGAGCCTCTCTCTGGTTATTCATCCATCACTGTGGGAGTCGGTGTGAGTCTGAGCCTGTCTGAGCCACAGTTTTGGCACAGAGGCAGACATTGATATTTGGTGCTGCAGCAGCACAGAGAGACCGTCTGGATTTCACACTGCGTTGGCTGGGCAGAGGCTTACTGGCTCGCCACTGGAAACCTGGGTCAGTCAACAAAAAAGGAAGTTTGCTTTCAGCTTGTTCTCTTTGTGCCAACATCTCATGGACTTCCATGTATTCAGATCTCATTAAAGCTCAACAGGCCAGCTGCCAAACAGACACTGAAGAACGAGAGTATTTGCTGAGTACCATTATGTCAGGCTGCTCCTTTACTGCAATGTAGTTGAAATGACACCATGATTGGGCCTGTATCTGTGAGCGTTAGAGAGGCTGTGTCTAATGCTGCTTTTTTATGATTGATTGGAAAGAAATCTGAGCCCTCAGATAAATCTTCATTAATCACCGGAGTCCAGTGCCATAATGGGCCCGGTGCAGGACCGTGCAGAGACCACTAAACAGGCAGGTGCTCATATAACTGGATTCTAGGGCAAATATCAGCAAGAATATCTCCCAGCTTACACAGTTCAATGTGCTATGATGCCCCACAACATAGTGAATATTGTGACATACTGTTGAATCAAATCTAGAGAAACTATAACATAGAACACGGCATGATGCATATGTGTATTAAATATTTTATTTTGATCAGAATTTCTGTCTGCAGGACTCCTTTCAACATAGGGACGTATTGAAATATTCAAACCTGCATATAAGCAAAGGATGTCAGTTAGAGAGCTAGACCAATTCAATTCAATTCAATTCAGTTTTATTTATATAGTGCCAATTCACAACACATGTTGTCTCAAAGCACTTCACAACAGTCAGGTTCATACATTCCTATTAATCCTAACAATTGAACAGTGCAGTCGGATTTAGCTTTTTATTCAAATTGGATAAAAAGTTTTTCTATCTAAGGAAACCCAGCAGATTGCATCCAGTCAGTGACTTGCAGCATTCACTCCTCCTGGATGAGCATGTAGAGACAGTGGACAGTCACTGGTGTTGACTTTGCAGCAATCCCTCATACTGAGCATGCATGAACCACTGAACGTATTTAGTTTTTACACAATTACAATGTTGAAAATATAAACAACCTTTTAGTACACAGTAATAGCAAATAAAGCAGCCTGGATGTTCTGCACTTACAGTGGAGATGAAGATGGTCCATTCAGAACAGAACAGCTGCATTAAAGTTCAACATGAACTGCAGACAATAAAACAATGAGTTGTTGACACATTACCTTAGTGTTATGTGTCGCCATGAGAAAACATAAAGCTTACTGACACTACTGACTGACCATCAAACTTTAAACCTTAAAAATCTGCTATGAATAATAATCTAAAAAATATTTTTAAATGTACTACCTGTTTTTTTCTACTTGTATTTAAACATAAATGATTATTCAGTGAACAGCTCATCATAACAGAAGATATTGAGGGAAAATGAGACATTGAGCCTCTGTAGGCTGATGTTTGTTTCAGAGCCTGGGTCGTGTTTTTATTGTACTAATCACACGCTTCGACGGGACAGGAGCGCTGTGATTGGTCAATAAAAACATTATCTGTCCAGAACTATAATCTATCAGGAAAATTTTGCAGCAGTTTTTATTTCTCAGTCCAAATAATTACAGCCAACTGCAGACCGCTGCTTGTTGTTCTCATCCTTCTTGGTTGTGTGTAATCGAGGCAGTGTGTGCTCCATCAGTCTCCTTGTGTGAGACAGTAATAGAGGGTCACATCATTCAAACCTAGAGTGCGGCTTTAATATATAAATGTATTCAGACACACAGACATGCATTATTTATTCAATGCAGACAATACCAGAAGTTTCAAATTCACCGCTTGCTATCTAATTAGTTTCTAGAAATAGCTCATTATAAATCTATAATAAGTATATAGATCTATAAACCTGTTTTCTTGACCAGAAATACATTTAAACTGGAATATGTCCAGCGGATGTGTCTGTGTGTATTAGTGACACTGAAGAAGGAAGGAGTGAGCACTCCTGCTACAAAGATCATCTATGCAGGAAATGTGGGTGAACTTCTTGGAAGTAAACTCAGGTAGGACAGATATCTTCTCCTACGACATAAACAGGACTATCTAGGACTTAATGAAAGCAACAACTGAAACCTGATAATGAGAACACAACAGCCAAGTCAACAGCCAGACCACCGAGGCAACTGCAGCTGCTCTTTACGAGCACACAATTGTTGTTTTTTACCGATAAGTAGCTGTAGGTACGAGCAGATGGCATCCTCAGAATGTTTTCTGAGCAGCATCACCTGAGTTAAACTCTGTGTGGTCAAACATGGGCAGATTATGTGGAGAAGAGTGAAACATACAACTACAGCATCAATGAAATGAAGCATGTTGGCCATCAGTTTTATTTTTACTGTTCCTAATTATCTGCTTTAGTGACTATGTTTCCACTGTTTAAAACAGATTAAAGACAGAAAGCAAGTGTGAGCGTATTTATGTGACATGGGAGGTTTTACCTGACTGTGTGGAAATCACTTAAAGAACATTAACAGTAATTTAATTTAGTAGTTTCTTCTGCTCCGTCCTCTGTGCTGTGGAGCTGAACAGAAGCAGCAGGTCGGCACAGAGGGGATGTTATTAAACATGTAAATCATCACAGACTTGAACAACTTTCTCAGAATTGGTCCATAGCTGCTGGTGGAGAATCTCAAAACCTGAATATGTCACATGAGCAGGAAACCAGTGGAGTGCCAGATTTATTACAGCTTATCATCTCAGAAGGAATCACAAATAAAAAGCACATGGTCTCTGATGATCATTAAATACAGATTTGCTTTTCTCAGATCTGTTCTATGTGGGTTTTCTCCAGCTAAGTAAAAGCTTGCTGCAATTGGGCAAACCTTGGCAGCGTGTACTCCTCAGGGGCCAATCAGAGCTCAGCCCTGTCTGCGCAGAACTGGGCTGAATGTACTGATGTACTTTGGGCTGTCTGCTTGGATCTCATTTTCTCCTATGGTGAGAAATTGGTGGAAGTGAAGAGTGTGGGTGCAGGTGTGTCACATCTCCAGGAGCTGCAGACAGATATTCCTCACACTGCTCTTGCTACAGCAGCTTTCACTTCATTACTGCAGGAGATAAATCCAAAGGAAGGCTGAGGAGAAAGAGGAGCTGTAGTTAGGAAAAAGCCAGCTAGATAAAATGGAAGGAAGTCCCTAATCAAGCATTAGGACTAAAACATTAAACCTGTGAAAGCTCCGGCTCTCAGTTATTGAGTCATCAGTCACATTCATGTTGATGTTCATCATGGGTTCATTCTGATATGTGACGAAGAAAATGCAGCGTTCTCCATAAACCTGATATTGGGCTTTAATCCACAGGAGCAATTTCACTAAAATCTTGACAGATTTCAGCTGTTCGGGTCCAAACAGAACCATGTTTACTGTATTATGTAATCAAACAATCTATCAGATTGATCAGAGGAGCAGAAAAAAGTAAAAGCCTGCCTCTGCTTTGTGTGATTGTTGGATAAAGTGACTACAGCAGACTGCACCTGTAGCTCAGACTAATTCTGCGTCCATCACTGTCAGAGTACGTTATGGAAAAGCATCAGCGTGAAACATGACGTCTCTGCCTGAAGCTCCTCTGCATGCCCAAATGGGCCTTCACTGCACAGGCTTCACTTCCTCCATCAATAGGACGTCATACCAGAGCTGGAAATGATCAACTGTGCGTAAATAATCTGTCCGTTTTTATTCTACAGCCCACAAACAGAAACACACACAACCTTTAGGTGTAAAAACCTTGACCTGAGGGAAAATAGATGACTAAACCACCAACTTTCTGACCAACACGCGAGTGCTCACCAGGAAACGTCTATGTAGGGAAGTTCTGAGCAGTCAGTATCTAAACAGCAGTCAGAGTGATCCCAGTCTGGAGAGTCAAGAAGAAATGTCCAAATTAGAGAGATCGGACTAACAGGTAATTCAAAGAGGAATAATAATAACTATGATTAAAAATGGCATAAAAATGAGCAATGATGTTATGTATGCAGGCACTGAGGAAAGGATCAGTTGAGCTGTGCTTCTATCTTAATATCTGCATGGAAACCCCACAGCAGGAATAAACTAAGGGATATTTTCTGTTCTTCAGTCCTTCTGTCGTATTTGCAGCAGGTTATCTTGTCCTGCTGAGCGGGAGGTTCAAGGATCGATGGATTTCTGTGAAGCTGTGGTTGACTCAGTTAAATATGTGTTTCTGACTGAAGAAATTAGGTTCTTGCAGTTGTTAAACCACTCTGTGAGGATTGGTTTGGTTTAGTTGGAGGTCATCGGTGAACGTGAACATGTCATTTATCTGGTGCTCCTTTGTTTGAACCACAGCTGTTGTTCATGTTGGCATTGAACACAACACAGAAGCGGTTCTGCAGTTATCACATCTTTTCCCATTGACCGCAGTTTTCTCCTATGTTTGGACTTAAAGTTACCATGAATTTTAAAATGATCAATAGTTCATGCATGTTTTCTGAAACTCAGTATCATTTTTGCCTAAATGCAACAAAAATAAACTGAATTATTTATTTCCATCTAACAACTGTGACATTGTTAGATGAGCTTCGCTTGAGCAGTAAACGAAAACATTTTAAGGTATTTAACGACTTTATGTATAAAGTATTATTTTATTGCTCTTGTTTGTTTAATTACTGTTTTGCAACATGTTGGAGCAACCTGTGTTTCTGTTAGTGCTATTTAAATTAAGTTGACATTGATGGGCCATTTTTATCAGTGCACATGCATTACAGATGAGCAACACGAACTGCTTCATGAGACATAGTTACACCATAATCCTTTGCATGAAACAGTTATTTTTTATGAAAAAAAGTTTCATGCCAGACGTTAGCATGAACTCCTCCTCTCTGGAGGCGCCAACAATGGCAGCCTCGGAGCTTCACTCTCTCTTTGTTTTTGTATTTTGTGTGTTTTGACAAAAACACACTGGACCATTGTTACACAGCTTTAAAGGACTCATATCATGCTGTTACCAGGGCTGCTCTGGGTTTTTCAGATCATTATCTAATCCACCTCATCCCAACCTACAGACAGAGACTAAGAGCTTCCAAACCCAAGGTTCACACTGTTAAGAAGTGGACTGAGGAATCAAAGCAGACGCTACAGGCCTGCTTTGAATGCACAGACTGGACTGTTTTTGAAACTTCAGCCACTGACTTAAACCAACTAACTGATGTGGTGACATCATACATCAGTTTCTGTGAGGACATGTGTGTGCAGACCAAGACCTTCTGCACCTGTGGGAACAACAAGCCATGGTTTACTCCACACCTCAGGAATCTGCGCAGGGAAAAGGAAGAAGCTCACAGCAGTGGAGATCGAGCACGGTACAAGCAGGCCAGGAACAAACTTACAAAAGAGATCAAAGCAGCTAAGAGAAGCTACAGTGAGAAGCTGAAGAACATCCTTTCCACTGGTGACACTTCAGCTGAATGGACTGGTCTGAGAAACCTGACTGCCTATAGGAGCCCCCCCCCCCCCACCCTTCCTGAACAGAGTCGTCTCCTGGCCAACCGTCTGAATGGCTTCTACTGCAGACATGACAAGAAGCCGTTCACGCCTCAAATCATCTCCTCCACATCCCATTCAGGAACAAGTTCTTCCCACAAAGCTACCAACCCCCTACCTTCAGATCCTTTGCCTGCACTAAAGATCTCCGAGGAAGATGTAAATAAGCTCTTTCAGCGCATGAAAACAAAGAAAGCTGGAGGACCTGATAACGTCTCCCCATCAAGCCTGAAAGCCTGTGAAAATCAACTTGCTCCGATCTTCACAAGGATCTTCAACAAATCACTGGAGAAATGTGAGGTCCCTTCCTGCCTCAAATGATCCACCATCATCTCGGTTCCCAAGAAACCCACCATCGTAGGATTAAATGACTACAGGCCTGTAGCCCTGACGTCTGTGGTCATGAAATCCTTTGAGCGGCTGGTGTTGAAGCACCTGAAAGACATCACAGGCCCCCTGCTGGACCCCCTGCAGTTTGCTTACCGAGCAAACAGGTTGGCACATGATGCTGTTAACTTAGGTCTCCACTACATCCTGCAACACCTCGACCACCCTGGGACGTACACCAGGATCCTGTTTGTAGACTTCAGCTCGGCCTTCAACACCATCATACCAGACATCCTCCACCAGAAGCTCACCCAGCTCAACGTCCCAGCCTCCACCTGTCAGTGGATCAACAGCTTCCTGACAGACCGACAGCAGCAGGTGAGACTGGGGAGCATCTTCTCCCGATCCAGATCAATAAGTACTGGTGGCCCCCAGGGGTGTGTTCTATCCCCACTCCTCTTCTCTCTGTACACAAATGACTGCACCTCATCGGACTCGTCCATGAATGTCCTTAAGTTTGCAGATGACACCACTGTGATTGGACTGATCCAGGACGGTGATGAGTCTGCATACAGACAGCAGGTGGATCGGCTGGTACACTGGTGCAGTCAGAACTACCTTGATCTCAACCCACTCAAGACTGTGGAAATGGTGGTGGACTTTCGGAGAACACCACCCCCATACACCCCCCTCACCATCCTCAACAACACTGTATCGGCCGTTGACCACTTCAGGTTCTTAGGAACCACCATCTCTGAGGACCTGAGATGGTCTTCACACATAGACACTGTTCAGAAGAAGGCCCAGCAGAGACTCTACTTCCTGAGGCAACTCAAGAAGTTCAACCTTCCACAGGAGCTCCTGGTCATCTTCTACACTGCCATCATTCAGTCTGTCCTGTCTTCATCCATCTCAGTGTGGTTCGGCTCATCCTCAAAACAGGACAGGTCCAGACTGCAACGAATAATCAGGACTGCAGAGAGAATAATCAGGGCTGACCTTCCCTCCATCCAGGACTTATACAGGTCAAGGGTCAGGAAAAGAGCTGCTAAAATCTCTGCAGACCCCACACACCCTGCACACAAACTGTTCAGAGCTTTACCTTCAGGTGGCGCTACAGAGCACTGTTTACTAAAACCAGCCGCCACAAAGACAGTTTCTTCCCCCAGGCTGTTTCTCTGATGAACATTCAATAGAGTACAAATCAACAGCATACAGATGTTGCAAATGCACCTTTTTTATTAGATATGTGTATATTGTACATTGTAAATATGTATATTCTGTAATGCAAAAACAGAACAAAAGAGCAAAGTGTACCGGAGTAAAATTACTTGTTTGTATGTACAAACTTGGCAATAAAGCTGATTCTGATTCTGTGATCACCAGCTGGAAAATAATCAGCATCATTTCCAGAGATGTCCCAGTTACCAGTGAGATGTGTGGGTGACATGAACAGCTGAGAAGACATGAGTGAATTTGACAAAAGGTCAAATAATTACAGCTTAATGACAGAACATGAACTCTGACCTTCAGGTTCATCCAGCTGAGACTATTTGGCCACTCTCCCTTCCTTCTGACCTGCTTGGCTTTCCGTACACAGCACCTTGCTTTAATAGTCATTGAGCTTTAAAGATCAGTTAAACTGGTTGGTTTCCTGCCAGAGACACTTAAATAAACATATTTCACACATTTTTAATAGAGTTAAGGTTGAGGCTTTAGGACACCATTTCCAGTAGCTTAATGTTAGCCTGCTTTAGCCATTGTAAGATGTAGTTTTGATTTTTCATGCTTCTTAGGGAATGAAGCGTCCTGCTGGAAGACTTGGTTATTTTGCATGTCATGGTTTAGGAAGATACGCATGTTAAAGAAAATGAAGCTGTATTATTGACCTTCTCCAGATGTGACACTGCAGCGCACGCAGTACAACACGGACATGTTGAAAACCTTACATACAGCTCTGAGATGCCTTATCAGGGCTGCATGATATCAGGAAAATATATCATTGCACTACTATTGCTAATGATACAATTAAAGCACACATCGCTGACTTTTCTTTCTTTGCCTAGCAGTACAATGTCCCCACCACTCACTGAGTTGTACCATCTCAGCCACTAGAATATACAGCTGATGTAGGCGTTAAGGGGAGTTAGAGTCCATCCGATGGGTCACATATGTGGATATAGTTTCCAACTAAACATTGCAAGCAAGCAGTGCTGTGTGATTAATATATATCAGACACACTGATACTGCAATGACAATTTTGTGATTTGTTATATTGTGCAGCTCAGTGCCATATAAACTGCATGTATGCGCCACTGCTACAGAATCTACACAAGTGCTACTGAAATGTTGCAGTCTTGACCCAATAGTAACCAAACTGAACCTTATGTTACACTATGCAGAAGCTCTGTCTGCACTGTTGAATATACAGTCGCCTCAGGATGCTGTCTGGCTCCATTGGACACACTCTGACCCATATTCTGATCGGTTCAGCTGATAATTGTGTGTTCAGGTTGTTGGACTTGTATCTCCATATTAATGAACTGAAACAACTTGGTGATGAAACAGCAACAGAAACATGGCCCGTCCTGACATCAGAACACTGGATTTTACACCGTTTATCCCAACATACATACACTATTTAAAACAAGGGTGCACCAGAAGCTGCACACATACTTCATAGACTCCATAAATACAGGGTAATAAACAGTTTGAGAGAGCCTTTAGGACCTGCTTGGATTAAACAATTTTACAACAGTTTTAAATGAAAAGGTATTAAATGTATGGTTAAAAAACAAAAACTATTCAAAACAATTAGACAGAAATGATTATGATGAACAACCTGATTTCACTGAACAAATATTACATATTTTGTTTTAACAGGAAGATTTTCCCACCTTTGGCCATAAATAAGTGAAGCTGGCAGCCATTGTGTCATCATATTATCATGTGGTATATTTCAGCATCTGCTGTTATTGTGACACTAGAGGAGCATCCTCTGCAGGACTTGATATGTTGAGACGCTGATTACGGTCCATCTCTACCCCCCACCTCATCTATCTGCCTGCCATCTGTTTCCACCCTGCTCTCCCTTGTTTACCGCAGGTGAAGATGCAACATGAAGCGGTGGTGTTGTTGATGCCCTCCCCACCACTTCTGTCAGTCACAATTCATCACTTTATCCACGTCTCCCCGGCTGTAGCTCCCTCTCTGTGTTCATTTGTTAAGAAAGCAGCAGCAGCTTTAGATCTGAGGAGGAGATGGAGCCAACTTCGCTCCGATTCAGATTCCTGTCACTCAGCATTCATCATTCCAGCCTCTCTGCTCATTCTCTCTGTCTTCCTGCATTGGTCTCTGAACATTTAAAACATGCAGCTGTCCAGCATTAAGGACCCACTCTTGACCCATTTTAGAGGTTTTACAGTCTGGTTTTAAATCTTTACATAGTACAGAATCAACGTTTATAAAGTTTAGACGATATATTTTTACCAACTGACTCTGGTGACTGTGTTGTCCTCATGCCTTTAGATTCATCAGCTGCTTTTCACACAGTGGATCATTCAATCTTCCTTTCTCATTTGGAGCTTTGGGTGGCATCGGTGGTACAGCTCTAGACCAGTTTAGGTCCTACTTAGCCAAGCATACGTTCTGTGTCTGCCTTGGCGACCATGTCCTCCTCTGCTCCTGTCTTCTTTGGGGTCCTGCAGGGTTCAGTTTTAGGCCCCCTCCGCTTCATACTATACCTGTTTATACCTGCTTCCACTTGGCTCTATTTTTAGAAAATATGGGATATCCTTTCATTGTTACACAGTTGATCACCAGATATATGTTCTGCTAAAGAGAAAGGACTCTCTGAGCCCTCTGTTTTCATGTTTGGGTGGCTGAGAACTTTTTAAAGTTCAATGAGGAAAATCCTGATGTGATGGTCTTCTCCATGACCTTTGACACCATCTGAAATGTTTTTTACCTCCTTCTGAGTGATTTTTTGATTGTTTCATGAATTTATTACCAGGCTGTTTTATACAGTTTTAGGTTCTGTTGATTCAGAAAAGGTGTGTTTTCTGCCACAGACCAACCATGTGCCCAGCAGAGATCTTCTGTTCCAAAAGAACGCTCACACAGGAACAGAAACAGGACCACAAACCAAGATTATGACAGAAATGTTGAACAGATGAGAGGAAATCAGTCTGATAGGACTGAGGAGGAGAAGGAAGTTAGGACTAATGTCAGAGAGAAATGTTGGACCATACCTCCCAGTGTCATCTGCTACTATATACCCCAGGATGGTCTGCAACCACAACTCCCAGCAGGAATTGCAGCTGATAGGAAGTGGCGTTGCAGCACCGATGTCACAGTGGGCTATATAAGGACACGGGAGACACCCACCTTTGCTTTTTTTCCGCTGGAAACCGAGACGCAATTACCACGCAACAGAGGCACGCATCATTCTGGAGAAGAAACTCACACGTGGGTTTTCATTAATCCTCCCCACTGGCCAAAACTCATGAGAAACGTTTTCTGAGATAAGAAGCCCAGTAGACTTTACTTTACCGATCGAAGCCGTGGATTTAACACGTAACCCAAGAAAAACCCAGAGAGGTTTTCCAAGGAGACAAAATTTTCCTCTTTGTTTTTGTTCCACTCGACTGCTGACGGTCCATCATATTTTTCCCCTTTAGCCAAATGAGGAAGGCCGGCCGTGTTTGAGTTTGTAACAAACTCCCCGCCTCTTCCCCTGCTCCAGAGAAGACGACACCAAGTAATCCCGTTTTGTTTTTATTTCTATTAGAAATAGCTTGGGCAGGATAGAGTAGGATTTACAGTCCAATGTGTTCTAAGTTGTATGTGCATGCCGTGTTTTATTGAAACTTTGATTGCTGTTTATTTTGAACTCTGAAAGCTGCCGCGCTTTGAAGCTGTGTGTCTCACTGTGTTTGAACACCTGAGCACAGACTCAGGTGGACTTAAAGTTGGACTGCTAGAACCTCATGGTGGAATACTCACTATTCCATTGTCTTCACTCTTAGTGTTTTTCCACTGGCTGCTGCCGAAACGTTTTATGACCCTTTGTGTTTCACTGAGTTCCAACTTTTGGGGTTTTATGACTGCAGCCTGGTGGAGGCCACTCCCAAAGCTCCGTTCAGCACCATATTTACTCTTGTTTTTGCCATAACTGCTGGTTTGACTTTCATGCACACTCAATGCTGTTTTATCTTGTTTAGTTAATTATTTTACCCCTTTTGTGTAGAGCTTTTGCATGTTTGATTAGGTGAAGATTATTGAATCGGAATAGCAAGGTGTATCAGTGCTGTTGATTTAATAAATATTCACCTAGATAAAGAGAAAGCGTTTGTGTTTATTTTGAGCAAAAGTGATTTGTCTGTCAAAATAAGGTCAATAAAATAAGTTCCCACACCTTCAGTGAAGCGGTTGATTAAAATGTGACATCTAGTAATAGTTATCAATTATTACTGAGAATTTAATAATTGTAATTATCAATGGCCTTGAGCCATAATTACAACACCAGAGGACATCTCTGATTTCAATTCGTAAGTAATGATTTTTTGGTTAAGTATTTATTTTTTTTCAAATTATGATTTTAAATTATAATTCTTGACAAATATTAATTAATCAATAATCATAATTCTTACAGGAAGTAGCTTTGAGACCTAATGGAACAGCACTGTATCACTTTGAAACTGGTCTACCTCCTATGGCTGAGGAGGTGGAAGCTGTGAAGAAAAAACTGGTGGAGGAAAAGAACCGAATGGAAAACTGAAGCTGGAGAAGTTT